>NC_133324.1:171784563-172390611 GCF_042186555.1 Aquarana catesbeiana
AATGTTTTACGTGAGCCAGAAGATCAGCTGTAATAAAGTGAATGAAGATTTCCAACAAGCCAACAGCTTTATTTTATCTAGAGAAAGTCATAATGGTCACATGCAGTCACCCAACCCATCCCTGAGAATAACCACTCTCAATGATCCAGTTTGTTCCAGCTCTCTCCTATTGTCAAAAAATTATATTTACACCATTATAATACATAGCAATATCATTTTTATAGTTTCTGGATTTTCACCTGTTATATAATCGGAAGCACACAAAAGTCACACAAACATAGGACATATTAGAATGAAACTACAAACGTTGACTATAAAATATTGCATTCTCATACTTGCCCTTGGTGACAGTCAACAAACTGAGCAGAATCAATAAAGTGTTGGCTGTGGCTTTTTTAAACGCATAAATGAACGTACCAAACTACCTTGTAGCAATGCAGCTTTCAAATTAATGAAGAGTAATCTTTGGAAAATATGTAGATGCTGAATTCTACTTTGCCAGGCAAATATTCACAATCCATTCAGCATGTAATGAAGTAGTAAAGGGTTACTCTGAATCCCTTAATAGTGTACTGGGGAAGCCTGTGCTGTCACCAGGTTCTTTGACCTAGTACCTGAATGCACAGGATCCAAAGGGATCCTCTTTACAAGGGGTGTACACAGGGGTTTGAGCCGTGAGGTTCCCCAATGCAATGTGATATAAACACTACTGAAAAAAAAGCCTGAGAATCCTTTTCCCCCAAATATGTTGGGCACCTACAGTATCTTACAAAAGTAAGTACACCCCTGACATTTTTGCAAATATTTAATGCTATCTTTTCATGTGACAACACTGAAGAAATGACACATTGCTACTATGTAAAGTAGTACGTGTACAGCTTGTATAACAGTGTAAATTCTGTCTGCTCAAAAAAACTCAACACACAACCATTAATGTCTAAACCGCTGGCAACAAAAGTGAGTACACCCCTAAGCGAAAATGTCCAAATTGGGTCAAAGTGTCAATATATTGTGTGGCCACCATTATTTTCCAGCACTGCCTTAACCTTCTTGGGCATGGAGTTCACCAGAGCTTCACAGGTTGCTACTGGAGTCCTCTCAAACTCTTCCATGATGACATCACAGAGCTGGTGGATGTTCGAGACCTAGCGCTCCTCCACTTTCCATTTGAAGATGCCCCACAGATGCTCAATAGGGTTAAGGTCTGGAGACATGCTTGGCCAGTCCAACACCTTTACCCCCAACTTCTTTAGCAAGGCAGTGGTCATCTTGAAGATATGTTTGGGGTCGTTACCATGTTGAAATACTGCCCTGTGGGCCAGTCTCCGATGGGAGGGGATCATGCTCTGCTTCAGTATGTCACAATACATGTTGGCATTCATGGTTCACTCAATGAACTGAAGTTCCCCAGTGCTGGCAGCACTCATGCATCCCCAGACCATGACACTCCCACCACCATGCTTGACTGTAGGCAAGACACACTTGTCTTTGTACTCCTCACCTGGTTGCCACCACACATGCTTGACACCATCTGAACCAAATAAGTTTATCTTGGTCTCATCAGACCACAGGACATGGTTCCAGTAATCCATGTCCTTAGTCTGCTTGTCTTCAGCAAACTGATTGCAGGCTTTCTTGTGCATCATCTTCCTTCTGGGATGACAGCCATGCAGACCAATTTGATGCACTGTGCGGCGTATGGTCTGAGCATTGACAGGCTGACCCCTCCACCCCTTCAACCTCTACAGCAATGCTGGAAGCACTCATACGTCTATTTCCCAAAGACAACCTTTGGATATGACGCTGAGCACGTGCACTCAACTTCTTTGGTCGACCATGGCGAGGCCTGTTCTGAGTGGAACTTGTCCTGTTAAATCGCTGTATGGTCTTGGCCACCATGCTGCAGCTCAGTTTCAGGGGCTTGCCAATCTTTTTATAGCCTAGGCGAGGGGTAGGTAACCTTAACCACTTAAGGACTAGCCTCGTTTTGGATTTTAGGTGTTTACATGTTTAAAACAGGTTTTTTTGCTAGAAAAACACTTAGAACCCCCAAACATTATATATTTTTTTTTATAACATCCTAGAGAATAAAATGGCGGTCATTGCAATACTTTTTTTCGCACCGGTCTTCTAAGCGCACTTTTTTTGGAAAAAATTCACTTTTTTGAATAAAAAAAAAGACAACAGTAAAGTTAGCCCAATTTTTTTTTATATTGTGAAATATTATGTTACGCCAAGTAAATTGATACCCAACATGTCACGCTTCAAAATTGTGCCCGCTCGTGGAATGGCGTCAAACTTTTACCCTTAAAAATCTCCATAGGCAACGTTTAAAAAATTCTGCAGGTTACAAGTTTTGCGTTACAGAGGAGGTCTAGGGCTAGAATTATTGCTTTCAATCTACCGGTCGCGGCGATACCTCACATGTTTGGTTTGACCACCGTTTTCATATGCAGGCGCTAGTCACGTATGCGTTCGCTTCTGCGCGTGAGCTCGTCGGGACAGGGCGCTTTAAATTTTTTTTTTTTTTTCTTATTTATTTTACTTTATTTTAATTATTTTTTCACTGTTTAAAAAAAGTGAAGGGCCTATGTTATCATAGAGGTTTAAAAAGGTATAAGTACCATCATCCCAAAGTATCAAGATCAAAGGAGGGCAGAGTGATAGCCGCAGTTGCTGCTACTGTCAGCTAGCGTCTCCACCCCCACCACAGGAAGAAAAGGGGGGACTATTACGGTACTCAGTATTGGTATACAATGGTAAGGGTAAGACAGAAGAAAATATAGAATATTTTATAAAAATGTACTTTTAATAGAAAAATGTTTATAAAAGTACAATTTCACATACAATTGCGATTATACACAACAGCACTACAGATAACCATAAAAAGGGAGGTACCACATAGTCTGAGCCAGTGGATTATGCACAGTTTTAAATGGCAAGTGTGTGTCAACTTTTATTCTCGACCGGTTTCGCGGATAACACCGCTTCTTCAGGAGAACCATGTCTACAGCGTAACATAAAATAGTAGTTTTAATTTTAACATAGATATATGTGTATATCAACTTGTTGCAGCACAGTACTTAAAAAAACTACTTTCCCCCACACACCACTACCTTGGAATACTCTAATTGCATGTTATGTGCACACTCCTCCTTGATGTCACAAGATGGTGATACTTATAATCATCTAATCCAATATTTATCCATCAGAGGCTGTCTGCCATCCCCTGTGTCCGCCGCGGGGGGGAATTATATGGGGTCCTGTATGCCCACAGGAATCTCCTGAACGGGTGAGCTTGTCCTTATTTTCATATGTTTTGTATGAAGTGTTTAGAATATTTTTTTTTTTTAAGTACTGTGCTGCAACAAGTTGATATACACATATATCTATGTTAAAATGAAAACTACTATTTTATGTTACGCTGTAGATATGGTTCTCCTGAAGAAGCGGTGTTAACAGCGAAACCGGTCGAGAATAAAAGTTGACACACACTTGTCATTTAAAACTGTGCGGAATCCACTGGCTCAGACTATGTGGTACCTCCCTTTTTATGGTTATCTGTAGTGCTGTTGTGTATAATCGCAATTGTATGTGAAATTGTACTTTTATAAACATTTTTCTATTAAAAGTAAATTTTTATAAAATATTCTATATTTTCTTCTGTCTTACCCTTATCATTGTATACCGATACTGAGTACCGTAATAGTCCCCCCTTTTCTTCCTGTGGTGGGGGTGGAGACGCTAGCTGACAGTAGCAGCAACTGCGGCTATCACTCTGCCCTCTTATCTCCTTTGATACTGTTTAAAAAAAAAAAATGGATAATTTTTATTTCTATTACAAGGAATGTAAACATCCCTTGTAATAGAAAAAAGTATGACAGGTCCTCTTAAATGTGAGATCTGGGGTCAAAAAGTCCTCAGATCTCATATTTACACTAAAATGCAAAAAAAAAAAAAGTCATTTAAAAAAATGCCAAAAAAAAATATGCCTTTAAGACATATGGGCGGAGCTGACGTTATGACGTCGCTTCTGCCGTCCTATGGTATGGAGACGGGTGGGCGCCATCTTAGCCTCACTCATCTCCATACTGAGGAACTGACAGGTCCCGATCTCCTCCACCGCTACCGACAGCTCCGGTAAGCGGCGGAGGGAGCGGGAGAGCGGCGGGAGGGGGGTGGCACCTCTCCCCCTGCCGATAACGGTGATCTTGCAGCGAATCTGAGACCACCATTATTGGAAACATGACCGGCTCCTGTAAAGATGGATACCTCGGTTGTGGCAGCAGATGCTGCCGTTACCGAGATATCCCTCTTTAAAATGCCGACGTATATGTTCAGGAGCCGGTCGGTATAGGTGGAGATCTACCTGAGCAACACAGGAGAAGTCAAAGATCGCCGGGTACGATGTTGCCTCCTCACACCTGATTTAAAACTCTAATTGCAGTATTACCGTGCCGCAAATGCGTGCATTGCATGGCAATCATGGGTTTAAACATATCGCCTTCCCACCACCTATCAACACATACTCGGATCACTTTTCAGAGAAGCAGCACTTGTGCTGCATTTGTGAATAAGCCCTTAGTTGCTTTAAGCAGCGGCACCTTAGGACTCATTCACACGTAAAGTTGGGGGTGGTAAAACAGCAGGATATAATAGATGTCTATGGCTAAGCACAGCAATCCCGCAGGTACACTGTACAACCGCAGCACATCAGTGTGAAAGCAGCCCTATACTATTAGGCCCAGTGTATTGCTTCACAATGACCTGAAGATCTCTTCTTTCTTGCTGCTGGTACCACTCTGGACATCGTTAGCTAGGTTAAGAGATGGAGTGCAGTTGGTATCACTCCGCATGGAAGAGGAGCCAGTACTACAGAGGAGGCATCAGCTTATGTGGCTTTTGCTCCCTTTGCTGCAACTTTACAAGTAGTTTTCTGCATTGCACTCCGTTTGATGCTCTGCAATGGCAGGTCAGCAGGCCCAAACCGAGATCTTCCAGCCACTTGTCCATGATCTACTGGTAGATCGCGATCTACAGATTGCTGACACCTGGCCTAGGCCATCTTTATGTAGAGCAACAATTCTTTTTTTCAGATCCTCAGAGAGTTCTTTGCCATGAGGTGCCATGTTGAACTTCCAGTGACCAGTATGAGAGGGTGAGAGCGATAACACCGAATTTAACACACCTGCTTCCCATTGACACCGGAGACATTGTAACACTAATGAGTCACATGACACCGGGGAGGGAAAATGGCTAATTGGGCCAAATTTGGACATTTTCACTTAGGGCTGTACTCACTTTTGTTGCCAGCGGTTTAGCCATTAATGGCTGTGTGTTGAGTTATTTTGAGGGGACAGCAAATTTACACTGTTATACAAGCTGTACACTCACTACTTTACATTGTAGCAAAGTGTCATTTCTTCAGTGTTGTCACATGAAAAGATATAATAAAATATTTACAAAAAAGTGAAGGGTGTACTCATTTTTGTGAGATACTGTATGTACCAAAATGAGTATATAATATATATATTGTAAGCTCCATAAGGCTTGTAAGAAAGAAGGAAAAACTAGTAGGGTTGCACGTATACCGTTTCAGGAATCACTGCCGATACCGAGTATTTTCACAAGCGCTCATGAGAATGCTCTGATACTGGAAGACGATACCTTTGTGGTGTGATTTGAGCCCATACAAAACGAATGGGCTCAAATTGCGCTGGAAAGAATCGCATGCAATTTGAACAGGAATGCGGTGGGATTCCTGTCCGAATCACATGCAGTTTACTGCACCACTTCTGTGTGAACCCAGGCCTGTCATAGTGATTTCAGCCTGGGCTTACACAGGAGAGGTGGGGAATCCACGTGAAATTCGGACAGGAATTGTACCGCATCCCTGTTAAAATGTGATTCTTTGCAGTGCGATTAGAGCCCATTCATTTTTTATGGGCTCAAAAGTGTCAGTACTCATACGCACTGGTAAAAAAAAAAAACAGTATCACTGCAACTCTAAAGAATAGCATAACTTGGGCTCATTATTGAGCCCATAACTTGGGCTCAACTGTATACTCAAGTACAGTAATACTTCGGATTGCGAGTAACGCAAGGTTAAGAGCGTTTCGCAATACGAACTATTTTTTTTTTTTTAAATCCTGACTGGGTTTGCGAGTGTTGTCACACAAGATGAGCAGGATTCAAGCCTCTGGGATGTGCATTTGGCCAGAAGTGCGGGGGTGCCGGTGACACTCAAAGGCGCTCAAGGACACTTGGAAACACTCCGTTCCCGAGTGTCTCCGAACCTCTCTGAGTGCATCCGAGCATCTCCGAGCGGTCTCCGAGTGTTTCCGAGTGTCTCCGGCACTGCCCCCCCAGCCACATGCGGTACTGCATACAATAGCAGTCACAGTGGAAATAATTATCTGAGTTTCCATTGACTTCTATGGGGAAACTCGCTTTGATATACGAGTGCTTTGGATTACAAGCATTCTTCTGGAACGAATTATGCTCGTAATCCAAGGTACCACTTTATTCAATAAAAAATCCATCCAATGTCTTTTAAAAATACGCTGAGTATAAATAGGATACAGCCGGAAACTCAGTAACTTCCAGTTGCAGTTATATTTATTTAGCCTAAAGGTACTACTGTAAGTACAGCATAAGTAAGCAATGCCTTTTAAACATATGTCACTGCCTTAAATAATTCCAATGCCAAAAAAACATCTGACTGCATACCTTTGGCTGATTAGAAATAACATTTGGTATATCCAAACATCAATCACCTTTCAGCAAGTCTATAGTTAAAATATATCTTCAAATGGACTGACAATTTTATTAGTTCACCTGTTACTTGCCAAAAGCAGTGCATCTTTCTCAATATGAAGTAAATAACGTGAGGTAATAGTGGAACATGCCTTGGAAAAATTGCAGCAAACTCCCCTTTTTTTAACCACTTCAATACAGGGCACTTATACACCTTCCTGCCCAGACCAATTTTCAGCTTTCAGCGCTGTCGCACTTTGAATGACAATTGCGCGGTCATGCTACGCTGTACTCAAACTAAATTTTTATCATTTCGTTCCCACAAACAGAGCTTTGTTTTGGTGGTATTTGACCACCTCTGGGATTTTTATTTTCTGCTAAATAAATAAAAAAAAGACCAAAAATTTTGAAAAAAAAAAAAACTTTTTTTTTTTGTTTGTTTCTGTTACAAAACTTTGTAAGTAAGGGTCCTTTCACACTGGGGCGGTTTGCATGCGCTATTGCGCTAATAATAGCGCCTGCAAACTGACCCGAAAGTGCCGCTGCTTTCATTCCAGTGTGAAAGCCTCGAGGGCTTTCACACTGGAGCGGTGCGCTGGCAGGACGGTAAAAAAAGTCCTGCTAGCAGCATCTTTGGAGAGGTGAAGGAGCGGAGTGTGTACCGCTCCTTCACCGCTCCTGCCCATTGAAATCAATGGGACGGCACGGCTATACCGTCGGCAAAGCGCCTCTGCAGAGGCGCTTTGCGGTGGTTTTTAACCATTGCTCGGCCGCTAGCGGGGGGTAAAACCGGCCCGCTAGCGGCCGCATACCGCCGGTAAAGCGCCGCTTACAATAGCGGCGCTTTACCGCTGACGCCCGCCCCAGTGTGAAAGGGCCCTAAGTTTTCTCCTTCACTGATAGGCACTGATGGGGCTGCACTGACAGGCACTGATAAGGCAGCACTGATGGGCACCGATGAGGTGGCACCAATGAGCTGGCATTGATGAGGTGGCAATGATGGGCACTGAAGATGGGCACTAATATGTTGCACTGATGGGGCACTGATAGGCGGCTCTGATGGGCACTGATAGGTGGCACTGATTTGCAGCACTGATGGGTACACATAGGTGGCACTGATGGGCACTGAAAGGCGGCACGGATGGGCATGGACGGGCACTGATAGGTGGCACTGATGTACATTAATGAATGGTACTGATGGATGCCAATCAGTGCCAAAAAATAATGCCTGCCAATCAGTGATTCCCCACTGAGCTGGGGAATGACAGGTCCGTGTCTACTACGCTTATGCAGAGTGGACACAGACACAGCCCGCTCTCCTCTATGAGCGGTCAGATGTAAACGGACCACCTGACTGTTTACACCCGACTGCCATCCGATCCAGCCAGATAAAGGGGAAGGCATCCCCATCCATTTGTTTTAAGCGGATCAGATTGGATGTAGGCGGGTGTACATCTGCTGCTCCATAGAGAAGAATGGAGGTTCCGATCAGGTCTGCCTGAAAACGGACAGGCGGACCCGCCCAAAATAGATTTATTGTAGTCACAAATTAATTGTAGAAACATCAGAGGTGCTGAGAGGTTATACACCATTCTTTAAAGCAGGTCCGTGCGCTTTATATTTGCCTGGAGTTTAGCTTTAAAGTGGATGTAAACCCTCACATATACCCAGTGAAGTGAACAGCCTCAGATGATACACAGAGATGAAACAAATCTCCCTACATAAGTTTAACATGTATATCACTGTCTTCAGCTTTATATACTGGAAAAAGGTGTAAAAAAAACACTGCGCTAACTAGTGAGAGGGAGCAGCTACATACAGTGTGACAAAAACAGTGTAGAATAAATAGAGAAAATGTAGCGCATAGTGGACAAACCAAAGTAACAAACAATGGTAATAAATTATAATGGAGTCCAAAGCAACACAAGTCCTTCATCCAAATGTAGTGGACTAAAATAGTGAAAAAGTCAATAAGCCATAGGGCAAATATATGAAAGGTAAGTCTCCAACTGTGTGTAAGCATGGAAACAGTCACTGAAGATGGTGGTTATTCCAAATGCTGGCAGGAAACTTGGTTAATCCGTAAATGAAGGCCCCATCAAACCAAAAACGGCATCAAATAAGGAAATTATAAGTATAAACTCTTACCAGATCCAAAGGACTCCCCTGTCAGCAACATTGAGCCATGAAGACAGTGTGCCACCCAGGGCGTATATGGAAGGTATCCTGACCGTCAGAACTTCTGAGTTAGACTCAACAGGAACTCCGGGGGTCGTCAGGTGGTCACAGTAAATGCACAGATAGGAATCTGGCAGATGAGATGTGCTGCATATGGTAGAAGCTGAGCATTCACTCCCATCCGGATGATATGTGGAAAGAAAAATAAAGCTTCCCCATAGTGCAGATAAAAAAGGTATCTTTATTGCTAAAAAAAAACGATACATTAAAAAGAAGTGATCACAATAAAAATCAAGGGCAACTTGGATAGTGGTGTGGCGTTCCGACACGTTTCGACCTAAAGGTCTTCTACTGGGACATAAACCACCAACTCCAAGTTGCCGATATTTATAAATAAAATAAAAAGATAAGAACCAATCACAAGGAAAGAGAATGACTCAGTGTCATTGGACCAAGATCAGCTGATCGTGAGAAGAGCAACTAGATACTAATAGACCCATGACATTCAGCATAGGACTCCCCTGTACACTGTCTTCATGACTCCATGTCGCTGACAGGGGAATCCTTTGGATCTGGTAAGAGTTTATACTTATATATTATATTTCCTTATTTGATGCCATTTCTGGTTTGATGTGGCCTTCATTTACGGATTAACCAAGTTTCCTGCCAGCATTTGGAATAACCACCATCTTCAGTGACTGTTTCCATGCTTACACACAGTTGGAGACTTACCTTTCACATATTTGCCCTATGGCTTATTGACTTTTTCACTATTTTAGTCCACTACATTTGGTTGAAGTACTTGTGTTGCTTTGGACTCCATTATAATTTATTACCATTGTTTATTACTTTGGTTTGTCCACTATGCGCTACATTTTCTGTATTTATTCTTAGCTTTATATACTGTTTAGAAAATTCACATTGTGTTAGGAGATTTTCTCTTCCTGTTCAACACTACAGTGAATCCTGGGCATACAGCCAAGACAGCTGATTGGAGGAAAGGTACACACCCCCTCTCCTCATAGGTAGAGACTTTCAGATCTGTTTGTTGAATAGTTCAGGGCTCTGCTAATCTATTTATAGCATCCTCCCCAACACAAAACTCCAGCTGCTTTTATCACATTTGACAGGGAATTTTTCAGGAGTTATCAGGCTGATAACATATGAACGGAGCAGGAGAAAGCTACGGGACATAGTGCTTTGAAGAGGGATAAGAAAACACTGTAGATACCATATTTATTGGCATATAACACTCACTTTTTTCCCCTTAAAACCAAGGGAAAATGTAAGTTTTTTTTCCTTAAACTTCCCTCCTAAAAGTTTTTTTCCTTAAAATTCTCTCCTAAACTTGGGGTGCATGTTATACGCCGGCGCGTGTTATAAGCCGATAAATACGGTATATGTGCCCAGCTCAAATTTCATGAATCGGGTTTACATCCACTTTAAAGTGTGCCTGTCAGACAACTAGTAGTTTAACTTTGTTTGAATCTCTGGCCAGAGGAAATAAATTTATGCAAATGCTATATCGCTTTACTTTGGAATTTTTCAAACTGTATTAAAAAATGTTTAAGAAGATGGTATTACAATTGTTCTAATTACTTCAGAAAACTAAAGTTGTGCTCCACTCGACTGAAGACAGGACATCTTGACCAGGCCACAAAGCAAATCAGTACATCCGGCACAGTGAGTTACCGATCTACAGCAAACATTCGGCAAATTTGGCAAAGCGTGCTTAGTATTCTTAATATATTATATTAATACATGTGTTCATTTTTACCAATCATTTTATTTGATGAGTCTTCACATCTGCTTGAGGAAACGGTCACTAAAATCCTTCAAAAGATGGACTGCTGGGGTATGAGTCATGTGAAGCACAAGAAATGTTGTTTAGAGATAATTAGAAGAGTATTTTAAGGTCACATCACTGTAGCCTACAATGTGCTCTAAATAAATTATCTAAGATGTACACTGTTATCTATATGATGACCAGCAGGTGACTGGTTTTAAAAGTTTAAACACATGAGCAAAGAGAACATTTCTAGGTGGGAAGCCATAGTTTGGCCAGTTTAGTGGCAGCTCCAAACAGGCCTGCTGAGAAGTAAAACAGTAAAATTCACAGGAAGCATGGTTTACTTTTTTAAGAAAGTTTTACTAAAAAAAGAAGGTTGAAGAGGCCAGAGTCAAAGCACGCAGATGATTGATGGGCTGGTGATTTATAAAAACACTAAATAGTATGGGTTCTGCACCTAGAACACCTAGAAAAATATGCACAGGTGATCTTAATCTGCAGGTTATTGTATAGTTTGACATGCAGTCCATGCATTAAGTTTTGTTTTTTAGTTAAATCTCTGCTTTTAAAAAGAATATATTGTGCACAATGGAGTGTGTTATAATGAGCATGTTGTACACCATGTAATTCCTAAAAAATCATAACCTTTTTTGTTTTGTATAATGTGGAGAATAAGTTACCTGTGAGGTTTTCTTTCTGCCATCTGTGTCCTATTGGAATCATTTGCCTCCACTTGCCTTCCCATAGACACATCAGTACATTAGAGGAAATAACCTATATTACCAAAAGTATTGGGAAGCCTGCCTTTACACGCACATGAACTTTAATGGCATCCCAGTCTTAGTCCGTTGGGTTCAATATTGAGTTGGCCCACCCTTTGCAGCTACAACAGCTTCAAGTCTTCTGGACAGGCTGCCCACAAGGTTTAGGAGCATGTCTATGGGATTGTTTGACCATTCTTCCAGAAGCGCATTTGTGAGGTCAGGCACTGATGTGATCAAGAAGGCCTGGCTCGCAGTCTCCACTCTAATTCATCCCAAAAGTGTTTTATCGGGTTGGGTTCAGGACTCTGTGTAGGCCAGTCAAGTTCCTCCACACCAAACTCGCTCATACATGTTTTTATGGACCTTGCTTTGTCCACTGGTCCAAATCATTTGGTGGAGGGGGGATTATGATGTTGTTTTTCAGGGGTTGGGCTTGGCCCCTTAGTTCCAGTGAAGGGAACTCTTAAGATGTCAGCATACCAAGACATTTTGGACAATTTCATGCTCCCAACTTTGTGGGAAAAGTTTGGGGATGGCCCTCTCCTGTTCCAACATGACTGCGCACCAGTGCACAAAGCAAATATAAATTGACACATAAGGGTCTACTTATAAAAAAAATGCTGTACAAATGTGACAAACTTTCACACAGTCGCAACATAAAATTACCATATTTTGTCTAATATAATTATTTCCTATGATTGTCAGAGCAATCTAATGGCCGTAATGCAGTGTTTTCCTGACTGAAGTATTTCAGGGAAAATACCACATTAGGGTCACTAAATGACATTTAGGGGTTGATTTACTAAAATTGGAGAGTGCAAAATCTGGTGCAGCCAGTCAGCTTCAAACCTCGGCTTGTTCAGTTAAGCTTTGACAAAAAAAAAAAACTGGAAGCTGGTTGGCTTCTATGCAGAGCTGCACCAGCTGTTGCACTCCCCAGTTTTAGTAAATCAACCCCTTAAAGTTATAGGAAATAATCATATTAGACGAGATGCAGAAAATTTTTGTTTGCTGCTGCATTAGGCTCCATGCACACTAGAGCTTTTTTGGAGTTTGGGTGTTTTTTTAAACAGCCCATAAACTCCACTCTATGTTATCATATGTGTCCATGCACACGTGGACGTTGTTGAACTTTTATCAGCAGTGGAGTTTATGGGCTGTTTTCTGAACGACATAAAATCGTGTTCAGGAGTCGTTTTTCTGACCACAAAAAATGCCAAACGCTCATAAACGTCGATAAACACTCAAAAATGTGGCTCACCAGCATTTTTAATGATTTTGATCCATTGAAAAAAAAAAGCTATCGTGGAAAAATGCTAAAAAACGCTAATAGACGCTATTGCAAAAACGTTAAGGCTCCATGCACACTGGACGTTAAAATAACATTATAAAAATGGCAGTAGCTATTTTTTTGGAGTCATTCTAAATTTTGTAATGTTTTTGCAATAGCGTTTATTAGCATTTATTAGCGTTTTTACGCGTTAGCGTTTTTTAGCGTTTTTTTTTGTTTAATTTTTTTTTTTTCAATGGATCAAAAATGTTGAAAAACACTGGAGAGCCATGTTTATCAACGTTTATCAGCATTTATGAGCGTTTGGCGTTTTTTGTGGTCAAAAAAACGACTCCTGAACGTGATTTTATGGCGTTCAGAAAACAGCCCATAAACTTCACTGCTGATAAAAGTTCAAAAATGTCCATGTGTGCATGGACACCTAGGATAAGGTAGAGTGGAGTTTATGGGCTGTTAAAAAAAACACCCAAACTCAAAAAAAGTGGTAATTCTCTGCCACTATGGGGTCCAGTAGACCCCATAGTGGCAGAGAATTTGCTTTGTTTAACTAATTTTGCCTATCAATGTCACGTGGACTAAGAGGCTCATTTTGAAGCAATTCTGCGAAGACAAAATCCATTACTTCATGACAAAACAATGTTTGCCAAAATCACCTTCTCATCACTATGATCGATGAATACAAAAGGGGACCATTGGCCATGTTTACCCTAAAATGCATTTATCATTTTAAATTTTTTTTTTCGTTTTTACATTTTTTTCATGCTTAGAGATAATGATCTATACAATGACTATACGATGTTAAGGCTTGTAAACAAAACATTTAGAAAATTATCCTAAGATAAAGAACACAACACTGAGGCTATCAGTACAATGAATAAGGATTTTTTTTTAAAGGAAAAAGCGTTTGGGAAACAGCTATAAATGAAAGGAACTGGTATATAGTACAGGTGACTCTTACAAGCTGATGAATGTATTCATGTATGGTTATAATTAGTCCACTGTTTTAATATCTAAATATTAATATGAAGAAAATACAGTCAGGTCCATAAATATTGGCACATCGACACAATTCTAATCTTTTTGGCTCTATACAGCACCACAATGAAAATAACAAGATGTGCTTTAACTGCAGACTTTCAGCTTTAATTTGAGGGTATTTACATCCAAAGCAGGTGAACGGTGTAGGAATTACAACAGTTTGGCCATTGCATAACATTCCACTTCTTTCCCTTAGAAAACTCTTTGGTTGCTTTCGCAGTATGTTACGGGTCATTGTCTATCTGCACTGTGAAGCACCGTCCAATGAGTTCTGAAGCATTTTGCTGAATATGAGCAGATAATATTGCCCAAAACACTTCAGAATTCATCCTGCTGCTTTTGTCAGCAGTCACATCATCAATAAATACAAGAGAACCAGTTCCATTGGCAGCCATACATACCCACGCCATGACACTACCACCACCATGCTTCACTGATGAGGTGGTATGCTTTCGATCATGAGCAGTTCCGTTCCTTCTCCATACTCTTCTCTTCCCATCACTCTGGTACAAGTTGATTTTGGTCTCATCTGTCCATAGGATGTTGTTCCAGAACTGTGAAGGCTTTTTTAGATGTTGTTTGGCAAACTCTAATCTGGCCTTCCTGTTTTTGAGGCTCACCAATGGTTTACATCTTGTGATGAACCCTCTGTATTCACTCTGGTGAAGTCTTCTCTTGATTGTTGACTTTGACACACATACACCTACCTCCTGGAGAGTGTTCTTGATCTGGCCAACTGTTGTGAAGGGTATTTTCTTCACCAGGGAAAGAATTCTTCGGTCATCCACCACAGTTGTTTTCCGTGGTCTTTTGGTGTTGCTGAGCTCACCGATGCGTTCTTTCTTTTTAAGGATGTTCCAAACAGTTGATTTGGCCACACCTAATGTTTTTGCTATCTCTCTGATGGGTTTGTTTTGTTTTTTCAGCCTAATGATGGCTTGCTTCACCGATAGTGACAGCTCCTTGGATCTCATATTGAGAGTTGACAGCAACAGATTCCAAATGCAAATAGCACACTTGAACAGAACTCTGGACCTTTTATCTGCTCCTTGTAAATCTGACAATGAGGGAATAACACACACCTAGCCATGGAACAGCTGAGCAGCCAACTGTCCCATTACTTTTGGTCCCTTAAAAAGTGGGAGGCACATATACAAACTGTTGTAATTCCTACACCGTTCACCTGATTTGGATGTAAATACCCTCAAATTAAAGCTGAAAGTCTGCAGTTAAAGCACATCTTGTTCGTTTCATTTCAAATCCATTGTGGTGGTGTATAGAGCCAAAAAGATTAGAATTGTGTCGATGTCCCAATATTTATGGACCTGACTGTACATCCTACCTATCCTGCATAGCCTGTATAAAAAAAGAACTGTATACCACAGCTCTGAATTCTGGGAATCACAATGTCACCCATAGGCTCCCATTGTTGTCAATTCCACTCACTGACACATTAGAGCCAGAGCTGCAAGATCATGTGAACTGGAGAGGATTAAAAATAGGTATATATATATATATATATATATATATATATATATATATATATATATATTTTTTTTTTTTTTTTTTTTTTTTTTTTTTATACAGGTTGGGCAGGTAAGGTAGGAGAGGTGAGGGAACATTTTTAAGAATGTACTGTGTATAGTTCAGCTTTTTCAGCTACTTTTGTTAAAAAAATAATATAACATATAAGATTGCCAAAAAAAACAGATCTGTAATTCAGTAATATTATATATTATGTTTCCATTTCAATCTTAAACTGATGTAATCTTCTAAATCTGCTAAAAAAATAAAATCAATGCAAATTGGAAACCTGACATCACAGTAGGTTGTGTGATTGGCTAACTGATTTTCACAGACATGTACACTAAGATACAAGTAAAGTTTTAGGCATGCTCTGCAATTGGAATTTCATTTTTGGTGGAATGCTCCCTTAGGATTAATAACTTTTATAGAGTTGCAGACACTTTACTGAAAGTACACCAGACAGTTTTAATGAACCAGACCCTCCTCTTTAGAAATCAGTCAGGAACATAGTGGGATGTGCTATAAAGTTTGTTAAAATGCTTGCAATGTCAATAGATCACCCAGAGGGGATGTTACACTGTAAGCAGATTCAACGTCACTGTCCTAAAATATAATGTGATTCAGGATGCAGAGGAAAAAACTTCCATTAAAGAGCTTTTGCACAGAAAATTTGCTTTGTGACAAATTTCTCAAACAGAAATCTTCAATGAATATTTTGTAGAAAGAGACATCAACTGACTGTTGTATATTGCAGTTTTTATTCATTTATATTCATTATGAAAAGCTGCCAAGAAATATAAAGTACACAAATAAAAAAATCAAAAAGACTGAAATATAATCTGATTTGTTATCTGGCAAAATAATAACACCATACTGTACATTTTCCCATCTCTATTCTTCTTTCGAATCTGGAGGATGGCTGGAACAGCTTTGATCAATTAACTTTATCGTGCTGTCAGATACAAGCAATTAAGATTTATATCAAGTTCTCACCCAGCCTAAACCTCTGTGCGCATTTCAATAATTATATCAGCTGAAGAACTGTTCAGCATTCCTCACTCATATCTGGATATCAGCCTAGAAAATGTGTTGTACTCATTATAAGTGCAATTCCTGCTGCTTCTCCTTTGAGATCTATTTATCCTTTATTAAATATGTATTTGTGCCTAATTTATTTGCAAAGGGTTATTAGTCTGAGAAGTATACATTCATTTGTGTACTCCTTTCTCTAATCAAATATCCTAATAGGATTCCCTCTCCCTGTTATTCTTACACAGTACAAGATACGCTTGCTAAATCTCATGAGCCAATGCCTAGCCAGCAGGGTAAAAGGAGGCGGCACCAACACAACAAATATGTGCTTTAATGTTATTTTTTCAAATTTTATTTTGCTTTAGTTATTTCTAGATCTAGGATAGACAGGGCTTTTTTTCAGTGGGAACGTGGGGGTACGCATACATGTATCTAATGCTAAGGAGTGCTGCTGGGAGATCTATTATTGTGGGGGGGGGGGGGTCTATTGTTGCTTGGGAGGCCTATTGTTGCTGGTGGGGGATCTATTGTTGTTGTTGGGGGGGGGGTCATATGTTGTTGGGGGTCAGTTGTTGCTGGGAGAGATCTTCTGTTGAGGGAGGGGTCTAATGTTGCTGGCTGCTGGGAGATCTATTGTTGCTGGGGCGGATCCACTGTTGCTGGGGGGTATATTGTTTAGGGGGTATACTGATGCTGTAGAGTATATTGCTGTGGAGTCTATTGTTGCTGGGGTGGATCTAATGTTGCAGGGGGGTATATTGTTGCAGGGGCCTGTTGTAGAAGGAGGGATCTATTGTTGCTGGGGGGTCTATTGTTGCTGGCTGCTGGGGATCTATTTTACTGCTTTTCCTGTTCTCATGAACAAATTCCTTACTAATTACTTAGCACCACAAAATTATACTGGGTTTTGTATTCTCTAAAAGGGGCAATACTGAGAGGTGTGTAGGGGGGGTGGAACCAAGGGGTTGGGCTAAGAGAGTGGTAGGGGGCGGAGACAAGGGGTGGCTCGGAAGGTGGGAGTACCTGCACCTCTTCTCTGAGAAAAAAAAGCCTTGAGTAAAGACATTGACATGCCAAAAGAGTATATTTATAATGTGACAATCACCCAATATTTTTTTTTCAAAATTTTTATTTAATTTTTTCACATTATACAACAAAAGAAAAACACTTATGACATTCCCATCACATTACCCCACCCAACCTCTGTGCAATGGAAAAAAAAAAACACAACACATCCCCTCTCTAACTGCGTTCATCAGACCCTCAGATTTCAATTCCCGCCTTCACTTTATTCCAAGATGGTGTCTATTTTATAAATATTCATTTCACTCGAGTAATATGTTTCTTAATTAATTTCCTGTATCATTAAGATACTCGTCTGAATGCTCAACTAGATTGGACACTAACCACCAATGCTAGATCTTTTCAAATTTCTTAGGGCATCTCCTATGTTTATAGGTCAGTTCCTCACATCTTAAACAAAGATTAATTATTTTGATCCATTAATCTGTCATTGGTGATCATTAGGGCCCGTTCACATTGCCCTGCAGCCAAAAATGTTGCTGAACGCACAGCATTTTGAGCTGTACATTCGTGCAGCAGGGTGCAGTGCGATGTGTGTTTTTTTGCATCACACAGCTCCCTCTTTTAACAGACTTTTATATAAAGTGTACAAAGTGACACTTCATTTATGTCACCGCACAGCAGCTTGGTGTGCTTGCTGTACAGTGACATGCAGGCCCAAGCAGAGAGGTGCGATATTGTGCATACATGTTGCATAATATCGCACTGCTCTGCAACATAGCAAAACATTGTGTTTTGATCTAAATAAGACACACAGAAACCTATTGTTTTCTTTGTGTCATTACAGTTGCCTGCATTTTTCAATAAGAAAAAATGCAGGTAAGTGCACACAGTGCTGCAGATGTGTATTTCTGGTGCATGTTTTTTAAATTACAGTTATTGATTCACTGCAGCAAAAATTTGGGGAAAGTTACATTCATTGCTTTGTATATATGCCCCTAAGCATACAGTATGTAAAGCCAACATTTTATTTATAATAGAGTAATGATGGATTAGAACTAGGGATGAGCCAAGCAAACCTTTGTTTGTTTTCAGGCAGGCTCAGTGTACAGTACAGAAGTTCTGGTGCTGAATGGTAAAAAGTGGTAATTGCCATTTTCTAAGGATTGTCAAACAAGTGACGTGATGACATGGGAGGCTGGGCACTGCCCTGTGGAAAATGTACAAAAGCAAAAAAACAAACAAAAAAAACTCCATTTGGCGATGAGTAGCAATTTATTAATAATTAAAAGGTAATATCAACAAAGCTAAACTACTTCAAATAGCATACCTGAATGATGCCCTGACCCTGCTTTTGAATTGGCACAACTGTACAATGTATACAACCTACTGCAGCAAAACTTGACATTTATAAATGAAGAATAATGCAGTTTAAATTGCTGCCAAATGACAGTTTCTGCTAGGACTAGGGATTCCCAGAAGTTTACCCCCAAAAAAATAAGTTGTGGGGTTTACCCCAAAAAAATAAATGCCAGGACTGCAACATTGCGGCGGACAAATCTGACCCTAAATGACACTTTTTGGAGACCAGTGACATTATTACATTGATCAGTTCTATACCAATGCACTGATCAATAAAAAAATGACACTGGCATGGAAGGGGATAAACACTAGGGAGCGATCATCAGGGTTAAGTGTGTTCCCTGGGTGTGTTCTAACTGTAGGGGGGATGGGCTCACTGGGACATGGCAGAGATCACTGTTCCCGATCACTGGGAACAGTAGATCTCTGTCATGTCATCTGGCAGAACGGGGAATCACCTTGTTGGCAGTTCCCCATTCTGCCTCTCTTCACCGAGATCACGGGTCACCGGTGGACCCTCCGTCATGCTCCTGCAGTGCGCTGTGGGCGCACGCACCTGCTATTCTCCTTATGTGGTTTCCAGTGGAGGAGTGAAGAGGAATACTTAAAAGTACCATTTGGGAGTCTGCTGGGGCTGCTGTCATCACATTCAAGATGGAGACTCCCAGCAGAGTCTTAGGGCTTTGGATTTGGATTGGCTTTTGATATCTACACAAGGGTGGCTTTTAAAATGTAAATAGCATGCATAAAATTTGTTAAATGACCATATATTTCTATAGGAATAATTTGGTCCGGCTGGTCTGACAACAGGATCTCTGTAAACCTACCGGTAGCTTTGGTATGAGATAAGTGGATGTAAACCTCAGTCATGAAATCTGAACAAAACACATAAAGCTGTAGTATTTACTTGTCTCTCTCCAAAGCTCTAAGTGTCGTTTCTCTCTGATGCTTCGTTCCTCTGTTATTATTATTATTTTTATGGAGGATTTATATAGGAGCAACCTTTTGCACAGAGCTTTACAGTGTAGAGGGGGGACAGTACATTTACAATACAGTAGGAACTGCTCATGGAGCTTACAGTCTAAAGGGAGGTGGAGGTGGTACAAAAGGTAATAGTTGCAGGGATGATCTGATGGAGGTGTCTCGGATACAGTTCTTGGGTGGAGGTGGTGTAGGCATCCCTGAATAAGTTTTCAGGGATCACCTAAAGACAGACAGGGTAGGGGCTGACTGGACATACTGGGTCAGGGAGTTCCAGAGGATGGGAGAGGCTCTGAACAAGTTCTGGAGGTGAGCATGGGAGGAGGTAACAAGGGAGCTAGAGAGCAGGAGGTCTTGGGAGGAGCGGAGAGGATGATTTGGGTGATATCTGCAGATGAGGTTATGGGGGGGTGATGTTGTGGATGACCTTGTATGTGGTTAATATTTTGAATTTTATACACTGGGGTAGAGGAAGTCAGTGAACGGATTCGCAGAGAGGAGCAGCAGTGACGGATCGGTTAGTAAGGTGTATTAGTCTAGCAGCTGCATTCATAAAAGACTGAAAGGGGGGATAGCCTGTGTAAAGGTGAATACATTGTTTTGTGGTGTCGTTACTCAGGAAGGGGCAAATTCTGGAAATGTTGCGGAGGTTGAGGAGGCAAGATTTAGCAAGTGATTGGATGTGGGGGCTGTAGAAGAGTTTAGGATTACGCCAAGCACCTTGCGTGTGTGGAGGGACCAATGGTTGTGCCTTGATCTCAATGGTAAGGTCATGGGGAGGGGATTCAGAAGGAGGAGATATTACAAGCTCAGCTTTAGAAAGATTGCATTTGAGGAAGTGGTGTGACATCCATACTGATATGTCAGTTTGTTACCAGCATAATAAGTTTTCCCGACACATGAGATACATTTGTGAAAGGGAGGAGGGCTCAGCACACAGTTTATCTATTGTGGAGATGCAACCTCATGTCACAGGTGCATATGAGCAGTGTATGCCTAATTTTGGTAGGTTTGCTAATTGTACACCTGTGTGCTGGCTTCATAATCATCCCAGGAATAGAGGTCAGTGCTCAGACTAAGGCACAACTCCGCCCGGCAGACAGGAAGTCTGGCCTGGGAGATCGGGAGGGTCCCAGTAGGAGATGGCTCCAGGAGAAAGAGACAGGAGGTCTCGGAGTCTAATACCGCGTACACACGATTAGAATTTCAGCCCGCAAAAGACCGATGAGAGTTTTTCGTCAGAAAATGCGTATGTATGTGCCATCGGACTTTTATTGGCCGAATTCCAGCCAGCAAAAGATTGAGAGCATGTTCTCAATTTTTCGGTCTGGAAAAGTTCCTATCCGAAAATGCAATCGTCTGTGGTAATTCCGACGCGCAAAATTCCTACGCATGCTCGCAAACAATTCGACGAACTTCATTTTCTCTACTCGTCGTAGTGTTGTATGTCACTGCCTTCTTGATGGTCATAAGTTCAGCGAACTTTTGCGGGACCGTGTGTATACAAGGCAAACTTGAGCAGAATCCCGTCGGAAAAGCCGTCATATCTTTTTCCCATGAGAAGTCCGATCGTGTGTACGTGGCATAAGGCTGCAGGTGGCAGCCTGTGTGTGCATGTCTGTAGCAGGCAGATGTGGTCCGCGACCAAAACAGCACGAAGCTGACAGTGAGTAAGCCAGGAAGCTATAGTTTGTGCTTATACATTGATGGTGGAACCCCCCTGCGAGGGAAGATTACTGTTTGTTTGAACTTTTTTCGCTACCTTTAAATAAAAGTGGGCTGCCATGCTCTAAAAACGCAGTCTGGAGTGGTTACGTTTCTGGAAATCTGCATGCACCACTTGAACCTAATCACCCCAGATCGTCAAACTATTCAGAACACAGCTCTGCATATTCTTTTGTTCCTGTGCAGTGTGTGGGTGTGTCCCTTTCCTCCAATCAGCTCTCATGTAACTGCAGCTCTCCACCCCCTTCTCTCTGCTCCTCACAGATGTAAAAGGATTTTTATCACAACTGTGCTCTTTTGAAGGGATGTAGACAAGAGAGGACTGCAGATAAACAAGTAAAATTTATGTAGGAGGATTTAATCTTTGTGTATCATCTGAGACTACTCGCTTCACTGGGTATATAAGAGGCTTTACAACCACTTTAAGGTTTTTCACCTTAATGCATTCTGTGCATTAAGGTGGAAAAAAAACCTTCTGTGCTGCAGGATTCCCCAAGCCCCCTCCCCCCCTTATACTTACCTGAGCCTGATTCAGCAATGTGATTGGGAGCAGCTGTCTCCCTCGTGATTGAGCAGATTGATAGCAGTGGAAGCCATTGGCTCCTGCTGCCGTCAATCAAATAATGTAACTTGGGAGCGGGAGGGCGGGCCAAGAATAGTCAATAGGCACAGATAGGGCCGCTCAGAAGCAAGTCCGCACAAGTGCCCCATAGAGGGCAGCTTTCTATGGGGGCACTCGCCAAAAAGGAAGAGCCTGGAGTGCTGACGGGAGACCTGAGAAGAGGAGGATCAGGGCTGGTTTGTGTAAAACCATTGCCCAGAGCAGGTAAGCATAACATGTTTATTATTATTATTTTTTTTAAAACAGTGCGACCCGGAGGAAAATCTAGACGGAGGGTCGGCATGACTATGGGAGGAACAGGTCGGCAAGGGTTAAGTTTTTACTGAGTTAGTTGGGGGAAAAAGGGCAGCTTACCTTATTGGAGGAGCAGGTCAGGTGTGTGGGTGGAGCAGGAAAAGGTTGGGATGTTGCACAGGCTGTTGGGAAATCATTCCAGAATTTTCCCTGTTGGTAGAAGTTCTGTCAGCCCCTGCGGAGAGAAATACAGGCAGCATGAGCGATTTGGAGGCCTTGTGGAACCAGGTCAGGGCTGCAGCCTCTACACGGGGTCCTCAGTGGCTCCAACAACAATTATTAGGCATGTTAGGGGGGTCGGGGGTTGATCCCTCTCCTCCTGGATCCCCCCCTTCATCTAAGCGCGCTAGGAGGGTTCGCCCTCCTGAGCGCTTGAGCCCTTCCCATACCCCCCGGGTCCGGCGGCCGCATGGGAGCTCCACACGGAACCCTTCAGTGTCCCCTGCTAGGCCATCAGCTTCTGGCCACAGCAGAGGGCCTGGGAGGAATCCCCAGCATCGGCGGGACCTGCGGGAGGGGGGGCCGCTGCGCTCTCTCCCCCCCTCCTCCCCCTCTACAGTGATTCAGGATGTCACGGCCGGCTCTCCTGCTGATGTGCCTAGCAGGAGGCTGGCTCGGCGAGGGACACAGTCGGATGCAGGGAGGGGCGGGAGCCCTGTCCCTTCTGGATCGGTGGGCAGAGCGGACTGTGGGAACCAGGAGGTCCGGTACCTGCGCTCGTCGGCAGCGTCATCTGGAGGATCAGCTCCCTCTCCTGTGGCTGAAGCGTCGGCTCGGCGTGGGAAGGCTGGAGAAACAGGCAGCAGAAGGCAGTTGGCGCCCTCTGCTGCTTCTACACAGACATTGCAGCCATCTTCAAGCAGAGATAGAGTGACAGCTGCACGGGGGAGTGGCCAAGCTCAATTAAAGGGCCGGCGACCCCCTTCCACAGTTGGGGGTGCACGCGGACCCCGCAGCTGTCAGATGGAGGCGGAGGAAGATGAGGGTACGCCGGGGCGTGCTGAAGCAGAGGAATCGAGGGGAAGAACGCCTGCGGCACAGTCGGTGCGTGAGTCATCAGCAGAATCCGGCGAGGTGTCCAGCGATGACGGCGATGGGCGATCACCGGCCATGCGCCCTACCGTGCAGAGTCAGCTGGGATCCGGAAGTGCGGCTGCTCGGGATTCGGTGCGCAGGCAGCCTGGTGAGTCCAATTTTAATTCTGCTACTTTTGTAGGGCAAGGTGTTGGGTTCACGGAGGGTGGAAAGGGGGGGTCACGGGGCAGGGAGCAAGCCGGTCAGATGGGGAGGGAACCTGGTGTGGCGGGTTTGGCGGAATTTTTTGCGGGTTTTCGGGAACTGTTGGACCGTTGCGCCCCGCCTGGGCCTTCAGGACCAGTAGCAGGGCCGACGGGGGCGTGGGTCCCTGCCGTGACCACGTCGGATGGATTGGGCTGTGATGCCCCTGTTGCGTGTAGTTCTACGCTGCCGCCGGCGGTGAGCACGGCGTCCCAGCGGGAGGGACAAGCGGATACGGGAATCCCATTATCCTCAGCGGTAGTTGAGTCTGCGTCTCAGACGGCGAGGGTCAGTGGCACGGAGTCGCGTAAGGCTAAGGAGTCGGGGGACGATGGGGTTCGTTTGGGTGATAGAGCACACGGTGAGGTTTATGTATGCTTCGAGGGTCCGTTAGGGGTACATCTCAAGCCCGAAGTTAGGGAGAGGATTTGGCGGGGGGAATACGTGGAGATATTCCCCCTTTTGCCGCTAGAGAAGTTTAACATAGATAAAGGAAAAGCAGATGAGAGTAAAAAGGAGGAGGAGGAGAGGCGGCGTTGGCGGCTTATCCCTAGGACATTTTCTAACTGGCTGCAAGCCTTTGCGATATTGGCCAGCGTCATAGGTGAAAAGGAGCCGGAGAATTGTTCTCCGCTTTTTTGCTATTTAGACGCTATTGGGGAGGCTTATAGGGTATATGGAGGACTGGCATGGCTTCGCTATGACGAACAGTTTCGTCAGCGGAAAGCTGTCAGGCCTCAGCTAAGATGGGACCATAAGGATATTGGGCTTTGGATGAAGCTCATGGTGCAGGCTCGGGCTTCAGGACAGCCCTTTCCAGGGGGGGCCGGCGGTTCAGGCACTGGGCAGCCGGCCTCACAACGTAAAAACTACTGTTGGCAGTTCAACGAGGGAGCGTGCCGCTTTGGCGCGTCCTGTCGGTTCCGTCACGAGTGCTCCGGATGCGGAGGCTCTCACGGTTTTGCCAAATGCTTTAAGAAGGGGAAGCTGCAATCTAGTGAGTCCGTTTCAAAAAGGGAGGACGCCGGTAAATCTGTCCGAGATGCTGCCGTACCTAAGTAGGTATCCCAGGACGGAGGCGGCGATTTTTCTTGCCGAGGGCTTTGCATATGGTTTTCGCATTCCCTGTTCGCTACCCTTGTCTGGGGATTCTATGCCCAGGAATCTGAAATCTACTTCTCAGTTTCCTCAGGTGGTGACGGATAAGTTAGCTAAAGAAGTGGAGATGGGTAGAATGGCTGGCCCGTTCGATCGCCCGCCCATACCTGGGTTGCATGTGTCTCCTTTGGGGGTAGTACCTAAGAAGGAACCACATAAATTTCGGCTGATTCATCACTTGTCGTATCCTAAGGGATCTTCGGTAAATGATGCGATTGAGCCTGATTTGACGTCGGTGTCCTATACGTCGTTTGATACGGCCGTTAGTTGGGTTCAGAGATATGGACAGGGGGCATTATTGGCTAAGACGGACATTGAGTCCGCTTTTCGTTTATTACCGGTTCATCCGGATAGCCAGCCGTTGCTGGGTTGTTTTTGGGGTGGACAGTTTTTTGTTGACCGTTGTCTTCCCATGGGTTGTTCTATTTCTTGTTCTTACTTTGAGACATTTAGTACCTTTGTCGAATGGGTGGTTTGGGAAGAGTCACAAGTGCGCTCGGTTCTGCACTACCTTGATGATTTTCTTTGTATTGGCCCCCCGAAATCCACGGTTTGTTCGGTCTTGTTACGAACATTGGAAAGCGTGGCGCGGCGTTTCGGGATTCCTCTCGCGCCGGAAAAGACGGAAGGGCCGTCGACTGAGATGCAATTCTTGGGTATCATTATTGATACACAGGCAATGGAGTGTCGCTTGCCGACGGCAAAATTGGAGGACTTGCGATTGTTGGTGAGGGCGGCCCTACAGGCGAAGAAAGTTAGGCTGAAACAATTACAGTCTTTGCTGGGGAAGCTTAATTTCGCCTGCCGCATCATGCCGATGGGGCGCATTTTTTGCCGTCGCCTGAGTGCCGCTACTTCGGGGGTACGAATGCCACATCATTTTATTCGGCTTTCGGCCGAACACAAGGCAGATCTGCGGGTATGGGAGGAGTTTCTGGCCACCTATAACGGGAGGTCCTTGTGGATGGCCCCGGTGGTATCGGCCTTTGATTTCGATTTGTACACGGATGCAGCGGGCAGTTTGGGTTTTGGGGCGTACTGTCAAGGGGCATGGTGTGCGGAGGCATGGCCGGAGGAGTGGCGTGTCGCGGGCTTCTTGAGTAATCTGGTGCTATTGGAGCTTTTCCCGATTGTGGTGGCATTGGACATCTGGGGATCTCACTTTCAAAATCGGCGAGTTTGTTTTCACTGTGATAACATGGGGGTGGTGGCGGTTGTGTCTAGTCTGTCTGCCTCGTCTCCGCCCGTAGTGCGTTTGTTACGTTTTTTGGTCCTTCGTTGTTTGAGTTTGAATTGTTTTATAAAAGCTGTGCATGTACCGGGTGTGGAGAATTCCATTGCTGATGCCTTGTCTCGTTTTCAGTGGGACAGGTTCCGGAAGCTGGCGACGGCGGCGGAGCAGAGGTCGGTTCCTTGTCCCAGGCATCTGTGGAGACTGGCATTGGAATAGCTGGTGGCTTGGTACAGCGTTCGGTGAGTGCGGGAACATTGGCGGCTTACTCGTCGGTTTGGCGGGAATGGGACGAACTGGTAAGTTCTGTAGGGGGTTGTGTTTCGGAGCAGGACAGGCTCTCACTGTTATTGTACGTGATTGGGATGCAGTTTTCCAAGGGAGAGTCGGTGTCGAAAATGAACCGGAGATTGGCTGCGTTGGCTTTTCTTTATAAGCTACAAGGCCTGCGGGATATTACCAAGGAGTTTATGGTGCGTCAGGCCATGAAGGGTTTCCGGCGCGGACGCGTGGTAAGAGATACCAGGCGCCCAGTGTCCTTTGGGCTGCTACAGGATATGGTGGGAATCTTGCCCAGGGTTTGTGCCTCGCCTTATGAGGTTCAACTTTTGCTTTTTCTTTGGCTTTCTTTGGAGCCTTGCGGATTGGGGAGCTGGTGAGCAAAAATAAACGCGGTGTGGGGGGTTTGTTGTTTTCGGAGGTACAGATCAATACGGATAGCGTTCAGCTCCTTATCAGTAGATCTAAAACTGATCAATTGGGCAAGGGGGTTTATGTGACATTATTTAAGGTGCTTCCGGAGGCAGTGTGTCCGGTACGTTCTGTTCAGCGCTTCGCTCAGGTTCGGAAGGGCGTGCAAGGGCCTTTTTTACAGCACGAGGATGGTTCATCCTTGTCGCGTTTCCAGTTCGTGGCAATTTTTAAGCGCTGCTTGTTGACGGTTGGAATGCCAGCCGCTCAATTTAACACTCATTCTTTTAGGGTAGGGGCAGCTACGGAGGCAGCTCGTTGGGGTTTGAGTCAACAGATGGTTATGCGCATAGGGAGATGGGAATCTGATCGTTTTAAAATTTATGTACGTCCGCACATGCTATAATGTTTTTTCATGATGTTATTGATCTGTTGGAGTTATGTTTTGGGCTATATGTTTTCTTTGGTTGTCTGTTACAGGTTTTCCTCAAGGCCTGGTGTGGATTCTGGGCGACTCTTATGTCTTCTGGGGGGCGATCAGAGCAGATGCGCGGCCCGAAGGGAGACAGCTTGGAGTTCCCCGGAGTGAAGCAGTATGCAAATGGTTGGGGGTTAGAGGCATGATGTGGGGACGGGTTCTTCCGGAATTCCACTATTACTCTAGAGTGGACAGGCCCCCTGATGTATTGGTGCTCTCAGTGGGAGGGAATGATATGGGGGTCCGGGCAGCTAGGGACATTGTGCGGGATGTAAAGTTTGACATTCTACGACTGATGCGGGACTTCCCTGGGGTCGTCATAGTGTGGTCCGACATAGTGGCACGACACACTTGGCGACATGCGCGTTCCGTTGAACGCTTGAATAAAGCACGGATAAAGGCCAACAGGGAGATTGGGCGTTTTGTGTCTTGCCTTGGGGGTGTGGTGGTTCGCCATCGGGATCTAGAAGACCTATCTATTAGGTATTGGAGGGATGACGGTGTACATCTGAATGCGGTTGGAACCGATTTTTGGTTTTTAGGATTGCAGGAAGGGGTGCAGAGGGCTCTGCAGGTGTGGAGGGACTCGCTTTAGTGAGGTGTCACTCAAGCTCGCATGGCGGGTCAGGGGGTCTTTGGGGGGTCAAGAATTGAAACAGTTGGTAAAATTTTGGGGGACCCATACAGGGTATGGGATCCCACCTTGGTTTGTTGTTGGTGGTTCTCCCAGGACTTAGGTCCCAAGGGAAAGAGAAATTTGGAAAGTCGCAATGTCCTCGAGCCGGCTGGGGCACAGCTGAGGGCACAGTGGTTATTGAGCAAAATGGGACCCCAAAGACCCCCTCCTGGTGTTAAGAATTGTTATGTTTATGGTTATATTTATTTTGGTTAATAAAAGGCTGTTGTGGCCATTAAAACCCATGTCACGCAGCGTTGTGTGGTTATTATAGTTATAAGATAAATGTAAGACCGCAGTTGACGAATCCTATAGTCAAGTGCGACCCGGAGGAAAATCTAGACGGAGGGTCGGCATGACTATGGGAGGAACAGGTCGGCAAGGGTTAAGTTTTTACTGAGTTAGTTGGGGGAAAAAGGGCAGCTTACCTTATTGGAGGAGCAGGTCAGGTGTGTGGGTGGAGCAGGAAAAGGTTGGGATGTTGCACAGGCTGTTGGGAAATCATTCCAGAATTTTCCCTGTTGGTAGAAGTTCCCTCCCTCCCGCCCTACATTTGGTTATGAGTTTTTTCTTTATAAAAAAAAAAAAAAAATATATATAAAAAAAAAAAAAAAAATATATAAAAAAAAAAAAAAAAATGAATATATATTTATGGTTTTCTTGAACAATTTGTCACAGCAGCTGGCGGGTCAGGGGGTCTTTGGGGGGTCAAGAATTGAAACAGTTGGTAAAATTTTGGGGGACCCATACAGGGTATGGGATCCCACCTTGGTTTGTTGTTGGTGGTTCTCCCAGGACTTAGGTCCCAAGGGAAAGAGAAATTTGGAAAGTCGCAATGTCCTCGAGCCGGCTGGGGCACAGCTGAGGGCACAGTGGTTATTGAGCAAAATGGGACCCCAAAGACCCCCTCCTGGTGTTAAGAATTGTTATGTTTATGGTTATATTTATTTTGGTTAATAAAAGGCTGTTGTGGCCATTAAAACCCATGTCACGCAGCGTTGTGTGGTTATTATAGTTATAAGATAAATGTAAGACCGCAGTTGACGAATCCTATAGTCATGAAGCTTTAGTATTACTTTAAAACAGGCTAGCTGCATAGGAAAATAAAAAAATATTACCAGTGTTGACTGGAGTGTCTCTTTAACACAGTAATATACCTAGAAAAAACAACATATGAGTAATCAGGCATTAATATATTAATAGCATTCCCCAGATCTAGGTTCTTTAGCAAGTGTGATTCCTATAAATAATTAAAATGCTAATTTCCATGACCTAAATGAAATGTAGGGATGTAGGCCAGGCTTTGTATTATGTCTTCCTATTAAAACATTATATAGCTCTACTGAGCTTATGACATACATGAGTAAAGATAACACTGATGTGTCTGAACTGACAGATACTTGTGGTATTCTGTGAACTTGAAAAATGTTTGTTCTAGTGCCTTTTTCCCATGAGTTCCCGTGAGAGTGCCCTGTGAAGGTTGCCTGCCTCTACATTCTTTTTATTTTGACAGTAGTCTGAGTAGATACAAAAGGCAGTGCTGATGCAGCACCATCAAAAAATACAGAGCAAAGTGAGCCTATGATTACTGCTGTTTTCATTGAAATCTAAAAGTATGCACATACCAAACACATTGTGTGAGTATGAATTTCAAATAACAATCTTGCAGTCCTGAATTTTCAAGCTAGACTAGAGTTTAATGAATTCTTGAAAAAGGCAATAAACTCAAACTGAATACATTTTTGCAAAGAACTGTCTTAATTGGCAGCTGGCCCTTTTGCAGATGGCACTAAAAAATGGGTGATGCTTAACAAATTATGGTAGCTTTGCCAATACTCTTTTAAAGCTGAACTCCGACCAAAAACATTTTTTGCCCTCTTGCACTGTAAAAATAAACATGAATGAAACGTGTGCAATGTGTGCCAGCTTCTGCATTATGTAATACTCTTTAATACTCCCTGTACAGTACAGTCAGCACTCAGCACCAAACACCTGGAGTAGAAACTTACAATTCCGACTAAACTATAGACATCACAGCAGGTTGCTCGCTCTGTAGCTCATCTATTCTGAAAACTTCTTTCTTTCTTTTTAAGAAATGCAAGATGTTCCTTCTGGTATAAGGGAGATTGTGATGTTCATTTGCACTTCCTCCATTCACGGAATGCCTTGTCTCATTAAAAAGAATGCAAGACGTTATTTGGAATGGGTGAGCTGCAGAGCAAAAGAACCGCTGTGATCTGTGTACTCCATCTGAGCTGTTCAGTGCTGGCTGTACTGTATGGGGGAATTAAAGTAACAGTATTACATAATGTAGCTGTGGGCACACATAATAATTATTAAATATATGGAAATTAATCAAAAGATAATTTTGAAAAAAAAAAATTAATAATAATTACATTGTGGAATTTAACAAAAAATTGTGAATGAAATCCAGACTAAAAAAATAATGCTAAATACAGGATGCCTGTGCATTCTTACTTGAATTCTGGTTTCCTTTGTGTATTTCTTCCAGATCTGTGCAGTAATCCAGTGTGAAACTTTTTAAAGACCAGTCACTGTTAAGGTGGCCATAGACCAGCAGAATTTCAATCGATTTGTGGCTACTGCAGTTGAACAAAAGGCAACCTACTGATTGACTTCTGTTCCACCACCCTTTCAGATAAAAGCCAATGGCAGTAGCTTTGATCTATGTATTCTGACAGTGGGGAGGATTCCCCCATCCACCTTAAATGTGTGGATGGTGGAATCAGTTCAGTTTGTTTCATTCAGCCTTCTTGCTGAACAAAAAAATGAACCATGTATGGCCAGCTTTACTCTCTCTCTCTCTCTCTCTTTCTCTCTCTCTCTGTATACAGAGTGACCAGTCTTACATCTGTCCCTCTGTAGTTTCTCTATTCATTTCAGTCAGTGAAGCCCGGAGGAGAAAATGGACGAAGGGGCGGCATGACTAAGGGAGGAACAAGGTCAGGGAGGGTCAGCTAGGTTAGAGTGGTGGGAAGGAGAGTAGTCCTTACCTGATTGGAGGCAGAGACTGGATGGGCAGGGAGCAGCTGTGAGGGTCAGTGCAGATAGGTGGGTTTTTGTTCATTCCAAGGAATTTAGGAAAAGAGGTAACTTCCCTCAACCCCCGCCCTCATGTTAAGGGTTGCTGAAGTGCACAGGTTGTGGAATAATTTTTGTGTTTTCCACCTTAATCGAATAGATAGATAGATAGATAGATAGATAGATAGATAGATAGATAGATAGATAGATAGATAGATAGATAGATAGATAGATAGATAGATAGATAGATAGATAGATAGATAAAATATGATTATGTCTGTTGCGTATTTTGTCACAGCAGTTGGTGGGTAAGGAGGTCTTTTGGGAGGTCAGTGAATAGTTACATTGTTACATAATGGTGGGGTCTATCTAGGCGTTATGGCACTCCCACTTGGTTAGTGGTGGTTCTCCCAGGAGCTAGATCCCCTTGGGAGGGGGGGATGGAAGTATGTGTGATGTTGTAACGTCTTCAAGCCGGTTGGGGCTCACCTGACGATTCCAGTTAAAATTGTGCCTTATGGACACCCAAAGACCCCTTGTTGTTGGGCATTGTTATGCCGCGTACACACGGTCGGACTTTTCGTCTACAAAAGTCCGACAGCCTGTCCGACAGACTTCCGACGTACCTTCGGCGGACTTGCGGCAGACTTTCTTACGAACGGACTTGCCTACACACGACCACACAAAAGTCCGACGGATTCGTACGTGATGACGTACACCGGACTAAAATAAGGAAGTTCATAGCCAGTAGCCAATAGCTGCCCTAGCATGGGTTTTTGTCCGTCGGACTAGCACACAGACGAGCGGATTTCGGGGTCCGTCGTACTTACGACGTAAAGATTTGAAGCATGTTTCAAATCTAAAGTCCGTCGGATTTGAGGCTAAAAAAGTCCGTTGAAAGTCCGGAGAAGCCCACACACGATCGGATTACCAGCCAGCTTTAGTCCGTCAGCGTCCGTTGGACTTTTGTAGACGAAAAGTCCGACCGTGTGTACGCGGCATTAGAATTACATTGTTGGATTTTGTACTTATTGGTATGTTTTAATGTGTTGTTATTTATTCTTTGGTTAATAAATTGGCTGCTGTGGCCGTATTAAACCCATGTCACACAGTTTGTGTATTTATTCTATGGATTAAAAGGGTTGTAAAGCCTCATGGTTTTTCACCTTAATGCATTTTATGCATTAAGGTGAAAAACCTTCTATGGTGTTGCAGCCCCCCCCCCCCAGCCCCTGTTTTACTTACCTGACCCCGATCTTCCTCCGGCCGGGAAAGAGCACACCAGCACTAGCTGGTGTCTTGTGTCCTGATTGGATAGATTGATAGCAGCACAGCCATTGGCTCCTGCTGCTGCCAATCAAAACCAATGATGTGGCGGGGTCGAGTCCTGCATTCTGTGTGAATGGACACAGATGTGGGACTCGGGAGCGCACTCGCATGGGTGTCCACCAAGGAGAGCGTTTCTCCAACGTGGACACTTGATGCTGGGAGGAGACACCAGCACCACTGAGGGACTCCAGAAGAGGAGGACCGGGGCCACTTTGTGCAAAGCGAACTGCACAGTGGAGGTAAGTATGACATGTTTGTTTTTTTGTTCTTTTTTAAAAACGAGGGTTTACTTTCCCTTGAGGGACCCAGGTGGACGAATTCTTTAGTCATGTAGAGGGTGAACTTGCTGGGCACCACCTACAGCTCTGTTCCTATTTTATGCAATATAGTAATGATGTCATTGCCATTTTTACAATGCAATGTCGAGGTTTGCAATGCCATTTCAATCAAAAAAAAGCAAATTGTGTCTTATTCATGACCACAAAAGATATAAATAAGAGTTTTTTGGCTGGGATCAGCTTTAAAGATACATATCAGACAAAACTGAAACAAAAACTTTGTGATGCATACAGGGAGTTCAGCTTTTCATCCAGTCAATGATGTACTGCATCAGTCTATCAAATCTTCTTTTGCTAGTAAAATGATGGTCTCAGAACCCCTGATTTTGAAGCTAAAGATATGTTCTCAGACACACCCAGTCCATGTTTCTTGCTGTTTCTCATATACGGAAACCCTGATGTAAACTATGTCAAAGCTAAGAAACTGCACCAACACCAATCTGATTAAAATTTTCTTTGGGGGTTTGAACGTGACTAGTGGTTAAAAAGAGAGAGAGAAAGAATCTTCAGGAAGTATACTCCCAGTGAACTTCAAGGAGCTTACTATACTGGTTCCAGTTGCTGGAATTGCTCATTGATACTGGACACTTTTATTCAAGTTGTAGGGCTACAATGGACATATATAGTTGCATCGTTGGTGAGGTTGTATAAAGACTCCCTTCTATCCGATTCAACCTGAGTGTGTGTTTATGTCACTACCATTTTCCATATCACTTTACATTGTGCTCACTGAGAAACACATCTACACTCTCTACTGACACCAGCAATTGAGATCACATCTTGATCATTTTAGCAGTAAAGAATCCCTACACATAATAAACTGCTTCTTATCCAACTTCAATGTGTGGCTGCATGCCTTTTTTTAGAAACCTTAGGTTAACTAGTTTATTTCCAATGTTAGAGTCCCCATTTAAAGATTTATATATTGTGATCACATCCCTTCTTAAGAGTCTCTTCTCCAAGGTAATAAGATAATGTTTGTAATTGTTCCCCATAACTAAGGCCCTCCATCCCCCTTATTTGCTTGGTTGCCCTTGTCTGAAATATCTTTGGTTCAAGCGCATACTTCCTGAGGATTGGTGATCAGAACTGGGCGGCATACTCAAGTGGTAGAATTATAGTTTTATCTCTTGTGTAAATACCCTTTTTTAAATTCATGTCTGCTAGCTTTGCTTGCTGCAGCTAGGCATTGCATATTATTGCTGAGTCTGTGTCCTACCAGGATTTCAATTCCCCTAGAGGTTCTCCCCTTAGCGTAAAACTAGCATTCGTACGTTTAGCTCTCACGGGCAGTACTTTACTGTATATTTTTCAGTATTAAACCACATTTGCCATATAGCTGCCTACTCATCTATTTTAACTGGGCCCTCTTGTAAAGTTGCTGTATCCTGCGGTCAAGTTATTGTCCAGCTTAGCTTTGTATCATCAGCAAATACTGAGATTAAACTATTTAAAGCGGAGGTTCACACATACGGGTCCCAGAGACAGCAGGGACCATTTGGATTGCGCAGTGCGACTCACGCATGCGTAGTAGGGAACTGGGAAGCGAAGCCGCAAGGCTTCAATGTACTCTTCACCTACACACTATTTCTTGCAGCACCTTCACATGCTCTTCCCCGCTATATCGCTTTTCTTTTCCCCTCTCTCCTCTCCCCGTAGGCTCCCTCCTCCCCTTGGTTACCTGACGTGGCGTCGGCCGCACATCACGGGTTACCATGACGACGGAGGCCCCGCTGCCAGGCGTCCTTCGCATTCAGTGGTTGCCAGCGAGCCGGGCGCATGCGCTACACACGCGGCGCTATGCTATTGGCTCCCTGGACCTCCAGCTGACTGACAGTCGCTGGGTCCTAGGCAACAGTGTGCCCAGAGCGGGCGGAATCGGCAATCCTTGCCGATCGAACACAATTCATGACAGTTACTGACGCCACTTGTTATTATAGCATTGTATGCTTGCCAGTATGGTTAGGATTATGCATTATCTATACAAACTATGATTTTCAATGATTCTGGCGGGATTCTGACGTCAGATTGACGTCAGTGGGAGGGGGAGGGGACTATTTCTCTCACTCTGCACTTGTTGTTCTCATTATTGGTGACCACTATATATATGTTGTATTTTACTGTGCACCCCATCACTTGCCTGACGAAGGGGTCCTGCGCGGCCCCGAAATGTTGCACCTCCCTTGTGATGTGACCGTTTTCGATTAAAAACCTTTTTTGAACAATCTTGTTTGCTGATAGCTGTATGTCGGGCGCTTTAAGACCACTAGGGGGCAGTGGTCGCTGCACTGCGGGGGTGACGCCGGCCACACGCGATTGTATGCACGAGAGCCAGAACAGGGACGTGTGTGTGTAAGCACACAAATCCCTGTTCTGTGAGGAGAGGCAGATCTACATTGAGTTCCTACTAGCTAGGAACAACGATCTGACATCTCCTCTAGTCAGTCCCTTCCCCCTACAGTTAGAACACACACTAGGGAACACAGTTAACCCCTTGATCGCCCCCTAGTGTTAACCCCTTCCCTGCCAGTGACACTTACACAGTAATCAGTTTTATAGCACTGATCGCTGTATAATTGTCCATGATCCCAAAAATGTGTCAAAAGTGTCCGATCTGTCCACCATAATATCGCAGTCCCGATAAAAAATCGTAGATCACCGCCATTACTAGAAAAAAAAAAAAATAATAATAAAAATGCCATAAATCTTTCTCCTATTTTGTAAACTCTATAACTTTTGTGCAAACCAATCAATATACACTTATTGCGATTTTTATTACCAAAAATATGTAGAAGAATACATATTGGCCTAAACTGAGGAAAACATGTGCTTTAAAAAAAAAATTGGGGACATTTATTATAGCAAGAAGACCAAAATATTGTGTTTTTTTCAAAATTGTCACTCTTTTTTTGTTTATAACGCAAAAAAATAAAAACCGCAGAGATGATCAAATACCACCAAAAGGAAGCTCTATTTGTGGGAAAAATAGGACGTCAATTTTCCATATTCCAATAAGCCCCCTGCCCGCAGACCCTGACAACTACCGACCAGGGTTGTTGGGAAGAGTCCCTTGTCCCCATCAACATGGGGACAATGTGCTTTGGGGGGCACCTTGGTATGTATCAAGAGGGGGAGGCCGCTTGCCCGTCCCCTCCCTTTCCTGGCTGCATGCTCGGATAAGGGCCTGGTATGGATTTTGGGGGGGACCCCCCAACAATTTTTTTTATATTTCGGTTTGAAGTTCCCCTTAAAAGCTATTCCAGACCCAAAGGGCTTGGTATGAATTTTTGGGGGAACCCCATGCTGTTTTTTTTTTTTTAATTGGCGTGGAGTTCCCCTTAAAATGTATACCAGACCCAAGCAGCAGCCTTATATAGTGTGGTGCGTGGACATAGCCCCTGAGCCATGATTGGTCAAAGGCACCCTGCCTTTGGCCAATCATAGCTCTCCCAGCACATCACGCTGTGCAGGTCAGGTGCATGCTTTGGCCGATCAGCGGCCGTCAATGCACTGTGATCACGCAGTGCATAATGGGCACTCCGCGGTGGATGAATTAGCCGCGAAAGCCCCATATGTTCGTTATTCTACGAACAAACAAACAGCTGATGTTCGAGTCGAACTTATGCTCGACTCAAACATCCAGCCCATCCCTAGTTGCCTATCAGAAAGCTATGAGCTTTTAGGGGTTGATTTACTAAAGGCAAAAAAGACTGTTTACAAGGGAATTTGCACTTTGCAAGATATTATCTCTAGAGCTTAGTGAATGAGGTGAAGCTCTATTTACCTTATCATCCAATCATGTGCAATCGAAAATGCTATTTTTTTTTCCTTGCACATGATTACATATTGGATTTTGCCTTGGGGAAATTACACTTTGCAACTTCCCTTGCAAAGTGAACAGCCTTTTTGTCTTTAGCAATTCAACCCTTTAGACTCAAACTTCTCTACAATAATGATCAAATGAAGAAGCTAGGCTTGCCTTGAGCAATAATGGATCTGTAAAAATAACTAGTTCAAAACTTCACGTATGTATTGGTTTACTTGAAAATATAGGCAGGCTTTTGTACTGGAGACTTGCTGTGTGTGCTCATGAAAAATTGAAGGGGAATTATGCTGAGTGAATATTAGAAATGTGTGTTCGATCTGTCACAAAGTAAAGATAAAGGATGTGGTCTGGGTATCATCTAGGACCCAATATAGTGTTAATTCATCACTAATGGGTTGGTAAGATGACAGAAACTAGCTGATTTATCATCAGCAGGAGATAACTAACTGAACTCTAAGGAATAACAAGAAGGCATCTTAAGAATCATAGTTCACGTGTTGTATTAGTACCGCAATATGAAGGAAGGCATTACTGGATACGGTAGTTTAACCAGACTAATGCCAAATCCTAATAAATCTTTATTGTGAATCTACAGAACATTGTTGCACATAACTGATATGAATACAATAAAAACTGTTAACCAATGAAATAATATTAACATGAAATGTGATGTACTTTGCTTAGCTTTATGCTAAGCAATATTGTTACCAGCCTCATTTTTAGAGATGTAAATGTCTGGAAATGTTGAAGCCATGGGAAAGAAACTTTTTTCCCCCTGTGTTTTTCTGGAAAAAATTAAATTTTCATTTTTTTTTTAAAGTTTAGTTTGGAGTAGTTTTACAAATTTGGAGTCATTTTGTTACACTGGGAAAGTGAAGCATATGTCGCTCTTGCAAAAGCTTGATCAATGTGCTCCTGATTTTCAGGTGTCATTTTCTCTATAAATGAAGATATCATGTATTTTTGAGAGGCAGTGGTTAGTAACACTTCCTTACTTGAAGATGCTGCTGGTGAATAAACACTTTGTTATGATCCAAAAAGCAGCAGAAAGGGTGTTTCAGGAATGAAAACTCTGGAAGGAGTAGCTACTAGCACTTTCATTATGGCCCTTATTATTTCATTCGATAAAGTATTTTTGACTGTCTTTAGGACACCTCTGGCATGCAGGGCTGTGTTTTGTCATCCTTGTAGCATTTGGAAAAGAATCTTTCTTCTTACAATATTTGCAAATTGCAGCTTTGCTCGCAGCAGAAATCGCACTGTAGAAATGTTCCAAAACATGCATCTGTAGTATGGAAGCATAGGAAGAAGGACGTCACAGAGCAATGTGCCTAGCTGTATCTGAGGTCTGTGTGTTTGGGGAAAGCTGCAGCCCTTGGCCATTTTTCAGAGAATATGAATGATAACACAAAAACATTTCTTCCACTCATGGTTAGTGTTTGGCTGAAGCCATTTATTATCATTTAACTGTGTTTACTCTTTTTAAATCATAATCACAACAGAAACTACCCAAATGACCCTGTAATTAGTGTGTGTGTATAAAAGGTCAATGAGTTTCTGGACTCCTGACAGACCCTTGCATCTTTCATCCAGTGCTGCACTGACGTTTCTGGATTCTGAGTCATGGGGAAAGCAAAAGAATTGTCAAAGGATCTGTGGGAAAAGATAATTGAACTGTATAAAACAGGAAAGGGATATAAAAAGATATCCAAGGAATTGAGAATGCCAATCAGCAGGGTTCAAACTCTAATCAAGAAGTTGCAAAATGAGGGGTTCTGTTGAAACCAAACCCCAGTCAGGTAGAAAAACTAAAATTTCAGCCACAACTGCCAGGAAAATTGTTCGAGATGCAAAGAAAAACCCACAAATAACTTCAGGTGAAATACAGGACTCTGAAAATTTGTGGTGTGGCTGTTTCAAGATGCACAATAAGGAGGCACTTGAAAAAAGATGGGCTGCATGGTTGAGTCACCAGAAGAAAGCCATTACTACACAAATGCCGCAAAGTATCCTGCTTACAATAAGCCAAACAGCACAGAGACAAGCCTCAAACCCTCTGGCACAAAGTTATTTGTAGTTATTAAACCAAAATTTAGCTTTATGAACACAACCATAAACGCTACATTTGGAGAGAAGTCAACAAGGCCTATGATGAAAGGTACACCATTCCTACTGTGAAACACGGAGGTGGATCACTGATGTTTTGGGGATGTGTGAGCTACAAAGGCATAGGAAATTTTGTCCAAATTGATGGTAAGATGAATGCGGTATGTTATCAAAAAATACTGGAGGAACATTTGCATTCATCAGCCAGGAAGCTGCGCATGGGACATACTTGGACATTTCAACATGACAATGATCCAAAACACAAGGCCAAGTCGACCTGTCATTGGCTACAGCAAAATAAAGTAAAGGTGGAGTGGCAATCTCAGTCTCCTGACCTCAATATCATTGAGCCACTCTGGGGAGATCTCAAACATGCAGTTCCTGCAAGACAGCCCAAGAATTTACAGAAACTGGAGGCTTTTTGCCAAGAGGAATGGACAGCTTTACCATCTGAGAAGATAAAGAACCTCATCCACAAACACCACAAAAAAATTCAAGCTGTTACTGATGTTAAAGGGGGCAATGCACGGTATTAAGAACTGGGGTGTGTAAATTTTTGATCAGGGTCATTTGGGTAGTTCCTGTTGTCATTATGATTTAACCACTTGCCGACCGCCTAACGTATATATACGTCGGCAGAATGGCACGGGCAGGCAGAATCACGTACCTGTACGTGATCTGCCTCCCGCGGGCGGGGGGTCCAATCGGACCCCCCCCGGTGCCATCGGCGGTCGGCATCTGACTGGGAGCGTCGGGAGGCGAGGGGGAGACCATCCGATCGTGGCCCCCCCCTCGCGATCGCTCCCAGCCAATGGGAATCCTCCTCTGCCTGTGTATAGTTTCACACAGGCAGAGGATGTGATGTCATCTCTCCTCGGTCTGGCAGTTTCCGTCCAGCGCCGAGGAGAGAAGACATGTAAGTCCACACAACACAAACACACACAGTAGAACATGCCAGGCATACTTTACACCCCCGATCCCCCCCCGATCGCCCCCCGATCCCCCCCCAATCACCCCCCCCCCGTCACAAACTGACATTAGCAGTATTTTTTTTTTTTTTTTTTCTGATTACTGCATAGTGTCAGTTTGTGACAGTTACAGTGTTAGGGCAGTGAGTATTACCCCCCTTTAGGTCTAGGATACCCCCCTAACCCCCCCTAATAAAGTTTTAACCCCTTGATCACCCCCTGTCACCAGTGTCACTAAGCGATCATTTTTCTGATCGCTGTATTAGTGTCGCTGGTGACGATAGTTAGAGACGTAAATATTTAGGTTCGCCGTCAGCGTTTTATAGCGACAGGGACCCCCATATACTATCTAATAAAGGTTTTAACCCCTTGATTGCCCCCTAGTTAACCCTTTCACCACTGATCACCGTATAACTGTTACGAGTGACGCTGGTTAGTTTGTTTATTTTTTATAGTGTCAGGGCACCCGCCGTTTATTACCGAATAAAGGTTTAGCCCCCTGATCGCCCGGCGGTGATATGCGTCGCCCCAGGCAGCGTCAGATTAGCGCCAGTACCGCTAACACCCACGCACGCAGCATACGCCTCCCTTAGTGGTATAGTATCTGTACGGATCAATATCTGATCCAATCAGATCTATACTAGCGTCCCCAGCAGTTTAGGGTTCCCGAAAACGCAGTGTTAGCGGGATCAGCCCAGATACCCGCTAGCACCTGCGTTTTGCCCCTCTGCCCGGCCCACCCAAGTGCAGTATCGATCGATCACTGTCACTTACAAAACACTAAACGCATAACTGCAGCGTTCGCATAGTCAGGCCTGATCCCTGCGATCGCTAACAGTTTTTTTGGTAGCGTTTTGGTGAACTGGCAAGCACCAGCCCCAGGCAGCGTCAGATTAGCGCCAGTACCGCTAACACCCACGCACGCACCGTACACCTCCCTTAGTGGTATAGTATCTGATCGGATCAATATCTGATCCGATCAGATCTATACTAGCGTCCCCAGCAGTTTAGGGTTCCCACAAACGCAGTGTTAGCGGGATCAGCCCAGATACCTGCTAGCACCTGCGTTTTGCCCCTCCGCCCGGCCCAGCCCAGCCCACCCAAGTGCAGTATCGATCGATCACTGACACTTACAAAACACTAAACACATAACTGCAGCGTTCGCAGAGTCAGGCCTGATCCCTGCGATCGCTAACAGTTTTTCTGGTAGCGTTTTGGTGAACTGGCAAGCACCAGCCCCAGGCAGCGTCAGGTTAGCGCCAGTACCGCTAACACCCACGCACGCAGCATACGCCTCCCTTAGTGGTATAGTATCTGATCGGATCAATATCTGATCCGATCAGATCTATACTAGCGTCCCCAGCAGTTTAGGGTTCCCACAAACGCAGTGTTAGCGGGATCAGCCCAGATACCTGCTAGCACCTGCGTTTTGCCCCTCCGCCCGGCCCAGCCCACCCAAGTGCAGTATCGATCGATCACTGTCACTTACAAAACACTAAACGCATAACTGCAGCGTTCGCAGAGTCAGGCCTGATCCTTGCGATCGCTAACAGTTTTTTTGGTAGCGTTTTGGTGAACTGGCAAGCACCAGCGGCCTAGTACACCCCGGTCGTAGTCAAACCAGCACTGCAGTAACACTTGGTGACGTGGCGAGTCCCATAAGTGCAGTTCAAGCTGGTGAGGTGGCAAGCACAAGTAGTGTCCCGCTGCCACCAAGAAGACGAACACAGGCCCGTCGTGCCCATAATGCCCTTCCTGCTGCATTCGCCAATCCTAATTGGGAACCCACCGCTTCTGCGGCGCCCGTACTTCCCCCATTCACATCCCCAACCAAATGCAGTCGGCTGCATGAGAGGCATTTTCTTTATGTCCTCCCGAGTACCCCTACCCAACGAACCCCCCCAAAAAAGATGTCGTGTCTGCAGCAAGCGCGGATATAGACGTGACACCCGCTATTATTGTCCCTCCTGTCCTGACAATCCTGGTCTTTGCATTGGTGAATATTTTGAACGCTACCATGCACTAGTTGAGTATTAGCGTAGGGTACAGCATTCCACAGACTAGGCACACTTTCACAGGGTCTCCCAAGATGCCATCGCATTTTGAGAGACCCGAACCTGGAACCGGTTACAGTTATAAAAGTTAGTTACAAAAAAAAGTGTAAAAAAAAAAAAAAACACATACAAAAATATAAAATAAAAAAAAAATAGTTGTCGTTTTATTGTTCTTTCTCTCTCTATTCTCTCTCTCTATTGTTCTGTTCTTTTTTACTGTATTCTATTCTGCAATGTTTTATTGTTATTATGTTTTATCATGTTTGCTTTTCAGGTATGCAATTTTTTATACCTTACCGTTTACTGTGCTTTATTGTTAACCATTTTTTTGTCTTCAGGTACGCCATTCACGACTTTGAGTGGTTATACCAGAATGATGCCTGCAGGTTTAGGTATCATCTTGGTATCATTCTTTTCAGCCAGCGGTCGGCTTTCATGTAAAAGCAATCCTAGCGGCTAATTAGCCTCTAGACTGCTTTTACAAGCAGTGGGAGGGAATGCCCCTCCCCCCCCAACATCTTCCGTGTTTTTCTCTGGCTCTCCTGTCTCAACAGGGAACCTGAAAATGCAGCCGGTGATTCAGCCAGCTGACCATAGAGCTGATCAGAGACCAGAGTGGCTCCAAACATCTCTATGGCCTAAGAAACCGGAAGCTACGAGCATTTTATGACTTAGATTTCGCCGGATGTAAACAGCGCCATTGGGAAATTGGGAAAGCATTTTATCACACCGATCTTGGTGTGGTCAGATGCTTTGAGGGCAGAGGAGAAATCTAGGGTCTAATAGACCCCAATTTTTGCAAAAAAGAGTACCTGTCACTACCTATTGCTATGATAGGGGATATTTACATTCCCTGAGATAACAATAAAAATGATTAAAAAAAAAAAAAAAATGAAAGGAACAGTTTAAAAATAAGATAAAAAAATAATAATAATAAAGAAAAAAAAAAAAAAAAAAAAAAAGCACCCCTGTCCCCCCTGCTCTCGCGCTAAGGCGAACGCAAGCGTCGGTCTGGCGTCAAATGTAAACAGCAATTGCACCATGCATGTGAGGTATCGCCGCGAAGGTCAGATCGAGGGCAGTAAGTTTAGCAGTAGACCTCCTCTGTAAATCTAAAGTGGTAACCTGTAAAGGCTTTGTCGCCACTGCACGTTTGTGCGCAATTTTAAAGCATGTCATGCTTGGTATCCATGTACTCGGCCTAAGATCATCTTTTTTATTTCATCAAACATTTGGGCAATATAGTGTGTTTTAGTGCATTAAAATGTAAAAAAGTGTGTTTTTTCCATTTTCCATTTTAATCTGTAGGGCATTTGCTTTAAAAAAAATATATAATGTTTGGGGGTTCAAAGTAATTTTCTTGCAAAAAAAAATTATTTTTTTATGTAAACAATAAGTGTCAGAAAGGGCTTTGTCTTCAAGTGGTTAGAAGTGTGGGTGATGTGTGACATAAGCTTCTAGATGTTGTGCATAAAATGCCAGGACAGTTCAAAACCCCCCCAAATGACCCCATTTTGGAAAGTAGACACCCCAAGCTATTTGCTGAGAGTCATGTTGAGTCCATGGAATAATTTATATTGCGGGAAAGAGACAATTTTTTATTTTTTTTATTTTTTTTTGCGCAAAGTTGTCACTAAATGATATATTGCTCAAACATGCCATGGGAATATGTGAAATTACACCCCAAAATACATTCTGCTGCTTCTCCTGAGTACGGGGATACCACATGTGTGGGACTTTTTGGGAGCCTAGCCGCGTACGGGACCCCGAAAACCAAGCACCGCCTTCAGGCTTTCTAAGGCCGTAAATTTTTGATTTCACTCTTCACTGCCTATCACAGTTTCGGAGGCCATGGAATGCCCAGGTGGCAAAAAAACCCCCCAAATGACCCCATTTTGGAAAGTAGACACCCCAAGCTATTTGATGAGAGGTATAGTGAGTATTTTGCAGACCTCACTTTTTGTCACAAAGTTTTGAAAATTGAAAAAAGAAAAAAAAAAAATTTTTTTCTCGTCTTTCTTTATTTTCAAAAACAAATGAGAGCTGCAAAATACTCACCATGCCTCTCAGCAAATAGCTTGGGGTGTCTACTTTCCAAAATGGGGTCATTTGGGGGGGGTTTGTGCCACCTGGGCATTCCATGGCCTCCGAAACTGTGATAGGCAGTGAGGAGTAAAATCAAAAATGTACGCCCTTAGAAATCCTGAAGGCAGTGATTGGTTTTCGGGGTCCCGTACGCGGCTAGGCTCCCAAAAAGTCCCACACATGTGGTATCCCCATACTCAGGAGAAGCAGCTAAATGTATTTTGGGGTGCAATTCCACATATGCCCATGGCCTGTGTGAGCAATATATCATTTAGTGACAACTTTGTGCCAAAAAAAAAAAAAAAATTTGTCACTTTCCCGCAACTTGTGTCAAAATATAAAACATTCCATGGACTCAACATGCCTCAAAGCAAATAGCTTGGGGTGTCTACTTTCCAAAATGGGGTCATTTGGGGGGGTTTTATGTCATCTGGGCATTTTATGGCCTTCAAAACTGAGATAGGTAGTGAGGAGTAAAATCAAAAATGTACGCCCTTAGAAATCCTGAAGGCAGTGATTGGTTTTCGGGGCCCCGTACGCGGCTAGGCTCCCAAAAAGTCTCACACATGTGGTATCCCCATACTCAGGAGAAGCAGCTAAATGTATTTTGGGGTGCAATTCCACATATGCCCATGGCCTGTGTGAGCAATATATCATTTAGTGACAACTTTTTGTAATTTTTTTTTTTTTTTTTTTTTTTTGTCATTGTTCAATCACTTGGGACAAAAAAAATGAATATTCAATGGGCTCAACATGCCTCTCAGCAAATTCCTTGGGGTGTCTACTTTCCAAAATGGGGTCATTTGTGGGGGTTTTGTACTGCCCTGCCATTTTAGCACCTCAAGAAACGACATAGGCAGTCATAAATTAAAGGCTGTGTAAATTCCAGAAAATGTACCCTAGTTTGTAGACGCTATAACTTTTGCGCAAACCAATAAATATACACTTATTGACATTTTTTTTACCAAAGACATGTGGCCGAATACATTTTGGCCTAAATGTATGACTAAAATTGAGTTTATTGGATTTTTTTTAGAACAAAAAGTAGAAAATATCATTTTTTTTCAAAATTTTCGGTCTTTTTCCGTGTATAGCGCAAAAAATAAAAACGGCAGAGGTGATCAAATACTATCAAAAGAAAGCTCTATTTGTGGGAAGAAAAGGACGCAAATTTCGTTTGGGTACAGCATTGCATGACCGCGCAATTAGCAGTTAAAGCGACGCAGTGCCGAATTGTAAAAAGTGCTCTGGTCAGGAAGGGGGTAAAACCTTCCGGGGCTGAAGTGGTTAAAAAGAGTAAACACAGTTGATTGATAATAAATGGCTTCAGCCAAACACTAATCATGAGTGAAAGAAAAGTATTTGTGTTATTCATATTCTCTGAAAAATGGCCAAGAAATCATAAATTCTGCCAGGGTATGTAAACTTATGAGCACAACTGTATATGTGTGCTAGCTAGCAGACAGCAGAGGATACCTTTGGCCAACTGTATATGCTCACTTTCCTCACTTTGTTTATCCAAGGGCACTAACACTGCATGCACTGAAATAAGCTGAACTGCAGGCAAACAGTTCATTACACTGGTAAATACGAGGGTTCTTCAAAAAGTTTCTGCATTTTCTTTTTTACTCTATTAAATATAAAATATATAATGTAGTAGACTTTTTGAAGAACCCTCATCTATACACTATATGGAAGCTGTTTTACCTGTCAAAAAGAGGTTTGTAGTAATGTGAAGTCAGATCTATGGTACAGTCACCTCTGCCACACAGGAAGGTTCTTGACCTCCATTGCAACAACAGCACAGCTTTGTCAAGTGCATACGAGCAGCTGGCTGAATTGACAATGAGTCCCTAATCTTATCCAAATTTTCACTATCAGCATTTGTGTTTTGCAGCACACCCTTATTGGGCCCTAGTGCTGCCAATCCATCTCCTAGTCTAAGAATTCCTCTACAGGGCATAACAAACACATTAACAGGGAAAGTGAAATCATATTATAGTCATTTTTAAAATAACTTTATTGGCTATTACTTACTGTTAAAAATGTCCTACTTCTTGGCCTTCAGAGACACCCCTGAAGTTTCAAGGCTCCACAATTGCCCCCTGGGAAGGTTACTTCACCAGTGGTTTCCAGGGAGAACATGTGGGTCTTTTTTTTTCAAGCAGTGTAATTTGATACGGTGCATGCGCAAATTGGGGTGTCATGACGTGATCTGTGGACTGGCAGTGGGGAAGTAAGAGGCCAGCCGGCAAGACCAGTGGTTTTTCACTGTGCATTTTTTTTCCCTGGAATTTGGTTTTAACTGGGTTTTAAAGGAAGATAATATTTAAGACCTTTTACGAGCATAAAGATACATAAACGCACTATTTAGAAGTATTTGCCTGTTTAGCCTTATAATATCTAATTGATCAGAAAAGTAGAGTTAGCCTTTGTGAAAAAACAGTATAAGAATGGAACAATCATTTAATGGTACATAATGTTTCATTCCATATTTCATCCACTGTCAAACATTAGCTCCATGATGCCTCTCCTAAACTTAATTTATTCACATTGTAAAGCTTGTTGAACAGTGCTGGGCTGATGGTCTGTCATGATGTTGCGCTGGCGACATGAGAATTAAAACAAACCAACCAAAGCTGAAATGTTGCAGTATTAAGATGGTTAGATGCCAATTAGTTGTGTTGATTAGACCGAAGAACAGTTTTTTTTTTTTTTTTTTTAGGAAAGGGATTTGTATGGTGAGTGTATTCCAAGCAAGCACAGGGATTAAAGGCGCCTAATATCATGAATATGTAAACTGAAATCCCCATATGTTTTCCACTGAGAAGTTTTAAGTGGCCAAAAGAGAATACTTACGTTATTTGTTACACATAATTTTGAAGATACGGAGACAGCTTTAAAAACACAGGAAAAGGGGGACAGCAATAATTATATCAGGAGCCACTACTGAAACAGAGCCCAGGGACCCTGAAGCTATATGGAGATGTCAATATGTTAATCATATTACATACCACTTGGTCCCATACCTCTCTACTGAGAGACTATAAAACAAGTTTAGATGATTTTAACAAGTATCTCCAAACCAAAAACATGTTGCATTGATGTCATTGGAAATCCTGGTTATCCTAGTACAGTCTTTGTCTGAGAGCCAAGGAAGTGCTACACAAATTACTATGCTACAAGATTATTACACATATATATTTTGTGTATTTTCTTTTTGTGTAATTTAATTGTTTTTTTTTTTCAACATACACTCACCGGCCACTTTATTAGGTACACCTGTTCAATTGCTTGGTCACACAAATTGCTAATCAGCCAATCACTTGCAGCAAGTCAATGCATTTAGGCATCTAGAGGTGGTGAATATGACTTGCTGTTCAAACCGAGCATCAGAATGGGGAAGAAAGGGGATTTAAGCAACTTTGAATGTGGCATGGTTGTTGGTGCCAGACGGGCTGGTCTGAGTATTTCAAAAACTGCTGATCTACTGGGATTTTCATGCACAACCATCTCTAAGGTTTACAGAGAATGGTCCATAAAGGAGAAAATATCCAGTGAGCGGCAGTTGTGTGGATGAAAATGCCTTGTTGATGTCAGAGATCAGAGGAGAATGGGCAGACTGGTTCGAGATGATAGAAAAGCAACTGTAACTCAAATAACCATTTGTTACAAGCAAGGTATGCAGAATACCATCTCTGAATGCACAAAACATCGAATCTTGAAGCAGATGTGCTAAAGCGGCAGATGACCACACTTGGTGTGACTCCTGTCAGCTAAGAACAGGAAACTGAGGCTACAATTCGCACAGGCTCATCAAAATTGGACAATAGAAGATTGAAAAAACTTTGCCTGGTCTGATGAGTCTTGATTTCAGCTGCAACATTCAGATGGTAGAGTCAGAATTTGGTGAAAACAACTTGAAAGCATGGATCCATCCTGTCTTGCATCAACGGTTCAGGCTGGTGGTGTAATGGTGTGGGGGATATTTTCATGGCACACTCTGGGCCCCTTAGTACCAATTGAGCATCTTTTAAACACCACGGCCTACCTGAGTATTGTTGCTGACCATGTCCATCCCTTTATGACTACAGTGTACCTATTTTCTGATGGCTACTTCCAGCAGGATAATACATCATGTCACAAAGATCAAACCATCTCACCACTGGTTTCCTGAACATGAAAATCAGTTCACTGTGCTCCAATGGCCTCCACAGTCACCAGATCTCAATCCAGTAGAGCACCTTTGGGATGTGGGATTTATAGTCATGTACATGACTAATAACTTTGGACATGACTAATAACTTCAGAATATGAATCATGAATCACTACTCTCTAAATACGATATTTTAGACTTTAACCCATTAACTCATTTAGCACATTAGTCATGTGTGGGGAACTTGGTTAAACACTTTTGCAGAGTTTATATACTATATCCACAGCCACTCGTTTGTCAATGTTTTTGATTTCTCCAATGGTGTGACATTTACAGAGTGCGGCTTTATTTTCTGCCTTGCTACTTATGCTGAGTGTGACGAGTTCTCAGTAGCCGGCATCTGGTGCAGTGACAGACCTGAGAATCATATACAGAGCTTGGAGTGATGTAGCCTTTCTTTGAATTTTTAAAGAAACCGGATTTGTTTGACAACTTTGGTCTTTTGTGAATCCATGCTGTCTATTGCTTAAAATATTGTTTTCTAGCAAAAATGAATCTATGCGGTATATTATCAAACTCTCAAGTATCTTTCAAACTATAGTAGTTAAACAAACAGGTCTATAGTTACCTGGTAAAGACTTTGATTCCTTTTTAAATATAGGCACCACATTGGCCTAGTGCCAATCAAGTATGCCTAGGCAGTCATTAAAGATTTTCTAAAAATTAGAAACAATGGCCTCAAAATAACATAGTTCAACACTTTGAGGACACGTGGATGTAAGTCATTTGGTCCAGGTGCTTTATTCACCTTTATTTTGTCTATATGTTTCTAGAACATGTCATTCTTGAGCCATTGTGGTTCTTTTGGGGCTATGCCAATAAAATAACAATACAGTTGATACCAAAATGTCTGCAAAGTCATACAAAGAATAATAACTAATAATAACTATTCTCATAACTATATAATAAATAGACTGTATACCACATTGTGGATGTTCATCATTATTTTTGAAAGTCCTCACAACTAATTTTGCATGCAGACCAACTTGGCTATAGTTACTACACAGTCATGTGGTGACCCAACAAAAACACATCCGTGATCCAATTTGGGTCCCAATCGATAGTTTAAAAAAATACTAGTCTACAGAAACAGCAAACCTGCCTGAAATCTAAGCTATTTAATCTAAGCATATGATGGAAAGAAATATGCAGCAAGAGCTTTCAGTGACAATATTCAATATTTCCATACAGATAGTTCAAGATTTATGTGACAATCTTCCTTGAAAGACTGAGGCTGTTCTGACAGCAAATTGTGACCCTACTCCATACAAGGTCATTGACATATCATTAGCTGTTTCTGTTATTTTGTCTACCTGCATCAACAAGCTTAACACACCATCACAGCTCTTTATACTGTCCTAAAAAACCTAATAGTGTTTATGGTACTACTAAAATGTAATATGTTGGCTCAAAATTGTTTTACAGAGTGCCTTTCTTTTTCCAAGGTGAGATTTCCATGATCCTCTAGACAATAAATATTGTCTAATAGGTTTCTTTTTATGATTGCTTGCCATAAATTAAATGTGTGAGATAATTAATTAATTTGTAATGAAATAATTATAGTTCTTCAGCAGCAATAGTTAATTAAATAGTGATCAAATGTGAAATAATGATTGTAGAACAGGCAGTTCACAAATTAAAAAGGGGAAATACTTTTAACCTCGTAATGGTGTGAAAATGATTATAATTGTCCATGTTATTAAATCTGATCAAGTTGTAAGACTATCCACAGACATTTAGTGATGGGCAGCTCTGCATGGTTAGACTGGAGCATTGCCTGTCAATTCAGCCTGGGATTTGGATGTAGTGCCAGGGGTTTGAAAGCTTTTGTAGGTAGGTAGGTATACCCAACAGCAGTTTTTCTCTGGTAACAGTGTAGATTAAAGCCAGCTCATAGTAAAGTGAAATTATTTTTAACTCTTCTTCAAATTGTTCACCCACTTCCATTTTTTTTTAGATTGTACTCATTTAGAGTAGGTGTATTACCCATGAAGGGGCCACTGAGAAAATTCACAGCCCCTCCCAAATAGTACAGAGAATGCCAGTTATGCAAGCACAGTCCCATGCACAGGGCCCTTGGAGCCCTTTCATAACCTCAAACCAGTGAACTGCACTTCTATTTTACCCTGCAGGTTTGGTGCGCTTTCTGAAAGTTCACCACACCCACAAGATATTATAGAAGTCTATGGCAAAGTGCAGCTAATGCTCAGGAAAGCCGCAGGTGCACCCACAGTGTGGGTAAACCGCAGCACATATATGTGAAAGCAGCCTTATTGGGGGCTAAGGACAGTAAGGGCTTGTTTATATTTGCATTTTGGGGGGGGGGGTGGTAAAACCCCATAGTTGAGGCGCGTTTTTACCACACCTTCCCCAACCACCGATGTAGCGTCAAGGGTCACAATGGTAACCACGTTTTACACCTGAACAGGAGGGACTGTGGGGTCGGCATATACAGGATCTAATCCTCTCCATTTTCCTCCTGCAACCAATGAAAGCCGGCTTCTCCTCCTCTCCCTCTCACCAGCATTCAGCGGCTGCAAGAGTAAAGTGTTCATTATGCTATTCAAAATAAAAAAATTAAATTCAGAACCATTTCGGGGGGCGTGGCCTGGAGCGGCATGGAATAGGACGCTGAGACGCTGAGCTCCGCCGGACATCTATCCTTTCCTGCATATCCTGCTGGCATCACAGTCTCCAGACGCCCCAAAAACACCACCCTACACAGGGCAATCGCTGGCATCATGTCGCCGCCAAAAAAACGGCCACCACGACATCCAAGCTCGACCAGTATCGCCATCAGGAGCGGGACTCCCCAGGCCAAGATGGCAGAGCCACGAGGAGAGGGGAGACGGCTGCAAATGCAGGTATTAGAAGCGATCACTGCTTGTCAGGAAGCTATTGCTGCGTGCCAATCCACCCTCACAGCCAGAATAGAGGAGGTTAAAGTGGATATCTCACTGGTGAGGCAGGACTTCCAGAAGCTCAGGGAGAGGGTCACAGAAACAGAAACTAGAATCAGCATGATGGAGGACTCCCTCCCCCCTCTTCAGCATTCTAGCGAGGCCATGCAGGCACAGGTGAACCAGCTCCTACAAAAGCAAGATGACCTAGAAAATAGAATTCGGAGGTGCAACCTCAGATTCATAGGCCTTCCAGAGGGGGTAGAGGGAAGGGACCCCCCAGAGTTCCTGGAAACTTTATTATGTGACACATACGGCAGAGCAGCATTCTCCTCTACATTTACTGTTGAACGAGCACACCGAATGTCAGGCAGACCCCCACCGGTGGGTGCACCGCCTCGCACCTTCATCGCCAAATTCCTCAATTACAGGGACAGGGACACCATACTACGTCTCAGTCGTGAAAAAGGCAATATCCCCTTTGGAAATAAAATGATAGCTGTCTTCCCAGATTTTTCTGCAGATGTGCAAAGAAAGCGCAAGACCTTCACGGAAGCGAAGCATTAAAAATATCAAATATGCAATGCTTTTTCCAGCCCGCCTGCGAGTAGAAGGAGAAGACAGAGCTTACTTCTTTGAGGATCCTGAAGCGGCCATTGCGTGGCTGGAGAGGAGAGATGCATAGAGATAAGTGCCTTAACTTTTAAATACCAAACTCAATCTCCCACATTTTTTTTTTTTTTATTATTTTTTTCTCCGTTTTGGTTGTCATGGTTTTTGCTCACATTTACTTGGAGGATGACCCTGCCTAATTCTTTTCAGCGAGATGGGGTATTTGACTGCATATAGACATTGCTCTCTGTTATACTTGCCCCTGAGCAGTTAAAACTTAGCACACGATTCATGAACATCAGGTGTCGGTAAGGCCCTTTGTGTGTGTGCGCCGCTTAGATGGATATTGGTGCGACCAGGGTCAGTTAAGCCTACATGCTACTCCCTTTTTGCAGAGACATAACTGGACAGGAAGTTTGTAGGCCGCCATGATCCACAAAAAGTACGTCTGGTGTGAAAACCTGATCTTACACATTTTTTGGCTATACCTTCCGGCGGAGGGAGGCGATTGGCTAATGGGTTCACTACAGCAAGTGGGCTCAGTCCTACACTATGCTTTGTTACGCAGCGAAGTTTCGCCCTATCATATCCAACCCAAGATGGATTACAACACTGGACGACATACAGCGTGTAGTTGTTGCCATCGTGGAGATGAGGTTTACTCTCTCTGCCTTGGCAACACCAGTAATTTTTCTTACTTTTTTTGTTCACCATTTTCTTTTTGCAGGTTGGACGATGTTCATGCCACGTTGGCAGTTACAGGGGAAAGCCCGCACCGGTTGGGAATTGTGTTGGGCAGGGAGGGGGGGATGTAATATATATTATAATGTAAGACGAAATCCCTATATTTGGCTCAGTATGCTAATATTACTTTGGTATCAAGATATCGGAGATGCAATGATACACCCAATTGTTTACTTGACCATGTTGACTCTCAGAAAATATTTAGTGGCGGGAGGAAGTCATGGAGCTCTACATTCCAAATACCTCACCCCATGACTGCTCTAACATTTCTCACGTGGAATGTACGTGGAGTGAGGGATCCCATTAAAAGGTCGGCGGTATTTACTTTACTTAAGCAGCAACGAGCAGACGTAATGGTTTTGGTTGAAACACATGCAGAGGGCTCAGTTCAAAGAGCGCTCAAACGCCCTTGGTTGGGGTGGGCATACCACTCTGTGCACACCACGCATTCTAGAGGAGTTTCAATTCTTATTGCCAAACACACTCAGTTTGAGCTCCATGGCTTCGTATCAGATCCACAAGGTCGATATGTTTTTTTAAAAGCAAAGCTGCATGGTGAAATGATTTTATTATCGGCATTCTATGTACCTCCACCATTTCAGACTTCCAGTCTAATAGAGGGGTTTAATTTTATGGCCTTACATCCTAATGTGCCAGCGATGTGGTTGGGTGATTTCAACAATGTTTTGGACCCCACACTAGACAAAATGACCAGCTCCTCCCTATCTAACGCCCCTCAACATCAAACAAGATTTGCAAGACTATTGCTGGATTTTAATCTGGTTGACAGTGGAGATGCAGGAATCCCTCGCTTCGGGTATATTCATGTTTCTCCACATCCCACCAATCTATGTCTCGTATTGATTTAATATTAATCTCTAAAACACTCCTCCCCAGATTAATTGATGCAGGTTTTTCTCCTAGATCATTATCTGACCATTGCCCATATTGGGTCAAACTCTCCATCCATCATAATAGACCACCATTCACTTGGAGACTAAACCCTTTTTGGCTGACTCTTTTTCCAGCAGAGGATGACCTCTCCTCACATTGGACACAATTCTTTGAGACCAATGAGGGCACAGCGTCCCCTCAGATAGTCTGGGAAGCATTCAAGAAACACGCTCGTATGACACTTACCACACACATCAACAAACTAAAGCGATCCTCTGGGGCAGCTATTACCGCTGCCACGAGAGTCTGCTTTCAGCAGAAAAGGCATTTACAGAAGACCCCACTCCAGAGAAGGCAAACAATCTCAAACTTTGTTCTAGGGCCACTGACCAACTCTTGTACGAAAAATCTAAAAGAAAACTTTTTTTCCAAAAACAAAGGTTATTTGAGCAAGGGGAAAGAGCAGGTAAACTACTAGCCTATCTTGTACATAGCGAAGACAGACCCCCAGTTGTAATTTCGCTTTACTCCTCTGACGGTACTCTGACGACGGAACTGGCCCAAGTTACAACAATGTTTCGAGACTTCTTTACCACACTATATACTTCCAAGGCCCCAACTGATAATACTTTAATGGAAGCTTTCTTAGACGATATTACTATCCCCACCTAACGGAAGCTCAAATAGAGACCCTAGAGGCCCCATTGACAGCAGAAGAAATCACTAAAGCCATTGCGGAATTCCCCAAAGCTAAGGCCCCTGGTTCCGATGGACTACCAGTAGAGTTCTACACCTCCCACTTAGAAATATTTACTCCTAGACTACTAAAACTATACAACTCCATCTTTACTGACTCTGAATTGCCAGCTTCTATGCGCGAGGCTACAATAGTACTAATTCCCAAAGCTGGTAAGGACCCACATCTTCCGGAGTCCTACCGCCCCATCTCTTTGTTACAGGTGGATGTAAAAATAATAGCAAAAATTCTAGCCATGCGTCTAAATGCAGTCATCTTGTCTTTAATACATGAAGACCAGGCTGGTTTTATGCCAGGGCGAAATACATCTTTTAATCTTCGTAGACTGTTTATTAACTTGCAAGCAACACATGACAATCCAGGATCCAGAATAGCTGTGGCCTTGGATACAGCCAAGGCGTTCGACTCAGTCGAATGGAAATATCTCTGGACCTGCCTAGCTCGATTTGGACTTGGTCCCAGATTTATAAAATGGGTCCAACTCCTCTACCAAAACCCAGTTGCAAGAGTAGTGGCAAACGGCTGGCCATCTGACCAATTTCCCCTATCTAGAGGTACGCGACAGGGGTGCCCTCTGTCGCCTTTGTTATATGCCCTGGCAGCAGAGCCATTGGCAATTGCAATACGGGCACACCCGGGTATAGTGGGACTTTGAAGGGGTGAGGCAGTGGAAAAAATCTGCACAAATGCAGACGATACTCTGCTGTACCTAGATGACTCACAGGAATCCTTGCCAATAGCTCTGAACCTAATAAAACGCTTTGGAGTATTCTCTGGTCTAAGGATCAATTGGGATAAATCCCAAATACTTCCTTTAGACAGCTTCCCACTAAACAGAGATAGGGCCACACTCGCTCTGCAGAGAGTAGACAAAATAAAATACCTAGGAGTACAAACGACTCGGTATTCATCAGAATACATCACACTCAATATAACACCACTGATCGATATGATTAAACAGAAAACCCAGATATGGGCGCGCCTTCCACTTGGAGTGACAGGCCGCATCAATCTAATAAAAATGGTCCTACTACCAAAAATTCTGTACATGATTTGGCACTCACCCGTATACCTGATACTCAGACACTTTAAAATAATGGAAACTCTACTTAAGCCATTTGTCTGGGGTAATACTAGGCACAAACTCCCTTGGCATAAGTTGAAGAACCCCACCGACCTAGCTGGACTGGCACTCCCTGACTTCAATATGTACTATCTCACATCCCAACTTTCACAAATGTTTCATATTGACAAAACAGACCGGAAAAGATTTTTATTTCTTGTATGCCCAAAATGGATACAACAGACTCTAGACCCATTACTATCAATGATGGGGGGGAGAGATGGAGGGGGCTTGGGGACAGACCGCAGGTCTTTACTATATCAATATAAGAAAATCTGGGATATAGCATCCAAAAAACTTCACATTGAATCACCAAACATTTATACTCCCATATGGCATAATGAGTCCCTTCCTGAGTTTAGACGCATGCAGGACACCGAGGTGTGGAGTTCTAGAGGAATAATATACTTGACGCACATAACAAATAATGGGAAATTGAAAACATTTGAAACTCTAAAATCTGAATTTGCATTACCTAACTCCATGTTCTTTAGGTACATACAACTAAGGCATGCTTTCCACACACAATATCCCGCAGATGATCTCACCCTAAAAGATAACCCACTAATGGCTGCTATAAAATTCCCAGACCCCAAAAAAATGATCTCTCAATTCTATGCCATGTTAACAATTCCACAGGCAACTGTTCAAGCCTACGCTTTGAAAACTAGATGGGAGAATGAAGTGGGTCCTATTGAGGATGACGAGTAGAGTGATGCACTAGATACATGTAAATTAGTATCCCCTAAAATATCAGACCGGCTCACACAGATTTTCATCACACATAAATCCTACCTTACGCCACTTAGGATTTCAAAATACAAAAGTAACCAATCTGCTACCTGTTTAATGTGTAACCAAGCCGTGGGCACCTTCTTCCACTTAATCTGGCATTGCCCTAAGATCCAACAGTTTTGGTCCCAGGTTATAAAATTTTTGCACGATACCATGGGTTCACCCATCACGCTACAACCAAAATCGTGCTTATTAGGAATTTTTCCTGATCCGGAACTTAACAAATTTATCAAAATATTTTTACATGAATCTCTCTTCTCGGCTCGCAAGGTAATAGCCAAAGTATGGATGAGACCCACACCACCAGAATTTTCACAATGGGTGTTAGAAATAAATAATTCTTTGCCATATAAAAAAATAATTTACTCCCACAGAGGATGCCCCACCAAGTATGAAAAAGTGTGGGAGAGGTGGCTCAGTTCCCCAGATACCTGCATAGACAAGATCTAAATCACCCTGGCTTACGGGCCATGCACCCGCGGTGTTCCTGTTCTCGACCGGGGTCCCTCTCCCACATCATATTACAAAATGTGCTCATGATAGATAAATGGAGTCAAATATAATATAGCAGAATGTATAAGATACCAATGTGAATGTCTTACATAAAAATACTAAAATAGGGGAAAAGTTTCTTTTTATATTCAGTTCTATATATTGAATGTAATATACGTCAAGACTTTATACTGTATGTAATCTCCTTTATTTGTTTAATAAACAGAATTTTACAAGTAAAAAAATTCAGAACCATTTCATTTAATTGTACACTGCGACCGGTTACCAAATCACTTATGTGGCCCGTACTTTCAAGAGGTTGAGCACCCCTGGTCTAGGCAGCAGTCCACAAACTCACTTCTGACACTAAATTCCCTTATAGCACTCGCACAGCTATCAGTCCCAATGAGAACTTTAGTCACAGTGTCCCAAGAGCTGTCTGCCACCCAGCATCCGTGGGTAGATCCTTAGTGAGGGAGGTAACAAGTGCCTTCTCCAGACCCAGGGCTTCAATGAAGTGCCCTCCATCAAGTGTAATCCTCAGGCAACCTTCCTCATGCTCTCAGCCCAGCAACCGCTGAGGCCCAGACTGCATCTTCTTGTCTCTCTGGCTATCATCCAGGGGAAACAGCCTCCCAGAGAACTGAAAACCTCCCTGATGAGGAAACAATCAATCTGCTCAGGCTTCCTGCACATTTATCACCTCCCCAGCTACCTTTTGGATGCCTCATTCCAGGGATTGGCTGGGGCATGATAAATATTAATTTTATCATTTGAATCTCCTAGCTCTATAATCTGCAAATGTGTTTTAGAGCTAGGGAGAGGCAAACAAACTCTCAGCTCAAGAATCCTGATCAGACCACACAATCAACAACCACTCCATTCACTACAGCAGAGCCAAAAACTAAATTTACACAGCAGCCTAGCTAGGAGGGTGCTTAGAGTATATTGCTTTAGCATACATTTTTATGGTCAAATGATGTGCATAATGTGATAATCATGGATTTAGACAGATATAGAATTACATAGAATTTTTAATCCCAGTCATTCAGTATCTGATTGGCAAAAGGGTTATTGGCAAGCATATAAACTACCTAACCTGCCTAGGTAGGTGCAAACGAATTGTATTGTAACGTTGGGCAGAAAAAATATACTAACCTAATGAATTTATCAAATAATATAACAATTTATGGTATTTTTTCACAGACCAGCATATATAAAGCCATATATTAATAGTGCTGCTCTCATCTCAAAAGATATGAAATCATTAGCTGAAAAGCCTAAAAAGACTGGTAAACTTTTCCCAAGTGTGCCTGTTGAAATCTATTGAAGAACAAGGACATCCAAATCATCAAAAAAGTCTGTCTATTCGGGATTATGAGATACATATTTAATACCTATAGCTGGCAATCACAGTAATAAGATTCTAATAAAATGTTATAAACATTGCCAACCAAGGTTATCAGTCTTAAACAATTAATTTAGGTAAATCAAAAAAGAAAAAAACCCTTATATTAAATTACTTAACCACTTCCTGACCGCCACACGCCGATATATACGTCCTAAGTTTGTCATGGGATATCGTTGTTATGGCAGCAGCTAGCTGCCATAACCCCAGTATCCTCGTGTTCGGCCGGTGGTTCGATTTCTGATAAGAGTGGTCTCTGTGGCGGAATTCGCCGCAAGATCACTTTTAACGGCCCCCCCTCCCACCGCGCTCCAGTGCCCTCCGCCACTTACTGGATCCGTCGGCAGCGGCGGAGGCAATCGGATCTTCACCCTGGCTGGGCATGGAGACGAGTGAAGGGAAGATGGTTCCCACCCGCCTCCATAACGATGCAGGGCAGAAGCGCATCAAAACGTCACTTCCACCCACAGCTCTTAAAGGGCCATTTTTCATTTTTTTTTAAATGCCAATTTTTTGTTATTGCATTTAAGTGTAAATATGAGATCTGAGGTCTTTTTGACCCCAGATCTCATGTTTAAGAGGTCCTGTCATGCTTTTTTCTATTACAAGGGATGTTTTTTTTTTTTTTAAACAGTGTAAAAAAAAAAAAAAAGGTAAAATAAATAATAAAAAAAAATTAAAACGCACCCCTGCAGCTCACGTGCAGAAACAAACACATACGTGAGTAGCGCCCGCATATGAAAGTGGTGTTCAAACCACACGTGAGGTATCGCCTCGATCGGTAGAGCTAGAGCAATAATTCTAGCCCTAGACCTCCTCTGTAACTTAAAACATGCAACCTGTAGAATTTTTTAAACGCCGCCTATGGAGATTTTTAAGGGTAAAAGTTTGTCGCCATTCCACGAGCCAGTGCAATTTTGAAGCATGACATGTTGGGTATCAATTTACTTGGCGTAACATTATCTTTCACAATAACTTTACTGTTGTCTTATTTTTTAATTAAAAAAAGTGTATTTTTTCCAAAATAAAAGTGCGCTTGTAAGACCGCTGCGCAAATACGGTGTGACAGAAAGTATTGCAACGACCGCCATTTTATTCTCTAGGGTGTTAGAAAAAAATGTATAATGTTTGGGGGTTCTAAGTAATTTTCTAGCAAAAAAAAAAAAAAAACAGTTTTAACTTGAAAACAACACATCTCAAAAAGAGGCTCAGTCCTTAAGTGATTAATCTAAATCTGTGCCCTATAAAAAGCAATGTAACAAGTTGAGCTAATAGTCCCCTCCTCTGCTGCTAACCCTCACCATCCCTTGTTCCTCATGGCTTTGTTTGCTCACTAAAGTGGTATGGGAAGCACTCCCTTCATGTTATATCATAATGCAGTTCTGGGCTTGTTCTTTTTACTCTGGCTGGGGTACATGGCAGCAGGTGAGCAAAGAGAAGGTAGGTATAAGCAGTAGGGCACTGGCAATTATATGAGCCAGTTGATTTGCCCTTTTTAGGCAATCTGCAAGTTCATGTTAGGTTACCCATTTAATATCAAGGTAGCCATAGAAGATAGAGGAGGACTGATCCTGTAGGCACAATCCATCTCACCTCAGTGCACCAGGACATTGCAGGGCACTTTTCGTACCTATAAGCTCAGCTCAGCATGTAAAGTTTATGGAAGGAAGCCATCATGGGCAAAAAGTGATCAAGAAACAACCCAACCCAGTCCTCAGTTCCCCAGGCAGTGGTTGGTCCGCCAGCTCAGGGGTTTCCCTCAAATATGAAATTGTTTCCTGATTTGTCTATAAACAGTTGGATTGAGCCACTGTCCTCTCATGTCTTTGGGTGCCCTGAGATTTTGGTTGGCCAATTTACCAAATTTACCAATACGTGTGAAATCAGTGCGTCAGTGTGCATGTATATGTTCATTACAGTGGGGCTCCAGGAAATAATCTAAAGAGCTGGATTGCATATACATGTGAACTGTTAAACTTTCCAGAATCTTTTAAGATAGTTCTGTGATGGACACAGCTCTACCACATTATGAAACCCATATTTTCGAGGTTTCTGTTGCTATCTGTTTTAGCTATCTGTTCATAATACAAAGAGTAATCATAATTTATCCTCTTACTTTTGGTGTTGACTTTTGTATAATGTTGTTTATGTTCAGTTATTTTAAATATTAGCTATCAATTATTTCACCTTACATTGCTTCTAAAAAAATAATTAATTCATTTAAAAAAATGTGACCAAGTTCCAGACAAAATTACAATAATTTGGACATTAGGAAAGTGCTAGAAATGTAGCCAAGCAGTTTGAAAAACAACATTGAACAGAAATGCTTTTGTAAATGTGCATTTGGGCAAAAAAAAAAAAAAAAAATGTGCATTTGGGCAATATTCTGTCTGTGTTTGACATGAAAAGCAAGGCTCCAATCAACTGTACTACTGTACCTGAAAACCATTTATCATGCTACCCGTGAAGTCTAGCAACTTTATTAAATCAATACTGGCTTAGGAAATGTTATTTCTTTATACAAGCCTGTCAGGAATTTATAATAGTGAAGTTTGAAATATTGAACGGGTTTTATGAGAACTTTCTGGTTTCATTCTAACTTACGCTCAGCCTGTACAGGTTCTTGTGGTGAAATGTTATTTGCTCCTGCTCTATTCATCCACTGTATTATACCACCAGTCTCTAGATTGTACGTTTAATGTTGTCTTGTGCAAATAAAATGGTGTCATTATTCCAAAATCTGCCAGCCCTTAGTCTAACAATCAAAGGAGGTGAATGTAAAGGAGCTTCCGAAATGCAGTAGTTTTGAAATAAACCTCTTTATTTGGAGTACAGATGGTGGAATATAGCCAATGCATTTCGGGGGACAAAGGACTTGTTTTATTTTTTCCACTTTTATTTATTCTATTTTTTGTTTTATCCTCATTTTTCTTTTTTTTTTCTTTTTTTTTTTTCATTATTATTTTTTTCAAGCGCTCCTTTACATTCACCACGTTTGATCACCTGGCCGCACCCTGAGGTAACAACCCATACCCATAACAGGGTTTACCAGCTTTACAAAACAGTCGGGAATCAAACTCCGGAAAGAATGCTTTCTTACCTTGCCTTTTGGACCTCCTATCTACAACCAGTGACCAACAAAGCCAGTCCAGCACGATCTCTACCCTTCAAGAATACTTAGTCTAAAAATGACCTATTACCTCCTAAAAATCATCTAGAAGGGGGAAGTGCACAACAAATAGCCACGTCCATAAATATTGAGGAGAAAAAATAGGGTAGTACTAAGTATTACCAAGAGGGCGGACTTTATAGGCTAGGAAACAATGGAGAAGAAACAAATTATAATCAAATTTATTAAGGTTAACAATATATAGAAAAAAAAATTTTGGATAAAAAATGTAGCATAAATGCATCTATATTTTTTGTGCAGTGAGCCCTTGTATGTCTACGCGTTTCGCCACTAGGCTTCTTCAGGACACGGCCAAGGTTCACAGATGGAACAGATAAGAGAATATGTTTCTCTATCTTAGTTTGGAATATAGTGTCATATATAGCCACGATAAGATGAATGATGCATTTAGAACCTATAAATAGATCCAATATAGCTGAGTGAATAAGCAGGGGCAGATGAAAATATGAATATTCCTGGTCTACAAAAGTCAGAAAAAAGAGGAAGGCTGGAAGGCATCCAACAATAAGTCCTTAGTTCAGTTTCAGCAGTGCTGGTGGCTGTATAGAGCCTGACAGCATAATGCTGTGTATTCAGGATTTTGGTAGAGAGATATGCCCCTGGGAGACAGAAATCCACAGCTCCTAAAAATCATATTCTTTAATTAGATTGTTGCAGGTTTTCTTTTTTTCTGAAGGAAAAAAGGGTCAAAACTTAATTTTTAATTTAGGATAGAGTAACGGTTCATAAAAAAGGAAACTGTATTGTCAAATACTTACCTTAATTTTCTTTTCCTGATGGACACCATGGCAGCCTAAGTGTGGGTTAACCCCGCCTCCTCTCCATTGCTATAGGACCCCATTCCCATAAATGAGTACTCACCACTAGCTACTGCGTTCCGTAACTAACTAAAACGTCAAGAAAGGTTCTTCAGGACCCAATGATCTGATTTCAGAGACCCTTTTAGCCGAGGTGACGGCTACTAAAAAATGCGACTTTTGCTGAAAAGTCCTTAATGGAAAGCGGGGAGGGCCCCATGGTACTGAGTCCAGAGATTGAGATCAAGGACAAGTGGAAATCTGGGTCTCCTTTGGGGCTTGAGCCTTGATGCCCCACGAAAAAATTGCTGAATCCAAGGATGAACCGCCCGTGAAGTACCGGAGAAGGCCGATAATGCAGATACTTGGACTCTAAGAGAGCTGATAGATAAGGGTAGATCTAGGCCTGTTTGAAGGAAGCTGAGAACATCCTGGACTTCTGGATGTCTAAAAGACCTGTCCCTAGAAGAGCAAAATTCCACGAATTTGGACCAGATTCTTCCATAGACCTTATTTGTGCTTGATCTTCTTGAACTCATGAGAGTGGAGATCACTTTTGAGGCACAGCCAAGGGATTCTAGTCTCTCCCTCTCAAGAACCAGACCATCAGTCTCAGTACTGCCGGACAAGGGTGCAGGACTCACCCCTGAGAAAGAAGGTCCAGCCTGAGAGGGAGAGGCACTGGGTCCAGGAAACTGAGTTGGACAAGGAAGGGGAACCAAGGCCTGTTCGGCCAATAGGGAGCTATTGTCACCACTTCGACTGCTTCCACTCGGAGCCTCCGCAGGAATCTCAGGATAACTGGAAGTGGCGGAAAGGCATACACTCTCCTGAACCTCCACTGATCCGTCAGGGCGTCTGTTCCGAAGCCCTGGCTGCAACGGCCTCTGGTATAAAATTTCTTTAGCTTGAAATTGCAGAGGGAAGCAAACAGATGTACTTCGGGATCGATTCCCAGCGACAAAATCCACCTGAACGTCTGTACATGAAGGGACCACTCCTTGTTGTCCAATTGGGTACATGATAGGAAGTCCGCTTGAGTGTTTTGGACTCCTAGGATGAAGACTGCTGAGATGTTGGAAAGGTTCTTCTGTGCCCATGATAGAATGAGCTTGACTTCTCGAAGGAGTGTGGAACTCCGAGTACCCCCTTGCCTCTTCACATAAGCGACCGCCGTGGTGTTGTCCATCCTTAACAACACTGACTCCCCTTTCAGAAGGTGAGAGAAGGACTGGAGGGCACACCAGGCCGCTAGAAGTTCCAGGACGTTCGAACCTGGGTCGGGGAGGCAGGTGTCCCACTTGCCCTGAGCAAGAAGTGATCCACAGAGGGCTCCCCATCCGGTACCGATGGCATCTGTCATGACCGTGACCCAAGAGATGGGAGCAATGGAGTGGCAAGTCAGAAGGTTTTTGCGCTGAAGCCACCAGAAGAGGCTGTTCCTCATTGTCGAAGTTATGTGGATAACTTGATTCTTGTCCCTTATCTTCCATATCTGTAGGAAACCTGACTGGAAGGGACGTAATCTCCACAAGGCCCATTTGACCATGGGAGTCGTGGAGACCATCGTGCCGACAATTTCCAGGCACTGGGAGGCTTTCAGGCGTGGGGCATGTAGGGCCTAGGCCTAGGGCTAGTGTCGAACTGAGCTCCTAGATATATTAGACATTGAGCTGGGTCTAGATGACTTTTTCCTAAGTTCAGGAGCCACCCAAAGCTGGACAGGGTGGAGATCACTTGTTCCCAGTGGGTCAGCATTTGCTCTCTGTTTTGAGACAATACTAGGAGGTCGTCGAGGTAATGGTAAAGACGTACCCCTTTTAATCTGATGAAAGCCACTGTGGCTAGGAGAACCTTTGAAAAGACCCAGGGAGATGTTGTCAGCCCGAAAGGGAGGCAGATAAATTGTAGATGATCTTGCCCGACTTGGAATCAGAGATATTTGTGAAACTCCTTTTCCACTGGGACGTGGAAATAAGCGTCCTTCAAGTTGATTGAAATCGTCCAATCGCCTGGCTGTATGGCTTGCTGGATGGTTGACAGGGTTTCCATTTTGAACTTTCCGTGCTCTATGAATTTGTTGAGGTAGGTCAGGTCTATGACTGGGCACCAAGAGCCACTCTTCTTTTGAACTAGGAAGAGAGGGGAGTATATCCCCTGGAACCATTCATCCTTTGGGACGTGTATCACTGCTCCCTGAATCTTCAGAAGGTCCACGTAGGACAACAACACTTGTCTCTGTTCCTCTGAATGAATGGAGACAAATCTGGGGGGAGAAGTACTGGAGAAGGCCCATCTGTGACCTGACGAGACTGTCCTTATAACCCAGAAGTCCGAGATTGAGGCCACCCAGATGTGGGCGGGCACAGTCTCAAAAAGACTTGGCCTGTTCACATCCACCAGATGTCTGGCTTTTCTCAGGCTTACAAAAGGATGCCTGCCCTCTGCTCCAATTTTTCCTGAAGTCTCGGCCAGGCTTGTAAGAGCGTGCTTCTCTGGAGCGCTCCGGGCTGTGTCTTCTGAACTGGGGTTTCTTCCGACCGAGCAGGCGCCTGTCCTGGGGAAGGAAGCTCGACTTACCGCCTGTGGCCCGTGTTATGGCATCATCTAGCTTGTTGCCAAACAGTGAGGACCCCTCAAAGGGAATTTTACACCATGCTTGCTTGGAAACCGGGTCGGCAAGCCAGGGGAGCAACCATAGGGCTCTTTTGGTAGTAACCGAAGACAACATAATACGTGCCAGTAGGCGGATCAAATCAATAGACGCCTCCCCCAGGAAGACTGCTGCGAGCTTTAGTTCCGCGGCTGCTGAACTTCCGGCCAGTTCCTCCGAGACGCCCCTGAGGAAGGAATCTACATTCTCCATCCAGGCCTCCATGGCCTTCGACATGGCTGCTAATGCCAGGGCCGGTTTACAGGCCATACCGGCAAGCCCATAAATTCTTTTTAGATCCTGATCTATCTTCCTCTCGAGCCCATCCTTGAAGGACACTGCGTCTTCCAAAGGAAGAGTAACGTGTTTGGCCAGACGCAGTAGGGCTGCGTCCACAAGGGGAGTATTCTCCAGACTCTTTACTTCTTCTGACTTGAAGGGGTATAATCTGGAGGTTTTACTTGACATGGAGGACTTCTTCTCCGTCTTACTCCATTCCTCATCATTGATGTCCTTTAGTTCAGGAAGGAGCGGAAAATTTGAGCGTTCTTTCCCCAGATGTTTAAGGAATTTTTTCTGTTTAGCTGGGGGAGTGGAGGGGTCTTCCCATTTCAGTGCCTCCTTGATTGCTTTGATTAATGGTGAAACCATAGCGAAGTCAAAGCCTCCAATGTCCTCTTCTTCTACAGGTTCATCATCTGAAGAGTCAAGAGAGGCAACGTAGGACTGGGAAGTGCCCAGACCATCGCGGGCCTCATCAGCCAGCGGGCCAGAAAAGTAGTGGACTGGCTCGTCGTGCGGGGTGTGTCAATCTCCATTAGGGATTGATGCACCACACGTTTTACAAGAGACTCTAAATGCAGGTTTCCTGTCTCCTTTTCCCCAACCGCACGGGCAAAGCAACGGTCACACAAGGACTTGCCCTTCAGGACTCGTGTCCTACATCCCCAGCAAGCTCTGCGATCAGAGCGGCTATCATGTCGGTGGGAGCGGTGTCTGGAGGAGGAATGAGAACGTCTCCTCTGGTGGTGAGATCCGGACTGGGAGTGCCATCTGGATCTGGATGATGAATGATTTTGTGGCCTGGCAAGGTCTCTGACATTCTTGACCGCGACCAGAGGGTCCGACCTGGAAGGGCTGGAGAAAAAACAGAAAAGGGGGAGGGGGAGGCAAGAAATAATATCAGAACTGCAAATATTTGCGCCTGTACCTCAACCCCTCTCCTCACAAGCACATACCTTGTGCGTGAGGGTTGGCCACTTAAAGGCGGTGACTTGTCCATGATCTTGGACGAGGAACGTCACGTGATAGCAGTCCATGATCTTGGCCTGAAAAAAGTGAAGGTACCAATGAGGAGGTTTGGAGAACTTGCTCCTTTAACAGGTATATAAATATATATATCCACATGTACATTACATATCCATAAATATTATTATTATACCTTCAAAAAAAAAACCTTCCCCCTTTTTTTTTTTTTTTTTTTTTTTAAAGGTTTACTAAAACAATCCTTTAAACATCTTTTTCTTTCTTTTTTTTTTTTTTTTTTTTTAAATGTGTATACATATATGCATATACTGCTACAAATAGCCACTCACCTGGAGAAATACACAAGCTTAAGATATATAAAAAAGAAAGAGATAAACCAAGGACATAAACAAACATAGAGATACTGCCATGGAGGAAAGGATGAGGATACCGCAGACCTTGCCCGCCGTTGATGCGTCCGTCCCTCGGGCATACAGAGGCGACCACCCATCCACCATAGGGGAATACTCTAACCTCTTAAAGCTACTCGCCCGCCTATGGCTGGGCTCTGAGCTGCACCGCATAAGGTATGCCAAATCCTGGATCCATCCAACCCGACGCGAACAGCATGTGTAGGTCCATTGGAGGAGGACAAAAAAGGAACGCAGTAGCTAGTGGTGAGTACTCATTTATGGGAATGGGGTCCTATAGCATTGGATAGGAGGCTGGGTTAACCCACACGTAGGCTGCCATGGAGTCTGTCAGGAAATTATTTTTTTGTGCCATCTGTGTGCAAATCGAAAGATTTCCATTCAGTTCCTGTACTGTAGACCAGTGGTGTAACAATATCCATAGCAGCCCATGTGGCTGCTATAGAGCCTAAGGATGGAAAGGGGCCCCAATGTGCGCATGTGAAGATAGCACATATAAATCACTGCTATACCCATTATGACATTACCAATGAAGGCAGGTCGGGTCGCGGCCGCCGAACGAATAAGAAGAGGTGGACTGGGTCTCGGTCTCCAGGGACCAGCGGTCGGCGGGGCACAGACAAACAGCCCGCAGCGCAGAAGACAAGGGGGCGGGCGTCCTCCCCACGGCCCCCTCCTCATTCAGGATGTCAGACAGGTGCAGCTGCAACAGGAAGAATGCCTGGAAGAGGAGAGACAAGATGGCATGCTGCATGACAGAGCGCAGGGTTCGATACCTGGTATGCTGCTTGAAGGCATGGCTCAGCAGAGTAAAGCGCAGCCAAAAGTGTCTGGTGAGTGTCATCAGTTTCAAACTTTGTCTGTACTAGTTGATTCTCTGTCTTCATTGATAAAATCTTTCTTTCCTGTGGTTAACCCTGTCTCTGCTGCTACTTTTACTGCTTTACCCAACCCAGCCCCTGCTGCTGTTTCTAGCTGTGTTCCTGTTCCCAATTTTTCTCCTGTAGTTTCTCCTATGGTTAGGACATTGCAGAATAGTGAACACACTTATCACACGGCTCAGGGAGAAAAGGATAGGAATTGTATACCAGAAGCCTGTATGAAAGATGTTATGCCATGTGAAATTTCCCCCTTGGGTTATCATTTAAGTTCATCGGTGAAAGAGAAAATATGGCGGGGAGATTTTGTAGACATTTTGTCACTTCTCCCCTACCATAAAGATTTTACTTTTAAATCGGAAAGAAGGGGGGAAGAAAAACAGGAGGAGGACTTGGTGTAGGTATGTACCTAGATCCTTTCACAATTGGCTGCAAGCATTTTGCATTTATGCTGGCGTATCGGCGGAGAAGCACCCAGAATTGTGTGGGAGTCTTTTCCAGCATCTGGACAACATTTTGGAGGCCTATAAAAATTTTGGGGGCTTGGGGTGGTATTTTTATGACGAATCCTTTTGTCAGAAGCTGGCTATTCACCCGTCGCTCAGGTGGGGCATGAAAGATGTGGGCCTATGGCTGAACCTGATTTTGCCCCAGAAACAGGTTGCTCCGACTCAAGCAGCCTATAGAAAAGGCTGTTGCTTTGCATTCAATGAGAATCAGTGTCGGTTTAACAATTCGTGCAAGTATAGGCATGAATGTGCCTTTTGTGCCGGAGCGCATCCGGTGACTAAATGTTTTTGGAAATCCGCTTCTTCGGGGGCGGGCCACACGCAGAAAGATATTTTTCTAAAGAGCCTGCACTCCAGTGAGGCTGGAAAAAATGCAATTGTGGCTGGCCAAATATCCAGACAGGACGAAAGCTCGATTGCTCATTTATGGACTTTCCCATGGATTTCCATTACCCCCCGTTTTTGGGGGACGGGCGTGAAATTATGGATAACCTAAAGTCGATTGAAAGTTTTCCGGATGTGGTTAGGGATAAGTTGTGGAAAGAGATTGCTGGGGGGCGTGTAGAGGGCCCTTTCAGGGATCCGCCTTTTCGAAATTTTCTCATCTCCCCGTTGGGGTTAGTTCCCAAGAAAGATCCCCATGCGTTCCGCTTGATTCATCACCTGTCATTCCCAAAGGGGAGATCGCTAAATGATGAAAGTGATGAATCATTGTGTTCGGTGAAATATGCAACGTTTGATGAGGCCATCGAGAAGATAAGGGCTTGTGGCCAGGGGGCTTTGCTGGCCAAAGCCGACATACAATCAGCCTTTCGACTACTGCCAATCTCTCCGGCTGCGTTTAGTTCTCTGGGTATGCATTTTGATGATTGTTATTTTTTTGACAAATGTCTTCCGATAGGTTGCTCGTTGTCGTGTTCATACTTCAAAGTTTTCTCTACCTTCCTGCATTGGGTGGTCTGTTTTCAGTCAGGATCTGACAGCCTGGTGCACTACCTCGATGATTTTTTGTTTGTGGGTCCGGCGGACGGGATGCTTTGCACAGAGTTGCTGCAGACATTTTGGTCTATTTCGCTTGATTTCAGAGTAGAAGAGGTGTGCACTATCATCAGCCTTGGAGTTCCTTGGGATTCACATTGATACTGTAAAAACGTTTGTTAGTTTGTTAGTTAGTTTGTCTGTGGCAAAGTTGGAAAAGTTGAGATTTTTGCTGGCCCGTTTTTTGCAGAAGAAGAAAGTTCTTTTCAAGGAATTACAGTCCCTATTGGGTAATTTGGCCTTTGCGTGTAGAATCATGCCGGTGGGCCGTATTTTTTCTCGGAGGCTTTATCTCGCTTGTTCTGGCCTGAAGTCTCCGTTTGCCCATGTCAGGTTGACTAACTCCCTGAAAGAGGATTTACGTGTTTGGGCAAGGTTTTTGGAGTCGTATAATGGGCGGTCTTTGTTTCAGCAGGATTTTGTGTTCACGCCGGATTTTCATTTATTTACTGATGCAGCTGGCTCAAAAGGTTTTGCGGCTATCTGGGAATCTCATTGGTGTTGTGCGGCTTGGCCGGATTCTTGGATAAGTCGGAAGGTTACGAGAAACATTGTGCTTTTGGAACTGTTCCCAGTTTTGGTATTGATTGAACTGTGGGGTGCGTATTTTGCAAATAGAAGGATCTTGGTCAAAACAGACAATAAAGGGGTTCTTTTTGCAGTGAATTGCCTTTCTTCCAGCTCATTGGGGGTTGTTAAGGTGCTGTGTCGCTTGGTTTTATTGTGTCTCCAATACAATATTTGGTTGAAGGCTAAATATACACCAAGGAAGTTAAATGTGATAGCTGATTCCTTATCCCGGTTTCTGATGGACCGTTTTCAGCAATTGTTGCCAGAGGCAGACAAAGAAGGCACCAGGTGTCCGGAGCATGTGTGGACTTTGATCTGACTTTAATCTGACATTTGCATCAGAAGCTATCCAGGGATCAGGACTTGGGCCAGCTACTTGGCTGCGTGGCGGAATTGGTTATCCTTTGCAAGCTCGGCAGGCGTGAATGGCGACAGGCTGTCGGAAGTGGGGATTCTGGCTTTCGTGTCTTCCCTAATGCAGCAAGGTTTTTCAGGCAGTCACTTGGTGAAGTCCTTGGCCGGGATTTCCTTTTTCTGTCATTTGAAGGGCCTGCCGTCCTGTATGTCATATTTTTCGGTAAAACGGGCAATTAAAGGTTACAGGAGGAAGTCTTTTGTTCCGGACAGCAGGAGGCCAATTTCGCTAACCATGCTTAGTGGCCTTTGTGGAGCTACATCAACAGTCTGCTATTCTGAGTATGTAGCAATACTTTTCAGAACAGCTTTCGTGTTGGGATTTTTTGGTGCTTTTTGCATCTCGAAGCTTGTGCCGGGCTCGAGATTTGGCAGCCCGGGCCTCCTTTTTGAGCAAGTACATTTGGAACACTCAGCGATTCACATATGGCTGCGGCGTTCTAAAACAGATCAATGTGGGAGGGGTACATGGATTACCTTACGGGAGCATGATGATAAGTCAGTGTGCCCGGTCTCTGCGGTACGACAATTCATGGGGGTTAGGCCCCGGGTAGCCGGCCATTTCCTCATTCATTGTAACTTAGTGCCAATGTCACAATATCAGTTTCATTTTGTATTTAAAAATTGTTTGGGCATAATGGGTTTCCATGGCTTCCGGTTCTCTTCCCATTCTTTTAGAATAGGCGCAGCATCAGAAGCTGCCAGAAGGGGTATGGATGAATTGGCCATTAAAGAATTGGGGAGGTGGAAATCTAAGTGTTTCGAACTGTATGTAAGACCTAATTTGTTTATTTGATTTTCCAGACTTACATCGCACAGTATGGATTCTGGGACACTCTTTTATACATTGGGCGCGGAAAAGAGCGGCTCAATGAAAATATTCCACAAACGTGTCATTACCTCCTGAATGCTTTGAGTTATTTTGGAAGGGTGTGCGAGGCCTTCAATGGTATCAATTATATTTTCAGTTAACCAGATTATTTCAGGTGTGGCCCCCCACCATCCATTTTAGTGCTACATGTCGGGGGTAACGATTTAGGTAATTTTCGTACATTAGATTTGTTATTTATGATCAGAAGGGATCTTCACCGATTTATGTTGACTTCTGCGGGCACGACTATCGTGTTTTCTGAGATAATCCCACGTCTTTCTTGGCTGTCTTCGCCCCCGAAGAAAGTGATGGAAAGAATGAGGAAAAGGGTGAACAGAGCCGTGGAAAAATTAATGCCTATTATTGGCGGTTTGTCATATAGGCATTAAGATTTGGAGGGAGGGATCCCCTGGTTTTACAGGGCTGATAGGGTTCATCTCTCAGATGTGGGTGTTGATTTATTTAATTTAGGTCTCCAGTCGGGGATTGTGATGGCCGCGGTGGTGGGGGTGGGCCGGACTTGATGTCAAGTCCGGCTGGTGTGGATTTTTGATATATTTAAAATTGTGGTTCGTTTGCTGCTCAAGTTCTGATAACTGGGCAGTGTATTTATTTGGTGTGAATTAAAAGTTATGTTAAGGTTCATTTGAATAAAAGAAAGAACTTATGTTTAACAATTATACCAATAAAGGTGCCGCGGCCAATTATTTGCCAAAATGGTGTATGGTGTCATTATGTTTAGCAGAACTGGGTTTTGGTTATATTAGGGAAAGAGTGTGTGGCCTACAATCTCATTTGTTTAGCTGTCTTAGCAGTGTAGAGTTATTGCCATCAGAGCTTCTGGTCAACCTAGCCAGCACTGAAATTAACCCTGTTTGCCTATTGCAGGCTGTAAAAAAAATACAGAATGTCTCCTGAGGTAAAAATCTACGAAACAACTTTAACAACCTCACTCTCCTGTTCTGGGACAACGTCACATGACGTCATCCCCAGTCTCACTGCACTTGCGTGCCCACGGGGGCACATAGCACGTCGATCGCAGGCGCGCTGTGTCCCAAATCTCATTAAAGAGCCGATGACAATGCTCTTTACCCATGTGATCAGCTGTGTCCAATCACAGCTGATCACATGTGAACAAGGAAATGCTTGTTATTGGCTCTCCTCGCCTCACACTGACAGAGTGTAAGAAGAGGAGAGCTGATCAGACACATCTTCTTACAGGGGAGATCTGTACAGTGCCCGGATTATCAGTGCAGCCCCAACAGTGCCCATCAGTGATGACAGTCAGTGCCCATCAGTCATGACAATCTGTTCCCGGTGATGTCAATCTGTTTCCATCAGTGATGCCAGTCAGTGCTGCCTTTCAGTGCCCATCAGTGCCTGCTCATCAGTGCCATCTCCTCAGTGCGCATCAGTGCCGCCTATCCATGCCACCTATCATTGCCCATAAGTGCTGCCTATGATTGCCTATCAGTGCCACCTATCAGTGCCCATCAGTGCTGCATATCAGTGCCGCATGTCAGTGCCCATCGGTGCTGCATATTTGTGCCTCCTCATCAGTGCCACCTCATCAGTGCCAGTGCAGCCTCATCAGAGCACATCAGTGAAGGAGAAAAATTACAAGATTTTCTGACAGAAGCTACAAATTTATTTATTTTTTTTAATTTTTTGGTAATTTTTCGTTTTTTTGGGGGTTTTTTTTTTAGCAAAAAATAAAAAACCCCAACGGTGATTAAATGCCACCCAAAGAAAGCTCTATTTGTGTGAAAAAAATTCTAAAAATCTCGTTTGGATACAACTTTGCATGACTGCGCAATTTTCATTCAAAGTGTGACAGCTGAAAATTGGCCTGGGCAGGAAGGGGTGAAAGTGGCTAGTTTTGAAGCAGGTAAAGAAGTTTGTATTAGAGTGAGAGAGTAATTGTATGCAGAAGTACTGACACTTATGCCATAATATCATAATAAAAAATAATGTGATGTTCATAATTATTGCTACTATAAATCTTTTTTTTTTTTTTTAACCTTTTACTAGGCAGCTTATTTCAGCAATTGCTTGCTGTGACAGTGGAAGAAAGGAGAAGGCTTAGAATTTACATTAAGAGTCCTTTCACACAAACAACAAAGGGGCTGTAAAAACTTGTGTTGATCAGCATTCTTACTGTTCCCTGACCTCCCATCTACAAGCAGACATGGTGCCGTTCAGAACAGTACATACTGCCATGGCTGCAATGCTTTGCATCACAGCACGCCAATTTTAACACTACATGCAGAGTTTGACAGGTGCCATTGCCTGTCAAACTGCCCCATGTAAGTGAAAGAGGCCACATCACATACGTAAGCCAAACACTTGGCTTGCAATTAGTGTGTGGTCCTGAAATGTATAATTGCCATTTGGCAATTGAAAAAAGAGGAAAAGTTAAAAAAAAAAAAAAAAAAAGCACCAGGAGGCAGAAGCATTACCTTCTGAACACCTGTTAACCTCCTTTCACTATCCTCTGAAAAGTGATCCACCAAGGATTGCTTTTCAGAGGACGGTAAAAGATACCGCTAATGTGAAAGGAACATAAGTATCTGAGATGCTAAAAAAAAAGGCTGGTAAGCTACTGGTGGAAAATGCAGGCTGAACGTTAATTTCATGCAATAGTACCTCCCTCTTCCCTAAAAAAACCTTCTAATCACAGCTCTAATCCCTACTAATGTATTGATCATTCTGACAGCTCCTGCTACCTGTCCCTAAATTTAGACATACTATATGTTAAAATCAATGACAGCAGAGAGGTTGCCTGGAGACACCATAAAAACTTTACCATGGGGTCCCATGATCTGCAGCTCTGCCCCATTGTAAACATAACAAGTGAGGGGAAGTCTCTTAAAAGAGGTACACCTGCTTCTAGACAGTTGGCACTTGAAAGGTTCCCATTTAAAGATTTCCCCTCTATTCTTTATCTGGTTAGAATTAGGCATGAGGTTTGGGCTTCCCACTACCATGGACAAAACTAATAAAGAGGATCCAATAATTTGAAGGAATGGATAACTCAGTGCCCTTTCTATAATCGGTGGGCCAGCACCCATTATGTCAGTGTGTGTTGAAGATTTTATGAAGAGATGACAATTCTGTACAGGGAGACGGGGAGAGATAGCGTTTTTTTAATTACTATTTTATATTTTTTTAGTTTTGACATTGATACATATCTCTCAAGGTAGTACACAGCTTCCCATGCCTTTTGTATGACAATTGCTGCTTATTAGCCTTACAAATGGTCAGAATGGGGTTTGCTACAAAGTTTGCGAATTTGAACTTCGAGCAAGATTTGAAAAGCTGTTCACAAACCAAACCCAAATAGTATAAACTATACACATACTTTGCGATTAAATAACATTTATAATCATATGACGTTAATCACAAGAGTCCCCCTTTACATCAGAGTCCACAGAGTCCCCCTTTACATCTGAATCCACAGAGTTCCCCTTTAATCCGAATCCACAGAGTCACCCTTTAATCTGAATCCACAGAGTCCCCCTTTACCTCTGAACCTACAAAGTCCCCCTTTACATCTAAATCCACAGAGTCCCCCTTTACATCAGAGTCCACAGAGTCCCCCTTTACATCAGAGTCCACAGAGGTCCCCTTTACATCTGAATCCACAGAGTCCCCCTTTACATCTGAATCCACAAAATCCCCCTTTACATCTAAATCCACAGAGTCCCCCTTTACATCTGAATCCACAGAGTCCCCCTTTTACATCTGAACTCACAGAGTTCCCTTACACTGTAAGGGGGGACTCTGCAGACTCTGACATAAGGGATACTCTGGGAACACTGATTTATGGGGGAACACTGAGAACTCTGATATATGGAGAGGACTCTGATGTAAGGGGGAACACTGCGACCTCTGGTGTATAGGGGAACTCTGATGTAAGGGGTGCTCTGAGAACCCCTTACCTTACCCCTTGATTTACCTTAGTGTACTCACTCAGAGGCAGGAGAAAGAAGGGGGGAGGGGAAGAGACTTCAGTCACAGACAGGGATGGATGGTGAGCTCACTCACCCCTTGGCAGTCAGCACCTCTCATCCAGATGTATCTGAGGCTGCTGGACTTCAAATTTCTGGCCCGCACTTCACTTTTCTTGGACACAGTGCCGGGGATTGGAGTGTGGACAGACACAGAGGGGTAGGTGTGGGAGGAAGAGGAGCAGATCAAGCCCTCTCTCCTCTCCCATCTGTGTGTGGATGGAGGGGATTGTTAGTGCTGGCTTTGGGCAGTGTGCAAGAGAGTGTAACAGACACTTCCAGTTTAGAAAACTGCAGCCAGCAACCCTGCTGGGAAGTCATAGTCCAGTGTGAATAATGTGTTTCAGACTGTTGGAAACCCGGACACATGATTCCAAATCCGAACTGTTCAGGTGAATCCCAGAAAAGTGGCAACCCTAACCTCTAGTAGGGATGAGATTTGCATTTGGGTCAAAGTCAGTCTGCTTGCTATTCGCACATCCACCAGACTATTGCGGTTGTTTGTGGCTGTGTTCCAAATTTGTGGCCCAAATTTCTGGTGCTGCTGTATTGTAAAAACAGGATCCTGGGTGACTCCACTGATCGAATGAAGTCATTAGAATATGTGGTCAATGAAGTCGCCCGGGATCCCCCACACCGTGTTTACATTACAGCAATATCGGGATTTGTCATTCTGTGACAGAAGTACAATGTGTACATATCAGCAGATGGCAGGTGGTCGTGATTGACAATGTATTCACATCACTGGATGCTGTGACTGACAATGTATTTACATTGTTGGATGACATAATTGAAGTTGTCAGGGAAAATTATTATCCTTTTTGTAATTTTTTTTTTTTTATAATACCATTAAAGGACTTTTTCACAGAGTTTGGGTTAATTTCAATTTAACTCTGTGGGAATGATTAATAAGGGGTACCAATATGCCCCTGTACCCATTCCCTTGGGAGGGGACAGATATTTGGATACCCTTTTATTATAAAGGGGGTTTCAAAATTCCACTGAAAGTCCCCTCCCAATAACCCCCACATCCTTTTTGGAGGACCAGATATTGGAAAGAGACCATTGTCCTTCAACATTGCAAGTTTCTTTGCAAAGGGAAAGGCTATGTCATGCCCCCCTTGCAAGGTACACCCCCATGCACGTGGCTTGGTCTGGTATAGCAAAAAGGGGGAGGGGACACTCACTGCCCTCCCTTTTCTGGCCACCCATGCCACATGCAAGGATCAAGCCTAGTACACACGGGGCAAATGTTGGGCCACATTGGATGTTTCAATAAAACCATCAGACATTTGGCTCGTGTGTATGACGGCCAGTGCGACAGAAGCCATTTGGCCGACTTCTGTTGGCTGGTCATGCTGGAAAACCAGCAGCCAATGGCTAAGAGCCGCTGACCGGAGTGTTCTGGCGGGGGTCCACCCCCCTGTCAGAACACAGTAGCTCAGCAGGGGAGATTGCTGTACTAACATCATATTATTAGTACAGTGGCTCCAACAGGAGCTGTCAGTTTGGGTTGAACAGAAAAAAAACTAGTAGTGTGTACTAAGCTTAATGGTCCATACACACAATCTGAAAATTGGACGAAAAATACCGCTTTCAAAGTGATCGTATGATAATCGGATCGTTAGTACAGAGCTTTCGAGAACCATCAGGACAGTTCATCCGATATTATCTGATCGGACAAACACGAACATTTTTCTCGTAGTATACCAGATAGTATGATTTTTGTTTATTCAGTACAGTTGTCGTCCGAAAACACAATAGAAATACACTACAACACATGAGATCACTTCCGATTTTTTATTCTGTCGTATGAGAATTTTGGTTACTTTAGTAACCTCTCCATTTTCGATATGCGACTAGCATGCTAAAAAAAAACCCCAGAAGATCTGTCATCTGATTTCCGGGTCGTGTGTACGGGTCATTAGGGTCTGTGTGTAGTTTTAGTGGGAACCCCACGTCTTCTTTTTCCCATCGCTTTTAAAGGACTACATTATACTGTTCTGTAACACCATATGTAGCCTTAAGTGGGGTATACACTATAGGAAAATCAGGCGAATGATCATCCAATTTTCCTCGTTTCACAGCAAATCGGAACTGTGAATGAAATTTCGTACAAAAATTCTCGTACGACAAAGACTTTTTTTTTTTTTTCGTTTATTGTTTCTGATCATGTGCAGTCTTTGTTTTCTGATTCTTCTTGTACGAAAATCGTACAAAAACGGTACACATTAAACTAATATCGTTCGTTCTGTTCCCATACGAGAAACGTTTTGGAGTTTGTCCCTTTGGGAATTTTCATATGAAAAGTCCGAATCGGCTGTCGAAAGTTGTGTACCAACTATACGAAAATCGTGCGATAATTCTTTGGACGAAAATGTTTGCCTTATAGTGTGTACGAGCCTTTAAGGCATCCCCCAAGCATGTTATTCAAACAATTTGTGTATTTACAATTTTGTGCTTTTAGATGTATGAAAAGACCCTCTACCTGATCTACAGTATATTTTAAAGCCCTCTTTTTGCATTGATACAGGTCTCCAGGGGCAGAATAAATTAGCTATTTTCTGTTTCAATGTTTTTATTGAAAATTTTGCAATACAAGTATATCAAGAACAAAATATACCACTTAATACTCCTCGATGACCAAGGCAGTCAAAAGAGGGCGATACATAGCAGAAACAACATAGAACTTACACAGAAGATGTATCAAGGTAGAGCAAAGTACCTGGCTAGTTTACTGTCTTAGAAAAGAACTGTTAAATTCCGTTAGAAGAACGGGCAACCTGAGAAGAAATTTAAGCTAGAGGCTCCCCCCAGGAAGGCCCCGAGATCATCACTCCACCCCCATGGGAGCACACTGTGGAGTGCGAGAGCTTCAGGGTTCCCACCAAAGGGGGCGTCTCCCCACCTCCTGTCAGATCCTCCGGGAAAGCGCTCGCACTGGAAAGGAACCCAGGCGCAGCAGCTCCCCCGGACGGATCCGACAGACACATCGTCCAGGATAGTAACCTAAGAGTAACTGGCTGCCATTTAGGCTGATACATTATGTGAGTAGTTTAGGACAACCTAAAAGAGCAAACGAGGAGGTTTTGGCCTAGAAAGACCGTTATTAGCCAGTAGCTGGTATAAGAGAGATGAGGTTGGAGCCGGAAAAGAAAGAGTAGAGATGAAAGAAGAAGAGGAGAAAGGGAGCCAAAGGTAAAGAGAGGGAGGGAGGAGGGGTGGGGTCGAAGGAGAGAGGTGGTAATCTTGCCGGACTCTCCCCTACGTTAGCAGATGACCTGGGTAAAGTGAAATACCGACATACCGAGCCCAAGGTTCCCAAATCCCTTCAAAACGTGGGACTGTGTCACGCAGTTTAGCGACTATTTGTTCCTGTGACATTATCCAAGAGATCTTCCGTTTGGTGGCCGATATGGACACCGCAGGAGTTTTCCAGGCTTTCGCTAGAGTAACTTTGGCTCCCAAGCACATAAAGAATAAAAGTTGTTGTGTGTTTTTAGAAGTGTTGGGTATTTTGCAATTAAATAGAATGTATGTGGGGTCCTGTGGAACCACTGCCCCAGATACTTTCCTTATGATATGGAGGAATTTATTCCAGAAGCTCCGTATGCGGGGGCAAGTCCACCAGATGTGATGCATCGTGCCAACATGACCGCAACCTCTGTAGCATAGGGGGGAAGAGTCTGGGAATATCCTGGCAAGCCTGGCCGGGACGTAGTACCATTTAGTAAAGAGTTTAATGTTAGCTTCAATTAAGGCTATATTTAAGATACCTTTCGATGATCTGCTGAAGGCTTGGAACCACTTCGCAGGGTCCCACTGGATGTCCAGGTCAGATTCCCAGGATCGAGCGTAAGCCGGGGTGTCCGTCCTATCCGCCAGGGACGCATAGATAATGGATATCCCACCCCTTTGGGGGGCAGATGAAGAGCACCATAGCTCATACGTCGTGGCCTTAGGAGTGTTCGCCTTATCAGTACAAAGTGAGTGGAGAAAGTGGCGTATTTGTAAGAGTCGAAACTTTTCCGAGGTAGGCATTTCCAGAGAGCTCAAACAATGGCCTAATGAAATAGGGCCATTGGGGGTAAGGAAGTGTCCTATTCGGAAAAGGCCCTTGTTCAGCCACCAATGAAATGCATGAATGTTCATCCCAGGGGGAAAGTCAGGATTGTGAAATAGGTGTGTGAGAGGCCTTAAGGGGGAAATCAAGTTGGCATGGGTATGCAATTGGTCGCAGAGGGCTAGGGAGTGAGATAAAGTGGGGGCTAAGATGGCCGGTCTGTGTTTGGGAGGTCTCCATGTTAAGAAGTCGAGAGTGAAGTGTGGTACCGCTTGTCTCTCAATGGAGATCCAATCTGGTCTGCAGGATTTAGTGTAAATGGCTGAGAATTGTGCTAACTGTGCTGCCTGGTAATATAGCCACAAGTTTGGTAGTCCCAGGCCCCCTTGAGACCGAAGTCTGAATAATATTTCTTTAGCAAAGCGATGGCCCCTGTCCCCCCAGACAAAATTAATCACCCCGGACTGAAATTTGGTCAAGACTGATTTTTTAATCGGTATTGGAAGTGATCTGAACAGGTATAGGAGGCGTGGCAGGAGAGTCATTTTGACTGCGTTGAGTCTACCTAACCATGACAGGCCCTCCCCCGACCATTTCCGTAGGTCCTGCTCCAGGGAGCGGAACATGGGGGGGTAGTTAGCGGCATATAGGTCTCCAATGTTTTTCGTCAGCTTGATACCCAAATAGGGGATGGAGTGGCTAGCCCATGTGAAGGGAAAGTGTGGTCGTAGTTGGTCTATGAGAGGTACTGGTACCGAAACATTTAGGGCCACCGATTTGGTCACATTCACCTGAAGACCAGAAATGAGACCGAAGTCTCTCAAAAGTCTGAGGACGTTAGGTGTGGATGTGAGAGGAGCAGTGAGGAACAAGAGCATGTCGTCAGCAAATAGGGCGCATTTGTGAACGTCAGGACCACACTTCACTCCCTGGATATTCTCATTCGATCTGATGGCTATCGCCAGTGTCTCGATTGCTATAGCGAAAATCAAGGGTGAGAGGGGACAGCCCTGTCTAGTTCCCCTACGAATATTGAAGGGTTCCGAGTAATGGCCCATTAGTCGCACCTGTGCTGAGGGTGAAGAATATAACGTGTTAATAATCGTGCGGAAACCGTCGCCAAACCCCCAGCGTTCTAGAATGTCAAAAATGTAGGGCCACGACACGGAGTCGAAGGCCTTCTGCAGGTCCAGCGACAGCAAGAAGCCTTCTTGTGCAGGGCCTCCGTCCCACCGGGACTGCAGAAGGGAAATCAAGTCAATAGCTCTGCGAACCTGGTCCGGTCCCTGTCTCCCCGGGATGAAGCCCACTTGGTCCCTATGTATATAATGAGCGATAAAGTTAGACATCCTGTTTGCCAGGATTTTAGTCATTATTTTGAGATCGTTATTGATTAAAGAAATAGGGCGGTAGTTGCCCACCTCGCCTGGGTCCCTACCCTGTTTAGGTATAACCGAGATAAAAGCCGAGTTTAAGTCGCTAGGGATAGGGGCTCCATCCCGGAGGGAGTTGAAGAACCGAGCCATGTAAGGAGCCAGACGAGGGCCAAACTTCTTGTAATAACATACCGAAAAACCGTCTGGACCCGGGGCAGAGTTTATTTTCAAGGATTTAATCGTTTCCAAGATTTCGTCGGAGGAGAAGGGGGCGTCTAGCAGGTCGCGGTGTGTTTGCTGTAGTTGGGGTAGGTTAATGTCTTGGAGAAAACGCTCTCTGGCCGTGGAATGAATGTGGGGTACTGTCTCATAAAGCTGTGAGTAATAATCGTGGAATGATTTCATAATGATGGTGGGGTTTTGCGTTAGATTACCCGACGAGGCACGAATCTTGGGAAATACCAAGGTACGAATCCTCGGGCTAAGCTTAGTAGCTAGCTTAGCGCCAATCCTATCCGATTGGTAATAGAAACGCGCGCCGGACCACCGTAAGTGTTTCTCCGCGGAAGTAGTGAGCGAGAGATTGAGTTTCACTCTAGCAGAGTCAAGTTTGGCCAGGTTATCCGGAGTAGGGTGTTGTTTGTGGGCTTTACTCAGCAAGCGGAAATCCGCAGTGAGGCGCGAGACCTCCTCCCTGCTTTCTTTTTTAAGTTGTGAGGAGAGTTGTAGGATCCTGCCCCTCAACACCGCCTTGTGTGCTGCCCAAAGACATCCCGGGGAGACTGATCCCGTGTCATTCTCACTGAAGTAGTCGGAAAGAGCTTTGTCTAGAAGTGTGCAATGGGTTGGGTTGCTTAGAAGAGTTTCATTAAGGCGCCATTGGAAGGAGCCCTTCACCCCCGACCCACCCCTGAGTGACATAGACATTATCGAGTGGTCGGACAGTGGAGTGTCATAAATTTTAGAGGCGGTCACTCTCGGTATTACGTGTGGTGGGACAAATATGTGGTCAATCCTAGAGAAGGTGTGGTGGGGGACCGAGTAGTGCGTGTAATCTCTAGTTTGGGGGTTCATTTCCCTCCAGATATCAATCAGGCCAAAAGATCGGACTATTTGCGCCACCCGAAGGCTACGTTTGGGAGGCCGTTTTGATTTGGGCCGCAGGGGGTTTGATTTGTCAGAGGAATAGTCAAATGGGGTATTGGAGTCTCCCCCCAAAATTACTGTGCCCACGAAATGCGGTTTGAGTACCTTTAGCGTGGTGTCAAAAAAGGTGTCTTGGTGTGTGTTGGGCGTGTAGTATGAGACAAACGTGTAAGCCTCACCATTAATCATACCGGAGACTAGTATGTAACGTCCATCTGGATCTTTGATAGTGTTTGCATGTACGAATTGAGTTCTGTTGGAGAAGCAGACTGCCACGCCTCTCGTTTTGTTGTCAGCATTAGCTAGGTGGAAGTTCATGAAGCTTTTGTGAAGGAATTTGGGCTGATAGGAGGTGGGAAAATGAGTTTCCTGAAGCAGAACTACGTCAGCCTTCAGAGTGTGAAGCTGTTGCAGTATTTTGCGTCTCTTCACAGGGGAGTTAAGGCCTTGTACGTTGTGAGATAGGATCTTAAGTGTCCCAATCAGAGTGGTGGAGTCAGTCATGGGGAGGCAAGGTGTGTGGTGCTAAGTGTTTGTGATTCTTACCTGATGTCCCAAATGTCCCTGGCAGATAGGAGACATTCCCAGCAGCAAGACGGGCTCGACCTGTGGTACCGCAGACGGGAGATCCAGTGGGAACCTGTAGGTGAGGAGGAGGGGGGAGGAGAGGGGGAGGGAAGGAGAAAGGAGAGAAGAGTAGAGAAAAGAGGTAGAGAGGAGTGAAAAAGAGAACCATTAGATATCGTGACCAAAAGTTTTTACCCATAACCCAACGGACCAGCGAGGGGCCCTCCCCTGGCTGGACCGGCACCCAGAACAAAGCAAAAATTCTGCGACCCAAGGGTCGAGAGAGTCTGGGTCCGATAGGTGAATGAACAAGGGTTCAGCTATCGGAGCCAGAGAGAGGCGCACTACGACCACTCCGGTCAACGCCGCCTCTGATTAAAATCGTGTCAGTACATAAACAATGCAATGCAAGCCCTGCCATCACCTGGTATTAGTGAGCAAAAAGCTTCGGATATTGTGGAAGGGAAAGAGAAATAGAAAAACAAAAAAAAAAAAAAAAAAAAAAAAAAGAAAACATTATGAGAAACGGAACAGAACAACCTATTCCCCGGAAAATCTGGACCCATGGGGATCCGAAAGGAAGTCCTGGGGAGAACTCAGAAGAGGAAAGTCACCAAAAAGCTGACATCAAGTTTGTCGTCAGCGTCGACCCCGGGGAGGATCAAGAGCGGAGACTGCTGATGCTGCGGGCCCACTCATGGGGGGAAGGACTCTTTCGGTCGCTTGGAGAGCTGTTTCTGCCACACCGGCGAGACTGGACTGGTGGGGGATGTTCTCTTGACTGACGATGCTCCTCGAGATGCAGAAGACTGTGGGACGTCCTGAGTGATCAGACCCAGATGAAGAAGCAGACGTTCCCCTTCTTGAAACGTTGAAAAGTTGTATGGTTTGTTGCGGTAAGAGAAGTTTAATCTCAGCGGGAAGGACCATCTGTAGGTGATCTCTTTGTCCGCCAGAACTTGTAGGAGCGGTTTCAGGGCTCTTCTTTTTTGAACGGTATATGGAGATATATCAGCGAAGATTTGGACCTGATGACCTTGGAACATCAGTTTCTCTGCTGACCTGGAGAGCTTCATCACTTCTTCCTTGACTGCATAGAAATGCGGTTTCACGATGATGTCTCGTGGCAGACCGTCTGAGCGAGGTGGTTGCAGCGCCCTGTGGGCTCTGTCGAGCTCTAAGCGATGAGCCGGAATATTGGGGATTAAACTTTTGATGAAGTCCTGAACTGCCGTGTGGGTGTCTTTAATAGATTCGGGGAGCCCCCTGAGGCGAAAATTGTAACGTCTCGACCTGTTCTCGAGGTCATCAATTTTGGAGGTGGCGGATTCCAGTTGATCCTGGAGATCCTGGATTCTGGAAGTGTTTTGGTTAAGTCGTAGTATGGCCTGGTCAGATTTATGTTCGATCGCTTCAATCCTGGCACCAATCTGCTGTAGATCTGCATGTATGGAAGCAGTGATCTGTGTGGCTGTGTGGGATAGGCCTCTAGATAACATCTGGGAGAAAGCAGCTATCATGGAGGGGAAATCAGTGGGGGAGGGAGAGAGATCTCTGGCCTGTAAGTCCCAGGAGTCAGGACTGTGAGGTGAATCCAGCTGGGGGGTGAGGGCTGCCCCTCCAAATGTCCTCCTTAACAAAGAGTCAGTGGATGCTGGAGAGGGGAACCCCGTGAGGGTACTCACTGTGGCATCCGAAGCTTGTGAGGACGGTGGGGCCCCTTCATCCTGATCAGCGATAGATTCTGACAGGCTGTGCTGGCTGTGTGAGGAGACGGCCGCCATTTTGGGATGGCCAGGCCGCTCCAGGGATCCGTTCATGGCGTCCGTGAGATTCCGCCTGGAGGAAGAAAGGGACATCCAGGTTTGGCTGGAGGTGTCCCCCAGCTGCTGGGATAGAAAACGGGCCGGAACGAGGGCTTGCACCGCCGCTATAGGCGGCGTTAGATCCGAGTGGCGCGGAGCTCCCGGGCTAAGCGGCCATCTTGGACGCTGCCGCGCATGCGCCAGTGAAATTAGCTATTTTCATCTCCCATAGACTTCATAGGGGGTTCTTCTCTAAGTTTGTGGTTCCTGAACCTCCTGCTAAGTTCACCAAACCCAGCTTGAATCAGATATGGCCAGATTCACTCATCTCTACCTCCCTCACTTTTAGTCCCAGTGACGAAACGTACTAGGACAAATAGAGGGGTGAATCTCCCCAGCAGGGACACAGACAGCAGCACTCTATTCAAAACAAAAAAGGTTTTGCCTTTCCTATACTGTGTATAACATATTCTATTGAGTTTTATTATGAATCAAAACTTTTTGGTCCCAGAACCCTGGCACCTAAATAGCTAAGTGCCTTTGTTTGAGAATATTGTTACACAAACCCCTTCAGTGCGGATTGCTCCTGCTAAAGCCTTGAATTTCCCAATCCATTATTTTATGCACACTTGCACAGCCCTTCATTGTGCTTTGAATATAATGGGGGAGAGACTGAATAAACTCACAGGGTTTTATTATCAAAGCTAATGTCCTGCTTTCCTGATTACAGCGGAGCTGCATTTCATAAATGGAAGCTCTGAGTAAATTACCACCCCATGTTACTACAAGCTGCAAGAAGGGATTTCTAAATCCTCCTTAATGAGAAGAACATATTCAATTGTGTGTCTCAAGCCCATCAATTCCGAGTCTGCCTAAGCAAGGAAGCCAGCCTATTATGTCCAATGCACTTGCTAATTTAACAGTGGCATCGTTAAGAGGATAAATAAACCAAGGGCTGCTTTCGTTAAGCAATGAAAATAGTTTTGTTCAACGGGAGGATTAGTGTATCCAATCACAGCCATACTGTCAGGGTTTATTACAGGAACATAACACTGTGCAATTTGCATAGATCAAGTCAGTATTTTCATCTAGGAACCATGTCTGAGCACTAATATGTATTATGTATGGCATTTATGGAAAGACGTTGGTATGTACAAGAAATTTCAGGTCATATTCTGCTACTTTAACCACTTCAATACAGGGCATTTTCACCCCCTTCCAGGCCAATTTTCAGTTTTCAGCGCTGTCGCATTTTGAATGACAATTGCGTGGTCATGCAACACTGTACCCAAATAGAGCTTTCTTTTGGTGGTATTTGTTCACCTCGGCGTTTTTTATTTCTTGCGCTATAAACAAAAGAAGAGTGACAAGTTTGAAAAAAAACACAATATTTTTTACTTTTTGCTATAATAAATATCCCACTTTAAAAAAAAAAAAAAAAAAAATGTTTTCCTCAGTTTAGGCCGATGTGTACTCTTCTACATATTTTTGGTAAAAAATCTCAAAATAAGCGTATATTGATTGGTTTGCACAAAAGTTATTGCGTCTACAAAATAAGGGATAGATTTATGGCATTTTTATTATTTTTATTTTTTACTAGTAATGGCGGCGATCTGCAATTTGTATCGTGACTGTGACATTGCGGCGGACACATCGGACACTTTTGACACTATTTTGGGACCATTCACATTTATACAGCGATCAGTGCTGTAAAATGCACTGATTATTGTATAAATGTCACTGGCAGGGAAGGGGTTAACGCTAGGGGGCGATCAAGGGGTTAAATGTGTTACCTAGGGAGTGATTCTAACTGTAGGGGGAGGGGACTCACAAGGGTAGGAGACCGATCGGTGTTCCTCTGTACTGGGAACACACGATCTGTCTCCTCTCACCTGACAGGACGTGGATCTGTGTGTTTACACACACAGATCCACGTCCCAGCTCTGTTACCGGCAATCACAGGTGCCCGGCGGACTTTGCGGGCGCGGAGGACGCGCACCAGCTCCCGAGTGACGTGGCGGGCGCGCGCGCCCCCTAGACGGCTGGGAAGCCCAGGACGTCATATGACACCCCCCAGGACGTATGGGGGGTTTCGTTTGACAATAGCCGAGATGTGAATTGGTTAAACAGCACTGTTACTCAATGACTGAAAAGTAAACCTGTGTGTAACTCATCACAGGTTACTAAACTATAACTGCTTGACCAATGAAGCATCCCGCCTTGGGTTTCTGCTTTACTTTAAACTTGAATAGGCACACACGGGCGGCCGGTCGAAGGCTTATGAATAATGGCTGAGAGAGCTGACCGGAGTGTTCTGGCGGGGGGGGGGTGTCCCCCAGTCAGAACACAACAGCTCAGCAGGCGAGATTGCCGTACTAACATCGGATTGTTAGTACAATGGCTTCGACCTGAGCTGGGTTGAATGAAAAAAGAAATAGTAGTGTGTACGAGGCTTTAGGGTAGGTTAAGATTAACCTACCTCTCCTCTGAAGCCTGATTTACGATCGATTCACACTTCAGAGGTGATTGACAGGCGGTGAGGAGGCGATTCAACACCTCCTCAACACCTGTTTTAACCTGTTGTGGGGCCTTTGCAGTGCTTTTAAAGCGATAGGAAGACAAAGAGATGTCTCCAGAAGAGTAGCAAATAGGAGCATCAACCACGGTGTATCAAAATTAGAAAAGCTTTATTGCATAAACAATAGGATTGGTCTACTAATGGTAAATAGTAGCACCGTTATAGTATAAAAACACATACAAAAAATGACAACGTTGTCACAATATGGTCCCAATACCGGGGCCCTAGACACACACACCCATGCACAACCAACTATGGAAGGACTGGTCCTGCTCAGAGTCGCTAATCCAGTATGGAATAATAGTTACATAGTTACATAGTTACATAGTAGGTGAGGTTGAAAAAAGACACAAGTCCATCAAGTCCAACCTATGTGTGTGATTATGTGTCAGTATTACATTACATATCCCTGTATGTTGCGGTCATTCAGGTGATTATCTAATAGTTTCTTGAAGCTATCAATGCTCCCCGCTGAGACCACCGCCTGTGGAAGGGAATTCCACATCCTTGCCGCTCTTACAGTAAAGAACCCTCTACGTAGTTTAAGGTTAAACCTCTTTTCTTCTAATTGTAATGAGTGGCCACGAGTCTTATTAAACTCTCTTCTGCGAAAAAGTTTTATCCCTATTGTGGGGTCACCAGTACAGTATTTGTAAATTGAAATCATATCCCCTCTCAAGCGTCTCTTCTCCAGAGAGAATAAGTTCAGTGCTCGCAACCTTTCCTCATAACTAAGATCCTCCAGACCCTTTATTAGCTTTGTTGCCCTTCTTTGTACTCGCTCCATTTCCAGTAATCCCTCCTGAGGACTGGTGCCCAGAACTGGACAAGCATACTCCAGGTGCGGCCGGACCAGAGTCTTGTAGAGCGGGAGAATTATCGTTTTATCTCTGGAGTTGATCCCCCTTTTAATGCATGCCAATATTCTGTTTGCTTTATTAGCAGCAATCTTCTAGTTGATAATCTAATAAACAGTGGTTCAGTATTCTACATCTAGAATGCCCATTAATAGGGTTTGTGCAATGATTATGTAGAACTAAAATGATAGCATGTGTATTAGTCTCACAGGGTTGTAAGGCACACAGTAGTGGAGCGTCGTAGACCGGTTATGTACCAATGCATATGCCAATATATAGCCGACTCACTGAGCTCTAGTGTTTGTATAGCATGGAAAGAGAAAGATCACTAAATGTCCTGATGACAGTTCGATCCGGTCATGGGTAGAGATAACTGTCAGTATAGCATGCAGTATACACCTTGGTGAACTTCACAGTCCTGTGTTGAAGGGGTATAGCACAGCACTGGGATCTCGGCTGAGGAGTTTATCAAAAAAGGAGGGGTTGCCCAAAGGCTCTTACCGCTTCGTGGCATTGTCTGATGTGAAGGTGGTATATGGATAAGCTTCCTTCATAGATGCTGCAGTCAGCGTGTTGACGAATCCTTAGTACGTCCTCATGTTGTTTGTTGGCTATTTAGCAATCAGCGGCTAGATGCAGGACATCCGGTCGGACGCTTGATGCGCCAGGTCAAGAGACCCATCAGGGAGTGTGGAGCACACTCGTCCAGTCAATCCATGCAGAAGGGGTGGCTTGATGTTACGCCGCGCTTTAGTTGGAACGCATGGTGGAATAAATAAAACAAAAGCTTGACTGTTATTTTTCATTTCTTGGAATTTATTGATATTTAGAAGTTGCCAAAGCTGTGAAATTCAATACTGTATCATATCTGTAGTCAGCATTTATCATACTGTCTGCTATATGACAGCTGTGTTTGTACAGTATGTTGATATTTTTACTGACAATTTACTTTAGATCAGTATGTCAGGAACATAAAACAACACAAATTGATGTAATGAACCTGTTTTGTAATGGCTAGGAGTTCACTTTTGTGGACACGTCTGGTTTGCATTGAATTAAAGGGCAAGTATTGTGAAAAAAAGAGTTTATTTTGCATAGAATAAGGGGGCATCTTTTTAACCACAATGCTGTTGTGCAGGTTTACCTGTGATGTGCTGCCTTCCATTTCAATAACACGCGTCATCATATGTGCATAAACATGCGTCAAGGTGTGCTTTAGCGGTCCCACAATATGTGTTAACCAGCACTTTAAAACTTTAGTGGGCTTACATTGATTTCAGTGGAAATGGAAATGCATGTGCCTAAAAATTAATAAGTGTGACATTTTCCCTAAGGAGTAGAGATTGTTCACTTAAACTGGTTCTAAAAGCAGAAGGTTTTTTTTTACCTTAGTGCATTCTCTGCATTAGGCAAAAAACCTTCTGAGTGCAGCACCCCACCCTTACATTGAACTGAGCCTGATCTCGATCCAACGATGTGCGCAAAAGCAGCGGCTCTCTTGGATCTCTCCCTCCTCATAGGGATAGAGAAATCAGTGGGAGTCATTGGCTGCTGTCAATCATAGCCAGTGAGGAGGGGGTGGTGGGTGCTACCGAGCTGTGCTATGTGTGTCTATGGAGAGGAAGTGGAGGGCAGGAGCCAGGTGTGCCGGAAGGGAACCCAAGAAGAGGAGCTTCAGGGATGCTCTTTGCAAAACCATTGCACAGAGCAGGTAAGTTTATCATGTTTGTTGTTTTAAAAAGAGGGGGGTGGTTTACAATCAGTTTAATTAAGTGAATGTTCATTTTGCAAACTGTACAGTCACCTTGCAAAGTGAATGTGATTAAATAGGATGGAGCTTTGAAAACCCAATCACATGCTAGCAAGAACAGGTTTTTAAAAAAATCTCCCTTGCACTTGATTAGGAATTCAAAATGAACAGAGTTCTACCTTATTTACCAACATCTATCTTAGCAAAGTGGACAGCCTCTACCCCTTTAGCAAAGCAACCCCTTGGAATGATGAGAATTACGGTACATTTTTATATGTCTTCTAATATTTGTTACAGTTGAAACAGTGTTTGAGGTTCGAATACAAATTCATTTCCTTTTATTACTTGTATTTTCATCTATTTCTAATTACTACACATATTACTCTTCTACATTTTGTTCACAACATTATTTTTTTTGATAAAGTTATTGTAAATCGTTTTTATTTTACTATGCTTATTTTCTTTCTACAATTTTTTTTTTTAATAAAAAGACAATACAGAAAGATGACACACTAGGAGGCATACTTTTAAAGCAGTAATGCCCTGTACACACGGTTGGATTATCCGACAGAAAAAGTGCAATCAGATTGTGTTATCAGAAATTCCGATCATGTGTGGGCTCCATCTGACTTTTTCTGTCGGAATTTCCGACACACAAAGTTTGAGAGCAGGCTATAACATTTTATGACAACAAAATCCGATCGGTTAAATTCCGATTGTGTGTACACAAATCTGACACACAAAGTGCCACCCATGCAAGAGATGTAAGCTATTGGTTACTGCCCCATTTGTAGTCCCAACGTACGCGTTTTACGCCACCGCGTTCAGAACAATCCGATTTTCCGACAACTTTGTGCGACCGTGTGTATGCAAGACAACTTTGAGCTAACATCCGTCGGAAAAAATCCATGAATTTTGTTGTCGGAATGTCCGATCAATGTCCGATCGTGTGTACAGGGCATAAGTGTTAGGTCTCATTCACATGGGCGATTACAACCGTGTCTCATGCAGGGTCGTGTTTTACCGACATAGAGGTTTTTTTTTTCCTAACATTTTCTAACATTTAGTATTATTGTAGGTTATCCTACGTTCACTGGTGTTTCTGTGCTCCATGTCTGCTTTTAGTTTTACTTGTTAGAAACACTGTATCCGTATTTTGGGATCATGTGATCCTATAAGGTTGGATTAGACTGTGTATGAAACTAGACTTTGATTAAGACTGTTTGCCAAAAACATGTAAGCTTCTCGTACTGCAATTGTAGCAGTTGTGTCAATAAAAACAGAAAATTGTATACTCACCTTTTCGTAATTTTCCTTTCCTGGTGCATCTTCATGGTAGCATACAATGGGTTGTGACTCCGCCCCACAACCTGATAGGACTGGTTAACTATTAACCACTTCAATACAGGGCACTTAGACACCTTCCTGCCCAGACCAATTTTCAGCTTTCAGCGCTGTCGCAGATTGAATGACAATTGCGCGGTCATGCTACACTGTGCCCAAACTAAATTTTTATCATTTTGTTCCCACAAATAGACCTTTCTTTTGGTGGTATTTGATCACCTCTGCGGTTTTTATTTTTTGCTAAACAATTAAAAAAAGACTGAAAATTTTGAAAAAAATAAAAGTTTTGCTTTTGTTTCTGTTAAAAAAAATTGTAAATAAGTAAGTTTTCTCTTTCACTGATGGGCACTGATAAGGCGGCACTGACAGGCACGGATACGGCGCCACCGATGAGGTGGCACCAATGAGCGGGCACTGACGATGGGCACTGATATGCGGCACTGATGGGCACTGGTAGGTGGCACTGATGGGTGGCACTGATATGCAGCACTGATGGGCATTGATAGGCGGCACTGATGGGCACTGATAGGTGGCACTGGGTGGCACTGATGGGCGACACTGATGGGACTGGCAGTGGTAGGCATTGAAGTGGGCACTGACTGGCAGCTGCCTGGGCACAGATTGGCAGCTGCCTGGGCACACAGTGGCATTTCCATGGTGGTCTAGGGGCATACCTGGTGGTCCAGTGTGGATCGCTTCCCTGGTCGTCCTGGGCGGCTTCCCTGGTGGTCCTGAGTAGGATCCAAGGGGGGACTGTGCTGATAAACAATCAGCACAGACCCCCCCTGTCAGGAGAGCAGCCAATCGGCTCTCCTCTACTCGCGTCTGTCAGATGCGAGTGAGGAAAAGCCGATCACCGGCTCTTCCTATTTACATCGTGATCAGCCGTGATTGGACACGGCTGATCACGTGGTAAAGAGTCTCTGTCGGAGACTCTTTACCTAGATCGGTGTTGCAGGGTGTCAGACTGACACCCCGCAACAATGATCGCCGCGATGCGCGCCCCCGGGGGCGCGCGGCAGCTCGATATTCCTGATCACGTCATATGACGTCCGATCAGGAATATCAAACCACTTTGCTGCCGTCATTCTGTAATAGGGCGGGCGGCAAGTGGTTAATCAAAGACAGACTCAGCATTCTCTGTAACTCTCACCATTTGGGGGGGAATCTGTATGCTGCCATAAAGATGCACCAGGAAAGGAAAATTACAGAAAGGCGAGTATAAAATTTTCCGTTTTCCTGGCGCATCATGGCAGTATACAATTGGAACTAACTTGAAATACGGGAGGATGCAATAAAAATTTTGTAATGGTCAGTGGCGTAAGTATGCACAATGAATTTTTCAAATTTTACTGTCGCTGAGCCGGGTTCACCTAATAAATTGTAATGAAGGTTTCCTGGGAGGACCATATTGCTGACTTTCAAATAGCCTCAGGAGACACTCTGCACTGCTCTGTCCACAAAGCTAGCACTGTCCTGGTTGAATGTGCTCTTAAGTCCTCCGGAACATGAAGGTCTTGTGAAGAATAGGCTCTTCTAATTGTCTTAACAGTCTAGAAGGTGACTGTACGTGTTGATGCTGACTGACCCTGCCTTTGGCCATGCCGGAAGCAAGCACAGATTTCAGCTTTTCTGAATAAAAAGGTAAAAAGAAAGAGAAAAAAAGCCCCACTAAGTGTTACAATATTAGATGTTACAGTATTAGATGCAATTTAATATGGCCCCCATAATGGGTTACTCACAAAAGGTAGGCAGTGTACAGGCTCTTCAATATGGGTCCACTATAAGGGGTCTTTTCCATCTATTCCACGTGTGCTGGGCAGTGGTGTGTCTCACGCTGTGGAGGAGACAGGAGCTGTGCCGGATGATGGCCACAGAAGCCCCGGAGCGGTTCCGGGACCAGAGATGGAATGCAGCGTGGAGCGCAGCGTTGCATGCAGTGTTGCTTGCCGTGTTGCGCCAGTGGTGGAGAGGGTACAGACGTCACAGGTCCCAGAATGCTGTGCGATGCATTTCGGAGCATTGCAGTGCTATGTTCGAGCATGAGCATTCCTCAAAAGTCCAAGGTTGACTGCAAGAACCAGGCAGGGATAGCCAGCTTCAAATGACGTAAGGAAGATGGTAGCACAGAACTGTCCAATCCTGATATCCCTAGCACCGGTGAGAGGAGCTTCCCCCCTTTCCTGACACAGCCTTAGGTCGGAGAATGGAGCCACACTTCCCCAGCACAGGAGGAAGAGGACGGGGCGGAGGGAGATGGAGTGCACACACGGCGCATGTGCACTCTGAGATGTTTATTTTAAGAAAAACATGTACCTAAAAGATTTTCCTACAGTGAATGTTTGGTGAATGTCAAATTGAGTGCCGTATAAATAAGTCCCTTAGTAATATCTGCACACTTTTCTGTAGAAATTATCCAGATCTCCTTTTTATGTACAACAGCAGTTGAAGTGGAACTCTAGGCACATAGGTTTTTGTGATTTGTGGTGGCAAAAAAAAAAAATACCTCTATTAATGTTTATCCCATGTTTGGATCGCTGCTGTGTAGTTTAAAAATCATACTTTCAGTCATGTTGTACTTCTGTCACTGCAACTATGAGAAGCTATAGTCCCGTTTTATGCCCCTCCTTTTCTCTTGTCCATTCCTAGGCACTCCTGTGCCAATATTACAAACAAATGGCAACCACCCCAACCTATAACTGGCATTTACAGCAAAGAGCACATGGAAGGGCTACGCATGTCAAAAAACAACAAAGAAAAATTGCCAGCTCACTTACCAACCAGCCTGCACTAAACAGGACAATTCAGTTTGTTGCAGGCTGGCTGGTAAGTGAGCTGGATTTTTTTTCCATTTGTTGTTTTTTGACTCCTGTGCCGATAGCCTTATAGTATATCTGTAGTATGAGATTTAAAGCCCTACTGCCTCTGCCTATCTTTCAGGAGATATGAAATGAGATTTGGGGATGTAACTACTGTGCTGCTCACTGTTCTTCTTGTTGGAGGCTCTGACATGAAGAAAATACAACCCTACCTCTAGCAATATGGCCACCTTCACACAGTGCAGAACAAGGCATTAACAATAGGGAAGTTTCAGCTGCAGGGAGACCAAAGGCAATACTGGTGTCTCATCCTTTCCCCTACTAATTTTGGGTTCAAGAGCTCAGTTCCTTTTTAAATAACTTTTTCTCAAGGTACAGAAAAGTTTGCAAGTAAAGAGCAAAGGCCTTGTTTATTGTCTTCAGCAACACTATGAAGGGTGATGAAGTGAATATTGATAAGTGCATAAAAGATAGGCCAGACAGTCACCCTGTATGGTCAGTAATAGTGGCTGGTCTGTTTTCCTTTACAATAATGGCCTCTAAGTTGACCATTTGCATAAGGGTACCTCTCAGGGGCCAGCCCCTCCAGAGGTAAAGCAGGGCCTCCATCCTACAAGCACATGGATGGTTAGCATTGCAATGGGGTGAATTTCATGCAAAGAGCCTTTCACATAGTAACACCTGCAAACAAAAGAATCGATCCTAACTCCAGGATCATACTCTAGTCACTGTACCAAATCTTGCATGCTAATTTCTAATGACTGGATACTTCCAGATGCCTGGTACACTGCTTCAGATTACCTTCATCCAACATGCAGTGCCAGCATTTAATCAAGAAATCGTGTGACAATGCATTGTCATGAAAACCTCTCCACCATTATGAAAAGAATAGTTTGTAGTAGGGATGAGCCGAACACCCGCCTTTGGCCAATTATGGCTCTCTTACCAGAGGGCGCTGGGATTGGCCAAAGCATGCAGGTCAGGTGCATGCTTTGGCCAATCATCATACAGCAATTCACTGCGATCTTGCAGTGCATTATGGGGCGTTCCGCAGCGCTCGAATTTGGTGCAAACGCCCCATAAAATTCGCTGTTCGGCAAACAGGTGAACACCCAATATTCAAGTCAAACTTATGTTTGACTCGAACTGTGGGCTCATCCCTAGTTTTAGTACTGATATAACAGTTTTGATATAAATATGCACACTAGTACTGGCTGAGCATGCATCTTTATGCACTGTGCAGACATGCCTAGCTGACACAAACCTAATTCCATTAAAACATAGTAATCATGCAAGAAAACTCAATCTGTTCAATAGATTCTCTACTAAACTGATTAGTCTGGGGTTTCTGTACAGGTCACATAGTATAAACAGATAGGCGAATGTCTCACATCGTAGCCAAAATAAGCAAGACCAGGTGATGTGTCTGTGGGTAATTTAACTTGCGTCTACTTCTAGCTTGCTTTTGTGGTTTCTTATATTCACATACTGCCTTACATACTATTCATTGCTGCCAATCAACTGTTTGCATTTATTTTGTAATATGCACAGAAAAAATGAAGTCCAACTGTACAGTGTGTACACTTCACTTTTAATTGATGCAGTACAGAGACATGCAGCATGCATCCCATTATACATTAAGATTATGCACACCCAGACTTATAAAGGGAACACTTAACCAATTTAAACAGCTGTGAAATGCCCACCATCACCACCACTTCCCACATATGGAAGAAAGAGGATTCCATTTGTGCAAGGCATTTGCTTCAGTCATGGCTTTCCCTGTGCTTGGCCTCAACTTCCTCCCACCGTTGTGACAGTAATAGGTACATTGCCTAAATGCTGGCAGAAATAAGACAGGCATCTTCTATCTTTCCAGAACCTATGAGAACACTGTCTAAAAGTTAGGCAGTTAAGCACTAGTTTGCAGAAGTACAAAGGAGTAAGAAATTTGCACGATTAATGGCTTAATTATGACACAGTAACGTAAAAACAATAAACCCATATAAACATCCTTTTTTATAGGTGCTTGCAAGTAAACTTTTATGATTTCATAATCTTTATTTGGACGTCTTTAATTGTTTCAACGGGATGTGTTAACTGCTGAGTTAAATACTTGCATTCATTTTCTAAACCACCCACTAATGCCATAATTCCACATTATAAAATAAAACATTTAACATTGAGTGCTGGTAATGTATTAAAGGGAACCTGCTCTAAACTATATAAATGCTATAGTGCATCCCCCGTAGGAGCCGCCGGTGAATAGGAATCCCTCAGATTATGACTAAGCAAACCTTGATTCATGAAACATGTTAATCTTGCCATGCCTGCATAGAGATCTCATGATGTCTTATGATGTATCTTGATGGATTTTTATCTTCAATTAAGTAATTATCACTGCTTCATACCTGGGGGTGCGGTCAACCTTTCTTGAACCACTGGCTCTTATTCAGGCTGTGGACTGGACCTGCACCACAAGGTTGAAGGGAGCAATCATTTCCACCTGGAGCGGCACAGCTCTGTCTTTGCATCAGTTAATAGGGATCCGCCACCCTGCGCAGCTAGGCACACCGAATTTTCACAGGCTTGCTTTAGACAGGAAACAGTCCATGGGATGCCCACTTGACTGGAACAAAGTCTTTTCAGGGACACTTAACTATGTACACTCCACTTCCTCCAGCACTTCACTTGCTTGCAGAAACACTCAGGCCCAGCTGGAACACTGTTTAGGTAGGATCTGACAGGGCGCTCTGTCAGATCCAGCAAAAGCCCATTAAGGCAAGGACCATGGGCCCCTTTGGTGTGTGTAAAAGTCCCAGTGTTCAGCTACCTTCCTGTGGCTACTGATCCCAGCACCACCTCATCAGGAACTGGCAGCCCACCTGGCTACAGCTGACCCTTTCACTAGCCCTCCTGGCTAATCTTCAACAGTCCTCCCAGACTTACCCTACAGCCATCCCAGACTGCCACTCCTCAGTCCTCTCAGGCTGTCTCTCAGTCCTCCTCGACTGTCTCACTCACCAGCCACCTGACTGTCTTCTCCCTGGAGATCTCCTGGATGTGTTTGCTGGCTCCTGCTGTCTTCACACCTGCTCCTGTGCCTCTGGACAGGACTCCTCTGTGTGTTTGAAGAGGATCCCTCCTGCACCTGAGCCCCAGGCCCGAGGTCAGCCCCCCCCCCCACAGACTAGGGGGCTACCCTCAAGGGCCTCCGACAGCCTCCTCAACACTCCATCTCCACCTTCCACCCAAACTCACACTGCCCCGGCTGGACTGACCGAGAGTATTTTAAAGGTCCCTCCCCCTGCCAGCCCATTTGGCCTGGGATTGGTTGGGGACCTCATCAATACTCCAGGCAGCTCCTCCTAACCACCCTCCCATTATTCTGAAACTTTCTGCAAATTTCCAGCAATTAGGGGGAGGTAACAGAGGTGCTGCCTGATGAGCCATCCAGCCTTCCAGAGTCACTCACCCTGACCCAGATTCAAAACACACAGGCTTGGCTGCTAGCCAAGCCACAATTTACCTACACTAGAAAAAACCTATTTACATTACCTAGCACTCTACACTAGAGGGTGCTACACAGAGAGGGTGGCTGGTTGACACTACAAGTCTTGAGCTAAATGTATATGTATATGTTTTGTGAATTGAGGCCCATTGTGGCACGCTGTGTTAGGCAGCCCATTCTAAATCAATGCACTTCAACATCTAAAAGTTTTGTCCAGGTAGCAATGCAGAATGGAGACCTGTTGGGGTACCAATGCATTACTGTGGGATACCGCAACATCCTGACATGAGTGTGCCCTCAGGGGTCAAGCAAAAAGAGCTGACATTGAAAAAATTATTTTTTGCTTGTGTCAAATATATCCTTTTACCTTCAAAACTTCAGAAGAAGAATGATGGTTGGAATCCAAGTGATTGCTATGGAAAGCCCAGACATGTACCCTTCTTCCAGTTTTGGAGCATACCCATGAGTTATACTATCTAGGCTATTTATAATTGTGTAGCACCCTCCTAAGTAGGTGCTAGGGAGTGTATCTAGTGTTTGGCTTTTTTGCTTAACAGAGAAGCAGACAGGAAAATGTAGGTGCTGTTTGCTTAACAGAGAGCAGTGATTGATTAGCGAGATTTGCTCAGTGTGCTCTGGTGCGGCTCATGCTGACTTGATGCTTCACACTGATCCAATAGCAAGAAGGCATATTCGAGAGTGGGAGGAAACCTAGCAGGTGAGAGCATGGATGCAGATACAGCCCTGGCCAATTAGAAGGGGATGTGCCCCAAGGAATCCTGGGTGCCTGTATTTAAGTCTGAGGAGCACATGGGCTCTGGGTTCCAGTCCAGCCCACCTCTAAGGAGAGAGGCACAGGTGGGGTGGAGGCAGCTGCCTCTCCGCACCATAGGCTGCCATGCAGCCTCATATGCCAGATCTGAGGGCCTGAAGCCTGAGAGCTACAACCCTGGGTTCCTGTGCAAGCTGACTGAAGGAGCAAGTCTATTGTTCTTGTCTTATGTCACTGGTATAGAGTGTCGCTTGGGAGTTGGAAGGAGGCTACCAGCTGTCCCTGGACATTTTGTGAGTACAGACACCTGAAGGGATCCCAGAGACTGAGTGTGTTGCTGAAATCCCCCTCTGGTCCTAGAAGTCAGCCTATTGGGTGTGTGAGCTAAAGGGGACACTGGCTAGTGTCTTGAAGACTTAAGTCCACTGACTAATTCCACTGAGTATCTTCTGTTACAGAGGGACTTGTTCTTCCATACAGACGGTGTATGGTTCAGCAGATAATCTAAAGGAAAAGAACAACAGATAATCTGCTCCATAGTTCTACAGAAAGAGAGTTGTCCTGGCTTGTGCATTGTTAATTTGGAGTATCCTACTAATTCCCTTCTCCTATCCAAGTTCTCCAAATAAAACATAAAACAAATCCCCTAGACTGGTCATTGGAGGCAACGAGCAGAAGAGTGTGTGCACCTGGCTTTGTGAAAGTACTGTGTAACTGGCAGTAGAATAATCAGTGGGAGACCCAGGGAAGTCTAAACTCAGCAACCCTCATGGAGGCAGTGCTACAATTGCAACCAACTAAAATTGCATATTTTAAATATGTGATTTCAGTAGACTAAAACCAAATTGAATTTTGAGTCTCTGTCATTTCACAAATTCACTAAACATTATCACAAGTGCTATTTTAATATTTTTAATTCACTAAAGGTTTTATTGTACAAATTAACTGAATTTACAGCAAATACATTACTTGACCGATTTTTGCTGTCATTTGTAATTAAAAGACAATTCAATAAAAAAATTACACTTTTTTAGTTTTTCAGATATTAATAGCTTGTTACTGGTGTTTAGTATGGATCTCCATGAAGTGTGTACCGCGAGAAGCAGAGAATAGAGCCAATAGGTAGTGATAAAATAACACTTAATGAGATGAAATAACGGTTCATAAGAAATTAAGGCTTTCAAAATAAACTATTTTAACTAAAAATTGTATAATTGCATACTCAAGTGATAGTTATGAATGTGAATTAAATAGTTTCATGAGAAAATGAAGGACACAGGAGATAACACAAGTAAAATAACTCATACAGCCTAATGAACTACCACCAATGTCCCTGTACATCATCATTTCTCATAAGCCAGTATGCAGGTTCGTACTCATAAAAACTAAAAGTATAATTATGTTGCTGACAATTCACGCATCCTACTTTTCATGCTCAGGGGACTGCTATTCCCTTTCAATCCATTGGCATGACATCAGCTGTTTTGCTGGGCTGTGATGAGGACATTATGGGAAGTCTCTCAGGGAACCATCTACATCTCCTCTGTCATTGCCTGGAAGAGTGGGGATCAGATGGATTTTAGCATACATAGTGTATTATGTAAACCAACGCTATCTAAATAATGTGCTGATCTCAAGCATGCTTGTGTGGGTGAGACAAATGGTGAAGTAGACAATTAAAAGTCAAACACAGCCAGAAGGAAACACAGGTGAAGCCAGGATGTTCAAGGCTTGCCTAGAAATTAAAGCTGTATGATTAAATGATGAAGTTAAACAACGTCCTTTGAGGATAACTGAGACGATGCATACAATTTGTAGATAAGTAAATTAACATAGAAATGATATTGAATGCAATTGAAGAAAATGAAGAATGACAATGAGGTAGAAAAAATATATCCATGATGTATTTTTTATTAGGAAAAAAAATTATACATTGCATAGATATACTTATTTATCATGAAAAGTACAATTTACATAGCATAAACCAGTCAGTGTGATTACTTGATAACTACTAGGTGCATTGCAGACATGGAAAATTGATATACTATAATATATTGAAAATAATTCTATGAATACTGCTTATAGGTTTCTGAAAACATGTTTCTATTCTTAATTTAACATTTGAAATGTAGAAAAACGCTGTTTTAGAGTGATAATATCAGCACTTCCAGGGTGAAGCTACTAAGTCTTGTATCTGCCTATAAGGAACATGAACTGGGCAATCAGATTGGGTCAGTGTCTGCGGTGCAGAGGATGACTGGCCTCAAGTATCAGCATGTCATTATTAATTTAAAATAAAATTATCAATAGCAAACCCTTCCTTTAAAAATGACAGTTGGAATATAAATACAACTGATTTGTGGGTAAAGAATGACAGCTCTCAAGAATGACTTGTTATAATATGCCTATAGTACCACTCTATGGCAGGAAAACATGCAAAATGTTTACTAATGAGGTTTGCCATCACCATTAATTTACGACCTTGTCCTAAATTATTGTCCTATGTTCTGGGCAATGACTAAGAGGAACTAGATGGACTTGTGTCTTTTTTTTTTTTTCAACCTGACTGACTATGTAATTATGTACAGCAACAAGCTATGAGTTCAAAAATGTGTTTTCTCTGGAAACTGGTATCATTACTCAAGAAAGAATGTAGTGATCAAGATGCACCCTTTGGCTTCTAATATTTGGTTGAGGGAGTCTTGACAGCTTATAAAAAATGAAATCCATAAGGCTCATACTTGAGCTATCTCTTTTCATCTAAATGGGTGGAGGATCTAGAATAGACCAGGAGGGATTAGGCTGCAGTATCCTAAGGCCAGACATAGATGGAGCAAATTTCTTTTCTGCAACCATGGGTTGCTGGAAAGAAATTCGCTCAATTCCCCCATCAACACAGACAATGTTGACAGCGGAATCCCACCTGCAGAGCTATTGTGTTCTCCTGGCGGGGAGGCAGGGGAAGCTGTCCCTGCTGGGAGAACATAGTGATTATTGCTAGTGGCTATAACAGCCGCTAGCAATAATCGCATTTAAAATCTGGCAGGTTGTACCCAAGTTGATCAATTGATCAACTTGGGTACATTCAGCCTGCCCATAGATGGTTTGAATCTTGGCCCGGTTCGGCAGGATTTAAACCATCTATGGCCAGCTTAACCCAAAACAGGAAGATCATGATTTTGTAGAAAGGAGGACTTTAGTCTAAACTGGCTTACTCGTCCTACAATCTCATGATGCTCAATAGAAGCAATAAGTGTAAAACCTTATAAAATGAATGTTTTTTTTTTTTATTGTGTTCTTAAGTATATACTATATTACTTATAGTATAATATTTACAATATAATGAATCCAAAAGATACACTGGTACCAATTCTATTGTATGAAATAAAAAAGCAATGTTTATCTAAAAAAGAAAATAGTATATTCTTATACATGTTGGTGTTGGTTATTATTATGTTTTCCTTCCCAGATGACATATAAATTAGTCATATTTTAACAATGGCCATTTTTTCATTTTTTCATTTTTTTGCACACATGTTAAAATGCAGTTTTAGGCCTGGGGTTTAGAAAACCCTCAAAACTTTACATGTTTTCTGAAAGCAAAGACCCTGGAGAATAAAATGGTGGTAGTTGCACATGATGTTAACGCACAAAAGCTAATGTTCAATAAAAAAATAAACTGAAGTTAATTCTAGTGTACACAAATATAACGTACTACACAATTTTTAGTAATGTAAAAGATGAGGTTGCAATGAGTAAATAGATACCAAACATGTAAAGACAAAAATTATACATGCCCATGAAACAGCAATAAACTTCAGTACCCCAAATTACCCATAGCCAGGGCTTTTTTTCTCAAACAATAGGTGCTGGTACCCCCCAAAACCCCTCCCCCCACACACACCCTCCAAATCACATCAAATAGTAAGTGTGGTCATATTTCACAAACAGTAGGGGGGTCTTAAAGGGGAATTAAATATCAGGATTGCCGAGTTCATGGGGGTTACACACAGAGTGCAGAGCTGTCACTTGTAAACACAGAAACCAGACTTCTGTGTTTACAAGTGATTGTGGTGAGCAGGCACCAAAGGGTCTGAGCCAGAGGTGGTGGAACTGAGTTCCACCAAGTTCCCCCTGAAAAAAAGCCCTGCCCATAGCCAACACTTTAAATGCCTTTGCAGGTTATTAGTTTTGATTTAACTATGAATGATGACCTTGGAATTATACCTCTTGCTCTGAAATTCGAGGCAATACCTTATGTGTGGCTTAGTTGTTGTTTTTGTACATAGGCACACCCACTGTGCTCATTTATGTTCTTATGTGCACAGTCCTGAGTTCAGTACATGGAGGTGGGGGACATTAGAAATTGTTTTTTGTGTTTTTTTATTTATTGTAAGTCTTTTATTTTTTTAATTTTTTTTTTTGGTTTTTACACTTAACTTAACCACCTATGTGATAGCATGCCATATCTGAGGTTCCTTTACTTAGACATCAGGGGGATATTTGACCCCTGATATCTCCCCTGCCCTTCACTGAAGCTAATGGAGTACAGAGCATTCTCCATTAGTTTCCATTAGTTTCTTCCCCAGCCACAGCAGTCAAGGAAAGTGACAGCCGAACACTGAAGTGACGTAATACACCCTGCTTCTATTTTCATTCACCGGTGGAGAGAACAGCAACACTCATGTGTGTTTAACCGCTTCAGCCCCGTTAGATTTTACCCCCTTCCTGACCAGAGCACTTTTTACAATTTGGCACCGCTTTAACTGACAATTGCGCGGTCATGCAATGCTGTACCTAAACTAAATTTGCGGGGTTTTTTTCCCACAAATAGAGCTTTCTTTTGGTGGTATTTGATCACCTCAGTGATTTTTTTTTTTTGCGCTATAAACAAAAAAAGAGCGACAATTTTTGAAAAAAAAAAATATTTTTTACTTTTTGCTATAATAAATACCCCCAAAAATTTTAAGAAACAAATTCCTTCATCAGTTTAGGCCAGTATATATTCTTCTACATATTGTTGGTAAAAAAAAAAAAAAATCCCAATAAGCGTATATTGATTGGTTTGCGCAAAAGTTATAGCGTCTACAAACTATGGGAAAGATTCATGACATTTTTATGGCATTTTTATTATTTATTTATTTGCTACTAGTAATGGCGGTGATCTGCGATTTTTAGCAATATTGCGACATTGCGACAAACAGATTGGACACTTTTGACACATTTTTGGGACCATTGACATTTATACAGCGATCAGTGCTATAAATATGCACTGATTACTGTGTAAATGTCACTGGCAGGGAAGGGGTTAACACTAGGGGTTGATCAAGGGGTTAAATGTGTGTTCCATCAGCGTGTTCTAACTGTATGGGGATAGGACTGACTAGGGGAGGAGACAGATCGTGTGTTCCTACTTAATAGGAACACACGATCTGTCTCCTCTCCCCTGACAGCACAGGGATTTGTGTGTTTACATACACAAATCCCCATGCTGGCTCTTGTGCACATGATTGCATGTGGCTGGCGGCGATCGAGCCCGCCGGCCATGCGCATTGGGTCCCCTGCTGTGCAGCGGGTGCCTCCAGTAGCGTGCGTGCTCTGGCAGCTCCCCTGGCCAAAGCTATACCCTTATGGGATTTTGCCCAGGAAAGCCATTCTGCAGCAGTAAAAGCACATGAGCTGGTCGGGAACCGGTTAAAATCCCATTTTACCAGTCGCCATTTATAAAATGGCACCGGTAGACAAGTAGTTAAAGATAAACCCCAGGAAAATAGCTAAATACTCATAACAAATACAGATATATTAGAAGTTTTACCTGCCAAAGGTTTTGTATCTCTGTCCATTTAATACCAAGATTTACAAAGCTCTGCCACGTAGCACAAGTCCTGTTTAGTAGGGTAGGTAACCCAACCTTTGTCAGCTGCAGCTTCACTTTTAATTACAGGTCTCCTCGCTATCCTTACCCTGTGTGGACTACACCCCCCTAACTACGCCATTGCTGTGCTGCTTCTCCTTTCACTGTTTCAGAAAATATATGTTTGGGGGGGTTGAAGAAATTTCTTTCCTTAGGGGGTCTGTTCTAGTGAAGTTGTCGGTACTAGGTTGGGGTCTTTACTGGGGGATGGGCTGTCAAGGGGGATTTAAGGATGTTGGGGGAGACCTGTACTGTGCAGGATATGGGCTTGAGGGGGGAGAGTGGTGGATTTGCACTGGAAAGAGGAGGTTATTTTTGGTTGTATTCCTGAGCCCTGCACTCTGTGCATTACGTACTTCTGAGCCCTGCACAATAGATGTTATGTTGTACATTTCATACTCCTGACCGCTGTACTCTAAGTACATTATATTTCCTGAACGGAGGAGCTACCAAGCAAACAAGTGTCTATGACAGTGTTTCTAAGCCTTTTTTCAGTCAAGTCATCCTTTAAAATTATGAACAATCTCAAGGCACCCTCCAAAATTATGAACAGTCTTGAGGCACCCCATTCTAAAATGTAAAAACGATTCTAATAGTTGTACATAATGCAGCGACATTGACACATGTAGGACACCCAACGTTAGAGGTGGTTTATTCTTCCAAAGCAAATATACCTTTTGCAAACTGGTACTGACTAGTATTCCAATGTTTCTCTTTTCCCTCAGTTTTTCCTCCATCACTTAGCTAATATGACCCCAAAGCTGATGGAGAGAAACAAGGGAGGGTCAAACAATGATGCTATGCAGGCGACTAAGATCCTCATTATTAACTGATGATGTCATTGGTCATTAGAAGGTCAGCAGGTAGAAGGTCATAATGGTGTACAATGAAAACCTGTGGCTTTGTGTAACTATAGAGCAGGGCTTCATCCACCCGCCAGCTTGTATACAATTTTTGGGGCAATTTTTGGGCATTTTGCTAAGGCACCCCTGTCCAAAACCTCAAAGCACCCCAAGGTGCCAGGGCACCCTGGTTAAAAAAGGCTGGTCTGTGATATCTGTATTGCAGCCAGAACTATATATCTCAGCACCAGATGTTCAATGCCAGCAGGCTGAATAAGTAAGTAAAAGTTCTAACAAATGCGTCATTAGCCAGAGATGAGACACACTTCATTGGAGGTAACCAATTTTAATTACGCATATATATACAAAAATCATTTTTGGCCATACTTCGATAATGATTGATACCTGTGCAATAATTTTGTGAATTGAAATATATTTTTATAAATAAAATTGTCAAAATACTACATCATTTGGTAAAATGCATCAACAAATACCACCTGGTTATTTGCATTGATAAAGTAAGGCCATATTTTTTCTGATCTAACCTTTTCGATGGTAGAAAAATAAAAAGTTGAAAATAGCGCACAAGGTCCACATTGGATAAGTTGTGTCTACAGGTTTGTTAAACTTCGATCCTCAGAACAGATGATGAACAGAACAGAACAAATGATGTTTTCTGAACAGTAGCGGTGAGCACAGGGCATGGAAAAGCTCCTTTGTCTGTAAATAATGTAGAGTGCTATTTTATATATTCAGTCCTGTTCTCTCAGTCGCAGCTTGCATTTGCTACCCATGCCAAAATGCCTAACCAGCATGTCTTCACTTCACGCTGGTAAGTGTGTCACTGTTTGCTGTGACGAAAACCTTAATTTTCCTCTTAGAGCTGAGAAATAAAACACACACACAAAGAAAGGGAGAGGAAGGCAGGCAGAGCCAGTGCAGGCTCATCCAAGTCTCCAGTCAAGGCAAGCAACTCTATAACCTGTGTCTGCTCAACATCCAGGCATCAAGTCCCCTTCTGTCTCCTCTCTAGGTAAGTGGCACACATTTTTCTTTATTTTTATTTCTTTATTTGTTATTCCAGATGTAGAACATTATGATGACTTGGGAGCTTGGGGTACTTAAATGTATTTATTCTTCTGTAATCCCTACACCTGTCATTGCACAGAAGTAAATGCCAGAATTGCAAAAGTGTCATTCATGCAACAATGGCTTGCCCTGTCTGCTGAAATCCATCGGAATATATTTGTACAGCCTGGCCCCTGTACATACTAGGCTGTGTGCAAATATTGAACATACAAATATTCTAAATACACGTTGCATAGCATTTCCATGTTATTACAGAACAGGGAATCGTTCCATTGACTTCCAGTGCACTTCTCTTACTTGGCATCTCTGTACAGCATGAAGAGTCCCATAGATAGTTCTTTGTTTTCTTTGTATGTGCTGTTATGTTTGCCCATGCGATACAAGCTGTCACTGAGTAAACAGTTCTCCGCTCACCATATTCGTAGCTTTTAAGTAACTTTTAATTTAACGAGACGTTAATCCTAAAAAAGTGACTTCTGTAAACAGTCGTTAATGCACAAACATTCAAAAGTTCAAATACTTTGCTGTGTAGCTGCGTGGAGTCTATTGTCTCAAAGGAAATCGCATGAAAGAAAAAAAAATGCAAGCTGCCATTGCTGATGTTTCTTTCTGAAAGTGCTAGCTTCTTGGCTGTCATACTGACATTCTTGCTTCAACACATTGGGGTTGATTTACTAAAGGCAAAAAGACTGTGCACTTTGCCAAGTGCAGATGCATTCTGCAAGAGCAATTGCTCCAGAGCTTAGTAAATGAGCAGAAGCTCAGCTGACTTCCAACATCCAATCATATGCAAGCAAAAATGCTGTTTTTTATTTTCCTTGTACTTGATTGTCCTGCAGCAACTGTTCTTTGCAAAGTGCACAGTCTGTTTGCCTTTATTATATCAAGCCCTTTTGAGTCACACCCCCAAACCAAGGATACAAATTAAGCTGATGAACGTGACAAAATTTGGTGAAAATAACTCCATGGGTGGCCCCAGGGCTGTTGCAAGGATTTTTGACACCCTAGGCGAAACCTCATTTTGTCACCCCCCCTTGGCTCCACCCCTGACTCCACTCCCTTTTCCCTACCCATGTAAACCCCACCTTTTTAATGAAGGGCCCATCAAATGCAGCCCACCAGCGCCCATCAAATGCAGCCCACCAGCGCCCATCAAATGCAGCCCACCAGCGCCCATCAAATGCAGCCTCACCAGCGCCCATCAATCCAGCCTACCATCGCCCATCAACACAGCCTCACCAGCGCCCATCAATCCAGCCTACCATCGCCCATCAACACAGCCTCACCAGCGCCCATCAATCCAGCCTACCATCGCCCATCAACACAGCCTCACCAGCGCCCGTCAAAATGTAGCCTAACAGTGCCCATCAATGCAGCCTCACCAGCGCCCATCAAATGCAGCCTCACCAGCGCCCATCAAATATAGCCTCACCAGCACCCATCAATGCACCCTACGAGCGTCCATCAATGCAGCCTCACCAGCGCCCATCAAACTCATCCTCACCAGTGCCCATCAATGCAGCCTACCAGCGCCCATCAATGAAGCCTTACCAGCGCCCATCAATGCAGCCTCACCAGTGCCCATCAAATGTAGCCTCTCCAGCGCTCATCAAATGCAGCCTACCAGCGCCCATCAATGCAGCCTACCAGTGCCCATCAATTAATGTTAGCTTGCTTACATTAATTCTGGAGTCGGGACACAGACACAGTCCTCCGCCGCCGCTGCGTCTCTGACACTATGTGTGAAGAGAGCGGTGGCTGCCTGCTGATGCTGAGTTGCTTGCTGCAGAGAGAAGAGAGTAGGAACACCAGTGGCCAGGCACCCTAGGCAGCAGGGCGCCCTAGGCGACTGCCTAGTTTGCCTAGTGATAGCACCGGCCCTGGGTGGCCCTTCTGGCAATCTCGCGCCTGACCTCCTTCTCATGAAAGATCAAAGAAGTCAGGGGGATGATCGTTGGCTGAACAGCTTCTGCACCCAATCAGATGCAGGCCCTGTTTCGGTATTTTGACAGCTGGAGCCACTGATTGGCAGAATACAATAGCCGCATCGGGAGATACATCTATCTACACTATTTAGCATAAATAGAAGAAACTGTTAGATTTAAAAAAAAAAAACAAAAAAAACAAATACAAGCATGTGTAGCCAGTTTATAGGCTGTTTTTTACTTTGTTTTCAGATTTTCTTCATCTGCCTAATTACTCCAAGTAATTGAGTCAGAAAGTGCAAAGGCAAGTAGGTCAGTATAACAGCAGGTTGTTTAGTATTTTATATAAGTAGTCTGCATCCACATCCCTCATATTTCTCTCCTGAAATATTTACATGTTTTAAAACTTCATTTTATTGGCTGAAACACACAGCTATTTTAAAAGAGAATATTATAACATCCAAGAAAAAAAACACCTTGCCTCAGTTCCTCAGATCCACTTCTCCCAGGTATGATAGAACTTGGATCTTTCAAACTGCGTAACATTTGTTGTGTAGCCCTTTGGTTTGTATTGTCTTAGATTATCAGTCTTTTCAGGCTAGGAAAAGGCAAAAGCTGGCCATACACTAGCAGTGTTTGTTTTAGTAATCGTTAGTGGGATATAAACCGGCAAATATTTTACATGAGAAAATTCGAAAGAGCAAGGTGGAAGATTTTTTTTTTTAACCAAACTAACGAATTTCTACCAGTGAATGTGGCTTTAGTTTAGGAAAGTCCATTATTTCCAAAGTCAAATGTTAACAGCAAATTTTGTACATTCGAATGATATTTGTCATGTTATCTAATGCAATAATGAGAATTTTCGTACAAATGTTCATTCGAAAATCTACTGGTGTATGGCCAGCTAGAAACTTACTGCAGTGTCCTTCAGCTGGAATGAAAGGACAGGAAGTCAGCTGTGTGCATTAATATATCCCCCTGGCAATATTAACATTTAAATTATGACAGAGCCAACTGCTAATGATGTTTTATTTAAACTGCAACTGGCCTTATTCAATAAGGAGCTCTTGTTTTTAAAGGGTGTACATGGTAATAGGTATTTTGTTTTTTTAAATATAATAAAGCTTTGCTGAAAGAAGGAGAGTTGTAGAACATATACTGCATATATAACATATAGAACAAATAAACAGTATTTCCAAGACATATATCAACACATAGCTCCCAACTGTCCCTGATTTCGAGTGACTGTCCCTGATTTGGAGCAATGTCCCTCTGTCCCTCTTTCCCCCTCATTTTGGTCTGATCAATATCGTTGTATATAAAATGCACTTTTTATCTTTCAAAAAGGGTTTCTCAGTGCTAAACCTTTCATCCAAATTCTAAATTGCTGCATTTGTAAAATGTAAAAGCCAATGTAAAGGAATAGTAATGGTAAAAAAAAAAAAGCCCTTGTGGATTTAATTAACCTTTTTTTTGTTAATTCTCCTTTAAGGGTTGTGGCAAGAGGCGTGTCCTATGCCTACATTTGTTTGCTAATAGGTGTCCCTCATTCCCATCTCAAAATGTTGGGAGGTTATGGCAATATGAGATCTCAGTTCCCTTTAGGGCCGGTTCACACTGGTCCGTCAACTTCCAACTGTTTTTTTTTTTTTTTATATATAAATTTGGCATGGGGTTCCCCCTCAAGATGCATACCAGACTCAGAGTCGGATCCCATTCATTGAAGTCGCATGGAAGTTGAACATGAAGTTGCAGGGCAAAGTCAGTTTAGAAGTTGTGCAATGTCCGTGCTGGAACAGTGTGAACTCAGAACCCTGCAAGACAATGGCATAATTTTCTAGTATGCATCGCATACTAGCACATTATGAAACACTTACCTTAGAACAAAAGCCTCCAATGGCGTGCTGTCACCACTGACAGGTTTTCCATCTTCACCCGGTTTTCCTTCCGTGTTTGAGTGCTCCGGCCATCTGATTGGCTGGCCTAATTTTAACCTTACCCATAGGTACAAGTGAAAAAAAAAAGACTTCCACCTGCCACTTTAAGCATGTTTTCTTGCAAGCAGGTGGCACTCTGGGTAGCTTTTCAGGTGTTTTCCAGGCTACATGCTGAAAGCGCACTTTTTCACAGAGTTCAATAGCACAAGTTTTTCATCCCCTTCCCCTATTCCCTCCTCTTGTGCAAAGCAAGCTCTCATAAAAGGTGTCAGTTAGAGAGAGGGAGACTGAAGGCATACTGCTTCTAACTTGTTTTTTTCTTTAGAAAAGCCATAATACTATGTGAATTCTGTGCATCCTGTATTAAAAGTTTACTTGTAAAACAAAACTTTAAAAATATTTTTAAAAATGGAAATATAAGGATGTTAAAATACAATTCAAATTAAATTGACCCCAAACCTTTTATGTTTTCATTTAAATGCTAATTGCCAGTCACAATAACTCAGAGTGAACGATCAAAATCTATCTCACAATGGGTTTGATTTATTAAAACTGGAGCGTGCAAATCTGGTGCAGCTCTGCATAGAAACCAATCAGCTTCTAGTTTTTTGTCAAAACTTAATTGAACAAGCTGAAGTTGGAAGTTGATTGGCTGCCGCACTAGATTTTGCACTCTACAGTTTGAGTAAATCAACCCCAATAGTTTGACTTTAGCAGTATGGATTTTGGATGGTTTGTAAGTGGTACTGCAGCTATGTGGTACTGCACTTAAAGTAATACTAAACAGGGAAGCATTATTTACCATAATTCATTTACATAAATCATATATATTGTGCCACTGACAATATATATATTTTTTTTCTGAAACCCTTTTTTTAGTCATGTGACTGTAACGGCACCAATCAAGGCTGTGCAGACACAGACTCACACTGTACAGAGCACACATCACACACATTTTCAGTCTCTAGTACCTTATTCCTGCAGCGCTGTTGTGTAGACACATGATCTCTCCCTGTTCTTTGGCATCTACAGGGAAAGATCTTTGGGAGGGGCTTTTGCTACTCTGCTGATGTGTGCTCTGTACAGTGTGAGTCTGTGTCTGCACAGCCTTGATTGGTGCCGTGCCAGTCACATGACTAAAAAAAGGGTTTCAGAAGAGCTATTCAAATTACATTATCAATATTAAATAAGTGTTTTACAGCTCCCTATAAATCTTTATTGAACGTTAAATGAGTATTATTTGTGCATTAATATGGTGTAGACAGAGTGAAAGATGATTGACATTAGCTTTAAATTTGTTCAGATGGCATCTGCATCCAAGGCTCTGTTTTTTACTTTAAAGGTATTAGCATTTACATTAGATATATTTAATACTGATTTATTTTAAAACTAAGCTTTAGCTGCCCCCATAGTGTTTAGCAATAGTAGGAAATGGAGAAGAAGGGAGAGAGGGCAGTGTCATTTAACACTGTGTATATACCCACATGCAGGGTCGCCAATAGGGGGGGTACCACTGGTCCTCCTGTAGGGGGCCCAGGCACACAAGGGGCCTGGACAGCAGCAGGATCAGGGGAGCAGAGAACGAACGATGACAGAACTGTGCAGCTCTCTGCAGCAACTGAAAGCCAGTTTCTCCCCCTCTCTGGCTTTCAGCTGCTGGGTGAGAGACACACATGGCTGGATTTAGGCTGTGCCCACCCAGATTTTAGTTCTTCCCCCCCAGGCCGGCCCTCCCTTGGATGATGTGCCTGGAGGGGGGCTGCTGAGCTCCCCCCCCCTCCTCCTGCACTCAGGGCTGGGACAAGGAGATGGACCTGAAGGCTGGAGCAGTGAGAGAAGAGGAGGCAGACAGGAAACAGCCAGGAGGAAATGCGTTGTATTGTGCTCTCACCTTGTGTCAGAACAGCGCTCCTCCATATAGCACATGGGACAAGATCACTCTTAGATCGCATATCCACATTTCCTGCTGCCGAGAGATGAGCAGCCCTTGGAGGCGATAGGGAGCGGTAATCATACTGTGTGTGTGTGTGTGTGTATAGTCCAATGCAATCTAAGAGCAATCCTCTCTCATATGCTGTATGGAAGAGCGCTGTTCTGACAGGAGGCAAGGGCACAATACAGTGTACCCCCTCCTGGCTTTATAGTGGCTTCCCCCTGTAAGTTGGGGGAGGGGGGATAATAGTTTGTGCTTGGGATGTTTGTGGAGGGGGGGGGGCTATCTGTTCTGGAAATGTAATGGGGATTTGGGGAGGGGGCACATGATCTCACGCTGCAGCTATACAGCTATGAAGTTGTAGAAACAGGAGTGCCTAGGCACACTCACATACCAAAGTGTTCTAATAGGGGAATGGCGCTGTTCACAGATAATGGAAAAATCAAAAAACGCAACCACAACCCACCAGAACATGGGAAAAAGAAAATATGAATAAAAATAAAAATAAAAATATAATTTATGAAAGTAATAAACAATAGATGTGCGGTGTGCACCAAAGTGTGTGAAGATTCTAACTAAAATCCTATGAGTTAATCCCTTAGGTTAATAACAGAAGGTGTAAATATGCAAGTCACTACCAAAAGTGAAAAAACGCAAAACCATACATAGTACAGAGTGGATAAAAATGACATTAAAATGACATAAAAAGTGATAACAACATTAAAATTCCCACTCATGTGCCAAATATCATCCACAATACATAAAATATACATATAAGTGGTCCAAATTAACATCTGTGATCATCCAGAATTAAATATGAGAAGATAAATAAAAAAGTGGAAATGTATGTGAAAGGTGAATTGATCAAAAAATGAGGATATTAATTAATAAAAATGTGCCATCAAACAGATATATGAATAGATATGTGGTGCACTCAAAAACGTCCAATATAAATTGTCCAATGAAGGTATATCAGACAAGTGTGTGATCACCAGCAAGTTTCAGTGTTAGTGTGTCCGTATCTGGCAGGCCCCCTCTTGTGCCCTCACTCACCAGAAAGCCCAACCCCTGCAGGGGTGAAGGGCATGAATCAATCCTGTGGCCGGAATGCTGGAGTCCCAGGATCCCCCTCTCAGGTTCAACGAGCCCCTTCCCACTGGATCCACGTTGTTCTGGAAGTTCCTGTGCTGGTCAGGATCTCATCTAGGTGGACATGGCGAGGTCCATCTTTAGCAAAGAGGAGGTGCTGCTGATTTCACCTCCTCTTTGCTAAAGATGGACCTCGCCATGTCCACCTAGATGAGATCCTGACCAGCACAGGAACTTCCAGAACAACGTGGATCCAGTGGGAAGGGGCTCATTGAACCTGAGAGGGGGATCCTGGGACTCCAGCATTCCGGCCACAGGATTGATTCATGCCCTTCACCCCTGCAGGGGTTGGGCTTTCTGGTGAGTGAGGGCACAAGAGGGGGCCTGCCAGATACGGACACACTAACACTGAAACTTGCTGGTGATCACACACTTGTCTGATATACCTTCATTGGACAATTTATATTGGACGTTTTTGAGTGCATCACATATCTATTCATATATCTGTTTGATGGCACATTTTTATTAATTAATATCCTCATTTTTTGATCAATTCACCTTTCACATACATTTCCACTTTTTTATTTATCTTCTCATATTTAATTCTGGATGATCACAGATGTTAATTTGGACCACTTATATGTATATTTTATGTATTGTGGATGATATTTGGCACACGAGTGGGAATTTTAATGTTGTTATCACTTTTTATGTCATTTTTATGTCATTTTTATCCACTCTGTACTATGTATGGTTTTGCGTTTTTTCACTTTTGGTAGTGACTTGCATATTTACACCTTCTGTTATTAACCTAAGGGATTAACTCATAGGATTTTAGTTAGAATCTTCACACACTTTGGTGCACACCGCACATCTATTGTTTATTACTTTCATAAATTATATTTTTATTTTTATTTTTATTCATATTTTCTTTTTCCCATTTTCTGGTGGGTTGTGGTTGCGTTTTTTGATTTTTCCATTATCTGTGAACAGGGCCATTCCCCTATTAGAACACTTTGGTTTTGTGGATTTCACTTTGGTGTTTCCATTTTGCTTGGGTGGCTGCAGTTCCTTGTTATTATTGATCCTAAGCGCGGAATATTTGATTTCCATCACATACCAGTAAGTGCACTTCTATTTTTTAGGAGGAATTCCAGATAGGATACACTTTCAGGGCACTTCTTAAAGTATAAGTTTGCCTTTACAGAAAAATCTGGAAGGTGAACTTACACTGGACCCCCTCCTCATAACATCCCCCCTCCCCCATCCTGCTGACCTGCAGCGTGGCGATCTCCCGTTCTGAGCCCTGCTGTTTCCGCCTCACCAGATCGGGGCTTAGAAACCCCCTCTGCATTCTCTCTACTTCTTCCCCACTGACAGGACAGGCTACGCAGGATCTAATGGGTAGGCGCCTCCCATGTGACGGCACCAACCAATTAGAGTGCTCTGAAACATACCTCCTGACGGGGGACGTTTTGGAGATTAAGCCGAGGGGATTTCTAAGCCCTGGTCCGGTGAGGCGGCGATAGCAGGGCTCAGAACGGGAGATCGCCACGTTGCAGTGGGACGGGGGTGAGGAGGGGGTCCCGTGTAAGTTCACCTTACAGCTTTTTCTGTAAAGGTGAACTTACACTTTAAACACAATGCACACATCCAGATTCCCCCTCTAAGATAGCCGATCTTTACTTTTAGAGTGAAAATTAGAGCTCTTTATTAAATAAAGCTGCCTGTCTATTAGGTTTAGTTACCCTTTACTAGTGGTAAAAGCATGTTTTATGCTTTCGGTATAGAATTCATATATGGATAAAAGTATATTCTTATTGCGCCCTGTTTAGGGATAAAAGCTTGATTAAGTGTGTAAATGGAGCTCCCTGTATATTCTAATAAGCCTGGAAGTCATAGAAGAGTTTCCTAAAACTGGTGTGCGTGACTTCACAGGGAAAGTACATCTGTGTTTGAACCACTATTGGGACAACTAAAGATCACAGGGGCCAAAAAGCATCTGGTCCTGTTGGTAATTGACTTTACATTACTTCACCTTGAAAAGACATTATTGACTAGGTATTTTCACTGTAAAGCTTTCCTGAGTGCTTGACTAATGGGGAGCCGAAAGTGTTTTAGGGCCGCAGGCCGTGTGCAGTTTAGCAGGTTACCTATAGCAATAAAAGGCATGGAACACTGTGGACCCGTTCTGCAGATGCAACTTTCCAGTCCTTTGATTGCTAATATTGTGATTATTTATTTATAACCTGTCAATGCTCCCCTTAGATGTGCACAGTAAGAAAATAGTAAGAGATTCTAAGTAAAAGTCTGGTGCTAATGTGCATGTAAAATCAGATAATGAGGTGGACCCTGCAAGCTTACAATCTTTAGGGCATTATGTGCATTAAACCATCACGGTATCAACACTCCTTGTAATGTTTTACAGACTGAAGACTGACATGACCCGCTGACTGGATATGTAAGTAGTGCTATTTATAATAATTAAAAATACTATTCTAAGTGTAAAGCCACCTTTTCCCCTCCTTAACCCACCCACATGTCATTTCTTTATACTTTTTAGTACTTATTAAGAATACAATGCTGAGAGCAATGATGATGTCTGAATACTATAACTTGCAGGAGATAATCATAATAAAACTGATCTGAGTACACATAAGGGGTTGATTTACTAAAGACAAATAGACCGTGTACTTTGCAAAGTGCAGTTGCTCCAGAGCTTAGTAAATGATGTAAAGCTTCACTTTGCAAAGAATACCCAATCACGTGCAAGGAAAATTAAAAAAAACAAAACATTTTTTCTAGGACATGATTGGATGATGGAAATCAGCAGAGCTTCTGCTCATTTACTAAGCTTTTGAGCAACTGCCCTTGCAGACTGCAACTGCACTTTGTAAAGTACATAGTATATTTGCCTTTAGTAAATCAACTCCAAAGTGTCCATGTAAGGGAGTGAAAAGTCTTCCAATAGCAATACCTGATATAAGAAGAAGCTTTTTACATATCTCTTTGGTACATGTTGAGTTAAATCTTTGCACTTTTGAAAAGCTCCAGGGGAGCCATTACTATCTGACACTTCCCTATGTGTCTTATAATGTGTCCCCTGCTGGATTATGTGGTCCCTTCCATCAACCCCTACATCACTCCAGAAAACAGTGGTGATGTAGGTATAGGTGGGTGAGGAGCTAAAATTCAACAAACACTGCCCACTTGATCAGAAAGAATAAGCTCCTTCTTTTAAAGGGTATTGCTGTTGGATCTGGACAGGGTCAGTTTAAAGAGTCTCTTGGTAGCCCATCCCCTGACCCACATATACTTACTTTATCTGTGCTCTCCTCCTGGTGCTCCTCTGGAGCTGTCTCAAATATCTGGTGCTTTGGGGTATGGAAGAACATGCAACTTCCCAAACCCAAACATATTACCTGAGGACGAGTACAATGTCATCAAACTTGTGTAAGCTCCGACTCCATCTGACATGGAACTCACACAGTATTTGACTCCCATCTCCAAAGAAGTAACAGTGGGGTTGATTTACTAAAGTCAAATAGACTCTTCAAGTGCAGTTGCTCCAGAGCTTAGTAAATGAGCAGAAGCGCAGCTAACTTCCATCATCCAATCATGTGCAAGCAAAAATGCATTTTTTTTTTCCTTGCACAAAGTGAACCTTTACCTCGTATACTAAGCTCTGCACTTTGCAAAGTGAACAGGCTATTTGCCTTTAGTAAATCAACCCCAGAGTGTCAGGGAGAGTGGGGAATGTGAGTATAAGTGGGTCAGTGGGTGAATTTACTGTACAAGATAATTTGAAAAGCACAGAAAAATCAAGTATTTTAATTGCTTAATTGCAGTGTTTTTCCTTTCCATAAATGATTTTTATTCACTTGCGATGTGTCTTTGAACTTTCTGGCTAAACAAACATTCTAGCAAAGCTGAGCCCAGGAAGAGTCCATCCTTCAGCACAGCCCCCTCCCTTCTTGCAATTCATAGTTCTTTCCTCTTCTGGGAGTGTCTAATTGCTCTCTGGGCTGACCCAGCTCCTCTGCCCCTCCCCTCCCTATATTCTTCACACTTTTTTGTAGCTGCCAGGGGTGGAGGGGAGGGGAATACTATGCAAGGATAGGCAACCTCAGCACTCCAGCTGTGGTGAAACTACTAATCCCATCATTCCTCTGCCACTGAGAGTCGTGCTTGTGGCTGTCATAGCCTTACAATGCTTCATGGGACAACGGCTATTGTGACAATGTTGCCTAACCCTGCTATAGAGTGTCATTTGAGTGACAGCTTTGAGTTTGCTCGGGCTGCTCACATCACATCCAAGATGGCGGCGGCACACATCAGAAATCCCGAGGCATTTGGTTGTCTACAAAAGGAAAGCTTTTACAGATGAATAACGTGCCTAAATATTTTACATGCACATACATATTATGGAAAGATTTATGCTAAAATGAATGGTCTGGCAACATTGTTTCTTTAAGTGAAGCCAGCTGGTATATATTGGGAAAATACTTTGCTCGTTATCATTTTTTTATTTTTTTTCTGCGATATCATATTAAATAAGCCAATTTGTCTTTTCGAACTTCTTTATCATCTTTCTATCATCTCTCTTTTCCAACCTCCCCCATAATCTATTCTGCTGCTTGTCTCTCTTATTGCCCTTTCCATCCCCAGCATCTCTTGTTTCCTTCTTCTCTTCTCTATTCTTGCTCCCCCTTACACCTACCTGATGTGATTCTTTATCTGCTTCTCTCCATCCTTTCCCCTTCTGCTTTCTTGGCTCTGTGTTCATGTCTTGTGCTTTTGCATGTCTCCTTTAATTGTACTTCTCTACTTTGTGCGCCCATTTTTCTTTATAGCTTATCTAGTCTTTATTTATCATATCAACCAATACAATCCCAGATTTCATTTTTCTAGGGTAGGTGAGAGAATGAAAGAACATCACAGTCAAGTGTTCTTTTTATGTTTTCTTTTAAATCAGTCTGATTTTTCTTTTTTTGCTCTCAATGCTAGTGGGTCACATTGTAAAATTTTCATTTATTTGGTTGGTATAGAAAATGAAGCACCAGTAGTGAGGAAGGAGTTGATGGGGGGCTCAACGATTTTCTTTTCTTCAACCCATTCTCTTGCAGGGGGGAAAATCTCAAACCTGGGAGAGAGACAACATTAGGATCATTAACTGGATAATCTTAACTGTGCAGTCTGCAAAAAAAACGCAAAAGGCAAATCAACTCAAACCCACATAAACTAAAAAATTAGCATTGGGTGGAAAAGCCCCTTAATTATTTTCTGTTTTCTCATCTCATACATCTCTCCTCTCCGGAGAGGTTACCAGAGAGTAAAGGTGCTATATATGTTAATTTTCTGCAAATAAAGGGTATTTCAGACCATTTCATCCGTTCGTCAACCTGTATACAAGCGAATTTTCAGTTTTGAGAGGTATACATTCAAATATTGAATGGTCAGCATAGCAAATGTGAGGAGCACGTGTAGATTTTCCAGGATCATTTCAGGTGTTTCCCCAATAATACATACATACAGGCAGATCTCCCATATTATATAATAAAATATTAAAGTGTATGTCAGGGCAAAACAAAAAAACATATGTATTACATCTCTGCAATACATGCACATTTCCTTATGTTTTAAGGTTTTAAGCTGCTGGCTGCAGCTGTCCCTTTCGCCAGCCCTCCTGGCTGTCTCTCTTTTCACACTAGTCCACCCAAATGACTCTTCAGCAGCCCACCTGGCTAACTCGTTGCCAGCCCACCTGGCTAACTCGTCGCCAGCCCACCCGGCTGACTCTTCACCAGTCCAACCGGCTGACTCTTCACCAGTCCAACCGGCTGACTCTTCACCAGCCCACCCAGCTGACTCTTCGCCAGCCCACCCAGCTGACTCTAAGGAGATCTCTAGGGAAAGGTTGAAGACTTAAGCACACCGCTGTCTTCAAGGGAGACTGGCCTTTGTTAGTCCCCATAGTGTTGCTCTATTCACTCTGTCCTCTCCTGCTCCAGTGCCTCCAGGAAAGTCTTCCTTCCTTGTGTTATGGCAGGATCCTTTCAGCACCCAAGCCACGGCCCAAGGCAGGACACTCCCCCTAGACTAGGGGGCACCCCTGAGGGTCACTAACAGCCTCCTCAATACTGTATCTCCATCTTCCACCCAACTGCCCCTGCTGGCATGGCCCATGTCTATTTATGAAGTGGTCTCAGCCCCCTGCCAGCCTACCTCTGAGGATTGGCTGTGGCTTCATAAATATTCAAGGCAGTTCTTCCTAACCTCCACCCTCTAAGTCTAGATGATTCTCTAACCTTCTAGACCAGAGGGAGGCACCAGAGAGCTGCAAGAATGACTCACCCAGCCCTCAACCTTAGTAAGCCCCTGACCCAATTTACCTGTACTAACTCCTAGCACACACTAGAGGGTGCTACATAGTCTAAAAAACAAAGGGGCCCAATATAGAACATAAACCCCCATAGACCCTATAATGACTTTATAGGTCTTTGATACTGTTCAAGACACACAGCACTCCTATGGGGAATAATGGAACCACAACACCATTTGCGATCGGTCTGATTTAGGAGATGTTGAAAAATGTTATAAAAGTTACATGTAGATGGATAAAAAATTCCAACGTGTTTCGCCAAAAGGGTTTCTTCCGGGGTATGGAGGGGTTATGTTCTGTTAACAGAGATAGAAAAAACACACACACACACACATACAAATACATACAGTGCGAAGGTTTACATATATTATTTTTACAAGGTGAATGTGCCGACTGCATATGAATACACACAAAGAGAGCGGAAAGCCAACCCTCAAGGGCCACACAGACACAGGTTTGCAATTTGTCTATTGCATACTGTAATATTATACATTTGTTAAAAAAAATAAAATAAAAGGTTTAAAAATGAAATTACCAAAATGTCATGGCATACTACTGTTTCCAATGTGCCAAGACCAGCCAGCCTGAAAGTTTAGTCCCCTGGAAGAACATGAATATGTACCATTAGTCAATGGAGGGATGGATTAAGAAAACATCTTGAGATGATCAAGGGAGTATATGCATATTCCATAGAAGCCTCTAAATGGAACAGGGATTTCCAAACTGAGGCTCATAGGCTGCATGCAGCCCAAGTCAGCTATGAATGCGGCCCAACACAAAATCTTTTACACTTAGTGAACACATGCGGCTGAAAAAAATGTAAAAACAGTGTCTCTTTACTGTACTTTAAAGTGTTACTAAACCCAGGACCCTGTATTCACTATATCTGGTCTCCCACCATACACAGAACATGGAAATGCAAATATTTTAGTAAATATAAACTGCTAAATTTCTTTTCCCATCAGCAGTATATAGCAGTCATATGACTTCTATCAGTGTCTGTTTAAAGCTTGTAGGAGGCGTTTTCATTCTACTCTGACTGTCCTATGAGGCTGCAGCACCCCTGACCCTCTGTCTGGACAGTGCTGATTGGCCCTGTGCTTATCACATGCACCTTCCCAAGAAAAAATACTCTCCAGCAATACACACAAAACTAAGCATGTGCACAGTGCCCCCAAGGCTCTGTACCATCAGGAGATGGATTGGGGACTGTGGAAGAAGGAGAGGATCAGAGGAGACAGGATCAAACAGCCTTTTTTACACAATTCAGAGGAGGTTCCACAGTGGGTATACCAAGCATGCTTTACTGCATATACAGACTGATTTTACTGTTGTGGGTCTAGAAACACTTTTTTTTATCTTCCCAAAGAAAAATATGCCACTCTTCATAATCACGCCTTTCAGCAGCACCTATATTTGTGAGCAACTATTTTCAAGGATGAAACAAACAAAGGGCAAAATTAGAACCAAAATATCTGATGATCACCTTGAGAATTCATTGAGAAGTGCTACTACATCCATTGAATCAGATATTGAGGCGTTAGTTTATCAATATAGCATCAAATATCACACTAGTTTTATGCTGCTCTCTTTTACATATAATAAAAGATATTACAAAAAAAATTACAAAAAAATGTATTTCTCAGATAGGTACATTATTTATATTGGTATCATTATCTATAACAGTGATTATTAACTTGTGATCTGCCCAAATTTTTCTGCCTATCAGCTATCCTTATTGTTAGCGCATTTTATGTGTGGCCCAAGACAAAAGTTTGGACACCCCTGCTATAGAAGGAACTTTACAGTCCAAATAGAAAGGGAGTTGACAATGTTAATATAGGATAAAAAAATGCAGTTATCATTCCAAATATAACTACCGGGCAAACTGACCTAGAAACCTACCCTAAGGCCCCGTGTTCCTTCACATGGCAACCCCCATATGGGTCCAATAATCACAGGAGGAAGTATGCCCTTATGCCACCTATGGTCTACAATAAATGAAGGAAAGGACCCAAATTATAAAAGGCAAAAAAGTGAGAAAGGTCATATACAGATTTTATACAATCCAAAAGATACGAGTGCATCCATAGGGACTGTCAAGGTATATAAATAAACCAACAGAGAGGATAGGGAAATCCAATACCTATATAGTGCCTCTCACATTGATGGCTATGGCGGCGATGATCGAGCAGGGAAAATCTGACAGGGTGGTTGTACAGGAGCTGATCGGTAGGTTGACTTCTGTACAACCACAGTTCCCATACATGGACCAAAATTCATCCAGTCCCTACTTTCGATACATGTATGGCCAAATTAAATCTGTTAAGTTTGAGAACACAATGATCTGTTGAACAATGATGCCAAACAGAATAACACAACAAAGGAACAACACATTGCACAGTTCCTTGGCCAGGCCTTCGCACTTTCCATGTTATATTCCAGCTTCACACACTTTCTGGAAAAGAATGCACTCGATGTAATATCCATTAATGTGTCTTACATGTGTTTGAATGCCGTCCAGCTGTATATCCATTTGGATCTACTACTGAGTGTCATGAGACAGAACAGAGAAAATAAGATATCATCACAAAGACTTCATCATAACAATCTTTGTCAAATCATCTCAGGACAAAATTACAGGCCCATGTACAGTGTGTGTGTGCATAGAGATAGGCAGATGCATTGTCTTCCATCAACATGAATTTTCTTAGTGCACAATGATGCGCAGTTTCAATGAGTTTTTGAATTTAGACTGGATAGGGTTAACATCCATTGACCAAGATATGGTAAAACCTATTGCGAACGCATTGAAACACATGTTATATATGTTTTGATGTGCTGCCATTGGCTTTTATTATTCTCCTGATGCACTAAAATGCAGAAAAAGGAAATGTAATATTTTTAAATATGAGATGGGAGATGGAAACAGCCACTATTATTATTAAGGACAAGTTGGACACATGGATTTTATTGCATTACAATGTGTGCTATAGTGCAACAATATAATTGGCCCTTAAATATTTGAATACGTATAGGGTTGTGTATAGGGTTCAAGAAGGAAGTATTTTTATTATAAAGCTAAGATCAAGAATAGGGGGGGGAGGAGCATAATCTTAAACTAAGAAGAGTACTAGAGTACTAGAAGAAGAGTTCCAATTAAAGTACATGTGAGTCCTCACCTTGTAAAACAACCCATTCAGTTTAAAATATTAAAAAAAAAAAAAAAATAGAAATGTAAGGCAAAATATTTGTATAGCGCTATAAAAACATTTAAAAAAATTCTTTCCCTTTTATATAAGTGATTACATATCCTCTGTTCTCAGCTGCATAAGGAACTCAGAGAGCTGGAGGAGGAGAAACAGTTGCACACTGGTTTTCCCAGTTAAGCCTCGTACACACAATCTGATTTTCCGACGGGAAATGTGTGATGACAGGCTGTTGACGGAAAATCCAACTGTTTGTATGCTCCATCGGACAATTGTTGTTGGATTTTCCCCGGACAAATGTCGGATAGCAGGTTTTAACATTTTCCGCGGACAAATGTGTGTTGTTGGATTTTCCGAGCATGTGTACACAAGTCCGTCGGACAAAAGTCCAAAGTACAAACAAGCATGCTCAGAAGCAAGGACGAGCCAGAAGCAGTCGGTCATGTAAGCTAGCGTTCATAATGGAGAATTAATATTCGTGACGTGGCAAATTATGAAATGTTGAAATGCAGCATACAATTCTCTTCTTCTTTATTTAATGGGATAATAATGAAGCTGCTTTGCTGGTGATACTGATGGAGTTATTGCAAACAAATCCTCAAAGGCTTTTTTTTTAAGTGATATCAAGAATAATATTATTATGCTTTTTTTTTTAATTATTTGGGCAAGTTACCACAACCCCATTATCCCGTAGTTGTTAAGATCAAAGATACAACTATGTTGGTGTCCTTTGTCAATTTTACATTGCATTTTTTTAAATGTAACTGCCTATTCCCAAAATGTCATTTGAAGTAAAACACATAGCCAAGTATTATTCTCCGCAATTTTTTATTGTGCAATAAAAGAAGAAAACAAATAAAATTAGACATGCTATCTGCCAACAGAACTTAACCAAAAAGTGCATTCTATGCATCCAAAAATATAACAAATCAAATCATTATTATTTAACCAAAAAATAAAATAAAAGCCTCATGCATGTGTCCTGCTTCTTAATATAGGGGGTCAACAGTGCCAAGAGTTGGTGAAAGCAGGGGTCCGTCATCCAGAGATAATTCCGAAAATCATCTGGATTGTTCTCCTGGAGCTCCCGCAGCAAAGGCATATGACATAATTGGTCACGATTAATAAAGTAAACAATTTTTGGTCCAAGAACTCCTCCTCCGGTTCCTGGACTGGACTTGGGTTAGAGCAATAACTCCAAGGCCAATAATAAATAACACGTTATCTCCTCCGATTCCGCAACATGTCTGGTTGACGAACGGCCATTCAGAAACGAACTGAAAAGCATGAAAGGGAAAGTGCAAACTGAAAAGCGTAAAATGAAAAGCGTGAAATGAAAAGTGCAAACTGAAAAGCGCGAAATGAAAAGCGTGAAATGAAAAGCACGAATCAACATTCACCAAACTTCTACTAACACGAAATTAGCAGAAGGAGCCCAAAGGGTGGCGTTAAAGAGCTGAAAAACCACGTAGTTCGTCAGTACGTTCGTGTTTGTTGGTTGACAATTCCTTACCGTTTGAATGCAAGACAAAATCCAGGCACACGCCTTCGCACAAAAGTCTGAGGTTTTGTCTGTGGAAAATCCGATCGTGTGTACGAGGCTTTTATGACTCTGCAGGAGGGGAGGGGTGTCAGCACAAGTCTGATCATTGGAGGAGAGCAGGCGGAGTTCCCAGCACACCTAGAGAACTGGCCACACTGTGCTTTCATGCCTAGTGTGGTCAATTTTCAGAGTACACCCCTAAGTGAAAATTTCCAAATTGGGCTCAATTAGCCATTTTCTCTCCCCGGTGTCATGTGACTCGTTAGTGTTACAAGGTCTCAGGTGTGAATGGGGAACAGGGGTATTAAATTTGGTGTTATCGCTCTCACTCTCTCATACTGGTCACTGGAAGTTCAACATGGCACCTCATGGCAAAGAACTCTCTGAGGATCTAAAAAAAAGAATTGTTACTCTACATAAATATGGCTTAGGCTATAAGAAGATTGCCAAGACCCTGAAACTGAGCTGCAGCACAGTGACCAAAGACCATACAGCGGTTTAACAGAACAGGTTACACTCAGAACAGGCCTCGCCATGGCCAACCAAAGAATTTGAGTGCACGTGCTCAGTGTCATATCCAGAGGTTGTCTTTGGGAAATAGACGTATGAGTTGAGTGCTGCCAGCATTGCTGCAGAGGTTGAAGGGGTGGGGGTCAGTCTGTCAGTGCTCAGACCATACACTGCACACTGTATCAAATTGGTCTGCATGACTGTCGTCCCAGAAGGAAGCCTCTTCTAAAGATGATGTACAAGAAAGCCTGCCAACAGTTTGTTGAAGACAAGCAGACCAAGGACATGGATTACTGGAACCATGTCCTCTGGTCTGATGAGACCGAGATAAAATTATTTGGTTCAGATGGTGTCAAGTGTGTGTGGCGGCAACCAGGTGAGGTGTGACACAAGTGTGTCTTGTCTACAGTCAAGCATGGTGATGGGAGTGTCATGTTCTGCGGCTGCATGAGTGCTGTCGGCACTGGGGAGCTATAGTTCATTGAGGGAACCATGAATGCCAACATGTACTGTGACATACTGAAGCAGAGCATGATCCCCTCCCTTCAGAGACTGGGCCACAGGGCAGCATTCCAACATGATAATGACCCCAAACACACCTCCAAGTCGACCACTGCCTTGCTAAATAAGCTGAGGGTAAAGGTGATGGACTGGCCAAGCATGTCTCCAGACCTAAACCCTATTGAGCATCTGTGGGGCATCCTCAAACGGAAGGTGGAAGAGTGCAAGGTCTCTAACTTCCACCAGCTCTGTGATGTCATCATGGAGGAGTGGAAGAGGACTCAAGTGGCAACCTGTGAAGCTCTGGTGAACTCCATGCCCAAGAGGGTTAAGGCAGTGCTGGAAAATAATGGTGGCCACACAAAATATTGACACTTTGGGCCCAATTTAGACATTTTCACTTAGGGGTGTACTCACTTTTGTTGCCAGTGGTTTAGACATTAATGGCTGTGTGTTGAGTTACTTTGAGGGGACAGCAAATTTGCACTGTTATACAAGCTGTACACTTACTACTTTACATTGTAGCAAAGTGTCATTTCTTCAGTGTTGTCACATGAAAAGATATAATAAAATATTTACAAAAATGTGAGGGGTGTACTCACTTTTGTGAGTTACTGTATATATATACATATATATATATATATATATATATATATATATATATATATATATATATATACATATACATATATATATAATTTATTAATAGGATATATAACAGCATTGCATAATAGGCTCTTTGCCTGATCATTAAGCTTTACATGTAAAAGAATGCACAGTGCTGTATACAGTTAATCTTAGGACTGTAAAGTGATACATTTTTAATGATGTGCTCAGAATGTCACAACTGTTAATAATGTAATTGCATTGTAAAAAAAGAGTGTGCATCTTGAAGTACAGCCATAAAAATTAATATTTTGTAACATGGCTATAAATGCATAATAATCATAAATATTAAAATATGGGCAAATGCTGAATTATTGTCGAGCCTTCTTTTCCACTTGAGCTAAAGCTGATTTGCTGCTGTTTAATTTGAAATCTGATAACTCAATACTGCCCTCTGTTGTCTGTGTGTTGGGAACACAGATATAGTCACTAGGTTCCTTTAGCGGAAAAAAACAACTTTGGAATTCTACAGACACAGTCAGCCTGTTCACCTTATGTTTATAATAACAGGGTACTGCAGGAATGAAAAACAGCTGATCGAAAATATTCCTTCATGCTGTAAATCTTTTGTTAGCTGGAATGACACTGTTTGCAGAAGCAGTGAGCAGACAAAAGCCTATAGTGTTTCAGTCGCAAGTATTCTACAAAATTATAAATAAAAAGTATTCAAAATAAATCTGGCATCTACTTATCCATGAGACAGTAAAGAATGATCACATTTTACTTGCAGAACACAAAGGTTTGACCTATTATTAAGTTGGCTACCTAACTGACTGTGTGCAGTCAGAACAAAACACTTAAAGGGTAACTCTACTATCATGGGAAAAAAATGTGCAAATAAAGAAAAAATAATATAGCATATACAATTGCAACACATATTGTAATTGAATGTTATTAAAAATGTATTTTCCTTTTCAATCTGCAGCTCTGTATTTTTCTGTAAAGTGTAATGAAATATGGCAACCTGGAGGTATTCTGTACAGAGATGGTGTACATGACGCCCCCTATAAACATCATTTCCTGCTTGTGTGATTGGCTTACGGATTTTCACAGAAGTCTGCAGTCAGATTTTAGGCACCCCCTGCAACAAAAAATTTAATTTTTGGTGAAATGCTCCCAAAGGGAAAGCTTGTATAAAGGGATGCAGACCCTGCTAATTTCCTCTTTAGAGCCCTGCAAGTGCAGCAGCTGATTTATAATTATAAAACCACTCCCATATATTCACTCACGCACATGGACACCAACAAACAAACAGCTATTTCTTCAGACTAACATAAGGTAGGAATCTGAAACAAAGTTTGTTAAAATCCTTGCAATGTACACAGATCACCCAGAGGGGAATTTTTTTTCTCAACAAAAGTGGAGTTGCTCTTTAAGCTGGCCATACATGGCTGCTAGCTGAATGAAAAAAACTGAACCAATTGTCCGATCCACACATTAATGGTGGATGTGGGAATCCTCCCCACCGTTTTACTGTATTCTGACAGCTGGACTACGCTACGCTATCAGAATACGCTAATCAGCACTGCATGCGATTGGTTGCAGCGCTGATGGAAGCAAATTCTTCCAACAAGAAGTTAATCATGAGACTGACCTCTCATGAATGGGAACAACCATAGATGGATCGAAATTTGTCCAGTCTCTGCGGAAGCGGCCAAATTTCAATCTATCTACAGCCAACCTTAGGTGTCTATTAATAAAACATGCGCATAGCTATTGATCCAGCAAATCTGCATGTGTATTCATTCTGTGCAAGTTGGGCCTAAACAAATTCTTCAGACTTTTATCTCTTCTTCTCTTATTTTTATTATAGGCAATTGTGAAATACTGCATTATTGCCAGTAGATGGAGCTGAGGAGCATGGGAAATACATAGTTTTTGTAACAAGAGATAAAATGTAACAATTCTAGAGAATGCTAGAGGATATTAGCAAATATATGTAAATATTGGTTAACTCTATCAGCTAATTGCTGCTAGTGTTCTCCAGAATTCTTACAATTTTTCTCTTATAAAAAAGTTGTATGAATTTCCTATGCTCCTCAGTTCCATCTAGTGGCCATAATGCAATATCTTCCAACTGCCCATAATAAAAGAACATTTGCTCAGAAAAGAAAATAGACCAAAGAACATTTTTTTTTGTCTTATTCACACACAATGAATGTATCTGCTGATCCTCTGGATGAATGGCTATGTGAATTTACTGTAAATAGACCCCTTGGTGTCTTTCAAGCACGCAGATCACATGTGCTTCAGCTCTTCAACACTAATCTGGAGAGTAATGTATACACAAAGCAGTGGAATAGTTTCAGTGCTTGTAGGGTTGGCCTTTGGCACAAAGGATTCCAGCACAGGAGAGGTGAGTATACAGACAAGGGTTATTGTTAGGCTGGCCACACATGGCTTTAAAGCAACAACCAGTAAACTAATTAAAGAGACTGTATAGTGATTGTTTTACTTTATATTTGGTCTGTATTTGCTATGGTCTGGCTTCAAATAAAAACATCACAGACGTTTTTTTTGTTTTTTTTTGTCAGGTACACATAAAACTACCCAAACCTAAATTTCCTCTCCCTTTAAAGTGGTTGTAAACCTCAGACATGAAATATGAACAAAGCATACCCCTCTATAGCAGGAGTCCTAAACTGGCGGACCTCCAGCTGTTGTGAAACTACAAGTCCCATGAGGCATTGCAAGGGTCACAGTTACAAGCATGACTCCCACAGGCAGAGGCATGATGGGACTTGTCATTTCACAACAGCTGGAGAGCCAGTTTGAGACCCCTACTCTATAGTGTGTACCTGTCTCAATTAAAAACACAATGGGGGTTATTTACGAAAGGCAAATGCACTTTGCACTGTAGGAGGATTTGTTTCATCTCTGTATATCAACCAAGGATAGTCCCTTTACTGGGTATATGTAAGGGTTTACAACCACTTTAAAATCTGGAGTCGATGAATGATTTAACCCTTTGACTACCAAGGATGTCTTGCCTAATAAATTGGCAAGGCAGTAAACCCACAAACTTGAGTCTATATTTCATGCAACAAGGTGCCTCTAATGTGGCCTCAAGCTCTGTGCAGACTTCTAGGGGAGGCAGTAAAAAGCAGAGGGCTAGTGATTATGGAAAATCCTACCTACAATCTAAACACTATTGCCAAGGTTGCAAGGATGAGAATTTTTTTTTTGCCACCTGTATGAAGTACATACAGCGGTTTATTTACTAAAACTAGAGCGTGCAAAAGCAGGCTCACTTCTTCATGGAAACCAATCAGCTTATAACCTCAGCTTGGTGATACTAAAGTCTAGTTTTTTTTTTCTTTAAAAATAACAAGCATATTGGTTTTGCACAGGGCAGCCCGGATCCTGCCTCTTCTCAGGTTCCTCTTCAGCTTTCCTGGCCCCTCCCTCGTGTTGAGTGCCCCCACAGCAAGCAGCTTGCTATGGGGGCACCCGAGCCGCAGCTCCGTGTGTCCATTTAGATACGGAGCCATGCTTCGGCCCGACGCAACCTCTCTCCAGATTGGTTAACTTACTTTGATTGACAGCAGTGGGAGCCAATGGCGCTGCTGCTGTGTCTCAGCCAATCAGGAGGGAGAGTCCCACACAGGCAAGACAGGAGAGTCTTGCACGTCGCTGGATAGAGGTGGGGCTCAGGTAAGTGTTAGGGGGCTGCTACACACAAAAGTTTTTTATCTTAATGCATAGAATGCATTAAGTTTAAAAAAAAAAATCTGACTTTGCAACCCCTTTAAGCTATGGTTATAAAACCTGGAAGCTGATTGGTTTCTATGCAGAAGTGAGCCCGATTTTGAACTCCCCAGCTTTAGTAAATAATCCCCACTGTCACTTTGCCTATTCAGGACAAATTGACATTGTTTATTTGTTTTTTTTTAACCCTTCACATAACCTGAGATTTTGAAGCTCGGATGCCCAGAGTGAGTTTAGCAGCTTCAGTATGCATCAGTTAAACTGATAATTCATTTTTTAGCTTGATGTCAGGTCTGGGAACTAGGATTACACACAGCTGCGCATTCCTAGTTCTCTGGTGCAGGTTAAGTAACATTTTGACAGCAAAAAGGTATTTTTAGTGTGGATCTAAAATAGAATAAAGAAGTCACAAAAATGTTAAAAAACCTCCCTTTTCCCCTAAATCAACTTATACTCGCGATCCCCACACTACTCCTGTTCTGTAGTTCTACTGCTGTGTAATTTTTGCATTAGATGTGTCAGAACTTTCACAGGTTTAGTGATGTCACTCCCGCCCTTAACCACTTCAGCCCCGGAAGGATTTGCCCCCTTCCTGACCAGGCCATTTTTTGCGATACAGCACTGCGTCGCTTTAACTGACAATTGCGCGGTCATGTGACGTTGCACCCAAACAAAATGTATGTCCTCTTTTTCTCCACAAATAGAGCTTTCTTTTGGTGATATTTGATCCCCTCTGCGGTTTTTATTTGTTGTGCTATAAACAAAAAAAGAGCGACAATTTTGAAAAAAACACAATATTTTGTACTTTTTGCTATAATAAATATAAAAAAAAAAATTAAAAAAACCTTATTTCTTCATCAGTTTAGGCTGATATGTATTCTTCTACATATTTTTGGTAAAAAAATCGCAATAAGTGTATATTGATTGGTTTGCGCAAAAGTTATAGAGTCTACAAAATAGGGGATAGTTTTATGGCATTTTTTTTTTTTTTTTTACTAGTAATGGCGGTGATCTGCATCCCCTTTACGAGTCTTATGACACCCCAATTGGTCATTGGCTGGAGAGCAACACACCTTTTTAAGTTTATAGATATGAGTGCTGGACTGTTTTTAAAGCTTTCCCGGATAAGTGAAGGACCAGCCAAGGGAGCTAATAGGAAAAGAGATGCCTGAATCATTACCAAGGACCAAAGCTGTAACCAGTTCTCAAATTGGTCACATTGGCTGGATAACAACATACTTTTTAGATTGCATACATGAGTGCTGGGCTTTTTTTCTAATGCTTTCCCAGATGAGTGAAGAGCTGCCCCAAAATAGAGACAGTATCTTCCTCTTTTGCGCTGCACACAAAAATTGTTATATGTATAATTAGGGTTGTACCGATAGCGATACTGGTATCGGTGCCGATACTTATCATTTGCAGAAGTACCGGTACTCATGCAAATGCTGCGATACCTGAAACCGATACTTTCACGCTTGATTCTTTTAGTTGTCAGCGGGATTCCCCCACTGACAGCTGAAATATTAAAAAAAAGACAGAAATTATCGGTTGTAGGAGCGGGGCTGCAGCTTCCTTAACAACTGATAACTCATTCACTTGTCAGTAGGGTTCCCCAATTGACAGCTAAAGTGTAAACTACGTCCCGGCAATTGAAGCTGTAAAAAAAAAAAAAAAATCAGCCGTGCAATGTTTATCAACAACATTGCTCACCAGCTGAAACACATAGATAAAAAGAAACATTGTTTCTTTTTGTTTATACATCTGCAGATCAAAGGGATGAACTTCGATGTGCAGATGAAGTCAATTTAATGCAACTTGTCAAGTTAAAAAAAACTCTCTCTCTCTCTCTCTCTCTCTCTCTCATTATTTGTTCCTCTGTTTAACTCCACATTAACCCTTAATTTACTCTAATCAGTCTTAAATATCTTCTTATTCTCCTTCTCCATTTAATTATTATTTTCCTGCTGATTGTTTAGTTGACTTTTATTTTATAAACTATTAATAATTTTTTTTTTTTTTTTGCTCGCTTTGTTCACTAATATTTTTACACCTTTAACATATATTTACACGATTCATATTGCTTTGTACCATTGCTGACAGCTGAAGTATAAACAAAACAGTTGCGGTAGGTATCGGTAATTGGTAGCAGTGAGTACTAAAAAAAGGTATCGGTACTCGTAAAAAAAAAAAAAAAAAAAGATATCCGTGCGTCCCTATTTCTAATAAACAGTTTACTAACGGAATTACTGTAGATGACGGAGGAGGACAGACCCCCGGGGACGTGTCTCGCAGTTTGGGAAGGTCATTGAGAGAGTTAACAGCTTTGGCAGTGTGAACATGGCTGTGGGGGATGGGAGTTGGCAATGTGCATTGAAGTGGTTGAGGCCATTCATGTAGATTGGATGGCACTTCACACTTGCTGATAACAAGCCCCTCTAATCTGTAGTCAACACTACTTAACAATGTGTGCTGGGATTTTTTTTTTTTTTGTGGTGCTTTTCTTTATGAATATATAGGAAGAAAACAGTTCTACATTTATATAATAAGACATTTAAAGGAATCGTTCACTTAGAAGTTAGCATCAGAGTGCTGTCCTGGGCAGCCCATCCCCCTCCCGTTACATACAAATTGTCACTACATTCCTCTGCCTTTGGCTACAACTAAAACTATGAACTAATTAGGTGAAGACAGGTCATAGATAATAGAGGCTAAAGAAGGGATTTCTGAAAATGCTGTATAAGCCGCTCTCAGTCTGCATTTTAATGGGCTCTGTATCCTTAGATATGTTATAGTCTACATATTCAAACAGTGTCTTCCCAGATCAGTTTTATATTCAAACAAATCAAAAAAGCACAACGGTGCCTGCCTGGATTGAATATGTCTGAAAGAAGGACTGTGCTCCAAATACCAATCAGTCAACTATAAGTACCTGAAATTATGATGCCCCTTAGGCCTCGTTTACACTAGCTTTACAATCAGAAGAGTGATCGGTAGTAGTTCACTTTTCAGAGGGTGTTTGCCAGGTGTTTGACCACCTGTTTTAACCCCTATTAACTTCAATGGGATGTTCCTGGAAAATGCCTGAAAATGTGCACTTTTCACACAATTTCCTGCCTTTCCAGTTCCTAAAAACTAGCTTCCCATTGGCTAAAACAAAAACGGCCAAGCCTTAAAATTCCCAGAGAACACATGTACATGTTTGCTTAGCGGGGGATCGATCCGCTGATCCCCGCTGTGCAGGCGGATGACAGGTCCGTCTCCGCTCACTGTGCTGACATGGACCTGTCAGATCTCTGCTCTCCTCTATGGGGAGATGGGATAAAAACGGATCTGCCTGGATTTCACGGACAGGATCAGATTGGATAGCGGCAGATGTCAGTAGACATGTCGCCGATCCGTAGAGGTGAATGGAGCGTCCGATCGGGTCCGCCTGAAAAACTGACAGGCGGACCTGATCGGAAAGCGCATGTGAAAGGGGCCTAGTGCCAGTGGCAGCTCGTCCATAGAGGGTGCATGGGCGCCACCTCCCCTATCCATGCGTCCGGCCCCCTGATCTATATATCGGTGACACCGGACTATGGATTCCAATGTGGATTGGGTAATTATTTGAAGCACCTGATTAGAGCCATAGGCTCTAATAGACTTCAAAAAAGGGTGGGCTCGGAACGCAATGCTCTGCGCTACGAGCCCACCCTTTTTGAAGCCTATTAGAGTGTGCTCTGCGCTCCGAGCCCACTCAGTTGTGTGACAATAGCGAATTAATTTTCGCTATTTTCACACTAAAGTGCCTCCCGCCAATCAGGAGGCAGGTTGTTAGACCTGTTTCCTGATTGGCCAAAGTGTCAGGCGATCCTATTGGATGCCTAACACTTAGGTGGAAGAGAGAGGAAGCCACTGGAGGAGCGGACACCGGAGCTGCTGCCTGCACCCCGCCACCCACAAGGACCGTACTGGAGGACACCACAGCCTACCACCGGTCCCCAGAGTGGGTGTGGAGTTGTTAGTGGCACGCCACCAGTCGCTGGGGGGGGTGTTAGTAGTGCCGCACCGCCGGCCGCCCAGGGAGATGGTTGCTTGCCGCTCACCCAAAAGAAAGTCCCACCAGCCGCCACTGCCTAACGCTCAAGTGAGAATGGGGTCTTAACCAATCAGGCAATGTTACCTGCACATGACCTGATGTAACTTACTGGTAGGAGGCTGATGACCCCACCATTCTGTTGCTGCTCATTCATTGACAGAGGCTGAGGGCAGGAAGAAGAACATGCAGTATTGCTTAAAGCGGAGCTTCATCCAAAAAGGAAAGTTTCGCTTTTCCTCCTCCCCCCCTCTCCTCTCCCATATTTGTAAAGCCTTTTTTTTGGGGGGGGGGGGGGGAGAGTGCGTACTTGATTTTAACACCACCCAGGCGATCGAGGCGGAAGTTTGCCCCCCCAACTCTCCCAGAAGCCTCTTGGGACATGTCCCAGGTCCCAGGAGACTGCAGGGCCATCCATGGGCACAGTGTAGCTCATGCATTTGCAGTGGGCAGCCTGCTGTAAAGCCGCAAGGAGTCTCAGCCGGCTGCCCATAGTTAAGATGCTGGCACCTGGACCTGAAGCCTGGCAAATAGCCGGGTTGGGTGAGGACATTGCTGGATCCTGGGACAGGTTTGTGTTTTTTAAAAGTCAGCAACTACAGTAGCTGCTGACTTTTGAATTTTTGTTTACAGGGTGAAGATCCTCTTTAAAATGACTTATCAGGAGTTCGCTGTAGGTTCCGTGCAAGAGAAGAGGTATTATACTCACCTACCCGGTGACCAGTGTCTTCTGCCTTTGGTCTGTTTCAGAGCTGCAGGCTCCGACAGTCTCTTCAGCATCTGACACTTCTAGAGGTGTCAGATACCTGTGTCACCCACCACACACTGTGATTCCAATCTTCAACCTCTACTGCACTGCTGTAACCTGTAGTGAGGTAGGGGTTGTAGGAATGAACCACTATGTGCAGCGGGGAACATGGGCTTCTGACAGTTTCAGAAATGTCAACTGAGACTGGCCAAGGCTGGTGAGTGGAGGTGATGACGTCAAAATATCCACCTCATCCAGTCACAGAATGCCTTTGTTCAGCTATTCATTGAAAAAGATACTAGGCTTTCTATCAATGGCAACAAGTAATTAACCTGTGATCAGTGTGCAGAGGGGAAGCTGATTGCCCAGAACCCAAGCAGGACCTGGAAGATTGCAACAGTCACTGTAGTAGCACCGACTACTATAGTGATTTCCAGCTTCCGTAGTGGTTCACCGGGTATGAGATATGCATACTAATGTCTACCTTCATTTTGTAAAGCACTGTGCAAACTGTTGGCGCTATATAAATCCGGTATAATAATAATAATACTTACATTGTGCCAAGCTGGACCAATGTAACTAATCAATACTGATAATTCCTGAAGTTTAGCTTTAAAACTGTATTAAATCCCAAATGCAAACATTTGTTATCTTGCATCTTACCAATTCTTAGACTCGATGGCTGCATTAGTTTTCCTTTTCAGGCTTTTTCTTCTATATTCATCTTGTGATCCAGCCAGTAAGTCTGTTGTTTTTCAAAAGAACAAACTCTCCTGCAGATGTAGCAATTTACCAGAAAGAGACAAACCACTTAACACTAGCAGAAGTGTTTACAATGATACCATGCCTCCCAACTTTTTTGAGATGGGTATTAGGGACACCTATTAGCAAAAGAATGTAGGCATAGGACACACAGCCCTGCTACGCCCCCTTAAAGAACAATAATACAAAAGTGCTTTTTATTACCACTTCATACTGGCTTTTGAAATTTACAAATGCTGATTTTGTACGTTTGCACACTGACAAAAAAAGATCAGGCTATAATTTTAATGGTAGGTTTATTTTAACAGTGAGAGACAGAATAACAACAAAATAATCCAGAAAAACGCATTTAAAAAAAGTTATAAACTGATTTGCATTTTAATGAGTGAAATAAGTATTTGACCCTTTTGCAAAACATGACTTAGTTCTTGGTGACAAAACCCTTGTTGGCAATCACAGAGGTCAGACGTTTCTTGTAGTTGGCCACCAGTTTTGCACACATCTCAGGAGGGATTTTGTCCCATTCCTCTTTGCAGATCCTCTCCAAGTCATTAAGGTTTTGAGGCTGACGTTTGGTAACTCGAACCTTCAGCTCCCTCCACATATTTTCCATGGGATTAAGGTCTGGAGACTGGCTAGGCCACTCCAGGACCTTAAGGTGCTTCTTCTTGAGCCACTGCTTTGTTGCCTTGGCTGTGTGTTTTGTTTCACGACCCATTTTCAATGCCCTGGCTGAGGGAAGGCGGTTTTCACCCAAGATTTGACGGTACATTGCCCTGTCCATTGTCCCTTTGATGCGGTGAAGTTGTCCTGTTCCCTAGCAGAACCCCCCCCCCCCCTCCCCAAAGCATAACGTTTCTACCTCCATGTTTGATGGTGGGGATAGTGTTCTTGGGGTCATAGGCAGCAGTTCTCCTCTTCCAAACACAGGGAGTTGTGTTGATGCCAAAGAGCTTGATTTTGGTGTCATCTGACCACAACACTTTCACCCAGTTGTCCTCTGAATCATTCAGCTGTTCATTAGCAAACTTCAGACGGATCTGTACATGTGCTTTCTTGAGCAGGGAACCTTGCAAGTGCTGCAGGATTTCAGTCCCACAGCATAGTGTGCTACCGATTGTTTGCTTGGTGACTATGGTCCCCGCTGCCTTGAGATCACTGACAAGAATTTTCCATGTAGTTCTGGGCTGCTTCCTCACCGTTCCCATGATCACTGAAACTCCGCGAGGTGAAATCTTGCATGGAGCCCCAGACCGAGGGAGATTGACAATTATTTTGTGTTTCTTCCATTTGCGAAAAATCGCACCAACTGTTGTCAACCTCTCACCAAGCTGCTTGGTGATAGTCTTGTAGCCCATTCCAGCCTTGTGTAGGTCTATAGTCTTGTCCCTGACATCCTTGGACAGCTCTTTGGCCTTGGCCATGGTGGAGAGATTATATCTTTATACAGGTAACAAGCTGAGATTAAGAGCACTCCCTTTAAGAGAGTGCTCCTAGTCTCAGCTCGTTACCTGTATAGAAGACACCTGGAAGCCAGAAATCATGCTGATTGATAGGGGATCAAATACTTATTTCACTCATTAAAATGCAAATCAATTCTAACTTTTTTGAAATGCGTTTTTTTGGATATTTTTGTTGTTATTATTCTGTCTCTCACTGTTACAATAAACTTACCATTAAAATTATAGACTGATTATTTCTTTGTCAGTGGGCAAATGTACAAAATCAGCAGGGGATCAAATACTTTTTTTCCCTCACTGTATATAGATTAGACTAAAATGAGGGACAAATGAGGAGGAAAGAGGAACAGAGGGACTTTGTTTCAAATCACAGTCCCTCAAAATCAGGGACAGTTGGGAGTTATAAGATTATTTTTATTTATTTATGTTAAACCTTTTTTCCAAAAGGAAAAAAACAGTTTGCTGTAACTAATTATAATGTGTTAGCTGGAGTTTAGCTTCAATTTGGTATTGAATTTAAATCTGCTAGAATATCTAACACTCTCCCCCCAGACTGACAATGCCACTGTCCAAAGGTGCCCCCTATTTTCCTTCATCCAGAGTGGGGACACCCTAAGACTGGAGGAGTGTTACTGGTAAGATCACCAGGTGAAAAAAAGGCTAAAAAAACGCAACCACAACATCTAATGATTGGTAATCTGCAATATATTACATTTTTGATATATAAATATAAATATATTACATTTACATAAATGACTTACAAATGTGTTTTCCTGAGGTGCTGTTAAATAGAATTGAGAATGGAAAAAAAGTCAAGGTGGATAAATACATCGGAAATCACAGAGAACGGACAGATCTTTTATCAAACATCAGGCAAGTTAAAAGTGCTTAATCCATTTCATATAAAACAAGTAATATAAATCATACATAAAATAATGCTCAAAGATGTTGTCAGCCAACAACCGTTCTTTAAATTGCAGCAACTTAAAAGAGCCCTCATACGTCTGATGGTCCTAAAGCTTTCAAAACACAGGTGGAGGAGAGCAGCCAAAGAAAAAGATCTTCCCCACTAGCAGAGATACATCACCATTGTGCTCTCCTCACCATAAAACATAAAAGAGGTAGACATGATTGACAGCTCCTTCACAGTATGTAATTCTGCAACTGTGCCTGAGAGCAAGTCATTGTTGCAGAGAAGCAAAGGGCTTTGGAATCATGAAAAGCATGTTGTGCTTTGTTCACATTATTAAAATCTCCATCTATAAATATTGTATGAAAGTATAAAACTGATATACCAAGTCCAACACATGAAAGATGTTTTCGTTTACAAATGGCAAGATACATCCCTATTGTATTTTCTAGAAGCTCTTGATGGTACACGGGGCATTTAGACCTCAAATGCTTAGCAGTTGTGCTAAGATGCAAAATCCCTGCCTGGGAAGCTACACCTGCCATGTTCAACCTCCAACATGTCATGCTCAGGTAGGTTTGGTTTCTTATCCCTTGGTTTTCACATTAGTACCCCCCTTATCATGCTCAGGTAAATGCTGACAGCTCCTGCATTAGCATTCACCCACTCAGGGTCATCTTTAAGGCAGGGCAAAAGGGGCAGCTGCCCTGGGCCTTGTCATTGTTGTGGGGCCCAAAGCAGCTGCCTCATACTTGCCAACTATCCCAGTTTAAATTCCCTAGTCCCTTGAGGTTTTAGTCCCGTGCTGTGTCCTGATATTTCAGTGTGAATTTCTGTTACTGATGCTGACCAGCTCTGACCTATTGTTGTGTACAGATGACTCACCTGCAGACCCTGTGTTTACATGTAAATACCAGCATTGATATGTAAATAGCAACAACATTCATTTGTAAATAGCGGCAGACTGGCATCATTCATATGTATATCATGCCCACCTGAGGTCATATCCACCATCACCTATACTGAATGCTGCCCACTGGGGAGATAAAGGGGCATGCTTGAAAGTCCTGCCTACAACTGTGGTCATTAAGCCCAATATCAGCCTGTTCTACAAAGGTAAGCAAATTAGTGTGTGTATGTGTGTGTGTGTGTGTGTGTGTGTGGGGGGGGGGGGGGGGGGGTAGTGTGGGGTGTACAGAGATAGGCAGAGAAGGAATTACAGTTTGAGGTGCACAGGTGAGCAAGGAGGGGATGTATGGGGGTAAGGAAGGTGGGTGCAAAGATGAGCAGAGGAGGCAGGTAGAGTTAAAGGGGAGGGGGATTAGAGTGGCAGCCCATTCATTTCAATGGGCTGCTCTATGCACTAGAAATGCGGAAGAAAGTCCCAAACCCTTTTTCAAAATCATATGGTGCCAAGACACATGTCAGCAGATTTGTGAGGGCATCATTAACAATGAATGGCACTGCTGTGTATCTGCTAAGGGGCAACACGTTTCTGTGGTGTCAGGAAAGCGATTTTGCATGCATTCCCAACACACACAAATGCGAACGCAGGCTAAATGTCTCAGTTAGATTGGTGGTCACTGTAAATCTTCTCATTACATTGGTGCTTGGTGTAGAATCCTTTCATTCACATTAGTGGCCAGTGTGAATGTCCCCCTTACATTTAGTGGTCAGTGTAAATCCCTCCTTACATTGGTGGTTACTGTGAATGCTTCTATTACATTAGCGCTCAGTGTAAACCCCTATTACATTAGTGGTCAGTGTAAACCATTATTACATTAGTGGTCAATGTAAACCCCTATTACATTAGTGGTCAGTTTAAACCCATATTACATTAGTGGTCAGTGTAAACCCATATTACATTAGTGATCAGTGTAAACCCCTATTACATTAGTGGTCAGTGTAAACCCATATTACATTAGTGGTCAGTGTAAACCCCAATTACATTAGTGGTCAGTGTAAACCCCAATTACATTAGTGGTCAGTGTAAACCCATATTACATTAGTGGTCAGTGTAAACCCATATTACATTAGTGGTCAGTGTAAACCCCTATTACATTAGTGGTCAGTGTAAACCCATATTACATTAGTGGTCAGTGTAAACCCCTATTACATTAGTGGTCAGTGTAAACCCATATTACATTAGTGGTCAGTGTAAACCCCTATTACATTAGTGGTCAGTGTAAACCCATATTACATTAGTGGTCAGTGTAAACCCCTATTACATTAGTGGTCAGTGTAAACCCCTATTACATTAGTGGTCAGTGTAAACCCCTATTACATTAGTGGTCAGTGTAAACCCCTATTACATTAGTGGTCAGTGTAAACCCCTATTACATTAGTGGTCAGTGTAAACCCCTATTACATTAGTGGTCAGTGTAAACCCCTATTACATTAGTGGTCAGTGTAAACCCCTATTACATTAGTGGTCAGTGTAAACCCCTATTACATTAGTGGTCAGTGTAAACCCCTATTACATTAGTGGTCAGTGTAAACCCCTATTACATTAGTGGTCAGTGTAAACCCCTATTACATTAATGGTCAGTGTAAACCCATAATACATTAGTGGTCAGTGTAAACCCCTATTACATTAGTGGTCAGTGTAAACCCCCATTACATTGGTGGTCATTGTTGAAACTTCTCTTTATATTGGTAGTTGGTAAAAACCCAGGAAGCACAATTATCTCTCAACTTCCTGGCTGGGGCAGTGCAAAACACTAACTTTCTACAGGCACCCCAAATGCAGGTCACAAATGCAGTGCGTTTGCCTGCACCGGATCGCATGGTACAGATCCGATTGCAGTTGGTTTTTGAGACTGGGTTCACACCTATGCAAATTGGATGTGAGTTTCCCTGCATCCAATTCGCATGACAGGAGAGTGTGACCGGCTCTCTGTGGAGCCAGTTCACACATCTCCGCTGCGGCTGCGGATCGGCTTGCACAGGAACGCTGTGCGTCTTTGGCTCCATTTCAGGGCCAAATTCAAGCAAAAATTCGGCCCTGATTCATCCCTGAAATGAAGAACAGGGACGCACTGGACCCCTGCTGCGAGCCGCACCTGTCGGAGGTGTGAACCTAGCCTTATGCCCCGTACACACGGTCGGACTTTCCGACGAAATATGTGCGATCGGAGCTTGCTGTTGGAAATTCTGACCGCGTGTGGGCTCCATCGGACTTTTTCCGACACACAAAGTTTGAGAGCAGGCTATAAAATTTTCTGACAACAAAATCCGTTTGCGTAATTTCCGACCGTGTGTGGACATTTTCGACGCACAAAGTGCCACACATGCTCAGAATAAATTAAGAGACGAAAGCTATTGGCTACTGCCCTGTTTATAGTCCTGACGTATGTGGTTTACGTCACCGTGTTCAGAACGATCGGATTTTCCGACAGCTTTGTGCGACTGTGTGTATACAAGACAAGTTTGAGCCAACATCCCTCAGAAAAAATCCATGGATTTTGTTGTCGATATGTCCGATCAATGTCCGATCGTGTATACAGGGCATTAAAGTGTGGTGTGAACCGGCCTTCAAAACAAGTGAATATAAAGTCATTCTTATCCAATATACTAGCAGTTTTCCCTCTGGAAGCAAAGCACAGGTGACATGTCAACACAAATAAATATGTCATTTTTCCATTAAAAAAGAAAATATTGTCCCTGGTTTGCAAACATGAATTTTGGCAGAAGAATATTAGTCTGAACTTCAGCGTATTAAAGGAAAAAGATGGATTGGAGGTGGCAGTTGTCAACAACACATTCCTGGAGCCGCTTTGAATGGCCACTATTATAAGAGGCTGAGCCAGAAAAGAAAACAAGTACATAGTTGAGTTCACATGGATTGCTAGTGGCTTCCTCTTGGATGCGGCATAGAATGGAGAAACATTGCTTTAAGATAGCCGGAGCATGCCAGAAATTTGTCAGAGGAGAATTAGCTGGAAGACCACCCATAAATACTGGAATTCACACTCCACTGCTGCATCTTACAGACATCATTTGTCTCCGGGCTTTATCAAAGCTGGCCATACACTGATCCTAATTCAGCTGGTTCAGCAAGCATCGGCAAGAAGTGTGTCCTTGTATTCATCGACTTCTTTCGAAGAGATGTGCTGGAAAACTTTTCCTGATCAGTGTATTCTGTCAGTGGAGAGACTCTGCCGCTATTGATCCTGCTGTCAATTTTTTGAAATGGCTAACGGTGGGATTGCTAAGAGGCTGCCTGTCTGACCCTATGGAATCGCTCCGTCTATAGCTGAGGCAGCGAGATGTCGCACCCATCTCTAGCAATCGAGACTCAGCAGCATTGGAGCCAGCAGTGCAGTGACACCTTGCTGCATGTTGCTACAGAGTGAGCAATTCCATAGGGACAGACAGGCAGCTGTAGACTTTAGTGATCCTACCACTGGCGATTTGTCTCTAACGTAGGGTTGCCACCTCATACTTTTAAACCCGAACACATATTAATTACACAGGTTCTGAGGCTACCTTAAAGTGATACTAAAGCTCGGTTCACACAGGGGCAACACGACTCTGGCCGCGACTTTGTGAAGCGACCTGGACACGACCTGAGGGCGACACCACAGCGCGACTTGGGGCGACTTACAAGGCAACTTCAAGTCGCCTCCAGGACAGGCGACTTTCCAGTGGCCAATCAAACTACAATCAGCTCTGTGGGAGGGAGGGGGGAGGGAGGGGTTTGCTTGAGAAAACCATCTTCTCTTCCTGTATTGTTGCTTCAGTTAAGACACGATCCGACTTTGGAGGCGACTTCCATTGAAATCTATGGGTACAAGTCGCCTAGAATTCGGATTGAAGCAGTACAGGAACCTTTTCTGAAGTCGGAGCGACTTCAGTAGCGTACATTAAGACGGCTCTCATTAACTTGAATGCAATTTCTGATGTCAAGCGACTTGGGGCGACTTGAAGTCTGACAAGTCGAATCCCAAGTCGCGGTAGTGTGAACCGAGCCTTAAGGATCGTTTTTTATTTTTTTAAAATAACAAACAAGTCATAGTTACCTCCACTGTGCAGCTCGTTTTGCACAGAGTGGCCCCGAACATTCATTTCTGGGGTCCCTCGGCGGCTCTCGCGGCTCCTCCCCACATTAGATAACCCCCTTGGAGAAGCGCTCTCCCGAGGGGGTCACCTTGCAGGCGCCCTCCTGAGTCCAGCATTCGGCATCCAGAGAGGCCTAATGCAGGCGCCCCCCAGCGACTGCGTTATTGGATTTGATTGACAGCAGTGGGAGCCAATGGCTGCACTGCTATCAATCTATCCAATCAAGAGCTGGGAACCCGTGGAGAGAGGGAAGGTGGGGATGCGCCAACGGAAATTCGGGGCTCAGGTAAGTAAAAGGGGGGGGCTAGGGGGCCGGTGACTGCAACACGATCCTTTACAACCCCTTTAATGCAGATAAGGCACTAAGTGAGTTTAATTACCACCTTAATTAGCCACAGAAACTGGGTAATGAATATGTGTTCGGTTTTATAGGGATGAGGTGGCAACCATACTCTAACGGCATTATCGCTCATCTGACATCATCCTAAAGCTGGCCATACACCCAATTTTCCCAAATTTTGTAATACGAGGACAAACCTAAACAACTCATTAAATTAGTATTGAATCAGGCAGGTCCATGTACTACTTAGTTGATAGTGGATCCAAACAAGATTGTAGAATCAAACTGTATAATGTGTGGTCAGCTTAACCACTAGCCGACCAGCCACCGCAGTTATACTGCGGCAGGTTGGCACGGCTGTGCGAATCGCCATAGCCGCACTCGCTCCTTTAAGACGTCACAGCAGGTGCGCACGCGCCCGCCGCGTGTCCCCGAAGATGTTGCGCATACCCGGTGGGAGAGATGACCGCCGGGCACCCGCGATCGTTAATGACAGATCTGTGTGTGTAAACACACAAATCCCGGTTCTCTCAGGGGAGAGGAGAGAGATCGTGTGTTCATACTAAGTATAATCACAGATCTCTCTTCCCCTAGTCAGTTCCATCCCTCCTACAGTGAGAACACGCTGAGGGAACAAAGTTAACCTCTTGATCACCCCTAGTGTTGACCCCTTCCCTGGCAGTGACATCTATACAATAATCAGTGGCTATTTTTAGCTCTGATCACTGTATAAATGTCAATGGTCCCAAAGAAGTGTCAAAAGTGTCCGATCTGTTCGCCGCAATGTTGCAGTCCTGATAAAAGTCGCAGATCGCCGCCATTACTAGTAAAAAAAAAAAAAATAACAAAAATAAATCTATCCCCTATTTTGTAGACGCTATAACTTTTGTGCAAACCAATCAATATACGCTTATTGCAATTTTTTTTACCACAAATATGTAGAAGAATACATATCCGCCTAAACTGAGGAAAAAAATTGTTTTGTTTCTTTTTGTTTTTTTTAATTGGGTTATTTATTATAGCAAAAAATACAAAATATTGTGTTTTTTTTTTTTTCAAAATTGTAGCTTTTTTTGTTTATAGCGCAAAATTTGTGGGGAAAAAGATACATACATTTTGTTTAGGTACAATGTCGCACGACAGTGCAATTGTCAGTTAACGTGACGCAGTGCAGTATCGCAAAAAATGGCCTGGTCGGGAAGGGGGCAAATCCTTCCGGGGGCTGAAGTGGTTAAAGTAGAACTATAGACACAACTTTTTTTTTTTCATTTTAGAGTAAGGGAGGGTTATTATAACTCTTGCTGGTTTATTGTTTGCCATCTGTGTCCCATTGGGGAGATTTCCCTTCACTTCCTGTCCCATAGCCAAAACAGGATGTGAGAGGAAATCCCTGCAAATTAAGGGAATCCCTTGGGAACCCCCAGGTCACCAAAACTAGTATCCCCATTGGAAAATTTCCCCTCTATTACATTTCTGGAGACAACCTAAATTTTGGGACTTTCTTTCACTTTCAATGATAACGATAAACATGACAAATAGAGAGGGTGAATCTTCCTAATGGGGGCACAGACAGGCAATAAAAGCTCACAGGTGTTCTAATCCCTCTCCACTCTATCCAAAACTAGTTATACTTTAACGGTACAATAAAACATGGGCAATATAAAAGTAAAGCTTTCTTGAGAGAAGCATGGAGGCTGCTATTGCTGACGTCTGTCTCACTCTGCAAATGTTAGTTGTTTGGTTGTCATGCTTCAGTGCTTGGAGTCGTTGTCCTGGAACAACTATGCAGATAAGGACTTGTGATTTGTACAGTACAGGGGCCTGGCTACCATGCTAAGCCTTATTCTTCAATTCCTTGAGTCATTGTCCTGGAACATGGATGCAGATAAAGGTTTTCCACATTTCCCTGACTATCCTGATCTGTATCCTAATTCCAGGTCAGTGATTCAGAAAGTACTGTAGGCATTGCATTGGCTTAAAGTGTTACTAAACCCACAAAGAAAAATCAGTGTGTATATGCAGTAAAGCATGCTTGTTATACTCACTGTGGAACCTAAGGGGTACTCTGATCCTTCCCCTCTTCCACAGTCCCCAATCCATCTGCTGATAGTGCAGAGCCTTGGGGATACCCTGCACATGCTCAGTTTGGTGTGTGTTGCTAGAAGGTTTCTTTTTGAGGGGGTGGGCATGTTATCTGCACAGAGCCAATCAGCACTATCCAGACAGAAACTCAGGAGTCATGCAGCCTCAAAGGATGGTCAGAGGAGAATGAAAACTCCTCCTATATGCATTAACCAGTGCTTGGTCGGACACTGATAGAAGTCACAAGACTGCTATATACTGCTGATGAGAAAAGGTATTTAGCAGGTTATATTTAGTAAAACTATTGCATTTCCATGTTTTGTGTACTGTGGGAGACCAGATATAGTGAATACAGGGTCCTGGGTTTCGTAACATTTTATAGCCCAACCCCAGAAAACCTTAAAACCCTCCCGTACTGTAAGGCTGTGCCCGCACTGCAAGGTTAACCACTTGTTTCTGTCTAGGGGACGGTAAAAGCACCCTACTTACCCGATCCTCCGATTTTGAGGCAGACAGAGCTCCTCTATGCTCCGGTGGTAGATTGTCTCTAGGCATCCTCACATCCGATACAAGGCTAGGGTCCCTGTGGTGGTCTTGATGACCACCGGAGTGCAGACTATGGGGACCAGTCTAGCAATTCAGTGGAGCCTGCAAGTACAGATGATTGTGTAAACAGTGCTTTTCCGAATCCCCTAAAAATCCCACAGAAATGTGCAGTTAAATTGGGCCAGTTCAGCAGGGAGCAGCCACATTTTCATCCATGTATAGACAGGCTGGTTGAACAGAGGTCGATCTACCGATTGACTTCTGTACAACTAATCTGTTGGACATAGGTGTGCGCAGCCCATTTCATTAGGGTGTGTACCCCAAAGCTCCAACACATATGCGTTTGACATATTTACCGGCCTCTTCCCCACTCTCCATCCTGAAACAATGGGAGGAAGGGGGAGCCAGGGAGCACACAGGGGGGCCCGGACAACAAAAAGAAGAGTAACAGGGACAGGAGGGGTGGTGGGGGTGGCATATATTGGTACCGATCCCCTGTATTTTCTTCCTCCTGTGGCAGCTGAATGTCGACGGGAGGGAGAGGAGGAGAAGCCTACTTTCAGCTGCTGCAGGAGGAAAATACAGATCGGTTCCACTAAATTTCACCCCCACCACTTTTCCTGTCCAGTTTGAGGGTCAGCAAAGAAGGATTGCATTTTACCTGTCACCTGCTCGCCATTGACGGGTTGCCAACTGCAGGATTAGGGTGTGCCCAGGCACACCTGGCACACCCCTTGTGCACGCCTATGCTGTTGGAAAATTTTCACGCGATCAGCACCGCCGGCTATAGCCGGCAGCGCTGATCAGTGTATCCCTGCTGTCAGAACACAATAGCTCCATGAGAGTGATTCCTCCATCCATATTGAATGTGTGGATGGGGAAATCGGGTCATTTGTTTTGTTTTTCGTTTAACCTGCAGGTTGAATGAAAAAAAAAATGACTAATGTATGGGCTGCCTAATCTTGTAATGTACAGGCAGCTCCACTGCAAGTTTTATTTTTCCTGGAGTTCAGCTTTAATGGCCAGTCAACTAGCATTTTCAGAGGGGGGAAAGTAGAAGGGTCCCTCATTCAAACGTTATTAGTTCTGTCACAAAAACTGATTTCAAAAAATGCCTGAAAACTGAATCAGGTTATACATCCATCTTCAGGTCAGTATAGTTGAGTTTTCGACTCATCATCATGCCAGCTTGGGTTTACAGCACGCAGGGCATGGTGGTGCTTACATGAGGTTGTTCCTACGCCAGTAAGGACCAGCAAAGCCAGACAAGAAAATGACTTCATGGGACCCATCAGAAGATTTCCAGAACCCTGCCACCGGACCATGTATTGCATTCAATCTCTTCCCATATGATTATATAGTGTGTGTATTTTATACATGTTATTTACTTGGACAGTCTTGGATGTGATGAAAGCAGCCCTAGCAGACTCAGAGTTGTCCCTTAAGTGAAACTGTATAGTTTCCCCCTATGCCCCTCTCCTGGCAGCTACATAAAAGATATTATAGGGAGGTGATGAATGGAAGGAGGAGCTGGGCCAGCACAGACAGTAACGAAACACTCCCAAAAAAGAGGCATGTAAAGAGGGCATGGGCTGTTCCAGGAATCGACCCTTCCTGCAAATTCAGATTCTCTAGCAAGTTCAATGGAACATTACAAGTGAATGGTAATCTATGGAGAAGAAAAACACTGCTAGTAAGCATCTACAATACTTGATTTGTCTGTGCTTTTACCTGCTTTTTAATAACAGAGTCTTTTTGCTGTATGTAGAAAGTGAAGTGTTCCTTTTCTCTATAGCAAAGACAATGGGTAGATTTACTAAAGGCAAAATGATTTAATGATGTTTAAAAGTGCATTTGCGCCAGAGCTTAGTAAATGAGGAAAGCTTCACTTTGCAAAGAATACCCAATCACATGCAAGGAAAATTTTAAAAAAACAGCATTTCTGCTTTCATATGATTGGATGATGTTAGTCAGCAGAACTTCCCCTCATTTAGTAAGCTATGGAGCAACTGTGCTTGCAAAGTCTATGTGCCTTTAGTAAATCTACCCTAATGAGTATTTCACTTCCTGAATGCTGAATTGGGTAAAAAAAAAAAAAAAAAAACTGCAATGATTTTGGGTGCACCAGCATCACAGCATGTCAGCATACCTCCCAACTTTTTAAGATGGGGAATGGGGGTCACCTATTAACAAAAATATGTATGCATGGGACACACCCCCTGCCACGCCCCCTTAAAGGAGAATTCTATTTAAAAAATTATTAGTTAAACCGACAAGTGCTTTTTTTTCCACTACTATTCCTTTAAATTGTTTTTTTGAAATTTACAAATGCAGCAATGTAGAAATTGGATGAAAGGAAACACTTTTTGAAAGATAAATAGTGCATTTTACTGTATATACAACTATATAGATCAAATCAAAACAAGGTTCCACATCAGGGACAGTTGGGAGCTAAGTGTCAGGGAGATCTGCTAGCTCTATCACTATCTGGACATACACTCTACAATCTGATTGTACAATCTCCTTCACATGGGCCAGTAGGGGGTGTTAAAATCAAAAAATTGAAGCTCAGTTTTACCCCCCACCACCACCTACAGAAGGGCATGCAGCAGTTCAGGGCTGTACACATGACACATGCTGTGACAGCGGTGCTTTGCAGCCAAGGCAGAAATTAAACAGCATGGTGCACTTGATGGGAGGCACCGCCATCTAACACGACCCATTTAAGTGTATGGGTGAGCACGGCAACCAGATCCAATGCATAGGGTTGTGGTGCTGCATTTATAGAGTTAAAACAGGTGGTAAGGAGGCGACATATTGCCAAATGCAAATCCACTGCAGATCACTTTTCAGAGGGGGGAAAAGGGCTGATGTACATACGAACAAGCCCTAAGCCTGGGCTCATATATGTGCGGCGTGTTTGTATGCACATGTCGCCGGTACAGAAGCCTGTTCATTTCACCATAGAAACGCGTGGAAAGAAGTCGCTGTTTTTTTTTTTTAAATCATGCTGCTCCGAGCTGCATGAGGCCACAGCAACATGTGATTTGGCGTGTACAAAAATACGCTGTGTTTGCCAGTGCATGGGGGTGCCATTAAGAATTATTGGCACCACTTTATGTCTGCTAAAGAGCAGTGCGCTTTGTCTGCAGAATTTAGTGAGTGTTCCTGACCTGCACATGTGTGAACTTAGCCTTAGATATCTGTTATATATATAATATTATATATAAGATATATGTAGGGTTGTATAGCCAAAACTATACAACTGTCCATTGAAATGACATCCAATCAGGCAGGCCCCTGCACTCCATAGAGGATGGAGATCGACCAATCAGATTGTATAGTGCGGTACACATTCTGACAGCCAGGACAACTTGTATCCAATCAGAGGGAAGTCCCCGCCCTCTGTTCCCTCTTCTGTGTATTAGTGACAAGAGGCCCAGGAATGTTAGATGGGGGAGTGGGCGTTTCCTAAATATCATCAACCACGCCCATTCTGCTTATCTTCGCCAATCACGGGGTACGGCTTCTAAAGTTCGCCTTGCAATTTGGAAGTGTGTAATGTAAAAGAAATCCCGGGAGGGAGAGATGTCCGGGCCGTCTACTTCTCCATAGATACATTCCACTGAGCGCCCAGCCCGGGACCCCACACGGCCAGTCACAGGAGAGGGAGAGGGGGCGGGAATGAGGGCGGGGCCTGGACGGCGCTGGCTGTCAATGGGGTGGAGGGAGCGGTGCGGATCTCCGGGATCCGCCCAATGAGCGGCAGCCCCCTCCCCTTCTGTCCCGCCCCTTCTCCTCTCCCGGTCCCCCTCCGGCACACACAGTGTGATGTGAGCTGTGTCCGGGATGTGTGCTCCGTCTAACCGTCTCTGTGTTCTCTCTTCTCCCGATCTCCGCCCCGGACTCTCCGCCTCCTGAAAACTTTCTCCGCCAGGAAGAGAAGGAAGCGAGCCGTGCAGTGCCAGCCTGCTCCCGCTCCGCAGCCCCACCGCCCGGCATCGCGACCTGAATGGACGGGTATGGGGAGAAGGGCCGCACTCTCCTACCCCGGGGCTGATCGCCGCGGTACGCCGGGACCCCTCCACCTCCTCCCGCTACTGATACTGGCCCTCTGGGGGCACACAGGTGAGACCGGCCCGTGTGTGTCTGTCTGTCTGTGCGTGTGTGTGTCCGTGTGTCCGACCGATCACCCCCGATCATCTCCTCCATACACCGGGCGATCATCTCCTCCATACACCGGGCGATCATCTCCTCCATACACCGGGCGATCATCTCCTCCATACACCGGGCGATCATCTCCTCCATACACCGGGCGATCATCTCCTCCATACACCGGGCGATCATCTCCTCCATACACCGGGCGATCATCTCCTCCATACACCGGGCGATCATCTCCTCCATACACCGGGCGATCATCTCCTCCACACACCGGGCGATCATCACCCTCCACGCACCGGGCGATCATCTCCCTCCACGCACGGGGCGATCATCTCCTCCATACACCGGGCGATCATCACCCTCCACGCACCGGGCGATCATCACCCTCCACGCACCGGGCGATCATCACCCTCCACGCACCGGGCGATCATCACCCTCCACGCACCGGGCGATCATCTCCCTCCACGCACAGGGCGATCATCTCCCTCCACGCACAGGGCGATCATCTCCCTCCACGCACAGGGCGATCATCTCCCTCCACGCACCGGGCGATCATCTCCCTCCACGCACAGGGCGATCATCTCCCTCCACGCACAGGGCGATCATCTCCCTCCACGCACCGGGCGATCATCTCCCTCCACGCACCGGGCGATCATCTCCCTCCACGCACCGGGCGATCATCTCCCTCCACGCACCGGGCGATCATCAATGATCATTTGGCAGCTGTAGTCCCTGATTGTACGGTGTGTGCTCAGCTTCATATAAACTATGGTGGGTTGGATGATTGGAGTCATGGGATGTTACTGGTGACAGATGTTTAGAATGATGGCACCTATGACCCCAAATTGTATGGTGTGTGCTCAGTTCAATGGTTGGATTCATCATGGGTTGTCTCTGGTTTTAGTATTTGCGGGGTGTCTCTGTCTCTGGTTTTAGGGGGGGTGGTCTTTGGTTTTAGTGTTGGGGGGTGGTCTTTGGTTTTAGTGTGGGGGGGTGGTCTTTGGTTTTAGTGTGGGGGGGTGGTCTTTGGTTTTAGTGTTGGGGGGGTGGTCTTTGGTTTTAGTGTGGGGGGGTGGTCTTTGGTTTTAGTGTTGGGGGTGGTCCTTGGTTTTAGTGTTGGGGGGTGGTCATTGGTTTTAGTGTTGGGGGGTGGTCTTTGGTTTTAGTGTTGGGGGGTGGTCTTTGGTTTTAGTGTTGGGGGGGTGGTCTTTGGTTTTAGTGTTGGGGGGTGGTCTTTGGTTTTAGTGTTGGGGGGGTGGTCTTTGGTTTTAGTGTTGGGGGGTGGTCTTTGGTTTTAGTGTGGGGGGGTGGTCTTTGGTTTTAGTGTTGGGGGTGGTCCTTGGTTTTAGTGTTGGGGGGTGGTCATTGGTTTTAGTGTTGGGGGGTGGTCTTTGGTTTTAGTGTTGGGGGGTGGTCCTTGGTTTTAGTGTTGGGGGGTGGTCCTTGGTTTTAGTGTTGGGGGGGTGGTCTCTGGTTTTAGTATTGGGGGGTGGTCCTTGGTTTTAGTGTTGGGGGTGGTCTTTGGTTTTAGTGTTGGGGGGTGGTCTTTGGTTTTAGTGTTGGGGGGTGGTCCTTGGTTTTAGTGTTGGGGGGTGGTCCTTGGTTTTAGTGTTGGGGGGTGGTCCTTGGTTTTAGTGTTGGGGGGGTGGTCCTTGGTTTTAGTGTTGGGGGGGTGGTCCTTGGTTTTAGTGTTGGGGGGGTGGTCTCTGGTTTTAGTATTGGGGGGTGGTCCTTGGTTTTAGTGTTGGGGGTGGTCTCTGGTTTTAGTGTTGGGGGGTGGTCTTTGATTCTAATGTTGGGGGGGTGGTCTCTGGTTTTAGTGTTGGGGGGTGGTCTTTGGTTTTAGTGTTGGGGGGTGGTCTTTGGTTTTAGTGTTGGGGGGGTGGTCCTTGGTTTTAGTGTTGGGGGGTGGTCTCTGGTTTTAGTATTGGGGGGTGGTCTCTGGTTTTAGTGTTGGGGGGTGGTCTTTGATTCTAATGTTGGGGGGGTGGTCTCTGGTTTTAGTGTTAAAGGGGGTGGTCTTTGGTTTTAGTGTTGGGGGGCGGTCTTTGGTTTTAGTGTTGGGGGGTGGTCTTTGGTTTTAGTGTTGGGGGGGGTGGTCTCTGGTTTTGTCAGTCTGTTCTGTAACCCATACTTGTGTGTTGTAGTAGATGGGATTAGCTGAGAGTAAGAGATTTGTATCTCCTGGCAGATCTGGGCTGTATGAAGATCTGTTCTGAGGACTACAGTATGGGGACAATGGTTGTGGACTTTCTGTCCCGGGTGACATGAGAGCCTCCTCTGCCCCTTGGAGCTGAGGACCTGGCAGCAGTATGGTGACGGTTCCCCCACACCCCTTTTTGGGCTTAGTAGCGGTTACATGCCGGATCCAGGAGTCCATATGCTAGCACTTATTCCAGGCCTTTATTGACATTTTCCCCTTTTATCCTAATTATTTATTGATAAAACGCCAGCATCTTCCACAGCTGTGAACAGTATGCTGGGCTGTGCAGACTAAGTGACCGAGGAGGAATTTCACCTAATGCAACTTTACAGAGAACAGAACGCCTTACATAAGGCGGCCTGTGTATTAGCGTATGATTATATTTATTATACACATTCTGTATTTTATTACTTTTTTAGAAGTCAAATAGTTTTGCGGTATGATAAGCTTAGACCTTTGAGCTTATCTCCACTGGCGGTTTTGCCATCACTGAAATGTCCTTAAACTGCCTAGTACAACCGCGGCAGTGCAGTTGATAGGCCCGGTACCCAGAGAAGCGGCATGTCAAAAAACCAACAAAGCAGCATTTTAGTCCCCAATTCTAGAGGTGAGTGGTTATCAGGAGATCTGGGAGCATTTTTTACAAGTAAGCACTTTTTAAAAAGTATTTTGCAAGTATGGTTGCACATGGAAGCAAACTTAGGGCATCTTTGTATTGGGGGAGAAGAGTAGTACAGTTGTTAAGGTGAAAAAACACACAGAAGTGCTTCTGTTCCAAGTTTATTGACACTTCAATTAAAGTCTGTGGGGCCAAAAACAAATCTCATGCATCATTTTGTGCTTCAAGTGACTGAGCGTAGGGATTTTGAACATCTACAATAGAACACAATTGGATTCTTGAGTGTTGTCATGCGTAGGGAAATGTGCAAAAACGCACAGCAAAATGCTTGGGGGGTGAATGGGGTTCAGGAGCTGCAACCTTCCAAGTTCCCAACCCAAGGGTGGTCACACACCTTCAAATAATGTCTGATTACGCTTAAAAACAAAAAATAATAAAGTGCTATTGTGAGCGTTGAATATGGTAACGCCAGTAGAGATGGGCTCCATATCAGAAAACGGGACCCTAACATTATACATGCATACACATAGAGATACTTCCAGTACGTCGTTAATGAAAGTTTTATTATCCTTGTGTAGAGAAGATGTTTGGAACAATGTTCTTCCAGTGTCTCTGCTGGCTGTGGTACTAGTGGTCCTTTTTGTGGTTGATGGATGTAAAGTTTGCTTTTCACAGAGATGCAGTGATCACCCTTTGGATGTGGAGGGCTTTGTACATAAAGATACCAGCAATGGTTGTGCTGTCTGAGCACCTGTATATCCTTTGTATGTCAGGAGAGGTGTGGATGTCGGCTGGCGCAGCTGGTGGCTGCTCTCTAATGGGATGTGCTCAGTCTTTTCCCCAAGGTGCCAAGGCTCTGCCTTTCCTCTATGATGCTTTTTCATGACTATACTCGGGAGGATTCTTGATGGCTCAGAAAATCATTTGGAAAGTTGGATAACCAACATCAACCAGTCAGATGTCGTATTTACAGATTTAAATCAGATAAAGTGACATCCCATTGTGGTGGGTTCTGTTCATGTACGGCTTTATCAAAGAAGCCTGCCAATGCTTTTATTTCACTTGCAGATAAATGAATGCTACAATATCTGTGTGATATAGTTCTTATTGACACTACTTGTGCATTGTAACCTGCAAAGGCGAGGTGAATGAGCACTATCATGAAGAGATGCACTGTTATTGTGAAAGCATTCTTATCTTAGGAGCCACCATCAAGGCTCATTTACCATAACTCCTATTCCTTGTTGGCATTGCAAAGTGTGTGTGTAAAATATAATATATATTATATAATTTGTGTATAAATGTTTTGTCTAGACCAGCCTTTCTAGCCTTTCTCAAACTTTTTACAACGGGGAAATCCTTAAGTTTTTTTTGTTTTTTTTTCGGGTTTTGGGGAACCCCAAACTAATTTATTGGGTGTCAGTGGGAAAATGACTATTAGGTTGGGGTTTAGTGGGAAGAATGTCTTACGCTGGTGGCCATTGGGAAGATTGGCCCCCTCACATTGTTGGCCAATGGGAAGATCGGCCCCCTCAAGTTGGTGGTCAAAATCTCGCCTTTACAGAGCCAAAAAGACCATTGGTGCCATGCAGCTGGCTGTGCCAAGTTTCGTTGTCCCCAGAACTATTCAGGCACCATCAAATAGGAGGTCAATCAGCCACAGTTCAAGGAACCCCCAACAACTTCTGGTGTACCCTCCTGATGGTGGGCAGAGCGGTCCCCTCCCTTAGGTGGCCAGTGGGCAGAGCCCTCACGGTGGTGGTGGTCAAAATCTCACCTTTACAGACAGCCAAAAAGACCATTGCTGCCATACAGTTGACTGTGCCAAGTTCTGATGGCCCCAGAACTATTCAAGCACCATCAAAGGTGAGGTCAATCAGCCACAGTTCAAGGAACCCCTAACAACCTCTGGAGGACCCTAGTTGGGAAAGGCCGGTTTAAATGTAGCACAAAGATCTGTGTAGTCATTTGCAGAGTCAGGATATGATTGATAGTGGAATATAAAGCTGAAAGCCCATTTTCTTTTTTTTTTTTTTTTTCTTTATTTGCTTTTTAACTGATTGCATTTTGTGCTGCAGGCGTGAACGAGTTAAGTATCCCCTCTTAGGTATACGGTGTGTAATGATCCAGATGTCTTTTTTTTTTTTTTTTTCCCCCTCAATTCCTTTCCTGGTGTTTGCTAGGAGTCAGGCTGAGATCAGGTTTCCAGCTTCTACAAGGAGAAAGGGGAGCCTTGTGCTGATTCTGCTCTGGATGGGAGTCAGAAAGAATTTAACCCCTGCAAGAGATTTCCTCTGAAAGACCAATCTGACATTCCCTTATCAAGTGACAGCTAATTCTTCTATTAATATATCCTAATTCTATATGCTGCATGGAGAGCGGCACAGTCCGTCCCCTGTACATGGAGTGTTCCCGTTCTGTTTATATCTAAAGTTCTGAAGCTAATTATGGTTGTAATTGTAACAACTGATGTGTGCAATGATATGTGGTTTGCAGCAGCCATTCAGCAGAAGCAGATAGGATTACATCTGGGAATCTACAGTACTTCCTCCCCTCTGGTTGGGAACAGTTAAGTTCAGAGGTTTGAATTGCCTGCTAGACTTTCTGAGACGTTCAGGGTCCACATATGTGATTTGACCTTTGCATAACGTCCTAATATTTGTGGCTTGTGACTAATTTGAACAGTTTGTATGGGGTGGATGGCTGAGAGGTGCTTTTGTTCAAGATCATTACCTTGAATAATTCCTGCAGCGATTAACTGGGAAAAGGTTGGGGCAGGCTAATCTAAATCTGATCAACAAAGCCTGATTATCTATTAAATGTTTACATCTGGATTTCTATCAGCAAGTTATTAAGTAACCACATTTACTGGTCAAGAGCTTTACAGCGGAGTAGTTCAAGGTTACTGCCAGCATATACATTCATAGATTTTATTTTTTTTTTTTTTTAAAGACCATCTTTAATATATAATATATTCTATTGACTTTTAAAACACAATTATGAATGATGCGAGGGAAAAAAATATACATTTTTCTTTTATATTATAATATATACATTTTTCTTTTTTATTATAATATATACATTTTTCTTTTTTTATTGTATAAGTTCAAAAATGTTTAAAAGATGTATTTTTTTTTTTTTTTTTTTTAAGAGGTGCACCAAAATGAAATTGTTGGTACTGAAAATGCAGGATGCACTTGGCCGAAAACGACTGACAGTTTTTAAAAAAATATATAATACAATTATATATTACTAAAGCTCTTATATGGACCTAATTGCTAATGTGAAAAACTAGTTCAGCTGCAGCTATTTAAATGTGCTCTGTTGCCACATACAGAATAATGAGATAAAAAAATATATTAATGGCGCGCTTAATAAATGTCGCACAGTAATTCCAAAAATGCACTCAAAAAACAATTACTAGTGCTCCCTCCTCTGTGAACAGAGATCCAATCCAAATATATAAGGTTATAATAATCATAAATATACAAACAATAATATCATACATATAATGAGAAATATGTGTAGAAAGTTCCAATAGAGATGAACCACCACCTGGAAGAAAGATTCCCAATCACCCTCAAGTAGTAAATAAATCAAAACCTGAGTCAAAATAATAGTCTCCAGAACATGGATCCCCACTCTGATGAGCTTATGTGGTTCAAGTGGTCTGTTTTACCCGCGACTGATGATTTCTAAAAAGTTGCTCTCAGAAATAAAAACACATCATGCGTCACAGGTCACATGACTTTCTCAAGGGAAATAAAGCATTATAACTATAACCTCTTATTTCCCTTGAGAAAGTCATGTGACCTGTGACGCAACGCATCAGGATGAGTCAGTGACGTCACCTTCGGTGTTTCACTACACCAGACGTGATGATTTCTAAAAAGTTGCTCTCATAAATAAAAACGCATCATTGCACAAGATTGCTGTGTAATTCATAAACCCCCAATTGATGTAGGCTGTTCACTCACATTTGGTTGGGTTAAAAAATGCTCTTAAAACGATCAGTAGTGCACACAGCTTTCCTCCTCACTACACGTCCGGTGTAGTGAAACACTGAAGGTGACGTCACTGGCTCATCCTGACACGTTGCGTCACAGGTTACGTGACTTTCTCAAGGGAAATAAAAGGTTATAGTTATAATGTTTTATTTCTTTTGAGAAAGTCACGTGACCTGTGACGCATAATGTGTTTTTATTTCTGAGAGCAACTTTTTAGAAATCATCAGTCGCGGGTAAAACAGACCACTTGAACCACATAAGCTCATCAGAGTGGGGATCCATGTTCTGGAGACTATTATTTTGACTCAGGTTTTGATTTATTTACTATTTGAGGGTGATTGGGAATCTTTCCTCCAGGTGGTGGTTCATCTATATTTGAACTTTCTACACATATTTCTCATTATATGTATGATATTATTGTTTGTATATTTGGATTGTATCTCTGCTCACAGAGGAGGGAGCACTAGTAATTGTTTTTTGAGTGCATTTTTGGAATACTGTATTACTGTAAAATATATATATATGACGAAACGCATAGGGAGAAGTCGGAGATGTGTGAAGCGATGGTTGTATACCGGGACGTAGCGGCCATTTCGTGGGTTTGCAACGCTAAACGTTTCTATCATGCTATTATTTTATTCCTGCAAATGTGAGTGTATTCATGTGGTTCTTATTCCTTTAAACTTTTAATGGGATGTCTGCAGTATGAGGAGTCTTTCTTTTATGTCCATTGAGACTTCGGGTGCTGTGGTGGAGACTCTGGAGACTATCCCTGAGGCTGATTGCTGTCATAGCTGTTGTTTGGGTGATACTTTATGCGCTAATTATCCCATCAGAGGGTAAGAGGTAGTGTGTTCGGGTGTTGGTGATGGTCTCTATACTCTTATGACATAGGTGATTGCTAGAGCAGAAACCATATCTGGGTATTATATGGACTGTTATTATGGACACCCCTATCAAATCATTCCCCGCATCTATTACCTTTTGTACCACCACCCCCTCCCTTTAGAATGTAAGCTCTACAAGCAGGGCCCTCCTGTCCCTTCTGTATTGTACTGTACTGTAATTGTGCTGCCCCCCCCCCTACATTGTAAAGCGCTGCGTAAACTGTTGGCGCTATATAAATCATGTATAATAATAATGGACTTTAAATGCAACTAGCGCTGCACCATTTTTCTGATATTTGTTTATGTTGTTCCATGCATATTGTGTCAGCTGCTTATAATTAACCCTTTACATCTTTATATACCTATAGCGCAGCAGATTTAGTTTTTTTTGTGTTGTTGGCCATTATCGGCACCTTTAGTGCAAGAAAAATTAATCCCTCTTCTTCACACTGGTCCGTTGCGCTTCCGTTGTGTTAAAAATCTTGCTACATTATTGGTCAGTTAAAAAAAAAAAAAAAAATCACCGGAAACGCACCTCCCTGTTAAAATGCATTGAAAATGCAGCAAGAACGCATCAAAAATGTACCCGTGTTACATTTTTGATGTGGTTTTGGAGTCACATGACCTATGAAAAACACACGGTAAAATCGTGGTAAAATCACATGCTTTTTCGATACTGTTATTTCCACTTTTTTCTCTATCACCAAAATGCTGATAACCCTATTTTCGGCTGAAATTTCAGTGCATCTTCATTTTTTTATTTATTTTTTTTGTCCTATCTTTAGTATTAATCCCTAACTTTTGAACTACAGCCTGACAAACTCTAGTGCCTAGAGCGCTTGAAAGCAAAGCTATATGTCCGATTTCTAAAGCGATTTTTCAGTTGCGCGAGGAGTTAAATACTTGCAAATGATTATCAGTTCCGTCGCGTTGATTGTGATCGTTAACTGATTGTATGTTGTTGCAGCCGCTTGCAGTTGTTGCGCACTTTCATGGGTTTGTACTGTAGTAGAAATCAATCACAGACCATGGTGGCAAAGCAGGTTCATCCAACGGTAACAATAGAAGTTCATGGAGGGCGTTTGGATTGACTGATCACAGGCAGTTTCAGATTGTCCAACACTCACTTCGGAATGTTGTATGTAGTTTGGCCTTACAATTATATCTTGAAGCAATTTTTTTTTAAACTATTCATTATAGTTTTTGGTATAAAATTGATACATAGCTTCATGAGGATTTACATATTTTTGCAGACCACCATGGTTGGTGTAAGATGTCACATAGATGCATTTTATGTTTTTCCCAAAATCTATGTGCACCACAAGTAGATACTGAAAGGTTCTTGGCTTGGTTCAGCCTTTATATCTATTCTGCAAATAAATATAAAGTATTTTAAAAAAATATATATACATACATGCTCCAAGTGAAGTATGTTGTCCTTGTTTTTGAAGAAGGCAACCACTTTGTTCTTGGAATTATGCTAAGAGCAGAGGCTGCCATCCTCACCCCTTCACCAGATGCCTCTGAGCAGTGCAGAGGTTGGAAGCAGACTCCGGGCTTTCTCCATCCCAGCACAAGTCTGGCCCCGAAGGCAAATTGATTTGATTGATCTTCCAAGACCAGCGCTATGTTACAGTATAAAGCAAATGAGCAGCTCTGAGCCTCCCACGGTTCATTGCTTCATCCTTTGTTGGTGCTGTGACGTGTTTTACCAAACCTTAATGACTAAAAACAAATGTAACAGAATAACACATCAAACATTTCCTAGAGAGCCAGAACGCCAAGAAATAGAAAACATGTCAATTACTTTTTGACTCCTAGAAGGACAAAAGTAATGGTGGAACCCTTTGTTATGTTATAGAGAAGTGAGTTGGCTGATGGTAGCACACTACTTGCTTTGTTTTAGTTATCTCATGCAGCCTTTCTCAACCTTTTTACCCCCCCCCCCCCAAGAAACCCTTGAAATATTTTTCGGGTATCGGGGAACCCTTGACAAAACCAATGCATTGGGAAAAATGCCCCTTGCATTGATGGTGGGAAAAAGACCCCTCTCACTCATGATGAGAATGCCACCCTTCCAGGCAGATAAAAAGATCTTCTGGGGTCATGCCATTCGCTCTTTCAAGTAGCAATGACCCCAGGAATATGCAGGTACCATCAAATAGGAGGTCAAAGTGGAAACTTCCCTCTCTCAATCGACATTGATTATTTTTATAGGGGAGGAGGGGCTTTCTTAGCTAAGCACACCCTCTCCTGCCTGCATGCCTGAGCTAACGACAGGTGGATTCCAGGAAGTAAATGCTACATGAATCATCTGCCCTTACTCAAGATGGCCATGGTCAGAAATAGTAGGGGGTGTTTTTGCCACAAAATATAAAGCTTGGAGACATTAATTGACGTGCGAGTTTGCTTTGATTATTAAAAATGAATAAAAGAGCATTTTTGGTTTGTGGTGGTCAGGTGAAGCGTAGCTCCACTTCAAGGAACCCCTAGCAGCCTCTGGAAGAACCTTAGGGTTCCATGGAACCCTAGGTAAAGTGTTACTAAACCCACAACAGTAAAATCGGTCTGTATATGCAGTATAAGGGGTTAATCCTCTGCATTGTGTATTAAGGCTGTTCGACCCTGTCTTCTCTGTTTCTCCCCATCTCCTGATAGAACAGAGGCTAGGGGACAAACCGCACATGCTTAGTTTGGTGTGTAATGCTAGAGTGTGTTTTTTTTTTTTTTTTCTTGGGAGGGTGCATGTGATCAGCACAGGGCCAATGAGCACTATCCAGGTTCTCAACTCCTGTCCTCAGGACCCACTAACAGGCCAGATTTTATGTATTAACTTGGGGAGATGCAGACTAGAATAGTGCAATCATGTGAATGCAAACGCGGCATGTAAACACGACAATGATCCATACCACAAAGTGATGTCCTGGTCTGCTAACGTTGTTTTTTCTTGGCTAGTAGTTAAATCCCAAGTAGTCTAAATCGGCTAAATAAATACTATGTGGATCAAAACTAAAGGTTTACAATGTTTCTTTTTGTGTAACGGCCTCAGCCTGAGTAGAAAGCCTGTCCCCCTGTCCCCTGCCAGAATACTTTAGACAAGGACCCTTCCTCTCTACAGGCAGGGGTCTCTCTGCAGAGGTCCGCCACAGCCCCTACGATACAGCTAGTGCTCATCAAAAAGCACCATGTAAAGTTTTCCTGATTTCGGAGATATATTTCTGACCCACCTGGGGGTTGTCGGACCGTTGCAGTGACACCGGTGCTTCCACACAGACAGCTAATGGTTCCTCTCTACAGCATGCTGGCAGGGGACAGGCTTTTCTTCTTTTCTATGTTTGGAGACAAGACTAAAAGCCATTGCTTCCACAAAGGGTGATAACTAAACTATAGGGCAAGCTATGTTTTCCTTATCGAAGATGGATTGTGAATTTAAACTATTAGCCACGCCCAATGTGAGCCAAACTCTGGTATTTATTATTGCCAAGTATGATGTCATTTTCAGCACACCGAATTTGTCATTTGTGATGTTTTTAGGTATTTAAATAGGAACTGCAGTCTGCTCAAAATTGCCATTCTGAAGCTTCCCTCCAAACACTTTGCATATTATTGTATATATATATACTGCGATTCTTTACTATGCTGCAGAAATCTCCCTCCACTGAGTGTGGCTGCATCCATTTTAACTGTGGGCAGCTAAAGCTACTGCCTGTTCACTTCCTGGATTTACACAGAGACACCTCCAACTCTGCAGCTCTCAATCGCCCTCTTATGACTTATCCCCCCTCCCTTCCTGGCAAACTTCCACGAGAGAAAGAGCTGTGTATGATGTCATAAGCCTAGGCTAATGACCAGACAAACAGCAAGTGGGCCGTATAAAGGTATTTACTACAGAAAAAAAAAGTGTTATAGTATCCAAAAGTTTAAAACAACAAGGGCAGAAGATTTAATAGATGGAAAGATGAAAAAATGACTGAAGGTCCGCTGTAATATTTTAAAAGATTTAAAGATTTCAATAATGCCTATACGGTTCAAACCCAGCACAGAAGTGATTCCCCTAATTATTCTATCCCAATACTGATTAGAAAAACTAGAGAAAATAACTTAATTATTGGTCAGTGCATGCCCATCTAAAAGCTCTTTGTGTCGGGTAATGAGTGGTATTTATTTCACATTCATTGTGTTGACACTCTGCAGATGTCTAGCAAATGAAGCATTAACCTTCCTTCATGTAACCAAAGTGTGAATTATAAAGCCGTTCTGTGTTTACCATGGGTATGCCATTACGGAGTTTATTCTTTTAGAGAAGTGATAAGAATATAATGTGTTCTATACACTGAATGAGATTAGGAAAGTGTGATCGTATGTCTTTGGAGCAAGGTCCTTAGGGATTATCACTAGAAGTGGCAGAAATGATGTGCCATTTAAGCATGAATACTGGTTTGTGACCATAACAACCTTATAAAACTACACATCATCAGAGAGCAGACTCTCCCTGTGCCAAAAAGCTTGTCCCCTGTCAGCATTCTACAGAAAAAGACCCTTGCTGCTGTGTGGAAGCAGTGGTCTCTCTGCAGTTTCTGAGTAGGTATAGTTTATTTAAAGGACACTGCATACACTTTCCTTTTATACCATCAACATTGTAAAAGCAATACAAACAATAGTTATATTTGACAATCCAATATAAGCTTATGTGAAAAATCTGAAAAAAGTTCTACCAATCTGCTGGCCGTCTCTTTCCACAACTTCCTGGATTCCCTGCATGCTTTGCAGCTTCTCCTCTGCTGTTTACTTTCTATTTCTAAGGACTACATATCCCATGGTACCATGCTGCCTGCAAGCAATGATTTCTGTACTGATTTCGCCTTCTGAAACTCCTCCTCCTCAGCGTCTTTTGTAGTTCAGAAGGCAGGCTCTGTGAAATGTGACACAGCAGTGCCTACTACTCACAGGGCATAGTGAATGCATGTCACAGAATTCAAGGAGGTAATTGTGTGAGGATCTCCACAAAGTAAGTTTACAAACTTCAAGATCATTCAGATTAAGGTAAAATCACATGACAAGTCGCACCTTGTCGCTGGCAATCGCACTGTTCAAATTGGTGCGACACTGACTTTGTGGTGCCGTATCAATTTGAAAAAGTAGTTCCTGCACTACTTTTGGCTTTTTCGAGTTTGACTTGCATAGACATCTGTGCATGAAGCCGCACAGATGTCTTCCAGTTTTTTTTTTTTTTTTTCAGATGAAGTCACAAGATTTCAAAGCCGCAGTCAATGTGAATGAGGCCTAATAGGAATAGGCTGGAAATAATTGAAATAAAATGGTGGAAATTAAATCTAATTTTATATTTTGACCATAGATACGATTTAACTACTTACCGACCAGCCGCCACAGATATACTTCGGCAGGGCGGCTCTATTGCGCGAATAGCCGTACCGGTACGGCGCCCTGTGTAACATCTATAGCAGGCGCGCCGCCGGAGCCGATGCGTGTGGCCGGCGGTCGCGATGGCCACCCGCGATCGCCCCACAGAGAGCCAGAACGGGGATCTGCCAGTGTAAACAAAGCGGATCCCAGTTCTGTCAGAGGAGTAGAAAGAGATCGTCTGTAACTAGTGATCAGAAACAGCAATCTCTCTCTACTCCCAGTCAGTTCACTCCCCACACAGATCCGTGTAGAACAAGACTGGTTGTTCGTTAATGGGGAAAGGATTACATTGCCTATCGGCAATACTAGTGACTAGTCTCTTTCCCCCTGCTTGTCCTCTTTGGGCACACCTTCCACAGTTCAGATCTTCTTTAGGACCATAAGTTGGGTGCCAGCTGGCATTCATTCGGGTAAACTGGCCCTTGATCATCATATACAGACGTCTCAAGTCTCCCGCGACTTGAGGGATACTCCTGCGTTTGATGGCGGGCTCACGGACACCCGCGAGTGCAGCACAATCTCCCGGCTGAGCCTGCACTGCCACTCAGCCTGGAGTAATCACAAACAGTGGGTGTCTCCTGCTGTGTCATGCAGCTGCGGTCTTAACTGTTCTGCGCCTGTCCACTGTAACAAAGCCCCGTCTGGATCTGCATCCATGATAGATGGAACACTGATTCAATTTCCCAGCATTGTATCAGTGTTCAGTTGACCGTCTATCATGGATGAGGAGGCAGGACTTTGTTACAGTGGATGGCCGCCGAACAGTTAAGACTGCAGCTGCATGACACAGCGGGAGACACCCGCTGTGTGTAATCAAGGTACTGGCGAGGCTGCAGATGGGCACTGATGAGGCTACGGATGGGCACTGATGAGGCTACGGATGGGCACTGATGAGGCTACGGATGGGCACTGATGAGGCTACGGATGGTCACTGATGAGGCTGCCGATGGGCACAGTGAGGCTGCATTGATGGGCACCGACGAGGCTGCAGATGGGCACAGTGAGGCTGCATTTTTGGCACTGACGAGGCTGCAAATGGGCACAGTGAGGCTGCATTTTTGGCACTGATGAGGCTGCAAATGGGCACAGTGAGGCTGCATTGTTGGTGAGTGTGACACAACATTTATCTTTTATATTATTAATTACCTTTAAATTATTATTTTATTATTAATGGGGGGGGGGGTGTCGGCACAGAGCGTGACCTCCCTGAAATGAGCTTGCCACCTCCCTGAAATTAGTTTTTGCAGGTTGGGATGTCTGCTTATATAATGGTGATCTTACAAATATTTTTGTATTAGGATGGATTAACTTAGTCTGTCACAATAATGTCATGTTGGGGTGGAGGTATTAACAATTGCTTTAGAGTTGAGTGTGAGGGTTAGACCCTCCCTGATAACTGCATGGTGGGAACTAATAAGGGGCCACCTTTCCGTTGAAGTGGGAAATCCCCTGACATGCTCCATTCAAGCAACCATTTTGTTGATCTAAAAAACCATTGGATTGAACCAATTATTTTACTTTTCCGCAGTGTCCTATGAATGTTGATGATGCTCCTGCTTTCCATATAATTGATAGGCTGCATTCTTTAGAATTTCGATGCATGTCAAAATGGGTCTCACAACAGTAAGTCATAAATGACAGGTGTACTTTAAATTCTCTTCCAAGATGCAGATAAGTACTCAATCAAATTGCTCTGCTTCTGAGGCCTAGATATCTAATGCTAAATATTAAAAATAAATTGGAAATGTAAATCAATCAAAGCATTAGCTCTTTGTAATCCTATCCAAATGCCAGGCAAAGGCTTCTGATTTCAACAAAGCAATGCATGCATTTCCTGAATGGAGATGAAATGGGGCAGAGGCTGCTTACTCATACATTTCATGGCCTTTCTTGGCTGGCTCCCCAAGCTTGTTTTTTTACTAAGCATTGCTCTGGCATTCTGACAGTAGTGTTTTCTCTTTTCTTTTAGGCACCCTGTCTAACCAAAGTGTGCACTGTCATTATAAATGTATGAATAATGGATATTTCTGGGTGTAGGCTGTACAGGATGTTCAAAGAGATAAAACCTTAAATTGATGAGGCTTCTAAATCAGAAATCTATATGCAGCAAGGCCATAATAAATTCTAAGCTTGAATCCCGCTAAGGACTACCTGGATTGTATTAAAGCTGACCTGCCTTCTGCATTGAAAAGAGTCGCTAGACATCACAAATTAAAATTGCTGAGCTTACGTCTGAGAGGACACAAAGCCTTGGTAGTCTTTCGAGTCTCTGATGTAGAAAAAATAACCATGTCAAGGCCATATTGCAGAATTGCACACTAACCTCATAAGAACATTGCTCCACTTTGGAAATGGCACCTATCTCTGTAGAAATGATCTTGCCATGTACAGATCAGCATCAGAAAGGGGTATTTGGCATGTGCTAATAACCTGCACAGATCATTGTCTGTTACTTTGAACAAATAAAGTGTATTGAGCTGAGGCTTTGTTAAAATTGGTATAGACTTCAAGGCTTGTGAGTACTAAGTGCCTCATTTGTTTGTACCGCTCTCCTTCATGATCCTGCTGGAGTGAGTGCTAATTGCACAATTCATTAATAGGGTGGAAGACAATATTTCAGTAGTTTTGGCCCTGGCTCAGATGGGTGCTAACCACTTCTAGTAAAAGAAGTATGAGACACACCAGTGCTGGCTACTTCAAAAGTTGATAGTTCCATAGTTGTTCAGCTCAACTGTGGCTGTACTGTTTTTAAAGCACCATTTCTCAACCAGGGTTCCAAGGAACTCTATGGTTCCTCGGGGGTTGTTATGGGTTCCTTGGGTGATGAGAAATCTGTAAAGTGACCACTAATGGCAATTGTGGCTATCTGTAGGGGTGGGAGGCTTTTTTTCCATTGACCACGAATGAGACATTCTTTCTACCAAGCTGCAATGTTAGGCGCATTTTCCCAATTAAGCACCAATGTAATGATCCTCTCAATGTAAGGAGCAAACCTTCTCCCAATAGATACAAATTTAGAGGTAATTCTATGTATTTAAGTTTTGTACAAAGCAAGAACAGAAAAAAAGACAATCTCACATAGACATTACTAAGTTGGTGTAATAACAGGAACAGAAATGTCCATAGAGTCCAAGTAGTCTAGGGTGGGGGTCTCCAAACTTTCTGAACAAAGGATCAGTTTACTGTCCTTCAGACTTAAGAGGGGCTGGACTGTGGCCATTGGGAGTAGAAAAGGTCTCAATGTAATTTGGAATAAACAATGCCTCATGGTTGGTGTCAGTGGGAGGGATAGCACCCCATTGTTGGTGTCAGTGGAAGAAACGGTGCCCCATCGTGTGTGTCATTGGGAGAAATTGTTCCCCATTATTGCTGTCATTGGGCCCCATTGTTGGTATCATTGAGAGAAATTGTGCCCCATCGTTGGTGTTAATGGGAGGCATTCTGCTCCTTCATTGGTGTCAATGGAGGTAATTTGCCTCATTGTTGGTATCAGTGAATGAAAATGGTGCCACAAGGGCTGGATAAAAGTAAGCAAAGGGCCACATTTTGGAGACCACTGGTCTTAGGAAATGAGTAGTGCCCAATTAAGAGAAACATGGAGTGGCACTTATGCAGAAAGTATAACATTGGAAATACTGTTTGGGGTGGAGGATGGAGGAAACAGGATAATGGCCACTAATGTAAAGGGTAACTCCACTTTTGTGGGGGGAAAAAAACTAGCAATTAAAAAATAGTTTAGCAGTTACAATTGCAACACAAGTGATATTGTGATTGAATGTTATTAAAAATTACCTTTTCATTTCTCTGCACTGTACAATTCAATATGGCTACCCGGAGGCGTTCTGTACACCGATAGTGTACAGAACACCCCCCATGATATGTCATTTCCTTCTTGAGTGATTGACTTACTGATTTTCCCAGAAATCTTCACTAAGATACAAATTAGATTTTGAACATCCCCTGCCACAAAATGTCATTTTTGGTGAGATACAGACCCTGCAAGTTTCCTCATTAGAGCCCTGCATGTGCAGCAGCTGATTTATAATTATAAAACCATTCACTTTACACACGGACACAAACAGCTATTTCTTGACTTTTTACTTCACTGGCTGCATATTAGTTCTGGGTCAGTGATGTACAGGACGTTGAAGCTTTAAGAGCAATTGAAGTGCAACACAACAAAGGTGAAAATGATTGGATGCTCATATGCGTCCACCTCCCATGTGAAGGTGCCCTTAGAATCCTGTTGCTTAGTAACACGGGTTGGGCTTTGTTTGAGTCGGTTTATATTTTCATACATCTCTTAGGGCAGTGTCACCCAGTGGCGGGTCAACTGATCCTTGGCGTTGATCTCCTTTCACTCAACTCATTTACTCCCTTCAAAACTTTCATTCTTTTAATGCATAGTTTAATATTATTTATGGCCGATGGTTGCAGAGGCTCAGAAATGACAGCGCATACTTTGATTATTTGCAGTTCAGGGCCTGTCACGGCCATTATGTACAGATCTCCCGAAGGTGCAGTTTTCTAGACGTTCTGTAAGTCCTCGTCTCAGTCGGTGGAGGTCAGCTGTGTGGCTTTTTTTTATTTGTTTAGATTTTCTGACCTTTGAAGAAATGGCAGTCAGGGGAAATGTATCTTGTCTGATTGCAGCATACGTTGTTATTGTTCCAAGTCATCTTGGGAAAGGCAGAGCGAGCTTGAAATTTGATTTGCTCCAGGCCTCGTTGAACTAAGTTCCTCTCTGTCTGCTGGAAGAGCTTAGCTACAATTCTGTTTTGCATAGCTTGAAATGTGAGCTGCATTTTTTTTTTTTTTTCTTTACTGTATGTACATGGATTGGAATATTCGCTTACCACCTGTGTTTTCCTGGCAGTGTTTCCCAGGCTGTAAAGAAACATCAGGGTGGTCAAACCTAATGGCCACAAAAATCCAGTGTGAAGCTCGAAATTTTTATTTTTTTTCCAAATTGTTTGCTCTGTGTGGTGTTGATTGTAGAGCTCCAGGCAAAAGTAAAAAATATTTAGTTAGTATGTATATTCAGTGAATCACGTATGTTATTGTAAAACTGTGCCAAGTGTAATTACCTGTAATCCTTCTTTATATTAAATTCCCATCATCCTCAACCACCAGTTAAATCTGAAAGTGGCAGAATGTGGGTGTGCCTATACCAGCTGTAAAAATGGGGGGAAATTTTTATTTTGTAGACTCTCCTGGATAGGGTAGGATCAGATGCACAGTAAAGATTCTCCTGGCTAGGATGCACAGAAAAGACTTTTCTGAAAAGGATAGGGTGCACAGAAAAGACTTTTCTGAAAAGGATAGGGTGCACAGAAAAGACTTTTCTGAAAAGGATAGGGTGCACAGAAAAGACTCTTCTGAAAAGGATAGGGTGCACAGAAAAGACTCTCCTGAAAAGGATGGGGTGCACAGAAAAGACTTTTCTGAAAAGGATAGGGTGCACAGAAAAGACTCTCCTGAAAAGGATGGGGTGCACAGAAAAGACTCTCCTGAAAAGGATGGGGTGCACAGAAAAGACTCTCCTGAAAAGGATGGGGTGCACAGAAAAGACTCTCCTGAAAAGGATAGGATGCACAGAAAAGACTCTCCTGAAAAGGATGGGGTGCACAGAAAAGACTCTCCTGAAAAGGATGGGGTGCACAGAAAAGACTCTCCTGAAAAGGATGGGGTGCACAGAAAAGACTCTCCTGAAAAGGATGGGGTGCACAGAAAAGACTCTCCTGAAAAGGATGGGGTGCACAGAAAAGACTCTCCTGAAAAGGATGGGGTGCACAGAAAAGACTCTCCTGAAAAGGATGGGGTGCACAGAAAAGACTCTCCTGAAAAGGATGGGGTGCACAGAAAAGACTCTCCTGAAAAGGATGGGGTGCACAGAAAAGACTCTCTTGGATAGGGTAGGATAGCATGCACAGTAAATACTTTCCTGGATAGGATGCACAGAAAAGACTCTACATTCCTTTGGCCTCTGTGATTCTGCTTTATCCTGGTTCTCCTCCTACCTATCTCAGCACACTTTCAGTGTCACAACTCCATCTCCTCCGCTCTTCCTCTCTCTGTTGGGGTACCCCAAGGCTCCGTTCTTGGGCCCCTCCTATTCTCGCTCTATACCTCTTCCCTGTGTTAGTTGATCACCTCACATGGCTTCCAATACCACCTCTACGCCGATGACACCCAGATCTATCTCGCCACTCCTCAACTTGCCCCCTCGATCTCCTCACGAATCTCAAACCTACTGAATGACATATCGGTATGGATGTCACACCACTTTCTCAAACTCAATCTTTCTAAAACTAAGCTTGTAATATTTCCTCCTTCCCGGTCCCCCCCCCCATGACTTTAACATTAAGATCAACAGCACAACCATTGGTCCCTCCACACATGCCAGGGTCCTGACTGTGACCTTTCCTTCAGCCCCCATAGCCAAACACTGGCTAAATCCTGCCGCCTTAACCTCCGCAACATCTCCAGAATTCGACCCTACCTGACTAATGACCCCACAAAGCAACTTATTCACTCCTTGATTATTTCCCGCCTTGACTACTGCAACTCTCTCCTTAATGGCCTACCCTTACGCAGGCTATCCCCCTTCAGTCTATTATGAATGCTGCTGCTAGACTAATACACCTCACTAACCGATCCGTAACTGCTGCCCCTCTCTGCCAATCCCTTCACTGGCTTCCCCTACCCCACCGTATAAAATTCAAAATGCTAACCACAACATCGCCCCCAGCTACATCACCAGCCTCATCTGCAGATATCGCCCAAATCGTCCCCTCCGCTCCTCCTAGGACCTCCTGCTTTCTAGCTCCCTTGTTGCTTCCTCTCATGCTCACCTTCAGGACTTCTCCAGAGCCTCTCCCATCCTCTGGAACTCCCTGCCCCAGTAGATCCGATCAGCCCCTAACCTGTCCACCTTTAGGAAATCCCCGAAAACTCACCTATTCAGGGAAGCCTATCCCACACCCACCTAACAACTGTCCCCGAGCCACCCCCATCAAATCATTCCCTGCATCTATTATCTTTTGTACCACCACCCCCTCCCTTTAGAATGTAAGCTGTACGAGCAGGGCCCTCCTGTCCCTTCTGTATTGAACTGTACTGTAATTGTGCTGTCCCCCCTCTACATTGTAAAGCGCCGTGTAAACTGTTGGCGCATGCTGTATATGCTTATTGCAGCTAGTTGTGAGATCTGCAACCCATTTCACCAAATTTACATTTTCCAGGTAGGCAGAGGATGTTAAATTTGCTCGAAAAGGAAGGTTTTATTTCTACTGAAATAGTCAGAATGGATTGTAGTAATCTTCTGCGGTAAATGGGATCTTTGGCAATGTATTTAAAGCTCAACTGAATTTCAATTTAAATCGGCTAGGCTTCATGTACACGAGTGCTTTTGGCTCACAGCGCGAAAAAAAAACAGGTGTATTTTGGCACCTGGGAGGCACAGGTGAGTACATACAGCCGCTGCCAGCAGCCTGTCAAATCAGCCAAGTGGTATTTGTGTACAGGGGCATGTGCCACGAACGCTAACCTTCCTTGTACGCATACGGCCTTGAAAACAAGAATAAGTAAAACCCTTTCACACTGGGCCTCGTTAGCGCTAAAGCGCTGAAACAAGCAGCGCTGTTTAATCGGCACTTTTTGGCAGCTAGCGGGGTGCTTTTTAGCCCCTGCTAGCGGCCGAAGAAGGGGTTAAAAGCGCCCGTGTTGCGGCGCTTCCGAATCGATTTTCAGAAGCTTTGAAAGCACTGCCCACTCATTTAAATGGGCAAGAGTGTTTTGGGAGCGCTGTATACAGCACTCCCAAACCGCCTCAAAGATGCTGTTTGCAGGACTTTTCCTAACCTCCCGCAAGCGCACCGCCCCAGTGTGAAAAGTCACACTGAAATCAATGGGAGGCAGTTTACAGGTGCTAAAACTCCTGGAAACCACCTCAGTGTGAAAGGGGTCTTATGCGCAGATGTGCGGACAGCTGCCATTTCAGATTTTGACAGGCTGCTGGCAGTGAGCTTTACGCAACACCTGTGCCTCTTGTGTGCTGAAATGCGCTTGCTTTTCTTTCTCTTTTTTTTTTTTTTTTTTTACACCGTAGAGACCAAAGTGTTAAATACCCTAGTTCCTAAATACCATCCAAGTGCATCAAATCGAAGGGTGTGCAGAGATTTACAGTTGGTTTTCTTTAGAAAGAAGCAACAGCCTGAGTAGAAAAGCCTGTCCCCGGCCAGCTGTTGCAAAAGAAAACCCTTGCTTTCTATGTGGAAGCAGTGTCCTCTGTGCAGGGATCTGACAAACCACCAACTGAGTCAGCACTAGTTACTCAATCAGCAGGGAGAAAGAGTCTAGAGAGTATCTAATCACATCAAAGGGCGTGTTGGACCTCTGCAGGGAGACCACTGTTTCCATGCAGTAAGGGGCCTTCTCTGCAGCATGCTTGCAAGGGACAGGCTTCTCTACTTAGGCTGTTGTTGCTTTCTTAAGAAAACGAATTGTAAGCCTTTTGAACGCCTGGAATATATTTTAGCTGATTTAAACTTAAACCTCAAGTTCAGTTGGGCTTTAACTTTGCGATATAGTAAAACGTTATATATTTAAGTGGGTCTGCCTATCAAATCGGCTCGCCTTCACAAATATTTTCTGTTTTTGATAAGCTTTTGAAATGCTTCCAGATTCTTCTGTGAATATTGTAAACCGCTTCTCCCCTGTGTTGCACATATATGTGGCTATACGGAGGTAAGCCATAACGTGAGTTGTCACATTTTTGTGGCGCTATGTTGTTGTGTGGGCGCACTTGATCTGTGACCCCCACAACAGTGATGAGCTGTCACAGATAGCTCACTGTCAAGTACCGATGAATGGGATCCAGTAGAAGGGGCACCTTATCACTGCAATTTGCGCACCCTAATTATGTAAACGCATAAGTGTGATCTCAGCCTACCATCACTGGTTATTTAAAAGGGTCAACAGCAAGGGGTTAAAGGTGTTTTCATGTAAACAAATGGGTATTTTAGAGATCTATCAGCTCTTTAATTTCACCCATGAGTGCCTCTGTACTAGTTTTTGCTGTTGTAATTTTACAAGCACAGTTTATATAGCTTTTGGATGTTTGAAGTGTTTTATAACCACCTTCTTCTCTTTTCTGTTCTTGCAGGCTACTGTCATCAGCAGACGCAGTGTCGTATTCAGAAGTGCACAACCGACTTTGTGTCATTAACCTCACACCTAAACACAGGGAGCGATGGCTTTGACTCTGAATTCTGTAAGGCCTTGCGGGCCTATGCTGGCTGTACGCATAGAACTTCAAAAGCATGCCGTGGAAACCTAGTTTACCATTCTGCTGTGTTGGGTATCAGCGATCTGATGAGCCAGAGGAATTGCTCCAAGGATGGCCCCACTTCTTCAACCAATCCAGAATTTGCCAACGACCTTTGTAACTTTCATAGTAGAGTGACAGCACGGGAACTAAGGGTAGGGGAGCAGACGCAGCCCAATTACCTCTTTTGTGGCTTGTTTGGGGACCCTCATCTAAGGACTTTTAAAGACCATTTTCAGACTTGTAAAGTGGAGGGAGCATGGCCACTGATAGACAACAACTACTTGTCTGTTCAAGTGACGAATGTGCCCGTGGTCACTGGATCCAGTGCTACTGCTACAAACAAGGTACCTATTACTGTCACGCTGCTTTCAATAAATAACAGGAACTTTTTATAACATGTTTGAATGCAACCAGGAAACTTTGTTTTATATGTTTCAGTAACCTTGTTTTCCTTCTCTGTAATTGGGCATTTTGCTGCTCTCTGAATTGGCTGAAACCTTTGTATCTCTGCAGATAACTCCATACAAATTGCATATTTCTGTACCTGTCCTCTATACCAAAAGGTTAGACATCCATAACCTTGTAGTTGACATCCTTAAAACCTATGGACTTGTTGAACCCAGTCACTTATTCTGGGCTAGAATGTCCCCGTCTTTTCAGCACTGGACATTTCCAACCATCGTAGTACTAATGACCTTTTCAAGCTAGTAGTTGCCCGTAACAAGATCATGTATGCCATCTAACTGGAAGCCCTTTAGTGTTTTGAAGGGGAATTTCTGTTCACAGTGCTAGATTTAGCAATGCCTTTTCCCTCAAACCATAAAGAGGCCCTGCCACCCTTGTTCGTGACAGCGTCTGTGTAAAGCCAACACCTGACCAACTTATACTTGCCTCTCTAGTGCTCTTTTGCCATTCCTTCCTCCATTGCAGCCACCAAAATACCTATTGTCTGACAGTATCAAATCACAAGTGGTGATGTCACACCCTCGGTCATGCTTGGGCCTAGTGATTGAGTACTGCATCATTGATAGAAGTCACCTGCTCTGGGTATTTGGCAGTGGTGGACACAATAGGAGGAATGAAGGGGAAGCACCCGAGAGGCGAGTATAAAGTGGTCATTGGGTGGGGGTTGCATAGAACCTGTCAACCTTTCCTGAATTCGCAAGATGACCGGGTCTTAATTGGTAATTCTTATGTGCTGCAATTCATAGCAGCCTATCAGAATTCATTATTTCCTGGTCTGACTTTTTGCAGGTTGAATGCTTCTGTGGCTAACTACACATAAAGTGCGCCTGTGGCCAAACTATGGGCATTGAACTATATGCATAACAAGCGTTTAAAACAAGTCATTGCTTCGCTTTCTAGCCGCTTTTAATGTGTCATTTATGCTCTAAGATCACAACAGATATTAAGAAACGGACGGTTATCAGGATAACTTAGAAATACTTTTTGGTTGTTTACATCGGAAGGTTGACAGCTGCCCAAATTCTGCTGTAGTAGAAAACCACAGTGCCTGTGTGGTGAATATTGTATCTATAAGCATTGTGGAGAAATTAATTTTCAGAGATGTATGAGGGCTTGCTTTTAAAGTGTTTTTAGTGATTGTTTGGTATCTGTAAATTCCGGTGTGCATGATCACATTCACCTTAAGTTGGTACTCTTTAAAGCTATTACCGCTAAACTTGTAGTATTAGGATTGGAGTCTTTAGTTCACCAATTTGACCTCCACTGTTGTTGTTCTCAATCTTCTTTAGTGCTTTGTGCACCTACGCAGTGAATGCCCTTATGCCGTGTACACACTATCGGACTTTCCGCTAACAAAACCGTGGATTTTTGTTCGAAGGTTGTTGGCTTGCATACACATGGTCACACAAATGTTGGCCAACAATTCTGAACGTGAGAACGCGGTGACGTACAAGACGTACGACGAGGCGAGAAAAAGGAAGTTCAATAGCCAGTGCGGCTCCTTCTGCTTGATTCAGAGCATGCGTAAACTTTTGTGTGACGGACTTGTGTACACATAATCGGACTTTCCGACAACAAGTTTAGTTGGCAGAAAATTTGAGAACCTGCTATCAAACATTTGTTGGCGGAAAGTCCAACAGCAAATGTTCGATGGAGCATACACACGGTCGGACTTTCCGACAACAAGCTCACATCCAACATTTCCCGTCGGAAAATCAGACCGTGTGTACGCGGCATAAGACTTTAATGGAGCCACGCTTTGAGCGTCTCTAGTCTCAGTAGTGTACAGAGTATTCAATTCTATAAGGGTTCACTGTGCAAGTGTGGTGAAAGCAGTGGCGTCTCCAGCTTTCAAATTTAGGGGGGGCACATGGGGGGACAGGGACAAAAGTAGGGGGGCAACTATAAAATGTGTGTGTGTGTATATATATATATATATATATATATATATATATATATATCCTGGGGCCCTTTACTACGACCCCACAACGGGCCCTTTCACATGTTCTGCAGTGAGCTCCCTTCCTACTGTATTGGGGTCCCCCAGGGTGGCAGAAAACAAGAGATATATGTCACCAGCATACCAAGAAAATATAAGGATCCAAAGCAGTGGGAGAACTATCAGGGTTGCAAAGGTTGTCTTGCCTCCGGGCCCTGGTGTTCTGCCACTGTGGGGTTCCCCAGCCTCCTCTTGCTGTCCTGCCCCTGCTATTGACAGCTCTGGTCTGGCATCTCTTGGAATTTACAGGCTGGTCCTCCTGTCCTAAGGACGGGAGAAATCAGTCTGTTTTTTCAGTAACTGAAAGTCCTGGTGGAGTCCTTCCTGCAACTCGCTCTTCTCCCTGCCAATGAGGATGCAGGTGAAGGAGCAGATCAGGCGGCCGTGGTTGTGTGAACGCTCGCATTATGCAGTGTCAGCGAGCAGGGGAGGGGGGAGGAATCACCCGCAGGAGCTGACTGGGGACTCTCTCCCTCTTAGACATTGATTTTTTTGTAAAAAAAAAAAAAAAAATTTTTTTTTTGGGGGGGGGCACATGGTGGGGCACAGCATAATGTTGGGGGGGTCAGGGCCCCCTCTGGCCCCCCCCTAGGGTCGCCATTGGGTGAAAGCTGTAGAAAATGCCCAACCCTAGGAAACAGGGAGCCTGGGTTCACACTGCAGCGCTGCGATATGGTGTGAATTTAATGCGGATTTTTGTCCGGGGTGTGGTGCGAATTTACAGTGCGATTTACAGCGTGGAGGTACGAACAAATTTTGCATTTCAGGATAGAAGTTCGCATTGCACCCGCACCAAAAAAAGCACAGGAGCCTTTTTTTTTATTTTATTTATTTTTATTAGATTTATTTATTTTTTTCCCTGCATCAAATTCGCAATGCTGATATGTGAACCAAACACATATCTATTCTATTCAAGTGACATGCGAATCTTTGGTTCCCTAACCGCATCTAAACCACTCAGGATTCGCAGCAGTGTGAACCCAGGCTGAAGGAGGTAAATGGGGAATGAGGAATTGAGGTAAGTGTTTAGTTTAGGGAGATGAAAAGGATAACTAATCTACTTTTTACTATATATGCAGTTGTCCTCTAAATCTGCCCAAAAGTGGCTTGAAATACTGGTGATTGCTTGACAAGTTTGAAATAAAAAAATCAAAGGACCTGGGGTGTAAAATTGTTGACTGAAAAGTAACTGTATCCTGTACTCAGATGTTCAGGTAATCGGACAGCTGCCTACCTGCCTGCATGCAATAGCCGACAGGGCCATCCACGCAGTTTAGAAATCTGTGTGTGTATGGCTAGGGTAAGTCTTGATTGCTCCATGTATCCTGCAGCAAATCACTGCACTTTGCACTACGTTACTGAATAAAGACCATGGTATTCCTGGAAAAGCTAAACTGCAAATACCATAGTATTGCAACATATTCTGAATAAAGTTCACATCTTTAAACCTATAGGTAAAATGACCCGAGGTTATTTGTATAGTTAAATGTATTGATGACGATAAGTTGACACCTTCAAATGTTATGCCAGTGACAGGAAAAACAACTTTTCCACACAATACCGCGTTTTCAGTCTTTTATTTCTGAAATGGATTATGGCAGGTTTGGTTTAGATGGCAGATATTTGTTGCCCACTATCTGCTGGTATTTTAAAGGCCAACTCCAGACAAAATCCTTTCTTTTTAGCTAGGACATCCATCAAAATGCTGTCTGTTACAGGTCTTCCCTTCTCTTCACGTTTTGGTCCAATGGGGGCTGAAATGGTAACAAACATACAGTTTTTTTTTTAGTAGATTGAGGGAAGTGTTAGATTAGAACATCTGTGAGATTTTTATCATCGTCCTGGTGACCTCATTGTAATCATTTGTTGTCCTGCTGTCACAAGGATAGAAATGACTGGACATCTGCCCAGTGACAGAACAGACAGCTACAAAACCCGTGCAAAGATCCTTTCCTACTACATTCAGAACTAGAAAATGGCTGGGGTTGTTTTGATTAAATGCATGCCAAAGTGCATTTCTAGCACATACAGTATCTTAAAACTATGTTGAAGTAAACCTGTACTGATGGAGATATAGAGTTCACCATTGCTGTCCTCCTTGTAAACATGCTAGTTGCCTGGCTGTCTTTGGCTTTAGTACTTTGAGTCACTGACCTGGATTATCAATGCAGGTTAAAAAGTCAGAATGCAGTCAAAACTTATGATCTGGCGAAATAATACTAAAGCCGTTTGATCAGCAATGACAGCCAGACAGTTGGCATTTATAACTTAGTTGCACCCCAGCGTTTTTCCCCCAGATGTGTTTCCCTTTTGAAATCAATGAAAACTCATCAAACCGCCTGTCAACACCTCATGATGCGTTGCTGTGCTTCTTAGGCCCCACTCACACCTGAGCGTTTTGTAGCTTGAAGCCTCAAGCTACAAAACGCTGAAGGGGAAAAAAAAATCAATTATTCTCTATGGAGATTGTTCACATCTTCACTCCAAAACGCCAGAAGCTCAAACAAGTTCTGGACCTTTTTTTTTTTTTTTCGGCAGATTTGGGCGTTTTTCTGCTTTTTACATTTGTGACCTTTTGACCTGTACAAAATCACATAAAAATTGCGTGACTTTCTGCCTGAAAACGCTACGCTCAGGTGTGAATGGGGCCTTAGTGCATGCGGGAACGTGTACTTTGCTGCTTTTCCCTTGATCTCAAGGGAAATAAATGCATCAAGCAAACATGCATAGGTGTGAGGTGCTAATTGCCTGGCTGTCTGTGGCTTCAATGCTTTTTGTTCTACTATGCAGTTATTTATACAAATCAGTGAAGTTTGCTAACCTACATACATGTTCCAAGTCAAAGCCTCAGAAAATACTGGAGGCGTTGCATCAGCTAGCCAGCAGTGGTAGCCTCCATACTTCCTAAGGCTCCATACTCGCTTAAAAATCACTGCTTCTACAGGAGTTTTGTGTTCTGCCTGTAAAAGCAGCTCAGTGTTCTATGTGTCCATGCACATTAGGACGATTACAGGCATATTTTGAGCTCCGCATGTTGAGGCAGAAAAAAAAAACCCTTCTGGTTTGCATCTGATTGGAGCTTTCTGGTAGAAAAAAAGCTAAACACTCCTAAGCTGCGTACAAAAGTGCGCTATATGAGCATTTTTTTTTTCTGCCAAGGGAACTGGCATATTTTTTAAGTCCAGTGTGCACGGAGCCTTATGCCGCGTACACACGGTCGGACTTTTCGTCTACAAAAGTCCGACGGACGCCGACGGACCAAAGCTGGCTGACAATCCGATCGTGTGTGGGCTTCCCCGGACTTTCAGCGGACTTTTTCAGCCACAAATCTGACGGACTTTAGATTTGAAACTTGCTTCAAATCTTTACGTCGTAACTCCGCCAGACCCAGAAATCCATGTATGCTAGTCCGACGGACAAAAACCCACGCTAGGGCAGCTATTGGCTACTGGCTATCAACTTCCTTATTTTAGTCCGGTGTACGTCATCACGTACGAATCCGTCGGACTTTTGTGTGATCGTATGTAGGCAAGTACATTCATTAGAAAGTCTGCCGCAAGTCCGTTGAAAGTCCGTCGAAAGTCTGTCGGTGGGGCTGTCAGACTTTTGTAGCCGAAAAGTCCGACCGTGTGTACGCGGCATTAGGGTTCTTTTTAGCATTCCTGTCCACCCATCATAGAAATATGATGCCATTGCTAACCTGAAAATGCTAGTTCCTTGACTTTTTGGCTTCAATAGTTTTGCAAACTACACCTAGGGCAACCATGATGCAACAAGCACTTCAGGTCAGTGACTCAAAAGGCAGCAGTAACGGCATGACAGCCAGGGAACTAGCTTTTTTAAAAATATGTCGTCAGTGACAGTATTTTGTGTCAACGTGACATGAGTTTCCTTTTTATTTCACACACCTTAGTTTGTAATTTCTTTGTGTTCTTCTCCTAATGTTCTAAGAAACTGAAGTTTTAGCAAGAATAATAAACAATAAGCGATAGTTTAATGGGTGATAACACACTGCAACCAAAGCAGTCATTCACTATTGTTGTCCTTTTAAAATATATTTAAATATGATTACGAAGGCGATTCTTAGAAATCGTCAATGGCAGCTTTCGTATTTCCCCAGTACAGATCTCCTTTAAAATATCCGCACATACTTTGTTTTCACGAGTGCAATGGGAGCGCCGAATACCAGGACACTCTAATATGTGATTTCCAACACTTCTGTCACTTCCCATCCTATTGGCCGAGAAGGCCACCCATGAGAGTGACGGGCCAAAGGGGACAGGTGAACTCTCGGCATTGCTAGCAATAGCAAGTGTTCGTTTGTCAAAACCTAGGAATTGGGGCTTTTAGGACCATTGAGAAGACGTTACAGAGGAAGTAAAGTTATCTAGAAAAAAAAAAAAAATCTTCTCCCTGCAAGGTAAAGTCATAATGTGTTAGTATGCATTGCATACTGCAACATTATGAAAGACTTACCTTGAAATGAAGCCCTCCAGCAGCATGCTGTTCACCGCTGACAGGGCTTCCATATTCACCCAGTCTTCCTTCTTTTGGATTTGCGGCCTCCGGCCTTTTGAATGGGCGAGCCACGATGATGTCACTGCTGCGCGTGCGCGCGCGAATCACTGTTTACGGCACAGGGCTCTGCCGTTCCAGCAGAGTGCACGTGCCAGTGATGTCACCGGCTGCAGAGACACTGCATATCTCCTAAACGGTACACGTTAAGAAGGTATTCCTTGTTACCTGTAGGTAGACGTGTCCAATGGGATTTTACTACTGCTTTAATGGCTCCATCCTACTTATACTTGAGGCAGTGCACACTAAAATGGATGCATTAATGAGTTGCCACAACACATGCCAGCGCACCTAGTCTATGTGAGGTCCATTGTGAATGCCAGGACACAGCAGCCCACCACCAAGCACATACTTTTTTGTCTGTATTGGTGCATTGGCAGTCCATTCACAATGAATTCACCCCAAATTTGTGGTATAACCTGCATCATTCCCCAGCCCCCCCCCCCCCCCCCAATTATTTATTTCCCAACCACTCTAGTAATTCTCAGTGTAAGAATGTCACCTAGGGGAGAGAAGGGGTTGATTTGTGTAAAGTTTGACAACCCCAAACTGTTAGGATTGGGTGCTGCATGCCATCAATATGTCCAAGGTCTTATTAATTATTGTGAATAGCGAATTCCTGCAACAAGGATCACAGGTGATTGCAAATTTCTATAACTAGGAAGACTGTACAAAGCAATGACAAGAGCAATGGACAGCCAAAACGCCTGTCAGTATGTCATTGCTTAGTACAAGCCTCCCAACCCACATGTGTTTCCATGAACAGCCCATCAGAGATCATACATTTACATTTATAAACTTTATTATGCCACCAAAACAATCATATTAAACCTATGTGCATACTTTTACATATTGCACCTTTCCATGCATCCTTTCATCTTTATAATGACTAGGCCTCACTTAAAGGGGCTAAAGTCTAGTGAGAGTTTAGATTCCAACTTTAGAAGGGAGGCATAGTCAATATAAAGAGAAAATAGAATATTGATCGGGTTCACAGTGCACTCTAAACGGAAGAAATATGCAATAGTAAAAGTCCACGCATACGTTTACTAAGTAAAGTGGTTTTGACATCTAAAAGTGTTTTTGTTCGTTTTTTTTCTTTTTCCTTAAAGGGTTTGTAAAGGTAAAAAAAAAAAAAAAAAAAAAAAAGACAAACATGTCTATACTTACCTACTACCTGCAATGGAATCACACAGAGCAGCTGGGAACCACCTGTTTTGCCCACACAGGCTTTTAGCAGCGTTTTTCTGTCAGGGGCATTTTCTGGCTGGAAAAAACCTCCCTTAAATAATGGGTTTTGAGAGGCGTTTTTCAGCTCTAAAACCGCTCTAACTCTGAAAAAAGCTTAAAAACGCAGCTACTCTGTGTTTATCAGCGTTTTTGAGCCATAAGCTTTTGCTAAAAAACGCTGAAAAATGCTATGCAAAACTTATTCTTCTGCTACAGCTTTCTACAGCTAACACTACTGGCGTTTTTATCACGTTCATGAGGCCTAAGTGCTGGGTGGACTGCAGAGACAGAGTCGTTCTCTGTAATATCAGGGTGATTTTATTGAAGGGACAGTTAAGACCTAAATAGTTCTCCCTGGAGTTCCTCTTAAGAACTGTTGAAATATGTTATCTGGAGATATAGAGCGAGTTGTTTTTAGTCAGGACAGATTGAGGGCCTGTTCACACCATAATGTGTTGCACTGCGCAGCTTTGCTGCATAGATAAGGCAACTTGCCTTGTGTCCTATATGTTCAGTTCACTCCACCCACGCTGCAGTGGTATATTTTGGGGGGGAGACCGGAAGTGCACAACCTTTTCACCACAGTGTGCTGCAATGCACTACACCACATCACAAGGGGCTGTGGTGCATAAATGTGAATACAATGTCATTTCAATCAAGTTCTACCAAAAGGAAACCACGTGATGCGTTGTAATTGTCACTGCACAGCACGGCGCAGGGCTCTGAAGGAACGGCACGGGTGGCCATTCTTTCAGAGCACATGCGCCAGTGATGTCACTGGCTGCATGTACAGTAAATAACCTAACGGTGCAAGTTTAGGAGAATTCAGTGCCTTGAAGAAGTATTCATACCCTTTGAAATTTTCCACATTTTGTCGTGTTGCAACAAAAAAACGTAAATGTATTTTATTGGGGTTTTATATGATAGACCAACACAAAGTAGCACATAATTGTGAAGTGGAAGAGAAATGATAAATGGTTTTCAAAATTTTTTACAAATGAATATCTGAAAAGTGTGGCATGCATTTGTATTCAGCCCCCTTTACTCTGATACCCCTAACTAAAATCTAGTGGAACCGATTGCCTTCAGAAGTCACCTAATTAGTAAATAGAGTTCACCTGTGTGTAATTTAATCTCAGTATAAATACAGCTTTTCTGTGAAGCCCTCGGAGGTTTGTTGGAGAACCTTAGTGAACAAATAGCATTATGGAGGCCAAGGAACACACCAGATAGGTCATGCATAAAATTGTGGAGAAGTTTAAAGCAGGGTTAGGTTATTAAAAAAAAAAAAAATCCCGAGCTTTGAACATCTAATGGAGCTCTGCTCAATCCATCATCCGAAAATGGAAAGAATATGGCACAACTGCAAACCTAACAAGACATGGCCGGGCAAGGAGAATAGTAATCAGAGAAGCAGCCAAGAGGCCCATGTTAACTCTGGAGAAGCTGCAGAGATCCACAGCTCAGGTGGGAGAATCTGTCCACAGGACAACTATTAGTCGTGCACTCCACAAATCTGGCCTTTTATGGAAGATTGGCAAGAAGAAAGCCATAAGAAGTCCCATTTTGCCATGATGTGGGGGACACAGCAAACATGTGGAAGAAGGTGCTCTGGTCAGATGAGACCAAAATTGAACTTTGTGGCCTAAAAGAAAAAAGCTATGTGTGACGGAAAACTGACACTGCACATCACCCCGAACACACCATCCCCAGCGTGAAACATGGTGGTGGCAGCATCATGTTGTGGGGATGATTTTCTTCAGCAGGGACATGGAAGCTGGTCAGAGTTGATGGGAAGATGGATGGAGCCAAATACAGGGCAATCTTATGCTGTGTACACTCGACTGGTTTTGCCGTCAAAATAAACTCTGAAGGTTTCTCCGACAGAGATCCATTCAAGTGGTCTTGCCTACACACGGTCACCCCAAAGTCCGACCGTCCAGAACGCGGTGATGTACAACAGCACGTAGGACGGGACTAGAAAAAGGAAGTTCAATAGCCAGTAGCCAATAGTTTCCATCTTGTACTTGCTTCAGAGCTAGCGTTGTTTTTGGTCCGTCGGAACAGCATACAGACGAGCGGTTTTCCCCATAGGAATTGGTTCCATCGGAAATATTTAGAACATGTTCTATTTCTAGGTCCGTCAGAATTTTCGAAAAAAAAAAGTCTGATGAGGCACACACACGATCAGTATAGACAATGAAAAGCTTCCGTCTGACTTTTTTTCTGTCGGACATTCTGCTCGTGTGTACGCGGCTTTAGAAGAAAACCTGTTTGAGTCTGCAAAAGACTTGAGACTGGGGTGGAAGTTCACCTTCCAGCAGGACAACGACCCTAAACATACAGCCAGAGCTACAGTGGAATGGTTTAGATCAAAGCATAATCATGTGTTAGAGTTGCCCAGTCAAAGTCCAGACCTAAATCCAATTGGGAATCTGTGGCAAGATTTGCTGTTCAGAGACACTCTCCATCCAGTCTGACCGAGCTTGAGCTATTTTACAAAGACAAATGGGCAAAAATCACTCTCTAGATGTGCAAAGCTGGTAGAGACATCCCCCAAAAGACTCGCAGATGTAGGTGGTTCTACAAAGTATTGACTCAGGGGGCTGAATACAAATGCACACCACACTTTTCACATATTTATTTGTAAAAAATTTTGAAGACCATTTATCATTTTCCTTGCATTTCACAATAATGTGCCACTTTATGTTTGTGTGTGTATATCACATAAAATCTCAATAAAATACATTTATGTTTCTGGTTGTAACCTGACAAAATTTGGAAAATTTCAAGGCACTGTATTTACACTACCTATAGGTAAGCCTTATTATAGGCTTACATATAGGAAAAATTCAAAGATGGAAGTTTATTTCCTCTTTTAACTTTTTGGTTAGCTAGTTATACAAAAGTTTTTAAAGGCCTATCATCCTTTAAAAGTGTGTGGAAAGTGGTATGTTTTCTGCAGAGGGACTCCACGAGGTAAAGTTGGATGTTTCACCTCAGGAGGAATTCTAGAAGAAGCTGGCAGAGAAGGGGTTAGGCTGTGCAGCAGCTAATAACATGCATTTTCTTCAAGTCTCTCTTTGTGAGAGCTGAATGCGGCATTTATAGTCAGTGGGCAGCCAGCCTTCGCAAGGTGTGTGTTATGTGTAAACTGCGGCATCTGTCTGCTTTGGCTGACTTGGCCATTGTGTTTAGCAAACAGGCATGTTGTTACAATGTGCTTCCTAGCATGTTTCATTATGTGGCCATTTGTGTATTTAGTGCGGTTTGTGTCAAGTGTTTCTCAGTTTTATCTTGTTTCCAGATAGAAAGTGTGCACAGTTTCAGCTGTCACCAGCACGCAGTGTGGTGTAAATGTTAGTGGGCACTAAGCAGTCTTTGTGTTCAGAAAGGTCACATGACACAACACTGGAATTTCGCAGTGGCTACAACCCACTCTGGGAAGATACGACATTTATTTATTTCCCTGTACCTCTGAAGGCCCCATAGACTGCTCAGATTCTGGCCAGTTCCTGCCTCCACCCCACCCATGGATTAGCTGTCATCTTTCTGTTTAATCACCTAATTAATTAAATGGCCAAAGTGGATATGCACTTTAAAGCACATCTAAGCCCACAAACAAAAATGTCATATATTTTAATCATACAGTATAGGACGCAGGCAACATATTCATATTATTCACTTTTCAGGCTAAGAATATTTTCAGCAGGTAAAGCACGAATAACCATATTTGTATTGTGTAAACTAATAGGCTCTGCAATCCACCATGTAACGGAGATGTTTAGCCCCGGACTCCTGACGTGGATAGACCGGGGTTCAGAACGAGTGATTGCCATGGTCCATGTCAGCGGGACCCGGGGGGCGGGGGCGAGGAGGGGGTCCTGTGTAAGTTCACCTTACAGATTTTTCTGTAAAAGTGAACTTGCCCTTTAAAGTCCAATTACATTTGTCAATATGTCCTGAAATGTCACCATCAATATCAAGAGCCTACAATGGCACTGTACAAATCCAGGATTAAAAAATAGCAGGAAATATACACCAAACAACCATACCATTATGAAAGTTGACAGTAAAAGTGAATAATATATCTCATTACAATGGCACCTGAAAGTGGGTGGGATAAAACGGGTAAATGGGTGGGATGCTCCCAGTCTGCAGTGGTCGGTACTTACCAAAAGTGATCCAAGAAAGGAACTGATGAACCAGGACAGGCTCCTGGGTTTCCAAGGCTCACTGGTGCACATGTGGTGTGAAGACTGGCCCATGCAATCTGAGAGCAAATATAACTCAAATGCTGGTCCTGATAAAAAGGTGTCAGAACACACCGTCCATCATAGTTTGTTACGTATGGGGCTGTATAGCCACAGACTAGTCAGGGTGTCCATGCTGACCTGTGTTCACAGCCAAAAGCACCTACAATTGGCATTGGAGAATCAGAACGGGACCATAGACCATTAGAAGAAGGTGGCCTGGTCTGATCAAAAATGGTGTTTTGAGGAACATGAGTTTGAGGAACATAACAACTTGGCCTTCAATCTCTCCAGATCTCATTTAAGGATTTGTGGCATGTGCTGGAAAAACAAATCTGATCCATGGGGGCCCCACCTTGCAACCTAAAGACTCTGCTACTGGCGCCTTGCTGCTAGATACCACAACATATAAAAAATACCCCACCAGGATAAAGCACCTCAAAGGCTACTATTGCGATATAAAATATAATTTATTGGACATCCAAAAGTACAAAAAAAAGCACAAACCCATTGACGGAGTCAGTCAGCTAACCCATGGAGGGGGAACTGCAGCCCCCAAACATCCCCTGACCCCCCCACCGTCCCACCCAAGCAACTCTCTCACCCAGTGAACCCACCCCCCTCTCCAGTGTCCCAAAAGAGGACCCTAACACCAAATCTCCCCTCAAACCCCAACACCGGCCAGTGGGAACCTCTATAAACGCTCAAAAGGGGGCGAATAGCCCAAAAAACCCATAACCAGGCTGAAAAATGTAGTCTGAGGGAAAATAAGTCTCATGCATGCATGAAAATTCAAGGGCCGGTTACACCGACACTTGATCTTGAACTACCTGCTTCTCAAAGTATATATACTGGAGCTTTTTGGATGCACTTCCCCTAAAAGGGGTGTGGCACTATTTCCACTCCTAGGACTCTTTTTTTTTTTTTTTTTGTTTTTTTTTTTGCATTAGATACCACAACATACCTTCAGAGGTCTAGTGGAGTCCATGCCTCAACGGGTTATGGTGGGTGGTCATATTATAGCTGATCGGTGTAAGTGGAAGCCATAATGCCTTGTCAAGGCTCCTCTGTGTAGTGTGGTCCCTAACACTCACTGTTTAAGATCCAGTCATGACAGCCATGGCTGCCTCCATAGAGACAGCGCTTGAAAGGCATAGACATGAAGGGGCAGGATTCGGATTGCCATGTAAAAATGAAGATGCAGTAACTAAATCTAAGGGCTAGTAAGCTGCAATATATAAATCTTTTGGTTTGGGCTTTAGATATGCTTTAAAGCAGAGTTCCACCCATTTTTGAGAAGTGGTCTTAAACGAAAGACCACCCCTTCACCCCTTGTTTTTGGATATTAAAAATTAATATATATATATATATATATATATATATATATATATATATATATATATATATATATATATATATATATATATATATATATATATATATATATATATATATTTTTTCCCTTCCTACCTTTTAAGAAGTACATGGTGTACTTCTGATCCAACTAGGCCGCGGCGCAGGCCGTCGTAACCTTTTTTGTACGGCGAACCCCCCCGCGCTGTCTTCTGGGACCTGTGTGTCTCCCAGAAGATAAGTTCTCGCACATGCGCAGTAGGAAACGTGCAGTGAAGGCTCAAGGCTCCACTGCCGGTTTCCATTAGTTGGAATGGCGGCGCCTGCACCTGATCCGATGGACAGATTGGGCTCGGGGGGCAGACATCGCTGGCTACCTGGACAGGTAAGTTTCCTTATTAAAAGTCAGCAGCTACAGTGTTTGACTTTTTTGCGGCTGAAACACCGCTTTAACCTCTTGCTGCCCACGTAACGCATATGTATCCAAAGAGATGAGCCTTAACGTCCACATGCCCACGCATACATATAAGTGGGGTGCACCACTCTCTTGCTCCATTAGGTCAGCTTAGCTCCATGTACCCAGGCTGTAGATAACGCTCTCTGCTAATTAGTGATATTACAGCTGCCTACTGTTTGCAGCAGAGTGAAAATTGAGATGCCCTGGAGACCAGAGCAGGAAAGCTTTGGCTAAGAACACTGTGAAAATTGAGACTTTCTTACAAAATCATATCCGCACATAACCAATATCTATGCCCACCTTAATCCTGTATTGTCACATACATTCAAATAATATACAAATAATTGTAGCCTTTTATGTCATGATTACCATGTTGATAGTGTGCTGCTACTGTACTTTGTGCTGCTGCTTCGCCTAGTGTTAACCCTTTCCTTGAAATGTTTCCTGCCTAATCATTCCAGTGTGCATTTTACAGCCATGGGCCATCTGCTAAGCTTGTTGCTGCTTTGACGTCTCTTATTGGGATTCACATTTATTTTTAAAGTGGACCTGTGAGGATAGAAATTTGGGAGCTGTTTATAAAGGTGGGGTATGCATGTTTTGGTGGAAATAAGGAATGCAGTTCTACCCTTACGAGTTCACCTTAAATTTAACCTTGCATTAAAGTGGTTGTAAACCTCCGACGTGAAATATGAACAAAGCATATCCCTCTATAGCAGACATTCTCAACCTTTTTAACACAGAGGAACCCTTGAAATTACTTTCCGGTCTCAGGAAACCCCTGATAAAAATTACTATAGCTACATCTCATGATATGTTAGTGTGATGAACACTGGAAGGAATGCTCCTTACGCTTGTGGTCATTGGGAAGAATGACCCCCTTACAAATAGCTAAAAAGATTAATGGGAGCCTATGTGAAAGGCAGAAATTGCTCCTTACTCAAGGAACCCCTAGCAACCTCTGGAGGAACCCTAGTTGAGAAACCCTGCTCTATAGTGTGTACTTGCCTTAATTAAGAGCATTGTGTCATTTCTGTCAGCTGCCTCATCCCCCTGTATATCAGCATAAGTCACTTTTGACATGTTTTTCTGACACCAAGAGAAAAAAGGTGACAGGGAAGGGATCTCCAGCTGATTGACAGCCTCAGCTCTGTTCCTGTGTGCTGTGTGGAGGGGGGTGTGTCCCTTCCCTCCAATTATCTCTCAGAACTCTCCTCACTGAGCTCTGCAGAGTGTAACTTCACCTATCTACCCCCTGCTTTTTAAATGCTCAGACAAGCTTTATGAATTCTGCACTTTGAATAGATGTAGAGAAGACCGCAAATAAACAGGTACAACTTATGTAGGAGGATTTGTTTCATCTCTTTGTATCACCTGAGGCTGGTCTCTTCACTGGGTATGGGACAACCACTTTAAAATGCAAGATTAACCTATAATCTCCAGGAAGTCTATAAAAATCACGTGCTGAAAGCAAAATGTTCCTGTAAAGAAAAAAACGAGATTTTTATACTTGCCTTATCATTGGCTGCCGCCTCCAGCGTGTCATTACATTCCTTGTGGCTAGAACCTGGGGTATACAAAGCAGTCCAAATCTTGTGAGAAGATACCCTGGCAGTGGACTGGAGTGTCTTTTTGCAAGATTCTCAAAGAATCCTCCCCCGAAGGAAGATGTCTTTTCACCCAGCAGTGTTAAAGAATGGGTAAGGTAAATATAAAATCTGTTCCCTTTTTATAGGTACCTTTTGCACATGTTTATAGCAGGTGACTTTTACAGGGATTTGGGGGGGGGGGACATTAAAAATGGATCATTCATCTTGCAGCAAGATCCACCTGAAGGCTTCTCAGTATAGGTGAATCATTCATGTGGCTGATATTTGGGGGGGGGGGTAGATTTTTCCATCTAACAACATTAGGTACCTCTTTTATTGTATACTGATGTTTGCATTGTGTTCTTTTTGTATATTTTCCTTTATTTGCATAGTGGAAGGGAAGACTTAGAAGGCTCTTAATTAGCTGATTGTGATAAAAGCCAATCCATTTGGTTGAAATGGAGGAAATTGAATTGCAGAATAGTTGAATATATTGATCTCTTGTCTGAAAGTAATTTATAGACGAGCTGCAATTAAAGATGCATTCGAGCATTGCTTTCATGCTGTGTTTGAACACAAAAATCAAAGGCATTTCATCCAGAACATATACAGAGGGAGCTATGTTCTCTATATGGGATGGCAGTGTATGTATTTATACCGTTTGTCTTTATATTAGGCTGGCCTGATGTCACCTCAGTCTGATGGCCAGGTATGTTTTAGAGACAGCTGTACATTGCCTGTTTTTCTAGCTGGGGTTAAGATTAAGCGACACAGGGTGCAGGGGTTGGGAGTAAGCTACGCAGGGTGCAGGGGTCGGGGTAATCTATGCAGGGGTTGGGAGTAAGCTACGCAGGGTGCAGGGGTCGGGGGTAAGCTACGCAGGGGTCAGGGTAAGCTACGCAGGGGTTGGGAGTAAGCTACGCAGGAGTCGGGGGGTAAGCTATGCAGGGTGCAGGGGTTGGGGGTAAGCTATGCAGGGTGCAGGGGTCGGGCGTAAGCTGTGCAGGGGTCGGGCCTAAGCTGTGCAGGGGTCGGGCCTAAGCTGTGCAGGGGTCGGGCCTAAGCTGTGCAGGGGTCGGGCCTAAGCTATGCAGGGTGCAGGGGTCGGGCGTAAGCTGTGCAGGGGTGGGGAGTAAGCTACACAGAGTGCGGGGGTCGGGCATAAGCTACGCAGGGGTCGGCAGTAGGCTAAACAGAGTGCAGGGGTGGGGAGTAAGCTACGTTGGGTGCAGGGGTCGGGAGTAAGTAGGGCAGGGGTCAAGGGTATGTATTATCAATAACGTTTTGCCTATGGCGAGTTCATTATTGTAAGTTGCTAATGCAGCTGCTGAACACCTATCTGCTTGTCAAATTGGGAAAGTATAACTATTACACAGATTATTTAAAGGGGTTGTAAAGTCAGGTTTTTTTTATCATAATGTAGTCTATACATTTAAGATAAAAAGCCTTCTCTGGGCAGCAGCCCCCCTAATACTTACCTGAGCAACAAATATTTAAACAAATCCCCCTCTGCAACTTCATAAAACTATATTGTGAGGCCCGGTGCACACTAGTGCAATGCCAGACATCGCATGTGATTCACACTGCATTGCTGTGAAGATCACATGCGATGTCTCTGCGATGAGATTTCAGCCATACAGACTGTATGGCTGAAATTGCATCGCATTCTCACCAAAATGGTGCAGGACCCTTTTTTTGGTCTGCACTGGAATCGGATCGCATGGGTGTTCACACTCATGCGATCCGATTCCTGCACCATTTCACAGTTCGCACAGTGCAGGGGTCAGTAGTATGTAAAGCACAGTGCAGGTGGTCATTAGTATGTAAAGCACAGTGCAGAGGTGAGTAGTATGTAAAGCACAGTGCAGGGGTGAGTAGTATGTAAAGCACAGTGCAGGGGTCAGTAGTATGTTGAACACAGTGCAGGGGTCAGTAGTATGTAATGCACAGTGCAGGGGTTCATTAGTATGTAAAGCACAGTGCAGGTGGTCATTAGTATGTAAAGCACAGTGCAGGAGTAAGTAGTATGTAAAGCACAGTGCAGGGGTCAGTAGTATGTTGAACACAGTGCAGGGGTCAGTAGTATGTAACGCACAGTGCAGGGGTCAGTAGTATGTAACGCACAGTGCAGGGGTCAGTAGTATGTAAAGCACAGTGCAGGGGTTCATTAGTATGTAAAGCACAGTGCAGGGGTTCATTAGTATGTAAAGCACAGTGCAGGGGTTCATTAGTATGTAAAGCACAGTGCAGGGGTCAGTAGTATGTAAAGCACAGTGCAGGGGTTCATTAGTATGTAAAGCACAGTGCAGGGGTTCATTAGTATGTAAAGCACAGTGCAGGGGTCAGTAGTATGTAAAGCACAGTGCAGGGGTCAGTAGTATGTAAAGCACAGTGCAGGGGTCAGTAGTATGTAATGCACAGTGCAGGGGTCAGTATTATGTAATGCACAGTGCAGGGGTCAGTAGTATGAGTACTCAGTACTATGAGCTGTATAAGGTGGACAGAGAAATCTTAGATATTTTTTTTTTCAGCCTTAAGGCTGTAAAAAATTTTGCCTAATTGTTGTGGTGTCTGTTCCTGACCTTATGAATGCACTTCCCACCCCCATTATAAATTTAGACAGTTCTCTTTTTTTTGCTTTTGCCAGATGCTTCGTTCTGTAACTAATGCAATGTTATATACCCGCCGGGGGGGACCCAATAGAAATCATTTAATGGTAACCAAGTTTTAACAGCAATTAAACTCGCATCAAGCTGGATGGTTTACATAAATCGCATGACTCTCTTTGATGCTCATTTGCAAGTAATATTGGCTATAGAAGGCTAAGGCAAGCAACAATCCTTTTTTATGAAAATATACGCTGTGTCCTATACAGAGAACTTTCATTTCTGTATATGTATGTATGTATTGTATGTGTGTGTAATATACACTATATATCTGTGTTTTGTTTTTTGTCTTTTCTGGAAGGACTTATTACATTACATGGAATGCTAATGGTAACATATGAACAGATGTCTTGCTAATGATCCTAATTGTAGAAAATGAGCTTTTCTAATCAGCCCAGCATACAACAGTTCTTAGATTTACAGCTGGCTTCCTAACCCCATTGTGATGTGTAAGTAATTACAGAAAAAAAGACATTCATTGGAACTTGTTGATCACTTATCCAGTGTGCTAATCATGGCCAGATGGAGAAGACATTTCCTGATATTTAATGACCAGGGCCAGCATGTCGAACTTTTTGTTGCTTTGTTTTAACTGAGTTCCATAGGATAAGACACTGAGATCTTGTATCCTGCCAAAGAGACTCTTGCACAACGATCATGGAGCGTAAGACGCAGTGTATTCCTGGACTTTGGACACGAGTGTGAAAAAAAAAAAATACAGCTGGGTTCTTTTTCATCAAGGTCTTGTATGGGTAGAACCAATATATAAAGTATCAATTTATTTTAAAAATAATTTTAGATACATTAGAATCTGCAGCCAGAATGAAAATATTACCCAAAGGTCCTTGTTAAGGCACTTCCTGTTATAGGGTGACAACGCTCTGTCCTCTTCTTCCACGTGTGCTCCTGTGTTGTCACCCTGTCATATGGGCATTCAGTGGAGATTACAGGTGGCCATTTTGATAATTAGTTAGGTATGGTCCACTGTTGTCATTAGGAAACTCGTCCAGAGAAATGCCATTTAGCCATCGCTAAAAAGGTTTAAAGTTTTTTTTCATTTTGGATAGAGCAAGGGAGGGTTATAACACCTGGGTTTATTTTTGCCATCTGTGTCCCATTGCGAAGATTTACCTTCACTTTCTTCCCCATAGCCAAACAGGAAGTTAAAGGAAATCCCTGCAAATTAAGGGAATTCCTTGGGGACCTCACTGGAAGATATCCCCTCTACTACTTTTCTGGGGACAGCCCAAAATTTGGTATTTTCTTCTACTCTCAATTTCAATGATAATGGTAAACAGGACAAATAGAGTTGGTGGATCTCCTTAACGGGGGGGGGGGGGGGGGCACAGACCGCAATAAAAACTGACACAGGTGTTCTAATTTATCTCTACTTTGACCAAAAGGAAAAAAAAAGTTTTGCCTTTAGTTATACTTTAATGGTATAGTGGGTCATCATTGGTTTAAGACCCCTTTCATACTGAGGCGGTTTTCAGGCGTTTTAGTGCTAGTTTGGGAGTGCTGTATTTGGCGTTCCCAAAACCCCCTGCCCATTGAAATGAATGGGCAGCACCTGAAAAGCACTTCAGGAGTGCTGCAACACCGGCACTTTTAACCCCTTCTTTGGGATTAAAAGCTCCCTGCTAGTGGCACAGCTTAAACAACGCTAAAGTGCCGCTAAAACGAGCGTGGCTTTAGCACTAACGTGGCCGCGGCCCCAGTGTGAAAGGGGTCTTATTGGGAGAAATGGTATCCCACTGTTTTCAGTTGAAGGAATGGTGCCCAATTGTTTATCTTTGTCCAAGGAAAGTGTCTCATTGTTGGTGTCCGTAGAAGATGCTCCATTGTTGGTGTCAGTGGAAGTATTACTGCCTCACTGTTGGGGTCCATAAAAGGAATGGTGCCTCATCGTTGGTGTCAGTGAGAGGAATAGTGCCTTATGTCAGTGGGAAGAACAGTGTCCCAAGGGTCAGATAAAGACAAGCAAAGGGCCGTATTTGGGCCACAGTTTCACACCACCCCTTTCTTATCTATGCATAAAATAACATGTGTAGCACTAACTCACAGTGGAGCTGCAGTACTATGTGGTCTGTTAACTTTAGGATGCGTCCTCCAACTGAGTCACCAGGCCCCTCTCCAGACCAGCACTCTGCATGATCCTTCCATGACGGGTCCTCCCCTGGGATCTTCTCAGTTGTCCACCTTCTTCCCGTAGGACAGACAGCACAGGACCATTCCCTCGCCGCTGTGGCAGGCCCCAGACAGACTTCTGGGCCCACCCACACGCTGCAGCAACGTGGTCCTCCCGATCAGAGGACCACGCGGTAATACTCCTAACACATACCTGTCGGCCAGGAGGGCCAGCAGGTGGAACGAAATCGACCCTAAAACATGGCGTCTGTCCCATAAATAACCTCTCCCAGAATGCAACTTGGAGGACCTCCTCCACCGAGTTATCTCCGGGACAGAAGAGCACCCATACGCTTCAGCGCGTTGCCTTTCCAACACCGACCTATGGCGACAACGACACCCACAGGCACAGTGTGAAACTACATGCAACACAGCCAAACTGGAACAGAGGCTAAATCCGACTATGTATAAAACAGATAACCCACTAAATTTACCTATAAGCGGTAGATGAAAATCTACCAGCGCTGTAATATTACATTTTGACTCTGAACGGACATTTTAAACACAGTGATTGCGTCCTGTGAATCTGTTCCTGCAGCTGCAGTATTAACTGAGTCCCAATCAGAAATAATTCCAGCCAGCTAGTTTGGCGAGCCAGCCAGGAGTCACTGCTAAATATCACTCAGTTAAAGTTTATATTTACTTTAAAGTGGTTCTAAAGATGTACGTTTTTTTTTTTGTTTGTCTTTTTCTTACCTTAATGCATTCTATGCATTAAGGTAAAATGTTTATATACAGCTCCTCCCCCAAACCCCCCCCCCCCCATTTTGACCTTAAGCCTGATGTTGATCCAGCATTGTACAGCATTGGCTCGGACACAACAGCGGGGGGGGGGGCATTGGGTCCTGCTGCTGTCAATCACAGCTAGGGAGCAGGGGGTGGGGCCTGAAGCACAGTAACATATATTCTATGCACGGGTGTAACATGTTACAAATGGTGAACCTAACATTTGGTATTGTGTGTTGCAGAAGAGGTTCCTAAGCTGTACAAAACTTTAGCTTGTATGAGCCCTTTGAACAATCCATTCTAGCTTGATATCTGCCTGCTGCCTATATTTATTTATTTTAAACAAAAAAGCCTGTGGTGATATTGATCAGTTGTATGTATCGTAAAGCATAGATGTGCCTGCCCGTATGTTTGAGTTACGCACACTTGAGTGCTCTGATTGCATCCCATTCTCATCTGTGCTCAAGAACTTTACATAAACTTTTCCATCTTACTTAGTGCCAAGTTTAAAATTAAACTTTCTCCCACTCCATTCCCCATAATCGCTGTATTTGGCTTTCAATTATTTCATTTCACAGCCGTGTGCAATGCATAAATCCTTTAACATCATGGAGTTGGCAATAACAATTGTACTAAACTAACTGTCAAAATGTTTTCTTTACGTATTGGTTGAACGTGCTTATTTACCAAAAAAAAACCTCTTATGTGGGAAGATATATATCCTAGACCAGGGGTCGGTAACTTTGGCATTCCAGCTGTGCTGAAACTATAAATCCCATCATGCACTTGGATGTCATGTCTGTAGCTGTCAGAACCTTGCAGTGCATCATGGGACTAGTAGTTCTACAACAGCTGGAGTACCAGGGTTGCCCCACGCCTGACCTAGATGCAAAAATAGCTTTCTTTTCATTTGGCTTGGATTTTTTATTGTTAAAGCTTAAAGTGGTTGTAAACCTCAGACATGAAATATGAACAAAGCATATCCCTCCGTAGGTTGTGCTTGTCTCTATCCACAGCACTGAGTGTCATTTCTGTCTGCTGCTTCATTCCTCTGCTATCAGCATGAATCACTTCTGACAAGTTTTCCTGACACAAAGAGAAAAAAGGTGATGGGAGGGATCTTCAGCTGATTGACAGCCTCAGCTCTGTTCCTGTGTGAAAGCGTGTGTCCGTCCCTCCAATCAGCTCTCACAGTTCCCCTCACTGAGCTCTGCAGAGTGTAACTTCAGCTTCCAGCCCCCTTTTTTTTCTGACAGCTCAAACAAATGTTATAAATTCTGAACTTTTAACAGATGTAAAGACAAGAAAGACTGCAAATAAACAGGTTTTTTACCTGAATGCATGAAGATAAAAAAACTTCAGCCTTTAGAACAGTGGTTCTCAACTCCGGTCCTCAGGACCCACTAACAGGCCAGGTTTGCAAGATAACTAAAATACATCACAGGTGATTTCATTTACTGCTCAGTGATTGCAGTATTCTTGTCTGCATCTCCCCAAGGTAATACTTAAAATCTGGCCTGTTGGTGGGTCCTGAGGACTGGAGTTGAGAACCACTGCTTTAGAACCACTTTAAGCTTACATTGAGCAAGCTTGGTTACATGTAGTTTATTCACATGTCACATCCGGAAAGCATGCTGGTTATACTCACTGTGGAACTGAAGGGGTTAATCCTCCGCATTGTGTAAAAAAAAGTTGTTTGATCCTGTCTTCTCTGATACTCCCCTTATTCCACTGTCCCCAGTCCAGCTCCTGATAAGACAGAGCCTTTGGAGTCGCTCTGCATATGCGCAGATTAGTGTGTATTGCCAGAGAGTGTTTTTTTTTTTTTTTTTTCATGTGAGGGTACATGTGATCATCACAGGACCAATTGGTAATGTCCAGACAGAGGGTCAGGGGTCCTGCAGCCTCATAGGACAGCTTTAGCCAGACAGTGATAGAAGTCACAAGACTGCTATTTACTGCTGATGAGAAAAGGTATTTAACAGTTTACATTACTAAAAAAATTGCATTTTCATGTTCTGTGTACTGTGGGAGACCAGATATAGTGAATGCAGGGTCCTGGGTTTCGTAACACTTTAAAGGTGGCAAAGTGTTTGCTAACTGTCTACTGAGTAGTAGGTACCACCGTGGTGACTGCTCCTGGCTCATACTGCATTTTATTTGCTGCACAAAGGACCCCGGTCCCTTGGAAAGGGAACAGTTATAGGTAGGCCAGCCATTGCTAGTAACTCTTTGGATTCCCAAGTAGGTTTGGTTATTGACTTCTGAGTCACATCAGTGGCAGAATTTTCATTTTGTGTTGTCGGGCTGTAGAAGGGAACCGGTGGATTTATCAGAGTGTCAGGTTCTAAGTGCCTGTCTTTATCTTCCAGGTTTTTGAAAAATAACACAGGGATTGAAGAGTAGAAATAAAGGATTATAGGGATATACTGTAGGTTCTGTGCCGATAGGCAGGACAAATACTGTTAACAGCTACAGTATTTCACAAAAGTGAGTACATCACTCACATTTTTTAAAATATTTTATTATATCTTTTCATGTGACAACACTGAAGAAATGACATTTTGCTACAATGTAAAGTAGTGAGTGTACAGCTTGTATAACAGTGTAAATTTGCTGTCCCTCCACAATATCTCAACACATTAACAGCCATTAACGTCTAAACCTCTGGCAACAAAAGTGAGTACACCCCTAGGTGAAAAAGTCCAAATTGGACCCAAAGTGTCAATATTTTGTGTGACCACCATTATTTTCCAACACTGCCTTAACCCTCTTGGGCATGGAGTTCACCAGAGTTTCACAGGTTGCCACTGGAGTCCTCTTCCACTCCTCCATGACGACATCACAGAGCTGGTGGATGTTGGAAACCTTGCGCACCTCCACCTTCCGTTTTGAGGATGCCCCACAGATGCTCAATAGGGTTTAGGTCTGGAGACGAGTTTGGCCAGTCCATCACCTTTACCCTCAGTTTCTTTAGCAAAGCAGTGGTCATCTTTTAGGTGTGTTTGGAATGTTGGAATACTGCCCTGTGGCCCAGTCTCCGAAGGTAGGAGATCATGCTCTGCTTCATTATGTCACAGTACATGTATAATAAAATATTTACAAAAATGTAAGGGGTGTACTCACTTTTGTGAGATACTGTAAATCATTGTACACATACTTCTACATGGTAGATGCCATGTTTTAGTTGAGGTAAGAGTTGTGGAACACAGAAGACTTCTGGTCCAGATTACACAATTTACTAATTCCCGTTCATAGAAGAAGAATCTTGGCCTTTTCATATTTTAGAATAAATAATGGATCAGAAAACGTATTTATTGACATTGAGTGTTCACAGTTGGCATGCATTTCATTCTTCTTATAATGCTATTGGATCACACGTATAAGTAGCCCTGCTTGGATTCAGTTTTTGGCTGACAGCCATGATAAGGTGTGTTCCACCAGAAGCTTCTCTATCTACAACCAGATAGCTAACTAACAGTAACTCCACTGTCACACACCCTCACCAGCAGAACAGCGTTATTCAAAACCACATAGTTAAAGGAGATCAGACGGCTTCCCATTTATCAACAGTGATATTGTATATGTCTGTGCCTGGGACTGCAGACATGGAGGTTGCAAACATTTCCACAAGATTTTGTTTTTATTACCTAAAGTAACACTCCAGGCAAACAAATAATGCACAGTTGAAATGCATATTATTATTATACAGAATTTATATAGCGCCAACAGTTTACTCAGAGCTTTACAATATAAAGGGATATGCATAGATATGCTACACTGGTTTACCTGCCAAAGAATTTGTAATTCTGAGCAGAAACAGGTCTTATATCATTTTTATATTAATTTGGTAAAATGTTAAATTTGGAGAATGAAGTTGATTTCAGGAAAGTATTACCTGAGTATTCTGCTCTTTAGGTTATAAAGCTTCTAGCTTTAACCACTTACCCTCAAAGGTTTTACCGCCCCTTCATGACCAGGCCATTTTTTGCGATACAGCACCTGCGTTACTTTAACTGACAATTGCGTGGTCGTGTGACGCTGTACCCAAATAAAATGTCCTCTTTTCCCACAAATAGAGCTTTATTTTGGTGGTTTTACGCAGAGGAGCCGCCGCCCCGCAGTAAATGTACATGGGGCGGTCAGTAAGAAGTTAAAGTAATTGTAAAGTCTTTTATCCTAAAGAAAAAAAAAAGTTTAGTCATTTTTAGGGTGGAACATGTGACATGTTTCCGCTCCCTGATCCACCCCCTTCTCTGTGACAGCAAGCCGGGGATCTTTTCCCCGCACCCACTGGCACTATTTGAAAAGAGCATGGCCATGTGGCTCTCCGACCCCAAGGCTGCATCATTCATTCACAAAGTTCTGTGAATGAATGGCTACAAGTACCGTCCGCCTTTGCTGCTGACGGCTTGTAGTTCTCAATTAACTGTGAGGGTGCTGGTGGTATTCCATTAAGCTTCCTGGACTAAAGTAGCTGCCTGCCCAAGGTGTGGCACACAGCTTCACTGACAGTATGCAGAAGCCTCACCTGTGTTCTGCTGCTTACGGGTGCAATGCTTTCCAGGCTCCTAAGAAGAAAAAAAATAGTAAATGCAAATTTTTTTTTTTTTTTTAACCTGCAAAAAAAAATGTGCATTTATTTTTTTAAAAAGGTGAACTTATCCTTGAAATAACAAACCGGTTTATACTTATTCCATTGCACAGAGCAGCCCCTAACCTCCTTTTCTCCGATACCCTACCTGCTCTCCTGGCTTCCATCATGGCACATCAGGCTGGATCCCGAGCTGCACTGCCAGTGTTCAAGGAATACATTAAGGTAGAAAAAACACTTGAAGGCCCTGTTCACAGCTGACTGATTTGACGTGCCGTCTAAAGCTTCATCAGAAGTGCTTTAAATTGAAGCTTGATGCTAAGATTTCTGTTATATTCAGTGGTGCCCACTCATTCCTGAGTGTGGTGTCACTCAAAGTACATGAGCTTCAGCCGTTTTTTGTGCATTTTCTTACCTAATGTCAAGTTTTCTATTAGGTAAGAATAAAGAACATCTCTTAGACCTCAATATGTGTGCAAGAGCACGTGTAAAGGTTTTTTTTTGGGGTATTTATTGTTGGAACTTGGATAGGAGAAGGGAATAGTGGGATACTCCAGCTGGAACTAATTACAAATGAGGACACCTCTCACTCAGCCTCACAGGTTAGATGTGGTAACAGACTTGCTGTTAAACCATACAACACTTGTATGGGAAGAAAAAGTCCTTTGCTTGCTCTGGAAGTAGACTTTATGAAACTGTTTATCCACAGGACACTCTCTAGCATCCCTTTTGAGCCTCGTACACACGATCAGATTTTCGGCAGGGAATTGTGTGATGACAGACTGTTGGCCTAAAATTTGACCATTAGTACGCTCCATCAGATGATTGTTGTCCAATTTTCTGCCAACAAATGTTGAATGGGAGGCTAGTAAATTTTTGGCAGACAGCGGTCTGTTGTCAGATTTTCCTATCGTCTGTACACAAGTCCGTCACACGAGTTGAAAGTACAAACACGCATGCTCAGAATTAATGCTCACCAAACATGACATTGGCAGAAGGTGCCCAAAGGGTGGCGCTCAAGAGCTGAAATTCCTCGTAGTATGTCACTACATTCGTGTTTGTTGGCCGACAATTGTGTACCGTTTGTATGCAAGACAAGTTCCTGGCACACGCCCTTCGGACAAAAGTCTGACGCTTTGTTGGCCAACAATCTGATCATGTGTACCAGGCTTAACACCCAGCCTCTGACTCTTCTAGCTGAAGGGGTGGCCCTCGCAGGATAGGCCCCATGACACAGATCTGTACTCACTGAGCCGAATCAGATCCTTTCTGGCCTTTCCCCCTTCCAGTCAGCTCTGTAGAACTTCTGGGTTGCAGCTACTCTCAGCTTCAGGCCCTCAGGTCAGCAACCTAAGGCCGCATGGCAGCTTCTACAGAGGAGGGGCAGCCGCTCCCTCCCTTCGGGACCTTGCTCTCCAGCTGAAGACCCCGAGCACATGTGTCCTTGGCATATATACAGTCACTCAGCATGCACTGAGGCACTCTCCTCTGCCAATGGCCAGGGCTGTAACTATGCTTGTGCCTCATTTACCAGGTTTCCTCCTACTGTCAAATATTCCCCCTTATTGGACCAGTGTGAAACATTCAGACAACATGAGCAGCACCTGAACACCACGAGCAGACCCTATCAATGGCTCCCTGGTAAGCAGAGAGCATCTAAATTTACCTGATAGCCTTCCTGATAAGCAGAAAGACCCAAAAACTATACTCTCTTCTAGCACCTACCTAGGAGAGTGCTACATAAAATTTGTATTCCATGGAAGTATTCCATCACGTGGCGGGATCAGGTTTTAGTGCTCAAGGCATGGTAAACAAGAACTGGACAAGGACCCTGCATGGGTTTGTAGAGGGGGCCCTCCATTACACATGGGGAATTTCAATTTCAGCTGCAGGTTTGGTTATAGAGTACACTGTATACAATACTTTGTATAAGCCTTGTTTGAAGAATATTGTTAGTACCAGTAGGGTCACATGACTGGTGAAGCTCTAATGCACATTAGTTGCAGTATTTGACATTGTAGGGAGGTCTGGAATGCTCATCCTTACCTTGATGTTCCTGTTTTCACAGCTGGTGAGAAGCCAAGGAGCAAATTGTTTAAAAATGGATGAGTGCAGCAGCTCATCCGGGAAAGAAGCTTAACATAAGCATTGATGTTTTAAATACACAGCATTTCTGTTTATCAATAATAAATGACATATTGGTGGTGGGGGTGGTCGTGCCAAATTCCTGAACGTCTAATGTACAAGGACACAAGACAAGTTAGGTGTTTTAGCTCAAGATGAGCTAATTGTCTCCCTCCGGCTCATCAATGTGAGCACAGTGAGGGATGTATAATATAATACAATCTATAGTGCATGCATTGCTAAGAACCTGTAGAATCTTGTATACACACTCCACTAAAGCAATAGCAGCAACTACCATCTAGAACTATACAGACTGTTATCTCAAAATCCTATCAAATGGGTTTATTCACCCGATACAGACAGCAAATAGCTAACCCTAGTTATCCCTGCAGGTGAGTTGTGTCTCTTATTGGCCTATTATTTCTCTTGGTGACTCCTAGAAGTAAGATTTCTGCAGCTAAGGCCTATCTCTTGTTACAGCAATGATCTGGTTGGCACTGTTGAATTATGTTTATTGATGGTTAATGCAGCTCAAGCAGTGAGACATACTAGCTTGTTTTTTTAAGGCTATGGCATAGTGCAGAGCAACTAGAGAAGCAGAAGAAGAAGCAGCGAGTGATTGTATGTATGTGTGTCAACGTCTCTCCAAAACTAAAATATCGAAATATGGAAATGAGTTGTCCGCTTTAAAGGGAAGTCTTGACTGGGCAAATGTCAGGTGACCTCTTTAACAGACAAAACCCAAGGAAAAAAATGGACCAAATGTATTTGTTAGACTTCATTATTTAAAGAGATCCTGATGCCTGATCATTCATTTCAACAGCAATCTTACCATAAGATTATATTGCATTTATGCATATTATTTACCTGAAAAAGCCTCCCTTGTGTAGACATCTTCTTGGTTTTAGGCCGGGTTCATACTGCTCAAGGCAACTTCGGCGCAGCTTCAGAGAATGCCTGTGTAATCTTCCTGTGATGTCGGATCCAAATCACATCAATTAAGATGAGGATTAGATTTGGATGCGACTTACATTCAATTCTTTGGGCTGAAATCGGACAGAAGACCTTTTCTAAAGTTGGACTGACACAAGTTGGACCAGTTAAGACAGCTCTCATAGGGAAACATTGATTTTTACATGTCATGCGACATGTACTCTCAAAGTCAGAGCGCATGTCGCACCAGCGTGAACCTGGCCTCGTTGTCAAAGCTTAATTGAACACACTGAAATTAGAAGCTGATTGGTTACTATGCATTGCTGCACTCGTTTTAGTAAACCTCCCCCAGAGTCTCTTTTAAAATAACTATGGTAAATACTAAAGCTACCCCTACAATAATATATTTTCAGTGTGGTTGGGGAAGTGGCCTGGCTGAGGCTGCTGTTACCTGCTGACCACTTGGGATGGGTGAAGTGTGCAGCGGCCGGGCTTTCTCTTACTATTTCTGCAGTAGATTTTCGAACGATTGTTCATGAGAACATCCAACAAACATTTGTATGAAAACGCTCCGTACCTTTGATGACAAAGCACAAAAGTACTTTGCTTACATTCATTCCAAAAAAAATATGAAAAGCAATTTTCCGAATAAAAAACACATACACTGTTAGAAATTTGTTCAAGAAAACAAGGAAAAAAATGAAAATGTTCCATCCTGCTCCTTTAAATGTTCTCGTTATTACAGCTGATATCATTGATTTGACCCCACTAAAGATTAGAGAATCAAATGTTCTTAAAATGAAAAGTTTCGTAAGAGTGTTAGGCTAGCTTATCACATGCAGCGTTCTGTGAATGGCTTAACCACTGCAGCCCCAGAAGGATTTACCCCCTTAATGACCAGGCCATTTTTTGCAGTACAGCACTCCGTTACTTTAACGGACAATTGCGGGTACGTGCAATGCTGTACCTAAATAAAATTGATGTCCTTTTTTTTCCCCACAAATAGAGCTTTATTTTGGTGGTATTTGATCACCTCTGTGGTTTTTATTCTTTGCGCTAATAGCAGAAAAAGAACAACAATTTTTGAAAAAAAAACTATAAAACATATCCAATAAAAAAAATGTAAAAAAAATCAGATTTCTTCATCAATTTAGGCCAATATGTATTCTGCTACATATTTTTGGTAAGAAAATCGCAATAAGCATATATTGATTGGTTTGCGCAAATGTTATAGCATCTACAAAATAGGGGATAGATTTATGGCTTTTTTTTACTTGTAATGGCAGTGATCAGTGATTTTTAGCAGTACTGCGACATTGCGGCCTGTATAATGACACTGGCAGGGAAGGGGTTAACATCGGGGTGATCAAAGGGTTAAGTGTATTCCCTAATTGTGCTTTCTTATGGGGGGGGGGGTCAGGCTCACTGCATGGACACTGTTCCTGGTTAGCAGGGACACTAGATCAGTGTCCATCCCTGACAGCACGGAAAATTACTTGGAACCCCCAAACATTATATATATATTTTTTCTAACACCCTAGAGAATAAAATGGCGGTCGTTGCAATAATTTTTGTCACACCGTATTTGCGCACAATTTTTTGAATTAAAAAATAAGACAACAGTAAAGTTAGCCCAATTTTTTTTATATTGTGAAAGATGATGTTACGCCGAGTAAATTGATAGCCAACATGTCACGCTTCAAAGTTTCGCCCACTCGTGGAATGGCAACAAACTTTTACCCTTAAAAATATCCATATGCGATGCTTAAAAAAAATTCTACAGGTTGCATGTTTTGAGTTAGATGAGGTCTAGGACTAGAATTATTGCTCTCGCTCTAACGATCGCGGCGATACCTCACATGTGTGCATTCACTTCTGCACGCGAGCCCGGCGGGACGGGGCACATTTAAAAATAATACATTTTTTTTTTTCTTATTTATTTTACCTTTTTTATTTTTTATTTTTACACAGTTTTTTTAAAAATAAAATTTGTGTCACTTTTATTCCTATTACAAGGAATGTAAAAATCCCTTGTAATAGAAAAAAAGCATGACAGGACCTCTTTAATATGAGATCTGGGGTCAAAAAGACCTCAGATCTCATATTTACAGTAAAATGAAAAAAATTTTGCTTTAGGAGCTGTGGACAGAAGTGACGTTGTTGACGTCGCTTCCACCCTCCAATTGTATGGAGACGGGTGGGGGCCATCTTCCCCTCACTCATCTCCATACCTAACAGGGAGAAGGACACAATCGCCTCCGCCGGCAGCGGCTCCGGTAAGCGATGGAAGGCACCGGAGAGTGGCAGGAGGGGGGCCCTCTCCCGCCGCCGATAAAAGTGACCTTGTGGCGAATCCGCTGCAGAGACCACTTTTATCTGAAAACGGACCGCCCGCTAAAGAATAGGATACAGGGGTTATGGTAGCTAGCTGCTGCCATAACAATGATATTCCTCTTCAAACAGCTGACGTATAACGACAGCGGGCGGTCTGGAAGTGGTTAAAGAATAAGTTTGCCATTGTTCATCTTTTTTGTTTTGATTTTTCTAAATTCCAGCTCCCCTATGTATCAATATAGCATTAATGTACTATTTTTGCAAAAATAAAACCGCTTTCCATTTATTCTACACACGCTTACCTCACTGTCCTCATGGCTGTTTGAAAACAATGCTCCATTACTTCTGCCTTGCTTGCTGGACAGACTTTAGATCATGGTGTTGACCAGCTGATCTCATTAGCACATACCCTGTATCTACTCTCAGCTGGTCACCTCCTTCCTGTGTCATGACCTAAAGTCAGTCCAGGAAGTAAGGCAGAAGTAATGGAGAAGTGTTTTTAAACAGCCCTGAGGTAAGTGTGTGTAGAATAAATGGAAAGCTGTTTTCTTTTTGCAAAAGAATTACATTAATGCTAAATTGGTACTGGAATTTAGAAAAAAAATGTGAACTTAGCCTTTAAGGAGTCATGATGCTTTTACCCAAAATCCACACATCTTTCCAATTGGATTCAGTTGGAGAAATGTGTGAATCCTGGGTTAAAGTTATGTGTTCAAATTCGTGTATGAGCCCGGTCGTGCTGGGCTCTCTCTAAGGTGGTGGGATGGCTGCCTGTTTACCCGAGATGTTTTATGGAACAAAATGGCACTTTTATTGAAACCACCAACCACAGTGATTGCTTCCCATTAGAATTTGTTTAATATTAGGCGATTGCTAATTTTATTTTCAAGTGTAAAATTATAAGCGCCCGAGTTGAAACATGAGTCCTGCAGTTTTCCCATCAAGGTGGATTTCAGTAGAAGTCAGAGACTTTTATGAGTCACGGCTGTCAAGTAGACAAATTGCTTAGCTTTGTGAGAAGAGTTGATGTTGTAATTTACAGTGCTAATGTTATGATTGCGGCTTGCCTAAGGTACCTATTAAATGAAGAGACCTGTCATTTGTCTCTCATTATTACTGCTTCTGCAAGTTCTCTTAACTCTCACAGGTGTTGAGTAAACTTGAGGAAGATGTTGCCGTTCTTGTTTTCTTTTTTATTTTGTCTTGTAAACTGCTGTCCTAGTCATCCATTTGGATATGATTATGTAATTTTCATGGTTATTTAAAGCCTAACATCACATTTAACGTTTCAAGGCAGTCATTTGAAATCATCAACAGTGAAAATATAAATTACCTGCCCTGAAATTGTCAAGGTTGAAAATATTTATCTGTTCTGAAATCCTCAGAACTAAAATGATCTGTACCTTATTGATCCATTACATCTTTTCTTTCAGCCTTTTAAAGCATGTTTATACTAGTTCTAAACATATAATACATTTCTCATCAATGATATTTTTTCATCTTGCAATATTTAGGGTGTTCAATCAATTAAGTTAAAAATAAATAACTGCTATTTTTTAAATTTAGAAGTTTTCTTTTTTTTTTGTTTTTGTTTTTTTGTTTTTGTGAACATGCAATTAAAAATTACCAACTGTCGGCCCCTGTGCTTTTTGTAGATTTTCTCTATTGTGTCCAGTGAGTGATTTAAATCTGCTTGTCAGGAGGAACTGTGAACCATTATCTATAGCATTGTTTCCCAAACCCGTCCTTGCCATTTGTGTAAGGGCATAAATCCCTGGAATGCAACTTTAGCATGCTGCAGGATTTATGATTATACAAACACTGCAAATACCCAACTACAGCCATTTATTACTTTTACTCACTCTCTTGGGCGTAGAAATATACCCACAGTTTACATTACATGCCTTGTTTTTCAGAGGTGTTTGACAGGCAGGGAAGAGGTTATGTCACCTCCTCACCACCTGTTTTAACCCTCAAAATGTAGACCCACCTTGCCGCAAGTGCCTGCATCACTTGAATGGGTCGTGTTCGATGGCAACCAAACCCGATGGGAGGAATCGTCTTTAGGATGTGTACAAGATGCTTTTGCAGCTTAAAGTAGAACACCATTTTCTTTCATTTTGGATAGAGTAAGAACCCCTGTAAGGTTTATTTTTGCCTTCCTTGTCCTATTGGGGAGATTTCCCTTTACTTCCTGTCCCATAGCCAAACAGGAAGTGAGTGGAAATTCCTGCAAATTAAGGGAATCTCTTGGGGATGCCCAGGTTACCAGAGCTAGTGTCCCCTTTGGAAGATTTTACTTTTTACTCCTATTACTTTTCAGGGGACAGCCCAAAATGTTAGATTTTCTTTAACTTTCACCCTTAATGAAAATGGTAAACAGGACGAAGACCGCAATAAAACTGACAGGTGTTCTTATCCAGCTGCCCTTTATCCAAAACTTAAAAAAAGAAAAAAAAATTTTGCCTTTAGTTATACTTTATGGGCAGAAGGGCAAAAATGCAGGTCAACCACCTGCTGGCTGGTTAGAAGAGAACGGTTTACTGGCTGTCATGCCAGTCCACTGTCTTCCATGCATTCTGTGTTCCTGACCCAGAACAAGTGTATAGATCAGGAGTTTGACTTCACTCTAGTAAGCCCAATCTAGTAGAAGGAAGGCAAAGAGCCAACAAACCTCTTTCAGTTGACCACAGTAAAAAAAATGTTGAATAAACTTGGTTGCCAGATGTAATTTTTTTAGGCATGTGTGTTTCTTGGATCCTGAGGTTTAATAATCTATATATTTTTTGTGGGGGTGATATATTTACAACCTTTATTATATTGTTGTAACGTACCATTTATTTTTCTTTTTTTTTTTTTCTTTTAGATTACTATAATATTTAAATCCTTTCCCGATTGCACCGACCAGAAAGTTTACCAGGCTGTGACTGATGACCTGCCAGCAGCTTTTGTTGACGGCACAGTTAGTGGAGGAGATGGAGACTCTAAAACCTTGCGGATTACAGAGAAAGTCAGTGGAAAGCATGTGGAAATACATGCCAGGTATATCGGAACAACTGTCATTGTACGACAACATGGAAACTACCTAACTTTGGCCATTCGCATGCCAGAAGAATTGGCAATGGCTTACGAGGAAAGCCAAGACTTGCAGCTGTGTATGAATGGCTGCCCATCTAGTGAACGCATTGATGAAGGTGGACACCTGCGTTTTCCGGAGACCGTTAATGCTCCACCCAGCCCATTACCTAGTCAGGCTCGATCGGCATACACACTGGAAAGTGCAATTGCCAAATGTCTTGAAAAGTTCCAGGTCCGACACATCTACTTCCACTCTTGTGTCTTTGACCTGTTGACAACGGGGGATGCAAACTTCACTGCTGCAGCTTACAGTGCTTGGGAGGACGTGGAAGGTTTACACCCCAGGAAGGAGCTATGGCAAATTTTCCCAAACAGTGGAAATGGGAGCAAGACACAAGCTTTGCCGGCTGTCGTTCTTGGGCTTGTATGCTTGGTCCTTGTTGCTTTTTTGTAGGAGGGTTTCTTGTGTAAAAACAAAAAAAATGTAAAATATATATTGTTATAATATATTGATCAAGGATAACAGCGTATATGTATATACCGTGTATATGAAGGGATATTCGTCTTGGGATGCCCATGAGATTGTAAATATTGTCATTGTTTATACTTAATTTGGATGTAGTATTACGTTTTTAATTTGTCTTTTTTTTTTTTCTTGTGAAATGTTTTGTATGTTCCATTGCTGGAACCTTTTAGAAAGCACTTTATTTTTTTATAATATATTTATGTGTCTCTACCAGTGAGAAAGTATGTGTGTGATAACACACAGACCAAGCTCTGCTTATGTATTGTGTTGAAACCTAAGAGTTTTTTTTTTTTTTTTCCATATCGTGTCAGTTGCCAGGATAGGTACGTAGTGGCAATAGATTTGCCATGGTAGATCTAGGAATAGGTTTTCTTTCTGAGGCTTTTTCACAGGAATTAATGTGAACAACTTTTTTATGTCTTCTGAATGGACCATTTAAGAGCAATAGAGAGGAATAAACAAAGGTCTTAAAATGCCCATTACATTTATAATATGCAGTTCACTGTATCAAAGTGTAGATCTTCTGTTAACACATCTGTATGTGGGACAGCCTTTCAAGCCATGTTATTGGTTGTAGAGCATCAAAAGAAAAAAGTATTTGCGGTATAAGTATGGGATTTGGTGTTATGAAGCGTATGCATTCCTGGATTTAGAACACTGTCCTAGAGCCCAACTCCAGCCAAAATGTTTTTCATTGGGTTGCGTGGGGAAGGGTCAAAGCTTAGGTCTGTGTCACTGCTGGCAAAATCCCCCCTCATTTCCTGTCATGACAATACGTGATAAAAATGCTCTCCATTTGGGACACAAACGGTGCCTTCTTTTCAGCATGACTACCGCAATCCCCTCATTCCTTGCACAGGCATCACAGGAAAAAGGAAGAGATACAGATGGAAATACAACCTGACCAATATTTTAACTCTTCCCCACTATATAAAAAACAGCAAAAATGTCTGGAGGTTTTAAGTGCATTTTGACTTTTTCTGGGAAAAAAACAACCCTACCTGCCAGTCAAGCATATACATTGCATGGAATGTGGCCAGTTACATACCTGCTGCCACTTCAGTTGGAGCTCCCACACTGATTTCACTCAGCTTCATACTTCCTCCAGCCATTTTCCAGGTACAAAGTGGGAATGTCTTTCTGTTATAGTCACATGATCAGTCCCCATCAAAGTTTTCTCTTTTTACTCATCTTAGGTCATCATAGCTAAATGCATGGTAAACGAGAGGTAATCTTTTTCACATTAATTTATAAAAAGATGAGCAATTAAGTATATGATTTTTGGAGCAGTAAACATTTGCAAAATATTTGCAAAGCTTTCGGCAGCTTGATTGAAACCTTTAAGGTGGAACATTAACATGCTCCCGCTCTTCTGCGCTGATACCCCCCTTCTCTGTGACAGTGGTACCGGGGATCTTCTCCCCGCACCTGCTGTCACAATTTGAAAAGAGCTTGGCCGTGTGGAGCTCTGCCCACATGGCCACGTCATTCATTCAGAGGGACTACAGCTGACAACTTGTAGTTCTCAGTGAACTGCAAGGGTACTGGTGGGTGCTCTCGTAGTCCATTGAGCTTGCTGAACTGAAGTAACTGCTTTCCAAGGTACGGGCAGACAGCTACACTGACAGTTTGCAGGAGTTATTTGCGTGTGAAATGCTTTACAGGCTCCTAAGAAACAAAATATTACTGCACATTTTTTACCTGCAAAAACAATGTGCATTTATTTTATTTTTATTTTTTTTTCAAAGGTGAATGTATCCTGTAAACATAGATCTGAATTGCCGTTCTGTCCTTTAAATATGCTGCTAACAGGCTTCTGCGGACATCCAGCAAGCTTCAAGTAGTGCAGAAGCTTACAGATGCTTTCGAACATCGGCTAATATGTTTAAAGTGACAGCACTTACATTATGATCTGTGTTTGACTTTCCCAAACTGATATTGAAATGGTGCTTTTCAAGCAATGCCAATGCTTTGTATAAGTTTGCTGTACACACTTTTCATATACAAGCTGAACCTTGTACATTCAAGGCCAAATGGGGGAGAACTCCCCAAAACATAGGAAAGTATGTGTTTTCTGCCATTTACACTTCTCACATGTCTGTGGTGTCCTTTGCTGGATACCCTGCAGTAAATCTTGAATCTTCCTTCAATTCACCTATTTTCAGCAGGATTTCTGGCCCCATCACTACTAACTAAATAGATGCAGCCAATTCCATGTAAATCTAAGGAGCAGACTGCTTCAATACAAAAAATGCAGAGCTGCTGGAGCAGGACTGAGCTTGCAGTCTTCAGTGGGTACTGGAAGGTTGAATTGGTAAATTTCCATCTTTGCTGGTCTAGTGCCAAAGTAGAGGGTAGAGTGAGACAGATCTCCGCTCTGGAGTTCCTCGATAAGTTGACGGTGGGTGATTCAACTTGCTTACATATACAAAAATGTATTCGTTTGAGGTGGTCTTTGGTAGCACTAAATAACTAATGGAAATGGAAACTCAGTTACTTAAACTTCATGCTGCAGTCTTCTTTCTAGTAGGTATTAAACTTGTGGTGGAAAAGCTATTGCAAAATTCAAGAAACCACTTCCATTGCTTCAGAAAAGGCTTAGAAAACCTATGCACTTGCCACAGTTATTTAAGGAGCCTTTGTTGCCTGGCTTCTGCATTGTTTATCTTGGTCAAGCCCGTAGAGGTGTATGTAAACAGTCTCATGGCCACATATTATAGAAGTTACTTGAACCAGGTCTGGCGCAAAAGGTTCTTTTATTGGGTGCTTAATTCCCACTTAGTGTGCTGTAGCCCCTTGGGTTGGGGTATGTATGGGTTGAATCACCCTGCTGCTTATTTTAGGACTCCAGCCATGAACTCTTTTTTGCAGTCTGCTCCCTTTTACAAATACTTTTAACGTCTCGTTTTGGGACTTCCCAATCATGTTTGATGTTCTAGGTAATACTTTGGGGTAGTGCCAACATTTGGCTTTGAAGTGACCATGGAAATTTGGTGAAAATAGGAATTTTTCTGATGTTTTCATCCTGATATAGCCCATAAATTTATTATAAGATACTGAGTGAATTAGCTCACCAGTGACAATTACACAACACTGAAATTCATAGGTTTGCAGCTGACCTTCAAATAAACTATGGTCCCTTCAAAAACAATGTAGGTCCCCTTTCACAAGGGTGGACTGATCGGGTCTGCCTGTCAGCTTTTCAAGTGGACCTGATCGGACCCTCCAGTTGTCTATGGAGTGGCGGGTGTCAACGGCGAAATCCGTTCCGATTCTTTCCCTCAAATAACAGACAGATGGGGATCCCCAGCAGATCGGATGGTAGTTGTGTGTAAATGGACAGGCAGTCCGTTTACATCCAACCACCCATAGAGGACACACCCACGCATAAGTGGAGTGGACGCAGACCAGCCATTCCCCTGCTCAATGGGGGATCGGTGGGAGGGATTTCCCACTGAGCAGGCCTTATTCATTTATGTTTTACTTGCAATCAGATGTCATTATTGAGTTTTTCTTAACAGATGCAGTAACAGTGAAGGAGAAGATCTTAAAATAAACTCACAGCTGTTTACCACTGTCTGTGGCCATTGATCAGCTAACAAATCAAAGTTTGCCTGTCACTCATTTGTCTTGAAATTCTGCCCAACTGTTTCTCATTTCCTTTGATTTGATAGTGAAAAGCCAATTGCTACTATTGTGCTTTTGCACGTGAATATTCACATTTGTCGAAACTCACCTTATCTCACCAATGACAGTTACATTTGATGCAGCAATATGATTTTTAACTTGTACATTGATTTTGTCATATTGGCTGTCCCTCAGATCCTGGCTCCTGGAGACATGCTCCTATTATTTCCTTCCTTCTGGCCAGATGTTATCTTTTAAACATTTTGCCAAAATACATAATCTTGTCTTTGCAGAATCACTTAATCATTTCTCTCTCGTTTGCTGACAGTTGGGCTTGTACAGTTACTTATATATGTATTTCTCAAACTGGACCCATGTCTCACATTTAAACACATACACACAATGGAGACTTCTTTCTTTTAGGGCTTCACTTGTAGAAGGAACAGCTTCAACCCTCCCATAGCATTAGTACTCTTGACTCCCATGATGTGTGCTAGTTCAAGTATAATGGAACTACTATGTGTCCCGGGGATTGGAGAATGGTTTCTGCCCTGGAAAGCTTCAAAATTCATCTTGAAAAGGTAATGGTGATTTACAGAGTCCTTTTAGTCAAACTACCAATAGTGAACTTGGCAAGAATCAACACTCCCACATGCCAATTTAACACAATGTACCTCATGCCTCTCTAACATCATTGTTGCTTTGCTGATTATGGTGCATTCTTAGAAATGATTGTTTCAGAACGCAAAAGTTGTCTCATTAGTATATAGGCAAGCACACACAGAATAAAAACACTCCAGACAACTCAATCAAGAATGCAAATTATTATTGTACATTTGTTACTGTGAATGAAACCTAAACCTCTTTTTCGAGCTTAATACATTTTGTTAGGATAATAGGTTTTTGTGTTGCTTTAAATAGACATTATTTCATGGATTCCAGTTTACTTTAGTAAGAGATTGGAGAGGGGGGAGTACTGACCAGTAGATCCATTTTGTGACCAGAAAAAAAAAAAATCCACCTTTTTAATTTGTGAAGCTTCAAGGGTCCAGATTTGCCTACAGTGGACCTTCTCCCATGCTAACTATTGACTAGTCACTTTTTTCAACCAATAAACTGCCCATTTGTGCACATTTCAGAGTAGGTCTTCCAATGTGTGGGAAAAACCTTTCCTGGATTTAATCTGTCTATGATATGGAAAACCTCTCAGTAAAGGTAAGCAGAAAAAAGCATAAATCATAGATGGCAAAAGCCCACTTTATTAAAGTGACTATATTTTTCCTTGTTATCAAAGAAAAACCTTTTGCAGTGCTTTTTATTACATAATATGTATTTACAACCAGTGACCGCACCAGCTAGTGCATTATGCAAACAACACTAAAAGCTGTTGCTCTTTAACTAGAGGCAAAGGACACCCAAAACTGATATTTGGCTTACGGGCAAGAATTTTGGTGGACGAAAATGTGACCTAATTTATTTATGTTATGAACTTCCCAAGATTTCTTTGTTGGAGTTCCTGGCTCTGTCATCATTTCTTTGCTGTTTAATCTTTCATCTCTTCTCATTACTCCTTGTAGTAATTAAAGGGCAAGTTAAATGGTAGGACCTGGCAAGTCCAGTCCAGAGATCTCATCTAAGGAAGACCAAGGTGATACTACTCACTGAATAATGATTGAGTCCACCACTGCCCAGCTTTAATTCAAATATCAGTTTTATGTAGATGGACCCTTTAAGAAGAGCAATTCTAAACTTAGGTTTGTATTCTAGCTATAGCTGAGAGTAAATGCAGGGACGTGTCCAGAAAACTTTTAAGTATTAGTTGTACGTCTTTCTTGTAGTTTAGCACTTCTTAGTTTTTCCGCTCTTGGCCCAGCTCTGGGAATTGAGAAAATGTTATTTGCACATGTTCTTGCAGGCTGTTGTGGCTAAGAGAGCTTTAGATGAAGCCAAACATAAGGATAGTTAAAACTTGGCGAGTACCCTCGGGGGAGAGCTAAAACTTTTGAGAGGATGTGCACAAAATGGCCTCCTCCTGTCGTGCTTGGATAAGCCCCATGATGTGTCTTTGCAGAAACTTTTAGATGTGGTTCATAGTTATGCCAATAAGTATCTGTTTGTGTAAAAGTGACTGTGCATTGTGTAAATAGTTTAACTTATTATGCTACAAGAATAAAGTTGATTACCCTAAGGTAAAAAGGCTCATGTGTGGTGTTATAGTGATTTTCTGTGTTGTCTTGTTAAAAAGTGAACAATGAAGAAAAATGTATAGCTGATGGGGTTAATAAGATGTTTGAGGTATTGGGAGGGAGATAACTGAGCAGAATGGGTTCTGCATAAGAGGTAGGGCCATAACTAACTCACCAGAGTAGATTCTACATAGGAAAGCATATGGTGTGGGGAGGGGGTTAACTAATTAGTGTGGGTTCTACATAAAAGAAGGGAGATATGCATCTGGAGTTTGCTGACCAGAATGGGTTCTACATAAGAGATGGGTGGTAAGGATTGGGAGTTAGCTGACCAGAATGGGTCCTACACAAGAAATTGGAGGTGTGGATCGGGAGTTGGCTGACCAGATTTGATTCTACATAAGAGCTGGGAGGTCGGGGGGGGGGGGGGGGCTTACTGACCAGAATGGGTTCTACATTAAAAAAAGTTTGGTATAAGTGGGGTTAGCTGATTGCAAATGGCTCTATAAGAGTTCTGAGGTATTCTGAGATATAAGGAAGGGGCGGTAGCTTAGCTGATTAGAAAATCTTCTACATGTAAGGTATGGCATAAGGGTTTTACATAAAAGGTGTTTGACATGGGTTATCTGATCAGGATGGGTTGTACATAAGAAGTGTAAGGTGGGTATCTGCTAATCCGAATTGGTACTATATATAAGTTGCATAAGAGGTGTGAGCTATGGGTGGGGGTTAACAAGTTCTGCTAAATTGTTGCGCACCTTGCAGATATGCTGTGACTCACAGCTTAGCTATGCTTGGTAATTGTAACCATGTACATGCTTGATAGTCATGTATCTCCTCATTCTTTTACTATTAACTCTGCATGGCTTTAAAGGAAAACTTCACTAAACCTTTTGTTCCTAAAGATGCATTTAATGGATGGAATTTTTTAAAAAATACATTATTCCTGTAAATCCCCAGCCTCCCATCAAGTCTATCTTCCGGTAGCTAACTTTTACTTTATGGTTGGATGAACCTTTTTTTTTTTTTTTTTTTTTAACAGGAAACCTGCTCTGAGAGTAATTTTTTATTTTTTTTACCTTTTCACATAAAATACCTTTTTTAGATGTTCATTGTGGGACACAGCACTGTGGATAGTTTATACCATGAGTTCTGCTGCACCTATGGTATAGGCCAGCGTTTCTCAACTGGGGCAGATAGATAAAAGCTGATTGGAGTTGTTCTGAGTTAACTCCAGGATATAAACAGAAGGGAGAGCACAGCCCGCACCTCCTCCTGGCTCTCTCCTCATCTTTACTCCTGTCAGCGACCTGAAAATCTGTATGGGCTGCCCACCCACTTCAGAAGAAATTGTGAGTAAAGGACAGTAATAAAACCTTTTACAGTCCCGATCTGAGAGTTCTGTATTATCTCCTGTATACAGACAGTAGGGAGGACATAGCCCGCACCTCCTCCTGGCTCTCTCGTCCTCTCTGCTGCTGTCACTACTTCTGTAGTGATGAGAGGAATGTGGTGGGATGAGAGGTTTTGTGCTAGGAATGGGGAGGAGAAACATAATTTGTTTTGGGGGCAGGAAGGGGGTTTTAGGAGAAGTTTTCCTGAACCGCACAAAAATGTGCTGCCTTTTGCAGATGCACGCAGGTGCCATTAATTCCTAATGGCACCCCCACACATCCAGCAAATGCGTATACGTTTGCATACGCTAAAACGCATAGTACTGCAGTACCATGCGTTTTGGTGTGGTGTGATTTTAAAATCAGGCCAGTGCCTTTTTTGCGTGTTTAATGCGCATAGAACAGCCCATTAAAAAACACCATATGCGGGAACACACAAAAAGCACATGCACTTGGAAGCACCTCCTGGTGTGAACGAGTCCTTAGACTGGTATGTGCCGAGACTGAGCACAATTCTAAAAGGTGCCTTGACTGAAAAAAGTGCTACTGTTTCCTGGCTGTAATGGCTAAAACTGACCTGCAGTTGTAGCCACAGTATTTACCTCCACGGTCCTCAAATGCATTTCTAGCTATAACACAACTAAGCCAGTGCTTTCAATCAGGACTCAGCATGTGGATCAGTAGGAGCCATGGTAAACTTTGAGAAGAGGTACGACCACAGCAGCATGTTTTTAATTTTGTAGTACTGATATAGTAACTGCTGTGTAAATGAATGGTGCTATATAAGTACCTGTAATAAATAAAATGATATATAGAATTCTTGAGCTTTTTTTCAACAATAGTAAGGTGTTCTTTTGTTTCTCCAGCCCCTCAAAGAGCTGGAGCTTTTCCTATTGTATGTGTTCAGAGAACTGTCATGAGTTGGATTTCTGGGGAAGTTTAATATACGAAGTAGTAGGTTGCACAGCAAACAAGTACAGTATGTTTTGTTGCTCTGTTTCTGTTCAGGTGTGGCTAGTTATGATTGTAAATCATAATTGCCTTTTTGTAAAAAAAAAAAAAAAAAGTTTTGCAACTAAGTTAGGTTTAGTAGTTTACAATATAAACAGCTAATTGCTTCTATCAGCTCTGATTGTAGTGAGGATTAAGGCCTCAGCATGAATGAGGAGTCTACACATCTCAAGTTTTACATGCAGACAAGCGTATATTTCCATTCTTAAAGTGGTTGTAAACCCTTACGATCCAGTTTTACTAAAGGTAAGCCTAAGGCTTAAATGTAGCTACCCCGGATATCTCCTAAACCTGCACAGTTTAGGAGATATCCCCTGTATCTGCATGTGCCGACGTCATCGGCACATGTGCACTGAAGCAATGGCTCGTTCCTCCCACTGCTTCAGCTAGTGTGCCGTTACCGGCGGCTCCCACACGCATGTGTGGGAGTGAAGTCATTGCAGCTCCAGTCAATGACAGCGCCGGAGCCCGCGACACCCAGAAGTAACTCCGGGAGCGATGTCGCTGGCCGGAGCTGTGTATGGGGCCCGCTGCGGGGGCTTCAATCTCAGGTGAGTATTTCATAATGAGCTAGGTTTTTTTTTTGTGGGCTTACAGCCACTTTAAATTGTACCATGACCAATACACAGTGCCTATAACCCCTGTGTTGGTTTTCCTTTTCCATTTTTGTTTTTGTATGGTCACAGAACAGGGTCTCCAAACTTTTCCGTATGAGGGCCACATCCTTCCTGTATATTACAAATATTCGCGGGCCAAAAAGTCAAGTCCAGTGCTGCATGGACCAAGGAGAAGGGAACACCCTGAAAGCCCAAGCTTCTCCTGAAAAGCTAAAAAATAATGCAAATAAAACAAAAAAAGAATCACAGTATTTAAAATGGTAGAAAACTGGTTTAAAGAGAAATACCTTCAAGTATGTATTCCTAACTCAAAAAGTATAGTGTACTCTCTTGCTCTCAGCCTTCTCCAAACTCCAAAATTTTTTTGCTGCCGTGATAGGACTTCCTGTTAGAGGGTGGCCACGTTCATTCTCCATGGTCCCACTGTATGTAAGAACATGGCCATCCTCCTTGCTTGCTTCTGAGATGGGATTTGTAGTGTGCATACACTACAACAAACAGAAGCGAGGAGGGGTTCAGGAGAGAATATGGATATTGTTTGGTATCATTTTAACTATGTTGTTGCATGATTACTACGGTCACCACAAGTCTAGTCACAAATACTTTATTGGACTGAGATCTGGATGCCGACTTGGCAGTTTGAAGACATTAAAGCTGAATTCCGGGTGTGGCCATTTTTACAATTACATTGGTACAGCTGGGAACAGTGTATGTATTTATGTACCATACCTGTTGAATCCCCCTGGAAGCTGGAAATCACTGTAGTAGTTATCACTACTACACCAATTGCCACTAGCTTCTGGGTCCCACACCGAGCGGTTGCACTGCTGCTTCATTGGCTGTGATTGCACGAAGTGGAGATTGTGACCTCATCACCCCACCTCATCCAATCAGAGAATGCTTTGCACTCATTAAAAAAATGCAGTGTGTACCCTAAATGGCGCTTATGCCGAAGAGGCAACCTCCTGTGTTCACAATGCAACAGGGCAGCCAGTTGGCACAGCACCTGGAAACTAGTGAAGATCACTGGAGTAGCAGTGCCTACTAAAATGATTTCCAACTTCCATGGGTATGGCACATGTGTACTTACATTGGTCCAAGCCCAATTAAAAATGTAGCTAATTGTAAAAAATGGCATTCTTGGAATTCACCATGAAAAATGCTATTTTAGGCATTTGTGCAGTTCTGGTTTTGTGCTTGAGGTCATTGTTGAAAGACAAATTACCCCAGGTTCAGGTTTCTCACAGAATGCATCAGGTTTTCTTCTAGGATTTCCCTGTATTTTGCTGAATTCACTCTACCTTCACAAGCCTTCCTGGACCTACTGCAGAGAGGCAGCTCCACAGCATGATACTGCCGCCACCATTCGTTATGTTGAGGATGGTGCATTTATAATGATGTGCAGTTTTTGGCTTAACCACTTGACGCACAATCACATATATGTATGTCATTGTGTTTAACTGGTTATACTGGGGCCATGGCTGCAGCTGGTAGCCATAACCCTGGTATTAAAATTTTCAGCTGGCGATTGCCTTTCTGCTAAGTGACCTGAGCAGCTAATTAGTCACTGGATCACTTTTAGAAGCAGCGGGCAGCGAGAGGGGTCACTTACCCCGGTCCCTCTCCGTTGCAGCTTTCCTGTAAAACTGAGGAGCCTGGGATCCAATCCAGCAGTTGTGGCCCTTTGCCATAGAGATGTCGAGGACCTGAATATCCCTGATTACCTCTATGGTCTCCGAGACCGTAAGTGACAAGCATTTTGTCACTTCTGGTTAGGAAGAATGTAAACAAGGCCATTTTTTAATTTATTTTACTAGACAGCATGAGAATAACCTTTTTTTTTTTTGGGGGGGGGGGGGGAGGTTGTGGTTTTTTTATTTATTTATATCATGCTTCTTAGGATAGAGGAGAGATCTGGAGTCTTACCCTATGTTCACACCTATTCGCTTTTTTGTGCGTTTTCCATTTTGCAGAAACGCACTACAGTCCATTTAACATGGTTTCCTATGGTACACATTCACATCTATGCGTTTTTCAACCGGAGCGTTTTTGGAAAGGTTTGCAGACTTTTTTTTCCCGCAGCAGATTGTGTTTTGCGCGTTGCATTTTTGATGGGTTTTTTAATGCATTTTGTGTTTTTGTTTTTTTTTAATTTCCCCTTTAAAAACACTGTACATAGCTGGTTGCTAAGGAGCAGGCCGGGAAGCCAGCCGCCGCGTCCCTAACAACCGATTAGCTGTCAGCCGTTTTTTTCTCGTATTTTTCAGCCGGCAATTCTTTTTTTACATTCAGCTGTGAGGTAACACCGCAAAAGTTATAGCGAGAGCAATAATTTTAGCTTTAGACCCCCTTTGTAACTCTAAACTGATAACATGTAAAAAATTTTAAAGCATCTCCTATGGAAATTTTTAAGTATAATAAGCTTGTTGCCATTCCACAAGTGCACACAGTTTTAAAGCGCGACCAGGTATGTTAGATACCTATTTACTCAGCATGATATTGTCTTTAATATTTTGCCAAAAATTGGATTAAATATTGTGTTTTTTTGCACTGAAATTTTTTTCACAAAAAAACAAAAGCTGCATTGTATAACTGCTGTGCAAATAATATATGACATAAAATAATGCAATGACCACCTTTTTATTCCCTAGGGCCTCTGCTAAAAAAAATAAATATATATATATATATATATATACCATATATACTCCAGTATAAGCTGAGTTTTTCAGCACATTGTGCTGAAAGTGCCCCCCTCGGCTTATACTCGAGTCAAGCACTTTTCTGCAGCAAAGAATGACATTTTCCGAACTGATTTTGGGGCCCCATATCTCGGGGCCACTTAGTGCTAGGAACCCCAAGTTTTGTGTGCAAACCCAGTGGCACTAGCACTACAACATATCCAAAGATGGGTCTCCTAGCACCAAGTGGCCCCAAGATACGGGGCCCCAAAGTTGATTTGGAAAATGTCATTCTCTGCTGCAGAAAAGTGCTTGACATTTTCTGAACCGAATTTGGGGCCCTGTATCTCAGGGCCACTTGGTGCTAGGAACCTCAGCTTTGGATATGTTGTGGTGCTAGTTACACTGGGTTTGCACACCCAATTGTTCCTAGCACCAAGTGGCCCCGAGATACGGGGCCCCAAATTCGGTCAACTGTGTCCATCTGCAGCAATGTAATTTCGGGACCCTTTGGGTCCAGAGACCCCAAATTTTGGCTGCAACTAGGGGGGCATCTAGGAACCCTTAACTACCGAGTTTGAAGTTCAGGGACCTAGGCTTATACTCGAGTCAATAAGTTTTCTCAGTTTTTTTGTGGTAAAATTAGGTGCCTCGGCTTATATTCAGGTCGGCTTATACGGTATATATATATATATATATATATATATATATATATACATATTTATATATTATCTTTGGGGGTTGTAAGCAACTTTTTAGCAAAAATACTGATTTTTAAATATAAACAAAAAGTGTCAGCCTATGTCTGGTCTTCAAGACGGTAAACCAAAGTGTTTATTCTGATGACCCAAAAGTTCACTTTAAATCTCAGACCATAGAACCTTCTTCTTCAGTCAAGTCTCCCCATGCCTTCTGGCATACTTTAGACAAAAATATCTGTGGCTTTCTTCTGACGCTCTCCCATAAGGATGCAACTGGCGAATCATCTGGGCAACAGCTGTATGCATAGTCTCTCCAATCACACTAATGCCCCATACACGTGATCGGACATTCTGACAACAAAATACATGTTTTTTTTCCGACAGATGTTGGTCAAACTTGTCTTGCATACACACGGTCACACAAATCTTGTCAGAAATTCCGAATGTCAAGAACGCAGTGACGTACGACGAGCCGAGAAAAATGAAGTTCAATAGCCAGTGCTGCACTTCTGCTTGATTCCGAGCATGCAAGGAACTTTGTGCGTCGGAAATGTGTACACACAATCGGAATTTACGACAGCGGATTTTGACGGAAAATTTGAGATCCAGATCTCAAATTTTGTGTGACGGAAATTCCGATGGAAAATGTCCGATGGAGCCTACACACGGTCAGAATTTCCGACAACAAGCTCCCATCAAACATTTTCCGTTGGAAAATCCGACCGTGTGTACGGGGCATACGAGTGGTCATATGTCTCTTGAGCCCTCCATCACTAGTCTACCTTTTGCCCGCTAACTCACTTTTGGTGGACTCTGTTTTTTTTGCAGAATTACAGTTGTGCCATACTCTTCATTAAATAATTGAATTAACTGTAAGTACGTTCAGCAATTAGATTTTTTTTTCCCTTGTATCCCTCCCATGACATATGCCTTGTAATTACCTCTTAACAGAGTGGCTTGGAATGTTCTTTGGCCTTCACGGTGTAGGTTATGCCATGATACTGACTCTCAAGAAGTTGATCCTTTCAAGTACACCTGTATTTATACTAAAGTCGTTGGAGGCCCTTGACTACACACAGCCAATCCCCTTGTAATGTAATTTTATAAGGGGTGTATACTTAAACCGAGTACACACTATTAGCTTTTTTTTGTTCAATCCAGTGGGCTGAACGAAAAAAAATAGGAGATCCTGTACAAACTATCAGATGTTAGTACAGCGATCTCCCCCACTGAGCTATTGTGTTCTGACAGGGGGACGCCTCCCCCCCCCCCCCACCAGAACACACCGGTCAGTGCTCTTAGCCATTGGCTGAGAGCGCTGATCGGATGCCGATCGACAGAACTTTTTCTGTCTTGCCTCTTCGACAGAAGCTGGACATTCGGCCAGCTTATGTCGGACTGACCGTCGCACACGTGGCCAAATGTTGGCCTGTTTCTATTAAACCGGCCAATACCGTACGATATTCAGGTCATGTGTACAGCCCTTTAGGCATTTTTCATTGAAATTCATTTCAATCCACTTGCAGAGATCTATTTTTACTTTGTTGTTAAAAAGTGATATTTTGTTGATCGGAGTTAAAAAAAAAAAAAAAAAAAGTTATCCATGCGATCAATGTTCTATGAAACAAAAACTTGAAAACTTCCAAGGGGTTGAATACTATATATCAGCACTGTATAAATAAAAACATTTTCAACCCGTTTGTACAATATACATTATGGCCATAGCTTCACAATCCCAGATATTTTTCACTAGAAATGCCTTTGCGGCCCACTACCTCTGCTAGTGAATACTGAAAAGGAGAGAAAAAAATAGACAGGTTTTCTGAAGGGCACTCTGAATCGATTGCAGATGTTCTTTCAGAGGTGGGGGAAGGAACATACTGGAACCGATCTCAGCTGCTGGATTAGCAAAGGTTGTAACCCTCAGCTTCCCACGACTCTTATTTAAACAATTTTTGTATTTAGAATTTAAAGGAGAAATCAAATGAAAAATAGTCACATAATTTCGTGCCACATGTCTCATATTAGGATATGGCATAGAGTGTGCCATCAATTGTTTTTTTTTTCTTTCTTTCAGGAAACTGCAAATTTTCTTGAATTAAATGTATAAAACACACAGACACATTATGTACTGTTTTTTTATACTTGTAAGAGTTAATACTGTCAGGATTTCCATCTGTAAAATTTTACGGGTTTGTGAAGATCATATTAAAAGAAAAAATATTGCTACTAGATGATTAAGAAGGACAAGGGACCAGATATCAGTAACCAAAACTGTTCCGAAAGAAACATTGGGGAGCTTTACTAAAACTAGAGCACTCTGGAGAAGCTGTGCATGGTAGCCAATCAGCTTGTTCAATTAAGCTTTGACAATAAAAAATGCAAGCTGATTGGTTTTTATGCACAGCTGCACCAGATTTTGCACTCTCCAGTTTTAGTAAACCCCCCCCAATTTTTTTGTTATCTAAAATGCTGGTTGCCTGACTGCCACTGGCTTCAATACATTCTTTATTACTGTCCAAGAGCAAACATGCAATTTGTTGTAGATCTGTGATTTAAAAAATATTAAAGCGTATGTACATTTATAGTTTTGAAAAGAGAGGGTGCAGAAGTGGAGGGATGTCTGTATTTCCACCTCTGTGTCCTGGTGGCCAGTTGTCACCAGAGCAAGATGCAAGCTAAAATCATTCAATTGGGGCTTCTGGTGATAACTCTCTGAGATGGGAAATTGTTCACTTTTCCATCCAATATTTCCATCCATTTCCTGTTTTGTTTCCAAAAACTAAAACAATTTTGTGCTTTGCACACGCATTAAAAGGAGACGTACAGCCAAAGCTTGTTTGGCTGTACTTCTCCAGTGTATCACAGGAGTGCAATTTGTTCTGCACTCCTGTGCCCCGTTTTCAACAGCAGGCTGAAGTCACAGAGCCGGTCCAGGCTGGGGAAAGATCGTGACCATATGGTCCGGATCCACCCAGATCCCTTGATCGGCACCTGGCTGAGCCTCTTAGTAATCTGCTGAGAGCCTGAGCCAGCTGCTCCTGCCCTCTCCACAGCCCAGCACGCCAGTGAGCGTGGGGGGGTGGGGGCAGGCAGAGCGGAGAGCTGGTGACAGAGTCACCAGCTGCTGCATCCACCTAGGTAAGTATGATTCTAAAAAAAAAGGAGAGCTTAGAAATAGCCAAGCTGGCCCAAACAAACTATATAAAGTAAAATTAAACCTGGAGTTTTTTTATTCAGAGCTGGAACTGGAAATGCTCAATGAGTGAGTGTCAAATTAGAAATTCAAATTCGTCAGTTTTTAATTTGGCTGAATATCTGCCTGACTGATTTGTTGAGAATCACATCATTTAAGAATTCTGTTAGATGCAGACTGGACAAATCTATGTAATTAAATTCAGCGAATTAAAAAAAATCACAATTCTTTGATTCACCTGATGACTGTTTCTTAGCTCAAGACTTCAAAACCAACAAAATCATACCATGGAGGTGAATGACACGTCGACTCTTGTGCTTTTACTCAAATTGCCTGGGTGACAATGTCATCTAATTTTAACAGAACCATTCGACAAGGCAGGAAGATCAATGAGTGACCAATGGTCACAGCCATTTTTGGATGCATTTAGAGGTAATCATTGCTGACACATGGCTCAACATCACATTGGAGAGATTACATATTCAATACAGGCTATAAATGTATGACAGGGAGACAACATATCTGTTTGATGTTTTTAAAGTCATTTTCTTTTTGGCTAAGAATGGATGTTTCAGGGAGGTGTTGGTTGATAAAACTTAAAGACTGTGTTCCGCTAAGATACATTGTGAGTTATATTGGATAGCATTGACAACTAGATAGTACTCTAAGCCTGCACACAGTATGTAAGCAACAATAGATAATAATGTTCACAAGTTCTGGAATTCCGAAGATAATCCCTTATGGAAAACTGTTGAGTCTTCTACAGAGGATTAAGTGTGGAATTTCTGAACCTGTAAATGGAGCTTCTTTTGTTTCATAGCTATATTCTACAACATGAAGCACACTGATATAAAAACAGAAAATTGTTTCATACCATAATTTTCTTTTCCTGGTGCCTATCCATGGCAGCATACCTGTGACAAGCTTCGCCTTGGCTCCTCCCTCAGGACCAGTGAATATTACAAAAGAAAAGGATTAGTGCGCTCCCACCATTCTACGTAATATAGCATAACGAGGGTGAGATTGTATGCTGCCATGGATAGGCACCAGGAAAAAAAAATTATGGTAAGTATGAAACAATTTTCTGTTTTCCTGGTGCCTCCATGGCAGCATACCTGTGACAAATAACTAGCTGAAATGGGTGGGATGATTCATAGTAAAAGATTTATTTGAAAAAGGATTTAAATTAGGCAAATGCCGGCCTGAGAGTCTGCCAGTTTCTACAGATGAGAAAGCTGCCGGGTCTACTCTAATGTCTCATAAAACGCATGTTGGGATGACCATGATGCTACCCTTTAGATCGCTTTGATGGATACGTCTGCTCTGGCCGTCCAAGAAGCAGAAATCAACCGGGTGGCATACAGCCCAACTGAAGAGGGGTTTCCAGTCCCCTATCCCTGTACACCTTCTTAACCAACTTGATTATCCATGAAACTATTGTACTAGAGCAGGGATCTGCAAACTATGGCTGCCAGCTGCCAAACCCAGCTGCCGCAGAACCACATGGCCCATGAGATATTGTAAAGCTCTGATATCCACAGACATGACTAGGCATGATGGATACTGCAGTTCTGGAATGGCCGGAGGGCCCTAGATGATGCTTCTTTGCCCCTGTCTTTTTTTGGAGTATTGCAAATAGGTTAGATGAAAGTCTCAAGGGAGTTGTGGCTTAAAGATAGTGTCTTAGTACCTAGTAGTAGTAATATCGTCTTCGTGAAGAAGGTCAAAATTGGATCTGAAAAGATTGGCAGGGCCCAAGGCTCAGAGATAGTAGAGGAAGAGGAGCACTTGGGGATGAATCCATGTACCGTTCTAAGTTCCACTCTATCCGAGTACAAAAACTAATATTATCTTCTGATCCCAGAGCCTGAAGTTCTGATACTCCCCAGCCCGATGCCATCACTGCAAAGAAAAATAGGTTTCCAAGTGACATTCCACAAGGATGCTGAATCAGATGGGGCAAAAGGCTGTTTGGATAAGAGCTCCAGAGTGATAGAGAGATCCCAAGTGGGAAAGATTTGTTTTAATGGGTGGGCTTATCTTCTTGACTGTCTTGAAGAATTTGATTATTAAAAGGATCTTCGGCCCATCTCTTGTTGTCACAGCAGAGAATGCCACCAGCGGTACCTTTTAAATTGCTTAATACTAAATCAAGGTCTTCTTGCAGGAAGTCAAGCAGTTGGGAGGAAGAGGTCTAAACTTATTCCAAACCTTGTCACACGTATTGTTCATTGAAGGCTCCTGTGTTTTGAGCAGAGTTGAAAAAACTCTAGAGGAACATTCTAATGATTAAAGCCTCTGTTTTAACATTCTAATGTGAAGGTTCAATCTGTGAGGATTCTGAAGGGTGTGATGCCTCGAGCCAGAAGAAAGGGTATCAGAGGAATATTTACCGGCGGCTGGACACTGGAACAAGAAATATTGCCCTAGGGAATCATGGGTCTCCCTGCAAATATCGCAGGACTGTTATCACCGTTTAATGTTGATATTGCAAGTCTTGAGAGAATTTGAGGTAGGAGGCCGGAGGAGGCCTAAATTAGATTGCATGCCCAAGGACCTGACAGGGCAGCTATTGCTTCTGCCCAAGGGTGAGTTAGATGTGAAAAAAAAACTTTGCAGCCTGGTACTGCTTGCTGTAGCAAAGGGATGCAGTTCAGGAAAGGTCCACTGGCCCACAATTCAACTGAATAACTTCAGTTGTAGGGACCATTTGTTGGGATCCAGGAATCCTTGGGATAGGTGATCGGCGTCTGTGTTTAAGTAGGCTGGAAGACTACTTTTAGGTCCTTCAGATTCCCCTCTGCCCAAAAGAAGATGGGTTCCTCTTCCCTTAGTAAGGAACTGTTATGGGTTCCGCCTTGGTGTATGTATGATATTGCAGCTCTATTGTCTATATCCGAAACAGAACTGATTTGTCCTTGATCTGAGAGAGCAAATGCTGTTGATGCAAGATAAGCCGTCTGGATTTCCAGGATATTTGCAATGATGTCTGAACGCCCATCTCTCCTGAACCAACATCTGGTTGTAATGTGCATCCTAGCCTATTGCATTGGCATCTGTGGTAACTGTGGTCCAGAACACATGCCTTAATGGACGTGCCTTTACCGGCATCTCCCTCTTTGTCCACTAATGCAGACCCCTGGGCATATAGACGGTTTGCTCCATAGCTTCAGGAATTCTAGATAAAAGGTGCCTGAGATATCCATGTGTCCATCGGACAATTTGGATACAAATAGACAAAAATCCCTATTAAGTTGAGTTAGCTTGAGGCTGTTATGTAGGACCATGTCCTCACTCTCCTCACTTTCTAAATGACCGCCCACACTTTCTCAGATGGCAGGGACACCGTCCCTTTGCAGTGTTGAATAAGGTGCCTAAACTGGAGAAAAAATTACTAGTTTGATGATTTACCATCCAACTGTATCTTGATAGTTTAGGCCACAGCATCCACCTGTGTTCCACTAGCTGGGCTGGATCTTTTGATAAAAGGAGGATATTATCTTGTTAGTGATAAGAACTGAGACCCAGTTCTCGTAAAGTAGCTTGGATAGTGATCCGAGCCTTCGTGGGGGCTCTGAGGGAAATGCAGGGTCCAAAGGGGAGACTTTGGAATTGTAGATAGACCTGGTCGACCAAAACTCTCAGATACTTCTGTAACAGTTTTAGTATAGGTACGTGCAAGTAAGCATACTTGAATCCCTGGGTACGTCTAATTCTGCTGTTCTGGGGAATCAAGTCTGACTTTCCTCCTGTGACACGGGAAATGGCTTTCTGTAACCTTTCTTCAAAGAGTGATTAAGGGGGGCGTGGCCTAGCGCATGGAGTGAGCAGATGTGCCCTGTTGGAGTTCCCGCACACACTGGACATTCCGAGGCTTGCACCGCTTCACAATTCAAGCCGACAGGTCGGTAATGGGGAGGAGAGGTGGGGGAGACACCCAGCACACCCCTGATCCACAAAAAAGAGGGGGATATAGACAGATTTTTCACTCGATTGGGGTCTAAACACCGGGCCCCCCCCTCATCCAAGATGGGGCCGACCCGCTCCTCAGGCTCACATACAGGCTCACAGGGAGCTGCTTCACAGCGCTCCACACCCCACACCAGAAACAGACAGCGTGCTAGATCCCCTGCAGATTCAGAGAATGAGTCAGTCCGATCGGCTTGTCACTCCCCAGATTCCCACAGATCATTTAATAGCTGGGACATGGAGGCCTACATCAAGGCCCTCCCAAACAAACATGATTTTGAGGCCTGTGTACAAAGAATGGAGCGCTCTTACAAGCAGGAAATAGCAGAGCTGCGCAGAGATGTCACTAACAGGCTGGAAGAAGTTGAGCACAGTGTAGAGGTGACTGTTTCCACTCTGCAAACCCATGAATCCTTTCTACATGAGCACACCCTGCAAATACAACAATTAATATACCACCAGGATGACCAAGAAAATAGGGCCAGACGTAACAATATAGGCATCCGCGGCCTTCCTGAATCCGTGGAAACCAAAGACCTGGCCCCTGCGATTATAGCCATATTCAATGAGCTGCTGCAGAAAGACAAGGATGCCCCCCTGGAACTGGATCGGGTGCACAGAGCTCTGGGCCCTAGAAACCCTAATCTGGAACAACCCAGAGATGTTATCTGTAGAGTACATTTCTACGCGTTCAAAGACGCCATTATGCAAGCCGCACGTACCCAGGAATCCATCTTCTTCAATGGCGCTCAAGTAACCTTGCTTCTAGATATATCTAAGCTGACCCTGGACATGCGTCGGGCTCTGAAACCCCTTACTGGAGCTCTACAGGCAAAACACATCAAATATCGCTGGGGTTTCCCCTTTAACCTGTCTGCATCTCATGAAGGGAAATCAGCAACATTTCGCACACTGGGGGATTTACCAAAGTTCCTAGGAACATTCGAGCTACCTCAGATCCCGTTACCAGACTGGCCACTTCATGCGGCAACCCCTGGATTCCAGACCAATACTGGCTGGCAGAAACAATCCAAGAAGAACAAACGTTCAAAAGCTGAAGCTTCCAAGTCGACTGCCGGCTGAATCCCTTCCCCCTACCTTTTGATTAACCACTTTTTTTCTCTACAGGCCTCCAACCCGTGATGTCGTCCCGGTTCCTAGCTATGTTGGGACTTTGAATAGATATATTATTTTTGCACTTTTGATTGCACTGACGGATGTTATATCATTCTACTTTGCACTATGGTAATGTGTTAGTTTTTTACATAATGGCTACACCTGTCGGTACCTACTTCCCTTACCCTCCCCACCCCCCTTCCCCTCTTGTTAATAATTGGTTATACTTGACCTGTCTACAGTTAAGCAATAGACCCTCACTGCGCTCATCACACAAGGGGCTTCCCCTGGGCCCCCCCCTGGGATGGCCCACTAGAGGTTGGTTACATAAAATATGAGCGGCAGTGGGGGATCCTGAGCTACTAAGTTAATTTACAAAAAATGTTACTGTTGCCCGGTGTGTGCGGGCTCCTCCGTGCGCTGATACGTACCCCCTCTTAGGTTTTTTCAGCACCCCTAGCAGGCTTTGCTGACTTGTTGGTTACAACACTATAGTTAGTTAGGCCTTATTGGCCTTACTCTCCTTTCTTTTCTCTTTTTCTCCTCTCACCTTCATCTTCTCTAACCCCCTCCTCCTTTTGCTCCCTATGTTCGCCACTGGATGGCGACCTCCCCTCCTCTTTCTCCTTCCCTCTCTCCCTCTCTCCCATGCTCTGGGGCAGCAGACCTCACTCTTATCCAAGCTAACACTCCATTTACATTTCCCCTCTCATGGCAATGCAACCCTCCTTGAAAGTCTCCTCTTTAAATTGTAGGGGCCTCAATACCCCGGAGAAGAGACAGCAAATTTTGTACCATTTTCATAAACAACGTACGCAAATTCTACTTCTCCAAGAGACCCACTTTAGGTCTGACACAATCCCATAATTCCTACATAGGCAATACCCCACCTGGTTCCACAGTACTAATCCAAAAGCTAAGTCCAAAGGGGTTTCCATTGCATTCCATGCCACGTTCACACCAGATGTGCTAGATTCTTATATAGATCCACAAGGGAGATATGTTTTCCTCAAACTATCATACTTGAATGTGATATACACGGTCATTAACGTATATTCTCCCAATCAGGACCAACTGCAATTTCTCTCTTCGGTTACATCACGTCTAAAACGTTTCAGCACGATCAACATGATCCTGGGAGGGGACCTTAATGCTGCCTTGATACCCCGTCTCGATATTTCAACCGGTAAAGCCTCTATTTCCCCAACTTCTCTGAGCAAAATCCGAACAATTTTCGCGGAGCTTTCCTTGGTGGATGTGTGGAGAGTTCTTCACCCCTCTACCAAGGACTACACATACTACTCCCCTGCACATTCCTCTTACAGTAGGTTGGACTACATTTTCATTTCACAAACGTTATTGGATTATAACCCCGGACACTTCTATAGGCCTTACTCTTTGGTCTGATCATGCCCCCATTCACCTGAGCTTAGGGAGGATCCCGTCTGGTAAAGCCAGAACCTCCTGGGGACTTAATGATAATCTATTATTTGACTCAGTGTGCGTACAGGACATCATACAGACCATTAAAAACTTTGTTACAGATCATGCACACGACGATACCAACCCACTTATAAAATGGGAAGCACTTAAATGTGTCCTCAGGGGCAAATTTATCCAACACGGTTCCAGACTAAAACGAGAACGTACGGTAGACATTGCATGCCTCCTCGCCTCCATTAATGCATTGGAAGACTCACATAAACGGAACCCTGACATGGCCACTCATTTGGACCTGACTAATGCCCGGAGAGACCTCCTGCAAATTTTTGCGGATGCTCCTTGATAGCAAAGAATAAGGGACGTTTTGTTCATTACTCCCAAGCCAATAAATGCGGTAAGCACTTAGCAAACACATTGCACCCCCGTCAACTCAGGAAACCTGTCCCTTTTATTAACTCAGCTACCAAAGGGAAATTAATGAATAACTCAGCAATAGCGGAGGAATTCCGCCAATACTACGCTTCTCTATATAATCTTCCGTTACAGACGTCGACCTTTAAATCCCACGGAGGTGCACCTCCACAAGATCTCTCCTCGTACATTCAAGAAACCGCCCTCCCCACCATTCCTTCTTCCGATTCGGAAGAACTGGAATCTGCCCTTTCTGACACAGACTTTATACAGGCATTAAAAAATCTCAAAACTGGCAAAAGCCCTGGTCCAGATGGGTTTTCCCCACGTTTTTATAAAACATTCCCACTATTATTATCTCCTCTCCTAGCGAAGGCGTTCTCAGCGATAGATGGGAATATAACCCCCTCTGCAACCCTTCTCCAAGCCCAAATTGTAGTAATCCCGAAAGCAAGCAAAGACCCCGCTGCATGTCCTGATTATAGACCAATATCCCTATTAAATATTGACTTGAAGCTCTTCGCCAAGATTCTTGCCAACCGAATATCACCATTTCTACCCAACATTATACATGGAGACCAAGTGGGTTTTGTCCCTGGTCGCGAAGCTAGGGCCAGCACCACCAAAACCATACACCTAATAGCATATGCTCATCGCACCCACACTCCAACTTGCCTTCTTTCCTGCGACGCAGAGAAAGCTTTCGATAGGGTAAACTGGTCCTTTCTTCAATCCACCCTCTCCCAGATAGGATTAGGCCCTAGAATGTTAGCACGTATCATGTCTCTTTACTCAAAACCGACGGCCACTGTTTTGACGAACGGTACACAATCAGACAAGTTTTCAATCACCAACGGCACAAGACAAGGCTGTCCACTTTCCCCTTTACTGTTTGCCTTAGTGATTGAACACTTAGCTCAAGTCATTCGGTTGAATCCAAATATACACGGCATTCAGACTCCCTCTTCCCAATGTAAACTTTCCTTATACGCAGATGATTTACTTCTCTATGTAACCCAAACCCATATTAGCATCCCTTCACTACTAGCCGAAATTAATAGGTTCGGCCACTTTAGCAATTACAAATTAAATGTCTCCAAAACAGAAGCACTGAATCTTTCATTAACACAAAATACCCTGACATCTCTTAAGGCCAACTTCCCATTCCAATGGCAGACGCGTTCCATCTCATATCTGGGTACCGCTATTCCTAGATGTATATCAGAAATCTACGCCCTAAACTTCAGCCCTCTCCTAACTAAGCTGCGACGTCTCTCTGAGGAACGCAAGGACCTACCGGTGTCATGGTTTGGACGTATGAGCGCATTGAAAATGGACATACTTTCAAAATTACTTTATTTCAAGCTCTTCCGATTGCTCTCCCATCAGCCTTCTTTCGTGCCCTCCGTACTATGGCAATTTGCTTTGTATGGAAAGGGAGCCACCCCAGACTGAAACACAAGCTTCTATGTGCTGTCACTTATAAAGGAGGGGTTGGTTTACCTGACTTTGAGGTATACCATAGTTCAGCAGTAATCTCTCGAGTTCTGGAGTGGTTCCCTCGCCCTCTGACCAAAGCATCAACCTTGATAGAACAGGATATGTCTTTGGACGACCTCAGGGCACTTCTCTGGGGATTCGATAAAACTTATAAATCCATCCCAATCTTATCCCCCCTCACCAGAGATGCCTTGGCGGTATGGTAACGAAAAAGGGAGACATACTCACTGTCTACTGAACCGAGTCCCCTCACTCCCCTATTCGGTAATCCAGCTCTCCCAGAAGGTAGACTTGTACACAGCTTGGAAAGTTATTCGAGAGATCCCTGGCCCACAGCACAACAATATGTAGATGCGGAAAACGGTACCTTCGTGACTCTTCATAGCACCGCTGCCTCTAGGGTTACATGGCTTACCCGTTTACATTTAACCTCCTATTCCAAGAAACTTCATGACTCCAATCTAATCCACAGACCTCTGACTGTGTTTGAACAACTAACTACTTACACGGAGGCGCCTCGCCATACCCTATCACTGGTATATAGGATGTCACTAGATCACACTTATAACAACTTTCCTAAATACACCACTGTATGGTCGGAGGAGCTTGGGAAGGACATAACAGAGGCGGAATGGGGTAAGGCTTTTCTTTTTACCCATAAATCATCCATCTCGAGTTACACTCAAGAAAAAAATGATAAATTACTATCAAGGTGGTATCGGGTCCCAACTACTCTCAGGACTATGTTCCCATTGGCAACCGATACCTGCTGGAGATGTAATTCCGCAACAGGCACGTATAAGCATATCTGGTGGGATTGTGATGTGATCCAGCCTTTTTGGACGCAAATTTTTCAAATCTATGATGAAATTTATGACAAATTTCTCATGCCCTCCCCCGTCATAGCACTTCTCTCCATACTTCCCGGGACCCTCAAATCCCAAAAACACAGTCTTCTCAAATTTTTCCTAAGTGCGGCGAGACAATTAATTCCCAGACACTGGAAAACTACCTCTCCTCCATCTCTCATTGAATGGGTGGCTGAAATAAATGATATCATGCTTATGGAGGAGATGCAGGCTAAATCCATAGAAAAAGAAGCAAAGTTTTCGTTCATCTGGAGTATCTGGAGGCATTACTCTACTTCAGACAAATTAAAAAACAGACTTTCACCAGTAAATACATCTTAAGAGATGCTGGTCTCCTTATTCCCCTTCTAACCTTTATGTGATTACTACACATGCAGATATGTGAGGTCCGCTGCCTCAACCCCCCCCCCCCTCCTTACTCCCCTTCTCGGGGTTCCCCCTTTTATCATCCTTTCTCCTCTTTCTTTTGTTCTTTTATCTTTTCTATCCCTATTTTTTTTTTTTTGATAATCACTCCACGTGCTAATATACACTCATAGCTGCCAGTATATGCAATCTAGGCAGCCAAGACACTCGAAATTACTAATAACCCTGGTTCTGAGGGTACATATGGAAATTTCTGCCCCCTCGGCCTCTGGAGCAGCAGGATCCCATTGGGGCTTCCGGGCTAGAGGTTTAGGCAGTCATATAAAAGTCAGCATTGTATCAGAACCTTCTTATCAGAGTGATTTACCATTAAAAAAAAAAAAATGGTATTTATACTAATTTTGTTTGGACATAGTGTCAGCTGCCCGTAGTTCTGACCACAATACCCATATGGCTATCACAAGTACATTGATCTTGCGAAGTATCGAATTGTATCCATCGCCGTCTCACCAGTGAAGTCTGCTTAGAGCCGTAATTTGTCCAAAGCCTTGACTATATTTTCCCTAGGGACATTTTGATGAATCACTATTGCCATGTTTTCGTTCCATGCCCACATGGCTTTGGATACCCACCATTTGGTAAGCTCCTTTAGTTAGGGACTATTCGTCTGTCTAAAGGATCCTCAATTGAGGCTGAATCATCGATTGGTGAGATGAAATTCTTTGTTATACGAACCACTGCCGCGTCTACCTCCGGTGGACCATCTGGCATTGCAGAATCTTGTTCCGACAGTGGATAAAGTTTTCCTAGGCAAGTGAGAGGAATTTTTTTTTTTCTTCAACAATGTCTCTGACATCATCCATCAGAGTAAGCCTATGTTTCCACTATAGCGACCTGAAAGTCATGTGATTTTGTTACAATTGTTTGCTGCAATTTTGATGTGACTTGAACAATGCCTGTGTATTCTTGAGGTCTATGGACATCAAGTTGCATCAAAGTGGGACCAAAGTAATGCAGGGACTACTTTGATGTCGCTGCGACTTGAAGTCGTACAGATATGAACAGTACTCACTGGAAATCATGGGGTACGACCTGTCATGTGACTTTGCAGTCCCAAGTCGCATGACAAGTTACACCAGTGGAAACCGAGCCGAAAGAAGGAAACCTGCTTCTTTAGAAATGGGAAGTACATTTTTGACTTCTCAGATGTAGTGCTGGCTTTCTACCATCCAATAGCTGGCTTTACAGGCTGGACATAGGGCTGAATTAGGAAAAAGTTGAAGTCCGAGGGCCCAGCTCTTCTGAGGTATCCTCAGATGGCTCCCCATCATCCAGATATCTAGGAGGGATACTTTCTGCGTGGTGAGAGGATTCTCTCGAGGATGGGCCAGGAAGAGTTAACTTCTATGGAGGAGATTGAGCTAATTGCTGCAATGAAACTGCTGTAGCTCGTTCCACTGTGTACCCCCTACCCATCTTTAACCACTTCAGCCCCGGACCATTTGGCTGCCCAAAGACCAGAGCATTTTTTTTGCGATTCGGCACTGCGTCGCTTTAACTGACAATAGCGCGGTCGTGTGATGCTGTACCCAAACAAAATTGATGTCCTTTTTTTCCCCACAAATAGAGCTTTCTTTTGGTGTCATTTGATCGCCTCTGCGGTATTTATTTTTTGCACCATAAACAGAAAAAGAGCAACAATTTTGAAAATTAGAATTTAAAACGGGGTGCCAAATCTCATCACAGGATGGTCTGTGGAGACTTCATGGATAGAGCAGTGCCAACATCCTAAGTCTACAAATTCTCAACACTACACCAGGGGGTGTGAAAAAAATGGACTTTGTAGGCACCAATCATAAAAATACAGATATTTTATTTATACAAAAAAATACAAAAATTCAAACGACATACATATTGTTAAAACATTGCAGCGTGTTACAGAACAATGACTAATGCTCTCTCACATATACATCAAAGCATAAAGAGTGGTACCCCTTAAAGCAAAGGGGAAAATAGAGGTTACCCCCCTTTATTTGGCATAAGAGACATCAAACCAGTATAACTCTCTACATGTTTCGCAATTGAATGCTTCTTCAGGAGCAGTTTGAGTCATCTGTAGAAGGAGAGGGGAGAGAACAAACACCAAAGTATATAACATTAATATACATATGAAATCCCATTAGTAAAGCGTCTCAGTCAGTATTCGTGAGCACCAGTAGGGGGCCATCCATTGAACCCAACAGCCAGCCATCAAACGGTGACAACCAATCACATGCGGGGACGTGTCTGGTAGCACAATAGTAACAACAATAGCTCACAGTAAGATGGTAGAATGAAGAGTCCCAGCTGCCAAGGAAAGATTTAGGTAATATCAAGTGAACCTAAACGGGTGGTAAAATTAAGGCCAAAATCACTGTGTAAGGCAGAGAATTGGAAAAAGGAAGAAAGAAGGAAGGGAAAAAAGAAAAGGAAAAAGGAGCAAAGCGAAGACAGAGAGGGATAGGGCTGTGGAATGGGACAAGGGGAAGGGGGAGAGGGGGGGAAAAGGAAGGGGAGGATTGGGAGAAAGGGGGAGGGGAAAGAAGGGGGGAGGGGGGAAAAAGAGACAGAAAGGGGGGGGGAAAGGGGGGGAGGAAAAGAAGGGGGGGGGAAAGGGGGGGAAAGAAAGGGAGGAGAAAGGGGGGGAGAAGGGGGGCAAGTAAAAGGGAGGGGGGAGGGGAAAAACTCAGGAAGGTTCAGGACGAAAAGGTAAGAAAGCATTAAAAGGAGTAGTAGAAACTAGTAGTACTAAGTGAATCTGTCCCATTAGGCATACCTCAAAGCGGACTAGAGATCGCAGATAAATAGAGTGCATATGCGATCACGCTCGGCTTAAATGAGCCAAGTTGCATTGAGTAGTCAGTAGTCTCAATTCTAAGGGATACAAACAGTATAGATTACAATACCATTTACTATATCCATATAAGTCCATCTCACAACGAATAACTGCAGAAAACTGCAGCATCAAAGGAGATGACATTGAACAGCTGTTCAAACAGCTTTTGATACAGCCATGTATACATATATGCAACCTGGGTCTCACCTTATATAAAACAGTGTTGGCTAAGCAGAGCCTGTGGACAGCGATCACAGATTATTTCCTTATACTAAGCTAGCAGGCAGGGTGAGACTGGGATTGTATAATTGTCCAACCAAGCATCAGCGGTAAAGCACAAGCCATCTACAAGGGCAAACACAGAACTCAGTGTGGCCAATCATAGGATTAAAGAAAAAGCTATAGATAGAGCCAGAGAAATCTTACCAGATAACTTGTCAAATTGTAGTTAGTAGCCAGGCATAAGGACGTCCTGAGCGGGGGTAACGTGATAGAAGGCTAAACTAATAGCCTTATATACATGCCCCAATCAGGTGTGCATAAGATGCAACACCTGACTCGGCCGGGTAGGGCTGCGCGCGCATCCCCGACGTTCCACGCATGCGCAGTAGCCACTGGCCGACTGCCATAGACGCGGACGTGTGGGAGGAGCGCAGTCCTAGGAGGTAGCAGAGCTGGGAGCTCCCCCTAGTGGTGCCTCCAAGGTGGCAGCGTGATACGCTGAAGGAGATAGATTAATCTATCCCACAGTTGTCAAAACCCACACCCAGAAGGTAATAACAACCAGGGGGAGAGCCACAGTCTGAACCTAATGCCGCAGAATCCAGCCCATGGACGGGGCGGAATGTGGCTACCCGGCCGCACATATGATCGTGTACACCTACAGGCCAGCGGGGTCCACGGACTGACAATCCCCGGGTCCTCATTATAGGCCCGAAACGCAGGGCCAAATAAACACACATACAAAATAAAAGTGACCATGAAAGGGAATGACGCCCCTTCATGGTGCATAAATATTCATTTCTAAAGCAACAAAAAACGTTAGTAATATGTAATAAGTCTGCAGACAATATATGACAGACAGTGTGATAACAGCTAGAAATTCAGGACAATGCAGGCCAAGTGAATATCAAATGACAACCGGACATTCGAAGTAATCTCAATTAGTGCATATTTCGCAGTGCTTACCACATATGAGCCACAGGGGTAGGGGGCAGAGGCAGGAGCACAGTCCTACTGTAAAAGAGAGCAAAGTGGACCAATGGTGTATCTCTGAGTTAGGGATTCAATGTAATGATGTATAGATTTACGTTATGTAAAGAATCTCCCCCAAAGCTGACAGAGAGTCATCATTAAAGGAAGGATTTGTAGGATTGTACTTCATTAATCCCTGGCCAACATGTGGCATTCAAACGTTCGATCCACTTTGCCTCATGTTGGAGTATCCTCCTGTCCCAGTCCCCACCCCTAGGTCCTGTGAAATCACTGCCAAAGCGATAAAAGTTGCAACAGAGGTGTCAAATCTATGACACAGATCAAGATGTCTACTAATGGGGCTGAGCATCTTGCCATTAGTCGAATAATAGACATGATCTCGTATCCTTTGCCAAAAATGGCGGATAGTCTTGCCCACATAAAAGACCCCACATTTGCAGGTCATCAAGTATACTATTCCCTGAGTGTTACAGTCAGCCCTAAAGCGTGGGCGAAACATCTCTCCATTCGGTAGTTGGAATTTCTGACCTGTAGACACCCAAGGACAGAAGGAGCACTGACCACATATGTACATGCCTATTTGGTTTGTCGTATGGTCCTGTGAGGGGACAAAATGACTTCTAGTTAGTTTATCACGTAGGGAGGGGGCCCTTTTAAATGCAATCTCAGGGTGGTCACTGACATATTTGCCCACAATAGGGTCATCATATAAAATATGCCAGTGTTGTTGTAATAGGTTGCGTAGTTGGTACTGTTGGTGCGAATATTGTGTGATAAATTTGACCGTTGAATACTCTTCTACTTTATTTTTGTTTTTGTAGAGTAGTGTATTTCGAGGTTGGTCACAGGCTTTGTTAAAAGCCTTCCGAAGAAGTGACTTGGAATACCCCCGTTGAAGGAGTCGCTTCCTAAGTAGGTCCGCATGGTGTTTGAAGTCACTGTCAACAATACAGTTTCTTCTAAGGCGGATATACTGTGCGTAGGGAATGCTCCGTACCAGTGTGGAGGGGTGCGCACTGGAAGCGTGCAAAATCGTATTCCCCGCCGTTTCCTTGTGGTAGAGTGTAGTGGCCAGACAGTTGTTGGAATTCTTGTAGATTACCAAGTCAAGAAAAGAAATTTTTTGTACATCGCTACTGACAGTAAGCTTCAAGTTAAAAGTATTATTGTTCAGGTGGTTAACAAAAGAAGAAAGTGCCTGTTGGGAACCAACACAAATGATAAAAATATCGTCAATATATCTTAACCACAACAGTACTTCGCTAGTGTACTTGCTGAGTTGTTCATTTGAAAAAATATCACGTTCCCACCCCCCCAGGTACAGGTTGGTGTAGGCCGGGGCACAACAAGTGCCCATGGCCACGCCCTGTACCTGGAGGTAGTGGGAACCGTGAAATGTAAAACAGTTATGTGTCAAGATGAAAAACAACAGTTTCAATAGAAATTCATTAAAGGGCCATTCATGGTGGTCTTCCTCCATGAGGAAGGAGCGGACCGTCCCGACGCCCCGCTCGTGAGGGATGCTGGAGTACAAAGCCTCAACATCCAGAGTCACGAGCAGGGCATTGGGAGGGACCGCCACCCCCTCAATGTGTTTAAGGAGGTCTAAGGCGTCCCGTACGTAAGAGGGTAAACGTAAAACGTGAGGGGTTAAGAAGGAGTCAACAAATCTGCTCACGTTTTCAGTCAGTGAGCCTATTGCAGAGATGATCGGCCGGCCCGGAGGGGCCTCTAGGTTCTTGTGAACTTTTGGTAACGCATAGAATGTAGCCGTGCGAGCAAATTTGTTGTCTAGATACGCATGTGTGTCTTGGTCAATCAGGTCTAAAAAGTAGGCCTCTCCTATAAGTGATTTGTATTCATTAGCAAAGCGATGGGCAACACTCTCCGCAATTTTACAGTACCAGGACCTGTTGTTGAGGATGTTCATGCACATTTTTATGTATTGTTGGTTAGTCATTAGTACAATGTTGCCCCCTTTGTCTGATTGTTTTATGACCAGATCAGGGTGGCTTCGTAGTTTAGTTAGAGAATGTAATTGGTCAGGTCGTAGATTACTTGGCATGGGATCTAATGTGAGTCGCCTCAAATCTCCAATAGTAGCTGTCAGGAAGGCCCAAATGTGAGGGTTACTTGCAAGATCCGGGAATTTTTTAGACTTGGATTTGAATTTTGTTCCCAGATTTAGGTGGTAGGGGGGTAGGTGTGTGTGTAATGTCTATGGTAGGAATTGAGGACTCAGCCATCTCACTCTCCTCTAACAGGAGAATAAGATCTCTGAAAGCCCTAAATTCCTCCATAGTGAAGTGTTTGATACATTCAGAAAATTCTTTATCACGTTTAGAACGTATACGTTGGTCATCAAAGAGATATTTGTAAGTTAGCTTTCTACAGAAAAGATAAAGATCTTTAATCGTGTCATATTTATCCATCTGTGGTGTAGGACAGAAACTCAATCCATATCTCAGGAGGTCAAAGTCTACTTGAGAAAAGGCATGAGGAGTGAGATTGATAACATCAAGTTCTACGTGGGAAGGGGCAGGGTCAGGGGTGAGGGAAATTTTGTGGAGGGTGGTATCAGAGAAGTTACATGGGCATCCAAAGTGCTCTGTTTCGTGGGAAGTAGTGCCGGTGCTGTTGAGCTCGGTGGAAGAGGTGTCGTGTTGATAACTGGCCGTGTCGTGGCACTTGAAAAGGTGGAACCAATGTTCGAAGTGGAATTAGCATTGGGTCCTGGTGTGTTTTGCAGTATGGCAAGTGCCTGTGTAGCTAGGTGACCCAATAGTGTGGTTACCCCCTGTATTACCCATATTCAAACCCGAGGTGGCACCTTGGGGGTGTGTTTTAGGTGTCATTGGATGATGTTTACTAGTCTCGTCCGGTCATTTTTTAGGATGCGGGGTATAGGGTTGGTTTCCTATCAAACCTCTTTTGCGTGGGCCGGAGTTGGAATTGGGACGCGTATTGGTAGATTGAGGGAAGGGCCGTGTGGAGGAAGACGCAAAGGAGGCGTCGGATTCAGTATACTCCTCCCTAGAGGAATAACTCATACCATCATTACTAGGTTTGGGATTTTGTCTAGTTCTTTTGTTTTGTGGCATCAAGTGCCAGCGGTATGCATACCCCTCCACGAAAGCCGTCTTGTCTCTAAACATTTTGGTTTGTTTTTTCGATATGATGTCCTTATTCAGTCTGTTCAGATATTCCTTTAATTCCTGCCATTTCTTATCAAATTATGCATGACTTTTGACCGAGTCTTGTTGTGCCTGTAAAGAGATAAGTTCCTGGTCTAGTGCCGTTAGATCAGTTCTATATTGGGCAACTAGCAACTTAATTAGTTCTATACTACATTTAGTGAGTTCTTGTTCCCAAGCGAGCTTAAGTTCGGGTGTCACGTTTTTAAAAGAGGGGAACAGGTGTATTCTAAGTCCAGTCGGGCAGATGTTATGTATATATTGTTGAAAAAATTTGATATGCCAGTATAAATTTGACTTCTTTTTAAGGAGTCTTCTGGCTTTCGCAAGGTACTGATTGAGTGCTAAATCATCTCTAGTGGAAGTATTACAATTATTATATAATTCATTCATATACCCAGACCAGGCATCTCCTACAAAGTCCATTTTCACCTGACTACAAGGGTCCAACCTGACAGTACGTAGCTGGCAGGGGCCGTGTTCCAAATACAGGGGACCAATGGGTCAGCCAATTAAAGGAATTTCTGATGTCACACTGAGCACTGTACATAAAGTGCCGAAATATGCAATTAACTCAAATTTAGTAATATTAAAAAGAATTCCATCATGGGACAACAAGCGGTTGCTACCACCCAATCAACATTAGAATTTAAAACGGGGTGCCAAATCTCATCACAGGATGGTCTGTGGAGACTTCATGGATAGAGCAGTGCCAACGTCCTAAGTCTACAAATTCTCAGCGCTACACCAGGGGGTGTGAAAAAAATGGACTTTGTAGGCACCAATCATAAAAATACAGATATTTTATTTATACAAAAAAATACAAAAATTCAAACGACCTATATATTGTTAAAACATTGCAGCGTGTTACAGAACAATGACTAATGCTCTCTCTACCCCCTGGTGTAGCGTTGAGAACAATTTTGAAAAAAAAAAAAAAACTGTATTTTTTACTATAATAAATATCCCCCAAAAATATATAAAAAAACAATTTTTTTCCTCAGTTTAGGCTGATATGTATTCTTCTACATATTTTTGGTAAAAAAAAAAATATATATATATCGCAATAAGCGTATATTGATTGGTTTGGGCAAAATTTTTAGTTTTATGGCATTTTTATTTTTTTGTTATTAGTAATGGCGGCGATCTGCGATTTTTATCGGGACTGCGACATTATGGCAGACACATCCGACATTTTTGACACATTTTTGGGACCATTGTCATTTATACAGAGATTAGTGCGATTAAATATGCATTGATTACTGTGTAAATGGCACTGGCAGTGAAGGGGTTAACCACTAGGGGGCAGTGAAGGGGTTAAGTGTGTCCTAGGGATTCTAACTGTGAGGGGGCTGGGCTTGAACACACAGGACAGTGATCACTGCTCTCGATCACAGAGAGCAGTAGATCACTGTCCTGTCACTAGGCAGAACGGGAAGGCTTTGTTTACATAAGCATCTCCCCGTTCTTCCTCTCCGTGACACGATCACAGGCACCTGGCGGACATCTAGTCCGCGGGACCCGATGCGGTGTTGCGAGCACCCGCTCACGACACCGCTTCTTAAAAGGGATGTACCTGTACGCCCTTTTGCCTGCCAGTGCCATTCTGCCAACGTACATCGGCGTACGCTGGTCAGCATGCGGTTGAGTAGGACAGCTTACCTGTTAACCCTCTGACTCTCTGTCTGCTGCATAGAATCTAAAACAGCTTTTGCAGACCAATTGGCTGGTAATTGGATGACCCCACATGCTCGGCATTTAGGGATTTGAGAGTTGGTGAATGTGAAGAACTATATCTTTTCACGGATGAACCCTTGCCACTTGCATAGTATCCTGATCTGGTTGGGGCCTTCATAGATTTGTTTATGTCGCCTTGATGTCCGCTTGGACTTCTTCTGGCGTACAAGGCTGAAATACATAAACGTACCAGCATAAGTGCTCTCTTTTATTTTTTTTACTCACCTGGATGTGGGGTTGCCACCTCATCCCTTTAAACCCAGACACATGAATTACACAGGTTCTGAGTCTAATTTATTGCAGATAATTAAATAATAATAATAATAATAATAATAATACATGCTGGTAGGTTAATTGGATCCTGTCTAAATTGTCCCTAGTATGTATGAATGTGAGTTAGGGACCTTAGATTGTAAGCTCCTTGAGGGTAGGGACTGATGTGAATGTACAATGTATATGTAAAGTGCTGCGTAAATTGACGGCGCTATATAAGTACCTGAAATAATAATAATAATAGTGAGTTTAATTACCATCTTAATCAGCCACAGAACCTGTGTAATTAATATGTGTTCAGGTTTAAAGGGATGAGGTGGCAACCCTACCTGGATGACGGTCCCTACCTTAAATGTTGGAGAGGGTCTTGTTCCAGTGGCGTACTGCTTATTTTAGGCAACAGACAGAAAAAGCAGCTAGAGAAAGATAAAGGAGTTTGCAACTGGTATTTCATCTGGAGCAAGGAAAAGGTATTCCTGAGTAAAGAAAAAGAAAGAAATTACATTTACTGTTGGCAAAAAAACAGAGTCCCCTCCAGGGGCTTCCCACATAGGCAACCTTCTCAGATGACAACAGGCTGCCATGCTGAAAGTCCCCAGTAATAAACAATGGAGAGGGGAGGGACATCTTGTGGAAGATACAACCCTCTAAAAAATGATTTTGACAAACAAGGGCAAAAAATTAAAAATTTGCCCCTATTCATGATGGCCACCACAACCTCAGGGCAGACCGTGCATGCACGGCCAGCAGCACTAGGACCTATGCAGCCTGCCCGACTCAGCCCCGCCCACCGAGCCGGCTCCTGACATCAGCGCATGCGCAGAGTGGGCAGGAAGACAGCCGGTGCGAGGTGTGCACCGCCCACTACAGTAACCAGGAATGAAGGTACAATATCAAAATAAGGGGAAGGTGGTGGGGGAGGAAGAAAGTGAAAAAGAGAGAGAGGAACGCAAAGAAAGGAAAGCGAGAGAGAATGGATGAAAGGAGGGAGAAATGGAAGGATAAGGCTAAGTGAAAAATAGATCTAGCTGCTTTCTCTGCTGCAGGCTTGAGCAAATGCCAGTAAATAAATGCAGATAGGAGCTCTTAGTTAAGAGACAACTGCTGTCCCAAAAGACCCACAGAAGGGACCCCCTATCTTATCAGTGCATTTAGCTGCCCAAGAATAGGGACTGCACCTGGGAGAGGCTTGAACCCAGCTGGAAGCTGCCGACTGCAGAGGTAAAGGACGTTCGACCATCATTCACTAACCATGAGGTATCAGGGGAAAAAAAGGAGAATGCTGGGAGTGCACTAATCCTTTTCTTTTATAATATTCCCTGGTTCTGAGGGAGGAGCCAAGGCGGAGCTTTTCACAGGTATGCTGCCATGGAGGCACCAGGGAAATGTATTATTTATATTGTAAAAGCAGGAAACAAGACTGGATCCTGAATTATTAGAAAAGGGCCATTCTGGTTCTGGGAAAGGACCTTTCAAGCAGATGCAAGCAGGTTTGATCAACACGCAGATTATGTAGTACAAAACAAATACAGAAAACCTATGAGGGCCACATAATAATCACAAAGGCCCTTGATTGCCCTAAAGACGCATGGACGCAGCTATGTGAAGCGCCCAAACGTTTCTATAATATTTTGCTTATAGAAGACTCTTCCTTATTTACTACTTTCAATTTACTTGTCAATAGGACATACTGGGAAAATAATTAGAGCAAGCTGTGTGTGAGATGCTCACTGGGAGCTTTGAAGAGATGAAGAAAACTAGCTGGGTGTATGGAGATCCATAGGACATTCCATCTGTTTGCTAAGCACAAAGAAGGGAATGCCTGATTTCACCAACAAAGACTGAGTGAGGAATTCCAGGGTTCTCGAAGGAATAATCTAATAACAGCAGTTCTGTGCTGACAAATTCTGCTGGAGAACAGATTCCAGTAAGGCTAATGATACTAAAAAAGTGATGTTCTGTGAAGGTAATAAATGAAACCACAGATGTTTTCACTAAGGATCAGATGAAAATAGGGCTCTTCTCACCGAAGATCTCGAAGACTGAAATACTGGTATAATGAATTGTTTTATAATCACTATATACTTTTGTCAAGGTGTTTTTCTGTGTGTGTGTGTATATATATATATATATATATATATATATATATATATATATATATATATATAAGAATAATCAGAAGGGTGAGGTGCACTACAGTCTCAGATGGCCGTGCTTAGAAATCAAGCCCTCCCACAGGCTTCGACATAGAAAAAATCCAAAAACAGGGGATTGCTGCACAAACTGTATTTATTTTGAAATCTTCAAAAGGACATCACCATGACATCCATAAAATCAGGCATACATAATAAACGTTTTTGGGCGATTGTAGATAACGCCCTTCCTCAGAAGATCATGCCTATCTAATGAATATACATATGGTAATATATATACTCAATGAACAATCAATTAACGAGCTAATCATCCGGAATCAATCAAATAATCATTTATGTTTAACCAAATCTGTTATCCCATACACATACAATTATCATCAGATGTGAATACAATTTTTTTTACAATTTTTTTTACAATTTAGGAATCAAAGTCACAGGTAGAAAGGAGATTTCACACTTTATGGAGTATGGACACAGAGATCCTGAAATTAAAACAGAAAAATAAAAAATGAAAATGTAAAAATTAAAATGTCACATCTATAAAAGGTATATATTTTTATATGTGCAGATTTAACCCTTTTTATATGATCTATAGTGGATACCTATATCTTTCATGTTAAACTATGCACAATCTCTATACCTCTTCAGCAGTTTGTGCATATTCAATCCCTGTACTAGACCATACACACCACAACTAGCACCAATCTGATTGCACGGAATACCGTTAAATGTGAAAAAAATGTGAAAAAATATGAAAAAAAAAGACAATAATAATTGTAATAATGACTAACATTTATGACATTATCTTTATTATTATTATACAGTATTTATATAGCGCCAACAGTTTACGTAGCGCTTTACAACTTGAGGGTACAAATACAATACAATTTGATACAGTAGGAATCAGAGGGCCCTGCTCCTTAGAGCATTAACCACCTCTCCAAAAACTATTTCAAATAATTCAAAAATTTCAAAAACAGTAAAAATTAAAAAAAAATTTGTATGCTATAAAAATAAATACAAATCAAAATCAGAATTTAACCCTTTCGGCTGGAGTGTATCCAGCCGATGGATCCAACTCACTTCTTTCTTTCTTAGAGACTTTTCTCTATCCCCACCACGTCTGTTTATGATGACACCATCTATCACCATAAATTTTAGCTGTGACACTGTGTGTCCCCACTCAACAAAATGTCTAGCCAGGGGAAGTTTAACTAGTTTGTCCGAATGGAGTACTTATGACGAGCTATGCGGTCCTTAACCCTCTGTGTGGTCTCCCCCACATAAAGGAGAACGCAAGGGCATTTTATTATATACACCACAAAGGATGACTGGAAGGTATAGTGATCTCTGATCAAAATATCATAACCCTTAAGTGTGCGAAAAACTTTTCCCTTTTATCATGCTAGAGCATTGGATACAACTTAAACATGGAAATGACCCAGTGTTTTTAGGACCCAGAAAGGTTACCCGGGGATTTGGTACTGAAAATTGATCAGACTTCACCAACCTGTCACGTATCGTCCTGCCACGTCGGTAGGATGGTGATGTCCTTTTGAAGATTTCAAAATAAATAAGGTTTGTGCAGCAATCCCCTGTTTTTGGATTGTTATATATATATATATATATATATATATATATATATATATACACACACTATACACTACATTGTGCCCCGTACACACGGTCGGATTTTCCGATGGAAAATGTGTGATAGGACCTTGTTGTCAGAAATTCCGAACGTGCGTGGGCTCCATCACACATTTTCCATCGGAATTTCCGACACACAAAGTTTGAGAGCAGGCTATAAAATTTTCCGACAACAAAATCCGTTGTCGGAAATTCCGATCGTGTGTACACAAATCCGACGCACAAAGTGCCACGCATGCTCAGAATAAATGAAGAAACGAAAGCTATTGGCTACTGCCCCATTTATAGTCCTGACGTACGTGTTTTACGTCACCGCGTTTAGAACGATCGGATTTTCCGACAACTTTGTGTGACCGTGTGTATGCAAGACAAGTTTGAGCCAACATCCGTCGGAAAAAATCTATGGATTTTGTTGTCGGAATGTCCGATCAATGTCCGACCGTGTGTACGGGGCATTAGTCTGTAGAGTTCAATATTGAGTTGGCCCACCCTTTGCAGCTATAACAGCTTCAACTCTTCTGGGAAGGCTGTCCACAAGATTTAGGAGTGTGTCCTAAACCTGGGGAATGTTTGACCATTCTTCCAGAAGCGCATTTGTGAGGGGTCAGGCACTGATGTGGTGAGAAGGACTAGTCCACAGTCTCCGCTCTAATTCATCCCAAAGGTGTTCTATCGGGTTGAGATCAGGACTCTGTGCAGGCCAGTCAAGTTCCTCCACCCCAAACTCGCTCATCTATTGAACCCTATGGATTAAGACTGGGATGCTATTAAAGTTCATGTGCGTGTAAAGGCAGGCGTCCCAATAATATAGTATCAAATCATCTCAAACTGGTTTCTTGAACATGACAATGAGTTCACTGTACTCCAATGGCCTCCACAGTCACCAGATCTCAATCTAATAGAGCACCTTTGGGATGTGGTGGAACGGGAAATTCACATCATGGATGTACAGCTGACAAATCTGCAGCAACTGCGTGATGCTATCATGTCAATATGGACCAAAATCTGAGGAATGTTTCCAACACCTTGTTGAATCTATGCCACAAAGAATTAAGGCAGTTCTGAAGTGTACCTAATAAAGTGGCTGGTGAGTGTTTATACAGTGATGCATGACACCAAACATACTGAAAAATAGATTTTGGTTTTGTATACAGTTATGCTTTTTATCCACTTTTATTTTTTGATAAAGCAACATAGCGTCTTCTCTCACAAAGGGTATATTAGGCACCATGCAACAAATTCCCCAACTGAAAACCCCACCTGATGGAGGTGGAGTATGGAGTTGATGGAGTAATACACCGTGATGGAGTATTTACAAAAATGGACATTGTTATAAAGGACTTGTCAAATGTTTGGGTGTCTTTAGTTATAGGTGATTTATTTTTTCTGTGAATGAGTAGTGGTGGGAGGAGGGGGTAGTATCTGGAGCCCTGCTTATTATTAAAGGGGGCTTCCAGATACTGATAAGCCTCCTGCCCACAACCACCAGCCAGGGTTTTGGGGAAGAGGTTCTTGTCCTCAACAACATGAGGACAAGGTGCTTTTCGGAGTTGGGGATGGAGGGGTTCTTCTGGCAAGGCATCCGTCCCATGTTGAGGGAATATTGCCTGGTATGGTTCAGGAAAGTGCTTGCCCCCCCTTTTTTTCTGGCCAGGCTGCCTGCTCAGATTATGGGTCTGGTATGGATTTCCTGGGGGACCTCATGCATTTTTTTTTTTAGGTACCCCTAAAAATCATACCAGACTCAAAAAAATGTTTTATGCTGAAGGATGTGCTACAGCAAAAGTGACATTTAGGCTACATGCCCACGGACGTTTTAAAAAACGGGCTGTAAAGCCAGTACAGATGCCAGGAAAAAAGCAGTGTTAAAAACGCGATTTTATCCACGTTTTGCATTGAATTGTACGTTACTTCGCACTGGCTTTCAGCCGCGTTTTCTCCCTATGGGAGCCCATTGATTTGAATAAACATCGCACCAGAAGTCGGATCAGGAGGATCCGACTTGCGGTGTGACTTGTGTACTGAGAATCTTGAGGGGGGAACCCAGCGAAAATTAAAAACATTTTTTTTCGTGAGGTTCCCCCACCAAGACAATACCAGACCCTTCGGTCTGGTATGGATCTAAAGGGGAACCCCCACACCAAAAAAAAATGGCATGGGGGTACCCCCAAGATCCATACCAGACCCTTATCTGAGCACGCAGCCCGTCAGGTCAGGAAAGGGGGGGCGAGCGTAAAGCCAGTACAGACGCCAGGAAAAAAGCGGCGTTAAAAACGTGATTATATCTGCGTTTTGCATTGAATTCAATGCACGTTACTCTGCGCTGGCTTTCAGCCGCGTTTCTCTGTCTCTATTGGAAATCAATGGTTCCCTATGGGAGCCCATTGATTTGAATAAAGGTAGCACCAGAAGTCAGATCAGAAGGATCCGACTTGCGGTGCGACTTGTGTACTGAGAATCTTGAGGGGGGAACCCAGCGAAAATTAAAAAAAAAATTTGCGTGAGGTTCCCCCACCAAGACGATACCAGACCCTTCGGTCTGGTATGGATCTTAAAGGCTCTAATAGGCTTAAAAAAAGGTGGACTTGGAGCACAAAGCATTGCGCTCGCAGTCCACCCAGGTGTCTTAGCAAAGCAAATGAATATTTCCTTTTCTAACACTGAACCGCCTCTCAGCCAATCAGGAGATCTAATACCCATAACCTGATTGGCAGAAGGCACAAGAGCTCCGATTGGACACCTAACGGAATGGAAGAAAAGATGCACGGGAGAACAGAAAACCATGAAGGACACAGGAGCAGTCGCATTACCCGCTGCATGTCCCACAGCTCGCCGCCATCACCCTCCACCAGGATGGGGTAAGTGTGTGCCGGTCAGACGGCGAGTGGTGGGGTCACAGAGGCGCATATGATGGGCACAGAGGCTGCATATGATGGGCACAGAGGCTGTATGATGGGCACAGGCTGCATATGATGGGCACAGAGGCTGTATGATGGGCACAGACTGCATATGATGGGCACAGAGGTTGCATATGATGGGCACAGAGGCTGAGTATGATGGGCACTGGCTGCATATGATGGACAGAGGCTGTATGATGGGCACAGGCGCTGCATATGATGGGCACAGGCTGCATATGATGGGCACAGAGGCTGTATGATGGGCACAGACTGCATATGATGGGCACAGAGGCTGCATATGATGGGCACAGAGGTTGCGTATGATGGGGACAGAAGCTGCATATGATGGGCACCGGCTGCATATGATGGGCACAGAGGCTGTATGATGGGCACAGGCTGCATATGATGGGCACAGGCGCTGCATATGATAGGCACAGTGGCTGCATATGATGGGCAGAGTGGCTGCATTTTATGGGCACCATGGCTGCAATTGATGGCACAGTGAGGCTGCAATTGATGGGGTTTTTTCAGTATTTTTTAGAATTCTTCAGTTTGTTTGCATCCCACCAAAAATTTTGAGCACCAGCCTCCACTGGTGCAGACCCAGCCAGCGGAGAAGAAGATTCTGGCCAGATAAGGATGAAAACAAGAAGCATGCCATGGCTGCCCCACTGAGCTAGGTAAGCAGCCATGGTGACTTCACAATGACCTGCCGTGTTGGTGCACATTATGCTGCGTGTTGTTTTAAAGCCTTGTACACATGATCGTATTGTTGGCCAACAGTGCGTCAGACTTTTGTCAAAAGGGCATGTGCCTGGATCTTGTCTTGCATACTATCGGCACACAATTGTCGGCCAACAAACACGAAAATAGTGATGTACTACGTGGAATTTCAGCTCTTGAGCGCCACCCTTTGGGCACCTTCTGATAATGTTGTGTTTGGTGAGCATTGATTCCGAGCATGCGTGTTTGTACTTTGGACTTTTGTGTGACGGACTTGTGTACCGACGATACTAAAATCTGACAACAGACCGTTGTCCGCCGAAAATTTACTAGCCTGCCATCCAACATATCTTGGCCGAAAGTTGGAAAACAATTGTCTGAAGGAGCGTACTAATGGTCAGAGTTTAGGCAGTCTGTCATCACACAATTCCCTGCCAACAATCTCCTGTGTATGAGGCTTAAGGCAGCCTGTTCATTAAATGGGTTGCCTAGTGCAATATAATGGATCAAAAAAAGGTGCATGCAGCATTTTCAGCATTACCGGACATGCCCCTTGCTGCACTGCGATGGCAGAGCATTGTACCATGTGTTGCGGTAAAATATGAATAGGGCCTGAAAGAAGTTTAAGTCAGAAGGACTTTGAAAGTTGGGGAGTGTAGATTTCAATAAAAGGTCAGTTGATTTTAATCAGAGAGAAGTTCAGAAGCTGAGTATTTAATATGTTAGTGTGTGGGGTATGTTGGAGGGTCTAAAGAATTTTTGTAATCAGTTTGTACATGGCGGGAGTACTCAGACAGAATCATGCTGTACAAAAAGGGGAACACTATGGAGCTTCAGCTGAGGAAGGAAGTGAGTAATTAGGGTAGTTGTATTCCACTGAGTAAAACAGGTGAAATCTATTGCTTGAAGTCATTCTTGCATGGCAATATGTCAGTCACAATTAACCTATTAGCATTCCACACATGGAAACAGAATTACTTCTTGTTTTGACAGAAGTTAAGGAATGACCTATTCTGCTTAGAGAGCAAATTACTCCTTATGACTAAATCGTGTTCTATCCGTCTTCATGAAACTGGGTTGTTTTAGAACAATATATGAGATATACCACCTCATCTGTACATGCATTCTACATTTAAGGCTAATACTCAAGCTATTGTCAAAAAAGGACATGGGAAGCTGGGCAGCTCCACAGTGGCATTTAGCAAAGCAAAAACATTTTTTATATACCATACAATGGGAAGAGGGTCCTTTTAATGTGACTTTGAGGGCTACTTGGAAAAAACACAAAACACTAACCCATTTGTGGTGTTTAAGTGGAAGTATACTTTCATCTTTAAGTTTTACCTAAGCCTATAATAAGGCTTACCTATAGGTATTGTAAATATCTCCTAAACGTGCGCTGTTTAGGAGATATTTACTGTACATGCAGCCAGTGAAATCACTGGCGCATGCGCTCTGAAGGAACGGTTGTCGTTGCCGTTTCTCCAGGGCCCTGTGCCGCGACCGGCAAGCGGGAATGACATCATAGTGGCTCTGACCGGTCACAGAGCCGGAGTCCGTAAACCCGGAAGGAAGACTGGGTGACAATGGATGCTGTATCCAGCGAGGACATCGCATCGCTGGAAGGCTTCGTTTTGAGGTAAGTCTCACATAATGTGCTAGTATGAGATGCATACTAGCACATTATGCTTTTGTCTTGCAGGTAAGAAAAACAAAAGAAAAAGTGCAGCGGTTTACAACCACTTTCATGAAAAGTAGAATTTTCATGGACAGCATTAGTGGCGCTGTATTTTATTATTATTATTATTATACAGGATTTATATATAGTGCCAACAGTTTGCAAAGTGAACTATTGTAGACCAGGTTAAGGCAGGACAGAGGAAAAACTTGTTCATAGAGGTGGTTAGTAGCAGAATAGAGAAGTGAGGAGATAAACTGGCAACGGTTTCTAATGCCGCATACACACGGTCGGACTTTTCAGCTACAAAAGTCCGACAGCCCGTCCAACAGACTTTCGACAGACTTTCGACGGACTTTTGGCGGACTTTCAACAGACTTTTTCTAACGACCGGACTTGCCTACATACGATCACACCAAAGTCCGACGGATTCGTACGTGATGATGTACACCGGACTAAAATAAGGAAGTTGATAGCCAGTAGCCAATAGCTGCCCTAGCGTAGGTTTTTGTCCGTCGGACTAGCATACAGACGAGCGGATTTCTGGGTCCAGCAGAGTTAAGACGTAAAGATTTGAAGCATGTTCCAAATCTAAAGTCCATCAGATTTGCACCTGGAAAAGTCAGCTGAAGGTCCGGTGAAGCCCACACACGATCGGATTGTCCGCCGGATTTGGTCCGTCGGCGTCTGTCGGACAAGTCCGGTCGAAAAGTCCGACCGTGTGTACGCGGCATAAGGGTAACCGTTTTGCTGCTTGGAGGGACAGGTGGTTGAAGACAAGGATACCGTGAAACTGATAAAGTTGTGATTAGAGATAGGAAAGGGGGTGTTGGATTGCTAGGAGTGCAGAGATGGGGAAATACAAGGTCAATGGTGTTACCAGTGGCGGCTGGTGCTCAACATTTTTTGGGGGGTAAATTTAAATTGTTAGTAATGCAGGACTGTAAGTAGCCATTTATCAGGTGATTATGTATCCTTACTGCTAGATAAAACTGTGCCCATCAATTGCAGCCTCACTGTGCCCATCACAGTAGGCCAGTCACATCCACATTTCAAGTAAAATAAAATAAAACCACTTATCATAAGGTGTCCTCATCAGAGCCCCCTTTTACATCAGATGTCCCAATCAGAGTCCCCCTTTACAGCAGGTGCCCCCCTTTACAACAGGTGTTCCCATCAGCATCCCCCTATACATCAGGTGTCCTCATCAGAGTCCCCCTATAAATCAGGTGTCCCAATCAGAGTCCCCCTTTACAGCAGGTGCCACCCTTTACATTAGATGCCCCATCAGAGTCCTCCTTTACATCAGTTGTCACCATCAGAGTCCCCCTGTACATTGGATGTCCCCGTTTTTTGGGATATATATTATAGCAAAAAGTAATTTTTTCAAAATTGTCGATCTTTTTTTGTTTATAGCGCAAAATATAAAAACCGCAGAGGTGATCAAATACCACCAAAAGAAAGCTCTATTTGTGGGAAAAATAGGACATAAATTTTGTTTGGGTACAGCATCACACGACTGCACAATTGTCAGTAAATGCGACGCAGTGCCAAATCTCAAAAAATGGCCTGGTCATTAAGGGGGCAAATCCTTCCGGTCCTTAAGTGGTTAAGCTACAAAACGCTGAGATGTGAATGGGGCCTAAAGGAGTTACAGTATCTCATAAAAGTGAGTACACCCCTCACATTTTTGTAAATAATCTATTATATTTTTTCATGTGACAACACTGGATAAATGACATTTTGCTACAATGTAAAGTAGTGAGTGTACAGCTTGTATAACAGTGTAAATTTGCTGTCCCCTCAAAATAACACAACACACAGCCATTAATGTCTAAACCGCTGACAACAAAAGTGAGTACACCTCTAAGTGAAAATGTCCAAATTGGGCCCAATTAGCAATTTCTCCTCCCTGGTGTCATGTGACTCATTAGTGTTGCAAGGCCTCAGGTGTGAATGGGGGAGCAGGTGTGTTAAATATGGTGTTATCGTTCTCACTCTCTCATACTGGTCACTGGAAGTTCAACATGGCAACTCATGGCAAATAACTCTCTGAGGAGCTGAAAAAAAGAATTGTTGCTCTACATAAAGATGGCCTAGGCTATAAGAAGATTGCCAAGACCCTAAAACTGAGCTGCAGCATGGTGGCCAAGACCATACAGCGGTTTAACAGGACAGGTTCCACTCAGAACAGGATTCGCCATAGTCGACCAAAGAAGTTGAGTGCACATGCTCAGCATCATATCCAGAGGTTGTCTTTGGGAAATAGACGTATGAGTGCTGCCAGCATTGCTGCAGAGGTTGAAGGGGTGGGGGGGTCAGCCAGTCAGTGCTCAGACCATACGCCGCACACTGCATCAAATTGGTCATCATGTCTTTTGTCCCAGAAGGAAGCCTCTTCTAAAGATGATGGATAAGAAAGCCCGCAAACAGTTTGCTGAAGACAAGCAGACTAAGGACATGAATTACTGGAACCATGTCCTGTGGTCTGATGAGACCAAGATAAACTTATTTGGTTAAGATGGTGTCAAGCGTGTGTCACGGCAACCAGGTGAGGAGTACAAAGACAAGTGTGTCTTGCCTATAGTCAAGCATGGTGGTGGGAGTGTCATGGTCTGGGACAGCATGAGTGCCGTCAGCACTAGGGAGCTACAATTCATAGAGGGAACCATGAATGCCAACATGTACTGTGACATACTGAAGCAGAGCATGATCTCCCTTTGGAGACTGGGGTGCAGGGCAGTATTCCAACATGATAACGACCCCAAACACACCTCCAAGACGACCACTGTCTTGCTAAAGAAGCTGAGGGTAAAGGTGATCGACTGGCCAAGCATGTCTCCAGACCTAAACCCTATTAAGCATCTGTGGGGCATCCTCAAACGGAAGGTGGAAGAGTGCAAGGTCTATAACATCCACCAGCTCCGTGATGTCATCATGGAGGAGTGGAAGAGGACTCCAGTGGCAACCTGTGAAGCTCCGGTGAACTCCATGCCCAAGAGGGTTAAGGCAGTGCTGGAAAATAATGGTGGCCACACAAAATATTGACATTTTGGCCCCAATTTGTACTTCCTTTTTGTTGCCAGTGGTTTAGACAATAATGGCTGTGTGTTGAGTTATTTTGAGGGGACAGCAAATTTACACTGTTATACAAGCTGTACACTCACTACTTTACATTGTAGCAAAGTGTCATTTCTTCAGTGTTGTCACAAGAAAAGATATAATAAAATATTTACAAAAATGTGAGGGGTGTACTCACTTTTGTGAGATACTGTATCTTTTAACCACAGCTCAGTAGTTAAACACAGTCAGTGTTTGGCTAACCAGAACATGACTTGATTTACATGGGCTTTTTGCCTTATCTTTCACAGCTTTAATCTATCTGCTTTATGTACATATTATTTTATTTTACCCATTTCTCCTTGATACATGAGATGCATAGAAGGAGAAAAGTCTGGCTCATCGATAAGGGAAAGGAGATAAGGCTGTATGAGTGTATGTAAAATAGCTTAGGCCCCTTGTACACTAGCCATATAGCTTCAGTGCATGAGGCCCCAGGGTTTAGGTGCACATTGGCAGCACGGGTGCACCGTCCAGCCCTACTGCCAGCAGCCTGTTGAACTCTACGAGAGGTTCCTGCAGCTGGATGGTGCACCTAGCAGTACTTACGATTATAGCAATATAAGCCCAGAGCTAAATGGCTGGACTGCAGACTTCTTGTGTTCCAGCCATTTGTCTCCATCTCTTGGTGGAGCTTGAAAGGCTATGGGCAACAAGCTGGATGGTGTACCTGTGCCTTCAGCCTGCATCTTAATGGCAGAGACTCATGCATTGGGCTAAACAACCAGTGTGCATGGGGCTTTAGGTTAGTGAGCCAAGTTAAGCTGGCCATACCCATATGTCTGCTGACAGAACAGAAAACACAGATTCCTCCATCCATGGATGGATGAATTTCCTACTGTGGCAATTGTATTCTAAATGGATGCACGTACCATTCGGCCAACATATTTCTGCCTGGCTTCTTCAATTTTTTGCTTAGTGAATGTTGGGCAGGAGGATATCAACAGAACCACCCATGGTGTGATTTTGGTTTGTTCATTTGGAATCAGCCAAATACTTTGTTGAAGCACCTTTGGCACCAATTACAGCCTCAAGTCTTTTTGAGTATGATGCTATAAGCTTGGCACACCTATTTTTGGGCAGTTTCTCCAATTCTTCTTTGCAGGACCTCTCAAGCTCCATCAGGTTGGATGGGGAGCGTCTGTGCCATTTTTAGATCTCTCTAGAGATGTTTAATCGGGTTCTGGCTGGGCCACTCAAGGACATTCACAGAGTTGTCCCGTACCCACTGCCTTGTTATCTTGGCCGTGTGCTTAGGGTCGTTGTCCTGGAGTAGGTTTTCATCAAGAAAGTCTCTGTACATTGCTGCATTCATCTTTCCCTAGATCCTAATTAGTCTCCCAGTTCCTCCCACTGAAAAACATCTCCACATCATGATGCTGCCACCACCATGCTTCACTGTAGGGATGGTACTGGCCAGGTGATGAGTGGTGCCTGGTTTCCTCCAGATATGACACTTGCCATTCAGGCCAAAGAGTTCAATCTTTGTTTCATCAGACCAGAGGATATTGTTTCTCATGGTCTGAGAGTCCTTTAGGTGCCTTTTGGCCAACTCCAGGCAGGCTGTCTAGTGGCTTTTATCTGGCCACTCTACCATACAGGCCTGATTGGTGGAGTGCTGCAGAGATGGTTGCTCTTCTGGAAGGTTCTCCTCTCTCTCCACAGAAAAATGCTGGAGATCTGTCAGAGTGACCATCAGGTTCTTGGTTACCTCCCTGGCTAAGGACCTTCTCCCCCGATCGCTCGGTTTGCCAGGCCGGCCCACACTAGGAAGAGTCCTGGTGGTTCCAAACTTCCTCCATTTACGAATGATGCAGGCCACTGTGCTCTTTGGGACCATCAATGCTGCAAAAAATTTTCTGTACCCCTCCCCAGATCTGTGCCTTGATACAATTCTGTCTCGGAGGTCTTCAGACAATACCTTGGATTTCATGGCTTGGTTTGTGCTCTGACATGCACTGTTAACTGTGAGACCTTTCCAAATCATGTCCAATCAACTGAATTTACCACATATGGATTAATCAAGTTGTAGAAACATCTCAAGGATGATCAGTGGAAACAGGATGCACCTGAGCTCAATTTTGAGTGTCATGGCAAAGGCTGTGAATACTTATGAACATGTGATTTTTTTCGTTTTTTTATTTTTGATAAATTTGCAAAGATTTCAAACAAACATCTTTCACGTTGTCATCATGGGGTATTGTTTGTAGAATTTCAAGGAAAATAATGAATTTAATCCCTTTGGGAATAAAGCTGTAACATAACAAAATGTGGAAAAAGTGAAGCGCTGTGAATACTTTCTGGATGCACTGTATAACTAAATTGGTGTGAAGTTTATGTATTGCAATGCAAATAGATTAATACAGACATTTTAAAAGAATACACCTGATTTACTGAATGCACTCATAACTCACTGGATAGTATCAGTATGGCCTCCTGCCTAAATTAGTTACATTTTTTTTTTTTTTTATATAGGCTTTCACACACATTTCCTTGGAATACGGAGCAAAAAACATGTTAGGGACCATGAAATCATTAACAAGATATACCTGTTTCAAAGAAAATATGGTGAGAATTTCTAATCCTGAAAAGAATGTCTGGATTACTGGAAAGGATGAAGAGATGATTCTTAGGATAACAAAATCCTCTAAGAGGAGTGTAGAGAGAAGACAAATAGGTGATACTTTCCCCAACACAGATATTCATATGCCAGGCATAAAGGTAGTAAGTGGGGAGTACTGAGGTATACCCTGGAAAGTTTATATGCCAATGAGCCCTTGGTGCACAAAACAGTGCTACAGTATAAAGCTGATATGAAAATGTATGTAAACCCTTACCATGAACTCATCTTATTAGCCTAAAGGCTGATAAGTATACCAGTGAAGGGCTGAAATTTTTGGTTTGGCAAGTTCAAAAAAAAAAATGTTGATCCTGCCAAAAACCTTGTAAGCTAATAACTTCCTGTTCTTTCTGCCTCTGCTGACCATTAAAAGTTATATTGCTCTAGCTCCTTCTGTGGACTACAGTACACCTTCACCCTATATACATCTAATTCAGTTAAACCTTTTTAGGTAGTTATGACCGCAACACCTGATTTTTTTTTTTTATCCAGTGGCAATAGGCCAGAATTGAACAGTGGGGGTAGCAGCCATAACAGAAAAGCTATACTAAAGTTAAGTTGTTTTTTTTTTTTGTTTGTTTATTATTATTATTTTTTTTAAATAGAGTTCCTTAGCTTTATACAAATTGGACATTTTTATAGCATAATTTTAATAAAATATCAAAATAGAGTGCACAAACACACTTCAAAGCCAAAACCCCACATTCTCTGAGCCCCCTCCCATCCCCATTTTTCTATGCATTCTTTATTTTTTCTGCTCTACATACATTACAGCAAAACATATGCCAGCCTCTGACCTTACATGGGAACAATTACTTAGCTGATAATGGGAGTAGTAGTTCTCTTACAAATTTTTTTAATGATTATCATTTCAGGGTATATTGATTTTTGCATTGTTAAATCTGCTCTACAGCACAGCGATTCAGTTCATTAATTTAATGAGCTGTGTACATAGAATTTACAGTATCAGATGGCCATTTCTCCTGCACAGGTTTGCTTTAAGCCCAAAAAAGAATTGGCATTTGTCTCCATCTAGTGGTCGTATTTAAGCATTATTTGTCTGTATGTAGCACATAAAGGAATATAGACCGATTAGCAATACCTTTATGACCACAGACAGGTTAGGTGAATAACATAGATTATCTTGTTATGATGGTATCTGAAAGTCGGTGAGATATATTAGGCAGTAAGTAAACATGTTGTTCCTGAAGTAGATGTGTTGAAAGCAGAAAAAAAATGGGCATTGCAGTTTGTTCTGCTGGGAAACCTTGGTCCTGCCATTCATAAGGATGTTACGTTGACACATACCAACTTCTTAAAGACTGTTGCTGACCAAGTACACCACTTCATGGAAACGTTTTCCCCTGATTGCAGTGGCCTCTTTCAACAGGATAATGTGCCCTGCCACTCTGCAAAAAATATTCAACAATGGTTTGAGGTGTTGATTTGGCCTCCAAATTCTCCAGATCTCAATCCCATTCAGCATTTGTGGGATGTACTGGAAAAACAAGTGCGATCCATGGAGGTCCCACCTAGAAATTGACATGCACTTAAAGGATGTGCTATTGACGGCTTGGTAAAACAAAACACAAAGAGCAGCACCATCTAAGTACAGCAATAGTAAAACATTTTATTCCAAGATAGACAATTGGGAATTTACAAGATCATAGATGTGTCAGCGCATTGAAATAATTTAGACGGTTCATCCACTCATGAGGGAAGGCGGTCGGCATGCAGGTGGAGAGGCAGCCGGTGCTCCAGCTGACGCTGGTTGCTTCCAGCGCTTCCATGAACTTAGAATGTTACATGTCACTTCCGGTTGGCGAGAGAGAGTGGGGAGGAGCTGGGAGCGCTGTTTTCCACAGAGCCCTTTCTAGATTGTTACGAACTGGCAGCCATCCTCAGTCAGCACACCTGAGACCACCATTACGTTGTGTGCTGCACATGAACTTTCATACATGGACTCCCTGTCCAAGAGAGCTTTTTGATTACCCACACTCTCTCTCTGACCAGCTGATAGAGCTCACGCGAGTATGCAATTTTTCCTGTGTTTGTATTGATGGCTTGGTGCCAGATACTTTCAGAGATCTAGTGGCGTCCATGCCTCAACGGGTCAGGGCTGTTTTAGTGGCAAAAGGGAGACCTGCTCAGGATTAGGTGGTGATCATAAAGTTATGGCTGATCGGTTTATTACATTACAAAATGTTTTGCTAGAGCAGGGTTTCTCAACAATTTTTAACTTGGAGGAACCCTTAGCAAAAAGTTTGGGGAACCCTTGAAATAATGTTCACATCTACAGCTCACGGAACAGCGATGTGATCAATGAGCTGTTGAGAAAGCAACAATTATCTTTAGAAATAGCATTGAAGGGGTTGTAAAGTCTCATGCTTTTTTTTCTGTGCTGCAGCTACCCCCAGAGCCCCCCCCCCCCCTTTTTTTTTCTTACCTGAACCCGATCGTTCCAGCAATGTGCACGAGCCCAGCAGCGCCAGCCGCTGTCTCGGGTCCTCATTGGATAGATAGCAGCAGGAGCCATTGACTCCTGCTGCTGTCAATCAAATCCAATGACACTAGTATGTGTAAATCTAGTATGTATTTGAGCACCACTGTAAGTGGGACATTCTTCCTATTGGCCATCAGTATAAGGGGCATTGTTCCTATTGACCCCTGATCAATTGGTTTTAGTAAGAGTTCCACGAGACCCGAAAATAATTTTGGGGTTCCTCTAGGGTTTAAAGGTTGAGAAAGGCTTCCCTAAAGGGAGGAGTTTTACGTTTCAGACCGTAGGCCTGAATGACCAATTGACAATGGAAGCTGCCTGCCCTTTCTTGGGTCCTTCTGGTAAAACAAAAAAGGATAGCCATTGACTCCTGCTGCTGTCAATCAAATCCAGTGACACGGGAGCCGGGGGCAGGGCCGAGTCCTGCTGTCTGTGTCAATGGACGCAGCAGCGGGACTTGTGAGCGCGCCCGCACGGGTCCCCCCAGGGAAATAGGCTCTCCGCTGGGGCACCCCAGAAAAGGAGCATTGGGGATGCTCTGTGCAAAACCCTTGCACAGAGGAGGTATGTATTACATGTTTGTTATTTAAAAAAAACAAAAAAATAAAAAATAAAAAACAACCTTTACAATCACTTTAAGTAATAAAATCAGTATTAAAATGTACTAATTTACTGAAAACTTGTGCTTGCTTTTTTTTTTTCTGCACAGATGCTCAATTCTGGGTCCAACGGTGTACAGGGGGGCAGGAGGTCACACTACATGGTGGAAGTGGGGGGTCAGCAGGCCACATTATATGAGAGCGGGGAAAATGACATGGGGGCAGGGCATATTACGTGGGAACAAGGCACATTACTTGCGGAGCAGGACACATTCCAGTAGCAGCAGTTTCCTTCATATGCAGAGCAGCTCAGGAAAGCAGCTGTGGTCAGTTCTCTTGTGGGGCAGTTTTTCAAACACCCCTCCTGTCCATCCGAAATATTTCACAAAAAGCACCTGGGTGGGACAAGAGGGGAGGTGGGGCCAGTGAGGAACAGCGCACCACAACCAACAAATCACAGCCGCTTCCCTGCCTAGATCTGCGTGTGTCGGCAGAAGGGAATACGCTATACCTATCAGCTGCTTGCGACTGATGGGTAGATTGCAGCGGAACCCCTGAGGAGCTTTCTCGGAAAACCCAGTTGAGAAACTTTGTGCTAAAGAATATAAGATTAATTTCAACTAGTGTCATGTAAATAAACACATCATTTACTGTGCTGCAATAGGGGCCCATTCAATTACTTTACCATCAGTTTTTTTTGTATTAAAGGCCCCTTTCACACAGGGCACATCCATTTTGATGTACTCTGCTTGCTGAGCAGGCGCATGACAGGTCTGTCTCAGTTCACTGTGCAGAGATGGACCTGTCAGAACCCCACTGTTCACTATGGGAGATCGGATGAAAACAGATCCGCCTATTTTCATCTGATCCGTTAGACGGATGGAATATAGTGTTTCCATCCGTCTGGATTTGGTGGACCGGATCGGATATCGGTGGGTGTCAGCGGACATGTTACAACTGACATCTGTTGCTCCATAGAGGTGCATGGAGCGTCCGATCAGGTCCGCTTAAAAAACTGACAGGCATACCTGATCGGACAGCATGTGTGAAAGGGGCCTAAATAAATAGAAAACAATACTGTGAAGCTCAAAGAACACTTAACATAGGAAGCTTAGCAGTTCTATGAACAGTTTTAACACTACCATGTAGTTAATTAACTGCACAAGATCACAAGACCTATGTAGCAACATGAAAGGCATCTACAGTGTCCTGAAAATCAGAGGAATTTAAACTGTGCTGCTACAGCATCTGACTTTATTGTTGTTCATTGCTAGGTTTTGTGCCTTGGTACATTCTGCTGCTTCACCCCCTCCTGTTGTGCACTAGATAGGCCAGCCCCTGGTTGGCGCTACCTGCTTCCCAATGCTCTCTGTTACTTTTGGTGGAGTTTGGTTTTCATGGAGTAAAGAGTTCTCTCTGAGGTGTCCGTTTATGGAACAGTGGAAAATATCCACTGCTCCATTCTCTGGCATTCACAGAGGAGATCGCTATTGCACTATATATTTATTATTTTTTGATAATTTTCGCAATCTCTACATTAAGAAGCGCATACGTAATAGGATTTTTTTTCATCATATTTACCTGTAAAAAATCCTTTTCTTTGAGTACATCATGGGACACAGAGTCAGGCTAATATTCATTACCTGCTGGGTTATACTTCATCTCCAGGTGAATGGACACTGGTAGACCAAAGGTCTTCAGACAGGAAGTGATCCCCTATATAACCCCTCCCTTACAGGAAGCACTTCAGTTTTGTAGCAAGCACTGAAGCCTCAAAAAAGAGGGGAGGGATCTCTGTCCCATGATGTACTCAAAGAAAGGGATTTTACAGGCATCATGTGACACAGAGTCAGTCCAATATTCATTAGCTGCTGGGACGTCCCAGAGCAATAGCCTTGAGATACCCTGCCAAACAATAGCTCTCAGAACTTATACGGCAACCCGCTGTACACTGCGGCTGAAAGCCGAATCCTTGGCTGCTTGAACATTCACTTGATAAAATGTTGTGAACGTATGCACTGAAGACCAGGTAGCAGCCTTACAAATCTGAGCCACAGATACCAGATGGCGAAAAGCCCAGGAGGTTCCTACACCCCTGGTAGAATGAGCTCTCACCCTAAAGCAGCCATTCTCAATCAGGGTTCCGTGGAACCCTGGGGTTCCTCCAGAGGTTGCTAGGGGTTCCTTGAGCTGTGTCTGATGAACCACCTTTTTGATGGTGCCTACAGAGTTCAAGGTTCAGCATCACTTAGCAAAGCCAGCAGCATGGCACAAAATATCATTTTAGCTGTCTTTAAGGGTGGCATTTTGAGCACCACTGTAAGTGGGACATTCTTCCTATTGGCCATCAGTATAAGGGGCATTGTTCCTATTGACCCCTGATAAATTGGTTTTAGCAAGAGTTCCTCGAGACCCGAAAATTATTTTTGGGGTTCCTCTAGGGTTTAAAGGTTGAGAAAGGCTGCCTTAAAAGGGAGGAGTTTTACATTTCAGACCGTAGGCGTGAATGACCAATTGACGGACCCAATTGGCAATGGAAGCTTTGGAAGCTGCCTGCCCTTTCCTGGGTCCTTTTGGTAAAACAAAAAAGGAGTCTGATCCTCGGATCTCCGCAGATCTAGACAAATAAACCTTGACTACCCGGACAACATCCAAGGAGTGCAGTCGTCTCTCCTTTCACCGAACGAGGCTGAGAGAAAAAAGAAGTCAAAATAATGTCAGGATTTAAATGAAAGGCCGACACCACTTTTGGCAAAAAGGATGGAAGAGGTTGTAACACGACCCTGTCGTGGTGGAGGATCAAGTACAGTTCCCTGCATGGAGGGGCCGCCAACTATGACACCCTTCTAGCCGCGGTGATAGCCATCAGGAAGGCTAGCTTGCGTGACAGCAAGTCTAATGGAATTTCCTTCATAGGTTCAAATGTTTGTTTCTGTAACACAGACAGCACCAAGTTCAAGTCCCGAGGACACAGATGACCTGGGAAGCATCCATGGCCCGTCTATTGTCAGTCACACAATCTCCGGGAACCAGGGCCTTCTGGGCCATGCTAGTGCCACAAGAATGACATGAGCTCCCTCTCTCTAAATCCTGGCTCCATAGAACTACCAGAGCATCTGCTCTGATTTCCAGAGAATCTCTTGTTCGGCACACAAACAGCTGTAGTTTGTTGTTGAACCTGGATGCCAGTAGGTCAAACTCTGGCCATTCCCAACGTTGGCAAATTTCCTGGAACACCCCTGGGTGTAGGGACCATTCCCCCAGCAGATCTGCTGGTGGCTGAGATAACCTGCCTTCCAGTGCTCTACTCCTAGGATATGGAGTGCCAATAGAATCAGCACCTGTCCCTCTGCCCTGGCTAGTATGTGGTTCACCTCCTTCAGAGCTGAATGACTTCTGGTACCACCTTGGTGGTTTATACAGGCCACTGTAGTGGCATTGTCGGACTAAAACCTGATCGGGCAGTCCTGAAGCGCCACTGTCCATGACCGTAGGGCCAGTCGGACTGCCTCCATGACGTTGATGGGATCTGTTCTGTCGACCATTTCCCTTGAACTGTGAGCCCCTCTAGGGTCACTCCCCGGCCTTAAAGACTGGCCTGGCATCTGTAGTCAGTACTCTCCAAGTTAACAGGAGGAAGATCTTCCCTTTCGCAGGTTCTAAACCTGGAACCACCAGTTTAGGCTTGAGCATGCCCGAAGAGATAAGAACATTGCATAATCCAGGGCTTGTCCTCTCCTGTTCCAAGCCAACAAGATGTCTTGTTGTAGAGGCCTAGAATGGAACTGGGCATAGGACACTGCCTCGAAGGAGAATACTATCCTCCCAGCTATGAGTAAGCACTTAGTATAACGGAACGTACCACTCTGCTGTGGTGTCTTGTGTACTTTATAATCCTGATCTACAATTAAAGGAATTAGAAATTTCCATCGGTGTGAGGCTGCCTAGAGTTCTTCCGCCTATTACTATCCTCCCTAGATGACTCATACAGAGCCGAATGGAGGGTTGTCTGGTGCCCCCCCCATCTGACGCACCTGATCCTTCCGGGCACAGATACCTGCGGGTGAAAAGAATACTCTTGCTTGGACCGTATCTAGGATCAGACCTAAATACCTTAGACCAGTGATAGCAAACCTTGGCACCCCAGATGTTTCGGAACTACATTTCCCATGATGCTCAGCTACACTGCAGAGTGCATGAGCATCATGGGAAATGTAGTTCCAAAACATCTGGACTGCCAAGGTTCGCCATCACTGCCTTAGACCTTGAGCTGGGTTCAAGGCTGACTTTTCTGTATTTATGATCCAGCCTAAGCTAATAGCGCACTGTGCAGGTTATGCTCTGTTTTAGAGCCTGTAATGAGTGATCTCTGAGCAGGAGGTCATCCAGATACCTGAGCACCAGGATCCCTTGGGCCCTTAAAAAACCCAGTACTGGTGCTAGGACCTTTGTAAACACTCGGGGAGCTGTAGCAAGCCCTAAGGGTAGAGCCACAACCGAAAATGATGTTCCTCTTTCAGCCACATCAGAGGTTCCTGTGATTTGCAGTAGATAGGTACTTGTAAATATGTGTCCTCTATAAAATCGATGGAGACTGAAAAGTCTTCCATCTGGAGCGAGGCTACAACTGAGTGGACAGACTCCATACAAAAGAACTTGATTAGTAGATACTGGTTCAGAGATTATAGGTCCAAAAATGTGCCCTGTGACCCCATTTGGTTTTTAAAGCGGAAAACAGGCTTGCTCCTTCGGATACAGGAACCTGTACAATTACTCCTTGATGCACTAAATGATGTAGTGCCTGAAGCAATAAGTCTCTTTTTGGAGGATCCAAGGGAACACTGGATCTTAAAAACCTCTGAGGGGGAACCCCCCGCAACTCCAGCTTGTAACCGCAGGATATAAAATTGAGGTGATCCACTTGTCCTGAATTATTGTTCTCCAAATGTCCGCAAATGTCAGCAGCCTTCCCCCCACACCCGATAGTGTGGGGGCATCTCCTCAAAAGGAGGGCTTGGTGCTGGGTTTAGAAGAATTTTGAACCCAGGGCTTTTTCTGGCCCTGCGGCTTGCCCCTGGCCCTAGCGCCCTGTTGGTGGCAGAACTGCTTTGGCACTAAGACATTTGAGGAAGCACTTCCTGAAGTTCTAAACGAGGGATGCCTGGTGCTTTTCTTCACAGGAAGTAGAGAACTCTTCCCTCCAGAAATCTTTTGGATATATTTGTCCAAATGATCACCAAACATTCCCCATGAAAGGGGAAACCTGCCAATAACTTTTCACAAGGAAGCTCGGCTGACCAGTTCTTAAGCCACAAAAGTATGCGCATATGTACAGACAAGAGAGCCAAATGAGAAACCTGCTGTATTGAATCCTTTCAAGGCGTCAACAGCAAAACACAGCGCTTGAGGAATATTTGTCTTATTTTTCAGGCAGATCATCCTCCTGGTTAGGCCTATCAGGCCGATTGACCTGGTCCTTTACAGACTGGCAGATACCAATTGCTGCAACAGCTGGCTGAATAGCTGAACTGGCCAAAGAAAAGGAAGACTTTAATAATGACTCCAATTTCTTGTCAACAGGGTCTTTCAAGCCCTGTGCGTTATCTACCGGACAAGTTAAGTTCTTGTTTAAGGAAGAGACTGCTGCATCTACGGCTGGCATTCTCCACTTTAACAAACTTTTCATCCATGGTATATAAAAAGGGAAAACCTCTTAAGGGGAACAAAATCCTGTCAGGATGTTCCCAATCAGCATACACTGCCTGTTCCAGCAGGGGGTGTAGGGGGAAAGCCTGTGCGGCCTGAAAGGGCCTCAGGGATCCCAGGAGGACCAGGGGGGCTCAGTCACCTTGGCAAGAGGCAACTTAAAGGAACCATTTTGGTCAAAATCAGGATGAAAGCCTCTGTGACTGAGAGGCAGACATCAACTGGATATCCTTTTTGTCCAGATTGCTCGGGAACAGACTCATCCGCCAGGCCCTCCACAGAATCCTGAGCTGTTAGCTCTTCCCCATTCCTGCTCCAAAGGTGGCTTCCAGGGAGGGGGAGCTGTCACGCTTCTTGCCACTCTGCGGGATGGAGGCAATCCTGTGCTCTAACCCGGCTAGGGCCGAGGACAGTTCATCCTTGGTGATAAAGGGTGAAGACGCATCGTTGACTGTAGGCACAATATCAGATAGGCGCAAGGGCTCAGATTGCCTGGAAGCCTCTGGTCCTTAAGTTGATACAACACTAGGTATAAGCTAGGATCATCAGGAACTACTGATGACATAGGTGTGCCCTTCCCTGTAGTGTTAGTCCCACTCTTTTTTTTTTAAAGACATTTTTCTAGTCACAAAAGAGGGTACTTGGGTGTAGTATTAAAACACCTCAGAAGGGAGACCCTTTAATAGGACTCACCAAGCCCCTATGCAACAATCCTGCTAAGCACCTTAGCCTGCCAAGCAACACTTGGCGACTCACGTAAACCGGATAAGGAGAAATGAACCGCTGCAAGTGCCTGTTCAGATTCTGCTCTGTGTCCCAAAGCTGCTTTCTGGAAGCACCGCATGCTTGGCATATACAGCTTAAATAAGCTGGCTGTGCGCCGGAACGTTCTGTGCATGCGCACGCATGTATGTGCGCGGCTGTATTCGCATGACGCAAATCTTCATGTGCCCAGATACAGGCTACTGCGCATGTGTGGCGAAGCCGCGTGCGCCATGGCCGCCAAACAAACTGCTAAGTCAATCGGCGATTTTGCAAATGCACGTGCACCATGGCCGCCAAACTGATGAGTATAGCGCCACTCTTGTGAATGCATGTGTGCCATGGTAAACTAAGGCGAAATGGCGGCCATCATACAGGTAAAAAACAGCCAGACAAGCAAAAAAGGTACACTTTGCAAACACCCACAGGTAGCTCAAAACTCCCCCGTATGGTCACCGCACACCGCCTCTAGCTAGCTTGACTGCTTGTAACAATCACTGGGACACCCCACAATCATAAGTAAAAGGGTTTAACTTACCCATCCAGGTGCAGGGCAGCTTAGAAACTAAGAGCCCAAACTTCACCCATCACGGCGGGTTCCTGTCACTTGTGGACCTTCAAGGACTGGGTACCCTTTTTATTTTTAGGGTCCGCTCCCTTGGACCTGTATAGCAACCTGTAGAAATGCCTTAGCGATGTGGTGTTCAGCATTCCACTTCGCAGGGTCCAGCGCCCGGAGGCCGCATTACAGGCAAAACCTTGCAGGATCTTGAGTCTTCTTTGCGAGGCTCCCATTTATCTAAGCATATTAAGCCTGTGTCAAATGGATCCGGTCAATCCCGTGATTCATTTAAGAACTGTTTGTGGGACTAAAAAACTGGAGCTAAAACAAACCGTGCCATCCACCTTGCACACATTGGTAAAAAACTGAAGTGCTTCCTGTATGGGAGGGGTTATATAGGGGATCACTTCCTGTCTAAAGACCTTTGTCTCTACCAGTGTCCATTTACCTGGAGATGAAGTATAACCCAGCAGGTAATGAATATTAGCCTGACTCTGTGTCCCATGATGTATGAAAAAGAAATTATTTTTTACTATATGTGCTGGGTTATATTACCCTGACCTTCATGTAAATGGAGAAATAGGTTTTTGCCTTTGGTTATACCTTAAACACATTGCTAATAGCACTAGCTACATGCTTGTAGCTTAAAATATTGATATTTGTACTGAAACTGTTTTGAAGTGCCAGTAAAAAAAATTAGGCTGTCTAAATAAAAAAAAGTTGGTGGTCATCAGTAAATTTAACTTTGGGAAGTTGGCAACACTGCTGAAGACACTCATTGTACAGCTCTCCAGCCCTTCGGTGAACAAACTGCCTTCTGCTACAGCCAAATAGTTCAAATTTTGACTCATCAAACTAGAGCACCTGCTGCCATGTTTCTGCAACCCAATTCCTAAGTGCGTAGTTGCATCGCTTAGTCTAATTTCCAGAGTGGGAGGTATGGCTTTTTGGCTGCAATTTTTCCATGAAGACCACTTTTGGCCAGACTTCCCAAGACAGTAGATGTGTGTATCTTGGTCCCACTGGTTTCTGCCAGTTCTGTGCTGATGGCACTACTGGATATCTTCTGGTGTTGAAGGGAAGCATGTTGTGTTTTATCTGCTGCATTAGGTTTCCTTGGCCGACCGACCACTGCACCTACGGTCCTCAACGTCGCCTGTTTCTTTGTGCTTCTTCAAAAGAGCTTGAACAGCATATCTTAAAACCCCAGTCTGTTTGGGAATCTTTGCCTGGGAGAGACATTGCTGATGCAGTATAACTACCTTGTGTCTTGCCATGGTATATGACCTGTGTTATGAAACCACCTTCCACAACCTCAACTTAGTAGCAGAGTTTGGCTGTTCCTCACCCAATTTTAAGCCTCCTGCATGGCCATTTCTTTTTCAATTAATGACGGTTTTCAACTTGCATATGAAATCGATCATAAGCACCTGCTTGGCATAATTTGTTAATCATACACCTGCCTCCAGTCTTACAAACTGACTGTGCAAGTGTAAGAATTGATGCTGGTTTGAAGCCAAAGGGTAGTCACACCAAACAGCGATTTGATTTATATTTCTTTTTTTTTTTTGCACAATACTGTACTTTTAAAGGTTGACTCCCAATTCAATAACCAGGTCATACTGGTTAAAAAAAAAATGTCGGGATTTGCTGGATTAAAACCAAAATCAAGACCTGGAGAGGGGAAAAGACAGTATGGGGATAAAAGCATGGAATACACAGTTGTCACATCCTATTTCTGTGAGGACTAAAGAAAAAATGCATGCAAGGCCACCACACTTACCCGCAAAAACACAATTGACCCCAACAATTCATGGTAAAAACAGAGGGTTTAGCTGCACACATTTGTAAATATATGTGGATGCTGCAGTGTCTTGTCAAGGTTCCTTTGTACACTGCGTTCCTAACTATATTTGTAAGTCTCCAAATTGGAGTATACTTATAAATTGGTGTAGTATTTTTAGAAAATGTCGATGTCCCTTAATTCCTTGCTCAATAAGCACAATGGAGAGGTTACCATCTCTAGTTCAGCAGTGTCCCTACAAATACTGCTTTTCCAACATTTCTAGGTACACAAATGGGATTTTCCGATAGGACAAAATTTGTCTAAAAGAACTGCAGTGAGATATGAGGTACATCAAGATACAATCACGAAGAAAAGCATGTAAAAATGATGGGCAGATATGACCACCACCATTTACAAAACAATTATAGCTATATTACATCTGAACCGGATTTTTAAAACATTAACACATTCATATTAAGCTGACCTCCTGCCTATGTTAGCAGAAAAAATGAAGTTAAATTTTTTAACCTCACAGTATGTTCATGGATGTGGTGGGGACATTACATTGTAAGAACCATTTAGAAAGGGACTGATGTAAGTAGTGACTATATCAACATTACATAAGTGTATAAAATGAATATATTTGTACATACAAAAGAAACAGAGGGCAAAGAAAGCAGAAAATATAATTCACATGTTTCTCTCTTTAATTTTCCATATATAGAAGAAATCTATATACAATCAGTGTGCATTTAAACAATTTAGAAATTCAATCATGAAAATGAAAATTATACTGGCTGCATAGCACATTTGACATTATTGCCCATTTTCTTAAACAAAAAATAAAATAATTTTTTTAGGGAAAACAAATGGATCGACAATAAAATTTTGGCTGGTTTGGACAGTGGAGCTGCTAATCAACCACACTACCTGGTTTATAAAAACATGTACATAACGGCTTTTTAGATGCATAAAAGTCATGTTATCCACAGAGCTTAACACAACACTGATATCTGTTTAAAATTAAAAACAAATAAATCTATAAACTGGAACACCAGACATAAGCATGGAATTAGTGTTCACTTTCCCCGACATTTTTTTTACATTCTGAACATTGATTCCATAAAACTATAAAGAAAACAAAAAAAGGTTATGAATATATATATATATATATATATATATATATATATATATATATTCCATACTGAATGAGAAGGCCTGAGTTGGTGGGGAAAGGAACAGTCAAAGAAAGCCTGAGAAAGGAAATGTTCATTTAATTAATTTACAATAATTTACAGCAGTTTTACTTTGTATAAAAAAAAATATTACAGTTGATCACAAAAAAAGGCTATTTTACAGGTTTAGGTACAGGATTTAAATATTCAAGCATATGATGAAAAGCGGCAAGGTGGTTGCAGTGTACAATGTAAACAAATAGCTTTGGAAAGTGAACGTAGTCCTTGAGAGCATTTTCCAGACAATATAAAACCCCTTTCTTCTGACTCGTGGAACAGGACCATAGGCAAACACAAAGTAATCCATAGTACAGGCATCTGATGTTTTCTGTTAAAATTCAGTCAAAATGGGCAGTGCTGAGGTCTCCGAAATAGTAAACATCTATTTCTTAATTATGTTAAAAAATGCCACGATTGCAGCACAGTGCAGCATATACCTTAAATACAAAAATATTCTCTGTTCTTTTGTGATAATAGACCTTGCATTCAGGAAAGTAGTAACGTCTGCCCTGGGCAGATGCAGTCCATTTCTTTCAAGTCATGTAAGGCAATCACCGTGATAATTTTACTGAATATGGCTAATGTCCTGGACTGCACTCCATGTGTTATGTTTTGCGCCCGCTCCATAAATGTTCTGGGGTGCTTTTGTGATCTGATGAGCACTCAAAGGGTGACCTGTGTCCCAAAGGAGACCTAGAATCATAAGAAGACCTCTGATCTAAAGGTGATCTGGGTCCACTACCAGAAGCCCTATGGTCCATCTGCCAGTCTGAATGGTACCGGTAATCCCTGGAAGATTTGTGATGGCTGTAGTCAGAACTTGATCTGTGGTCTGAATGAGAACGGTGATCAGAATGGGATCGATGATCTGAAAGGGATCTATCTTTTAAGCTTCCTTCTATGTTTGACCAATGATCTCTGTTTCTGTGGTCATCCAGCTTTCTGTGTTTGCTTTCACTGTGATATCTGCAACAGAAAAACAAAGACAATGGTCACTGCAGGGATTCACATTCTTTTTTTTTTTTTTTTTTTAATGACCAATATGTTGCCACATCAGTGTAAAATTGTGGTGACTCACTGCCCGATTCCAGGGGTATGTGTGAACTATACCTGTCACAAGCTACACCATTAGAGCTGCATACAAGACAATGCATTGTTTCTTCTGTCCCATTTGCAACAGCAAGTTGCAGGTTCCCCAAATGGTTGAAGACATCAGTTATGTATGGTCACTGATGAACACAAATCGGATGGCAAAGAGGTATAGATCAAGGGAAAGAATGTCTGTTCTGCTGGCCAACCTTCTAAAAGCAGGGCACATACACCTATAGGACTGCTGTCCCTGCCCCGAATGGCAAGAGAAATTACACTTGTGTGTCAAACCTATATTCATATCTTAAAAGACAAAATTGTCCACTTCACTAGAAATTTAACTATGGAGTATAGAAAATGGTACTCACTACACGTACACTCTTTTGCAGTACCTTTGCTATAACACACATTCTGTTATATACATTAGTGGGCATCCTAGCAAAAAAATTTTTTTAAGTGGTTGTAAACCTCAGACATGAAATATAAATAAATCGTATCATACTATAGTGTGTAATTGTCTCAATTAACCACTTAAGGACTGAGCCTATTTCTGAGAATGGTTGTTTACAAGTTAAAAACAGTTTTTTTTGCTAGAAAATTACTTAGAAACCCCAAACATACATTTTTTTTCTAACACCCTAGAGAATAAAATGGCGGTCGTTGCAATACTTTGTTACATCATATTTGCGCAAGCTGATTGGTTTCTATGCAGAGCTGCACCAGATTTTGCATTCTCCAGTTTTAGTAAATCAACCCCTGTCATTTTAGCCAGCTGCTTTGTTCCTCTATCAGCATGAATTACTTTTGACAAGTTTTCCTGACACCAAGAGAAAAAAGGCAACAAAGGAAGGATCACCAGTTGCTTGAAGTACGAGTAGGTCACTTTAAGAGAATTAGCAATCCCAATGAGAAACCCCCTGGGAATTACAATAGTATTTTATTTATTATCCAGAGTCATGGATTGTAGGAAGATATATCTATTTTTATTTGTATTTTTAAGTTGGTTATAAATGGAAGTAGAGACAGATATGGTATAAAGAAGAGCAATGGGAGATCTGTGTCTGAACCATCCCCTGACACCTGATTGACGAAATGTGCAAAACGGGGCTTAGATATGCAAAGTCATCCTGCACAGAGCGTCCACTTGGGGCTAGTAGGAAGCACTAGTGGAGCTGGCAACTATTACATGTTGAAACCATCATTCCTGGGTGTCAGGCTGGGCACGTCATTATGTGAGTTTATGGGTGGATGTCTTTAATCAATTTTAATAAACTTTGTTGTGTTTTTGTTTCATTTTATATTTTTGACACAGTACTGTGCAAACATTTTAGGCAGATGTGAAGAAATGCTGTAAAGTAAAAATGCTTTCAAAAATATATACTTGAATTGTCCACGTATCAATTTACAAAATGCAAATTGAGCAAACAGAAGAAAAATCTAAATCAAAATCAGTATTTGGTGTGACCACCCTTTGTTTTCAAAACCGCATCCTTTCTTCTAGGTACACTTGCACAGTTTTTGAAGGAACTCGACAGGTAGGCTGTTTTAAACACTATTGGCCAAAATTGAGGTCTGTAGACACAGTGGTCAGCCAAGGAAACCTAATGCAGCAGATGACACATGCTTACCTCCCTTCAACGGAAGATGTCCAGCAGTACCATCAGCACAGAACTGGCAGAAACCAGTGGGACCCAGGTACAACCATCTACTGTATGGAGAAGTCTGTCCAGATGCAGTGGGTGGTGGTTTGGTCAGAATCAATGGTGTGCTCAATGCTGAGAAATACAGGCAGATACTTATCCATCATGCCATACCATCAGGGAGGCATGTGATTGGCTCCAAAGTTATTCTGCAGCAGCACAGTGACCCCAAACATACAGGCAATGTAATTAAGAGCTATCTTTAGCGTAAAGAAGAACAAGGAGTCCTGGAAGTAATGGCTTGCTCCATAGAGCCCTGATCTCAACATCGAGTCTGGGATTACATGAATAGACAGAAGGATCTGAGGCAGCCTACATCCATGGAAGATCTGTGGTTAGTTCTCCAAGATGTTTGGAACAACCTACCTGCCGAATTCCTTCAAAAACAGTGTGCCTAAAAGAACTGATGCTGTTTAATAGGCAAAGGGTAGTCACACCAAATACTGATTTGGATTTCCCTTCTGTTCATTTACTTTCCATTTTGTTTTTTTAAAATGACCACCTGCCCAAAAGCCTAGGACATGTGAATCCTTCAGGCATTTGCTGACAGCTAGATGGGAGAGGAGTCCTTCAGACGATCTAGATAGATTGTAACCTGGATGCCTTGAGTTCTGAAGGGGAAAGAGTAGCAGAGGATAGGCCAAAGAGCAGTGATTATCTGCCTCTATGAACTGCAGAAAACACTGATAATGTGGATAAATGGGAACATGTAGATAGGCATCTTGGAGGTCTACAGATGCCATGTATTCCCCCTTGCAGATTGTAAGCGAAAATTTGGAATCTGAAGGTTTTTGTTGAAGGATTTTAAGTCCAGAATAGGATGAATAATAGGACATTGGACTTGGTACCATAAAGAGGTTTGCAAAGAATCCCTTGAGCTTGTCTTGTGGAGGAACCGGCACAACTACTCCCTGGAACAAGAGATGGTTTAGTATAAACCAAAAGGTAAAGGAATTCCAGTGTCCCTCAATGGACATCAAAGAAATTCATTTTTCAGAGGCACTGTCTCCTATTGCCCTCCAACAATACTAGCTATACAAGAACTGACTATTACCATTTATAAGAAACAACACTGTAGATAGTTGATCCTCGGAATATTAGATCACCTGTTTTTTGCCTCCCTCTGGATGAAGAGCAAGTTTATGTTTCCATGGAGAAAGGTTTATTTCTTTTATTTTTAATTCAGAAAGGCTGGAAAAAAAAAAAAAAAAAAAGACGTGAAGCGATCACTCACCTATCCTGCTTATAATGGTGATCCCAATCTCTGTGGTCTTTTCCATTACTGAAGCTGGAATAGGGCCTTTTCCTTGAGTCACTTTTCTTGTAGGAATCACTCTGGTGTCGGTCCTTATGGTGGTGATCATGATACTGTGATAAGTGCCTGTCAGAGGAATAACTATCTCTGCTGCTGTCATCATGATTTGTGTTTTCTTTTAATCTTTCTACATCTGAAAAAAAAAAAAGCAGCAAAATATCAAGATCAATAGTTCAGAGAACAGTAAAATTGGTTTAGCAGCAGTGGCTTGTTGGCGGAATCTGAACATTGACTTCTTTATACAGACACTGATGGAGGAGATTCACATCGAGCTTTGTTGGGGTTCACAAGTACTTGGAACTTCCGCTGACCCGGTTCCTCCCCCCTTCGGTGTCACATTTGGCACCTTTCAGGGGGGAGCAGATCTGTCTAATCCAGGTATTTGCTCCCACTTCCGGCGAAAGCGTGCCGCAGAATCCGCGGCGAACTACGCCATGTCCGACCCCTCCTCCACCCCGCCGCTGTCTTCTGAGAGACACACAGGTCCCGGAAGACAGCAGGGACCATTCAGAATATGCAGTGCAACTTGCGCATGCACAGTAGCAAACAGGCTGTGAAGCCGCAAGGCTTCACTTCCTGAAGATGCTGGCGCATCCACCCGGAGCTGAGGGAAGGGTTGGCTTCGGGCGAGAATTTTAAAAAACTCAGCAACTGCAGTATTTGTAGCGGCTGACTTTTTTGCAGGGGGAACTCCGCTTTAATGGAGTAAACTGTTCAGAGTTAAATTGTTTAGTATTGCCACTTCAATCTACCTATTTTTGGGACTTTTATAAGCAACCAATATACAACATTGCTATGGCTAAAAATAGACTTGTTATATGACAATAGAATTGATTAGCATTTACCTGGATGCCGTACAATTGTGTTCACGCTGCTGCCAACGTTCTGGTCATTGTGCTTTAGGGAAAAAGAAAACCATTTGAATTATGCACATAAAACTAATATGGGAAAAAACAACAAAAAAAAAAAAAAACAGTCATCTAAGCAACCGTTTACCTGAGACTCCTGGCGCTTCTTGATAGCATGTTTGTAGAGCTTGTGCAGTTTCCGGGCATCAAATTCAGTAAACTTGGATACAAATATCCATAAATTTCTAAGCAACAAGGAAATGAATAATTAAAAGGAACATTAAATACAACCATTTTTGGTTTTATTTCACACACTGGCTACAAATGTATCTATCAATGTCCAATTAGAAGATCATATCAGTGGTTAACTAAAGAGAATGAAAAACTTCCCCACTCAAACCAGCTGCCTCCCATCCAATCAATTTAAAGGGACAGGTCTGGAAAGAAATGTTGAAAAACTGCTACTGTTGAACTCCTCCTGTGCAAAAATATTTTTTACTTACTGTAAAGAGCATGCACATCAATACACAGGGGTGGGGCCTTTACTTTTCAAAGGACTCAGAAAAAAAAAAAAATATAAGTACATATATCCTATTTGCTTTCTCCTCTATTAACCAGTAGCCGACCAGCCGCCGTAAAACTGCGGCAGGCTGACTCTCCTGGGCAAATTGCTGTAGCTGGACGTCGGGCGTGCGGCCGCCTAGGGAGATTGCTCTGACAATCTGGTGCTGTGCTTTTGCCTGTGAGTCACACTAGTTGTACCTATAAATTTAGAGGCCAAAATATCCAGAGGTACACTAGTGAAGAGGCCTACACGTTGCTGAGCATCACAGATGAGCGAAGGGGAAGCTGCCTCACTTTCAGATTCAGGCTCAGTGTACGAACCAGTAGGGAGCAGCGGCATCCTAACAGATAGCTCTGATGATGGTCTCTGCTAAGGTCAGGTGTACCCAACCCAGTTCTTCTGTTGCTGAGGTGCAACAACTGCAGGGCTCTCATATGGAGCAGAGAGCCAGTACTAGTGCTACTCATCCTTCTGGTGAACTGGCAAGCACCAGCAGCCTAGAACACCCTGGTCGTAGACAAACCAGTACTGCAGTAACCACTTGGTGATGTGGCGAGTCCCATAAGTGCAGTTCAAGCTGGTGCGGCGGCTAGCACAAGTAGTGTCCTGCAGCCACCAAGAAGACAAAGAGAGGCCCATCGAGCCCATAGTACCCTTCTCGCTGCATTTGACACGCCTAAGTAACCGGAAGCTACGAGCATTTCATGACTTTGCTTTTGCTGGATTTAAACAGCGTCATTGGAAAATTTGGAAAGCATCTGATCACACCGATCTTGGTGTGGTCAGATGCTTTGAGGGCAGAGGAGAGATCTAGAGTCTAATAGACCCCATTTAAAAAAACAAAACAAAAAACAAAAAAACAAAAAACAAAAAAAGTACCTGTCACTACCTATTGCTATCATAGGGGAAATTTACATTCCCTGTGATAAAAAAAAATATATATGAAATAATATGAAAAGGAACAGTAAAAATATATAAAAAAAGCACCCCTGTCCCCCCGTGCTCGCGTGCCAAGGCGAACACAAGCGTCGGTCTCGTGTCGTATGTAAACAGCAATTGCACCAAGCATGTGAGGCATCACTGAACATCAGATTGAGGGCAGTAATTTTTGCAGTAGATCCCATCTGTAAATCTAGAGTGGTAACTTGTAAAGGGTTTTAAAAATGTAGGTAATTTTTCACCGCTACAAACTGCCTACATTTTGTGCGCAATTTTAATGCATGCCATGTTTGGTATCTAGGTATTCGGCATAAGATCATCTTTTATATTTAACATTTTATATATAACATTTGGACAATATAATGCTTTCAAATTCAAAAGTGTCCCCCCACCAAAAAAAATTCCATTTGAAAAATCGCTACGCAAACTGCGTAAAAAAAAAAAAAAAAAATTGCAACAACCACCATTTTAATCTGTTAATCTGTAGGGCCTTTGCTTTAAAATGAGATATATATCTATTTATCTATTTGTGAGTTCAAAGTAATTTTCTAGCAAAAAACAAAATATTTTTTCATGTAAACAAAAAGTCTCCGAAAATTAAAGTGGTAGAGCATAAATTTGCCGTGTATGCAGATGATATTTTGTTTTACATTCAGCAACCTAGAATTACTCTTCCAAACTAATGGCTTCCCTACAGACATTTCAAACCTTTTCTAATTTTGAAATTAATATGTTAAAATCTGAGGTACTTAATATCTCTATTCCTTTGAGTGAAGCCAGGAAGTTATGTCGATTATGTGCATTTACTTGGCAGCCTAGAACCTAAAAATATTTAGGAGTTAATTTAACAGCCCGCTTGTCAGACACGTTTCAATATAATTATCTTCCTCTCCTGAAAGAAATTAAATCTGATTTACTTAAATGGACTTAAATTTTTCATACTTGGTTGGGAAAATTAAATATAGTTAAATTGAATATCCTACCACATATCTTATTCATGTTTCAAATGATTCCCTTTGGAGTCACTTCTGTTTTTTTTTTTTTTTTTTTTATAAACCCTTCAATCCTTGATTTCCCATTTTATATGGAAAGGACAGTGTTCTAGAATCTCCCAGGATGTACTGTATCGCACTAAAGGAGCTGGAGGTTTAGCTCTTCCTAATTTTAAGCTATATTACCAGGCAATAGTCTTAACCCAAATATCAGATTGGAAATATGCAGGGGATTCCAGGTTGTCGGTACAGATGGATAGGTACATGGATATTTGGCGATATACTCAGTTATCTCATTTTGTAGGCAGTTTACCAAAACCTATTCGATCATTAAATGAATTAACTAAAGCATTAGTTAATACTTTAATATTTCAACAGGCGGATTCTCCCCAGCATTGTACATCGCAATTTTATAAAGCTTTACTGTCTTCTCAAGAGACTGGATATCCAGAGTATCTAACCCATTGGAAAACAGACCTACAATCCAGTCTTGATAATACACAAAGAGACAAAATTCTGATACTTTCTCATGTTACAGAGGGTCCACGACTTCCAAACATCGGAGTTGCGAACGACTCCTACTCACGAACGGGGCCCGAATGACGTCACTGCCGGCCGAATCTTCCTCTCATTGCTGGAGTGAGCCGTTCCTCCATTCCTGGCCTGGCTGCGGGACCCCCTCGTCATCCTGCCTGCCCATCCACAGGCCTGGTATGGTCCGGTGGCCTGCCAGGCCGCTAAAACTGCCCGTCGTGGCCGCGGCCTTGTGCGGCCTAGTGAAGCCTCCAGGATCCCCGGTCTTTCCTGTGCCGCTGCCCCGCGACTCGGATCGCAGACACTGCTGCTTTCACCATCCATCTCCCTGCTGTGCCATCAGGTGAGCTGCCCGGCAGTACTGTAATATGCCTATGTATACAGCATATCTCTCTGCTGTCTCCTGTCGGTGCCGCCATGTAAACAGCGAGAGGGGAGAGCTGTGCTCCTCCCCTCTCAGCTGTGACAGGAAATCTAGCACAGTGCTAGGACTCCTGTTTTGGAGGAGACAGGGTCAATAAAGAGAACCTGTCGCCTCCAATTGTTATCACACAGGGAATTGTTTTCTCTTGTGCGATAGCAATAAAGTTAAGTGAAAAAAAATTGATTAAAAAAAAAAATAAGAAGAAATACAGTAAATTAAATAAAATAAAAAAGTAATAAAAAAAGTAAAGAATAAGAAATAATAAAAATAAGAAAATTATGCAAAAATAAAAGTAAACAACAAGCTACAAATAAAAAAAAAAAGTGATAAGGTAAAGAAATAAAAGAAACAAAAAATATTTGAACTGTGTCGCCCCTGCCATCCCCTGTTGATTTGGGGGGGGTGGGTGGTTCGGTTGGCGGTGCATTGCGGAACCTGGTCTTGGGGTGGCAGGGAGAGCAAATCCGGCCCTGCTTGTACCACACACAATTGAGTGAGAGCTCCACAATAGGCAGATGACATGAGCTCATGCTGGAACACAGGGATAGAATGTATCCCTGTGTCCCAGCATGAGCTCATGTCATCTACCTATGTGGAGACCTCATTCAATCGTGTGTGTTTTATATACCATCTTTGCTTGGTCCTGAATGTAACTACTGTATCTTTCTGTTCTCTTTTAGCCCTGTTTTTTTGTACTGTACTGGATCCCACAGTGCTGGACGGCTCTGAGGACGCACAACAAGCGGGCATACTGTATCTATCTTGCTGCCACAGTGAGTGTTTTTATACAGTTCCAGTCTAACTAGAATAAATTGGCTGGCTGCTACACTTTTTTTCCTTCTTGTTTCTTTTCTAGAGTGCACTTCATTCCACATTTTTTGTCTTCAACATGCCGAAAAACAAATCTGATGCAAGTGCTGGTGATACAGCAAAGAAAAAAAGATCCATCACCATGGAAAATAAAGTAGAAATAATAAAAAGATCAGAAAAAGGTGAAACTCCATCATCTATTGGCAGAGCATTCGGCTACAATCGGTCAACGATCGCAACAATTTTAAAAGATAAAAGGTAGAATAATGGAGCATGTGAAAGGCCATACCCCAATTCATGCTACGATTATTACCAAGCAATGCAGTGGTTTAATTGTTGAGATGGAAAGGCTGCTGACAATTTGGATAGAAGGCCAAAATCAGCGTAATATACTTATCAGTCTTACTTTTGTTCAAGAAAAGCCTTGAAGCCTTTTCAACGATTTAAAAGCTGCCCATCCAAGAGAAGATGATTGCAATGAAGAATTTGGTGCAAGTAGGGGTTGGTTCAATTGCTTTAAAGAAAAGGCTAATTTGCATAACATTAGAGTTCAAGGTGAAGCAGCAAGTGCCGATGTAAGTGCTGCAAATGATTTTCCCAAGATATTGAAAGCTATTATTGACAACGAAGGTTATATGCCAGAACACATTTTTAAATATAGATGAAACTGGCTTGTTTTGGAAAAAAAATGCCAGCTAGGACCTACATTTCAAAAGAGGAAACCTGCACCAGGACATAAGGCATTAAAGGACAGGCTGACTGTATTACTTGGGGGGTAAAGTATCTGGGGATTTAAAGCTCAAGCCTTTGTTAGTGCATCACTTCTTAAATACCAGGGCATTACGTAATGTCAGTAAGGCATCTCTTCCTGTTATTTGGAGGGCAAATGCAAAGGCTTGGGTTACAGCTAAAATCTTTGAAGATTGGTTTTCAAACCATTTTGTCCCTGCTGTTGAACGTTATTGCTTGCTTCAAAATTCTTCTTGTCCTTGACAATGCCCCTGGACATCCAAACACTTTAGCTGACTTGCTCCCCCATGTAAAGGTGGTATTTCTACCCCCCAACACCACATCACTACTTCAGCCTATGGATCAAGGAGTCATAGCCTCCTTTAAGGCCTATTATTTACGGACATTCTCACAAGCTATCAGGGCTACCCAAAAGGATCAGATGACCTTAAGCGAGTTCTGGAAGAATTATCAAATTTATGATGCCTTCAAAAATATTGCTGATGCTTGGGCTGAAGTGAAAGAAACAAATATGAGAGGAGTTTGGAAAAATTTGTGCCCCCAATTCACAGAAGAATTTCTGGGGTTTACAGATGAAAAAAATCGCAGCAACCAGGCAAGCTGTGGTTACTATTGGTAATCAACTGCAGTTGGACATCAGTGAAAATGATATCATCGAGTTACTCGACTCCCATGGCAAAGAACTAAGCAATGAAGACGACCTTATGGAACTAGAGCAGCAGATGACAGCATTTAAGGAAGAAAACCAGGACCTAGAAACTCCAACATTGAAAAAGTTTTCTACAAAACGGTTAGCTGATGCTTTTCATCTTGTTGAAGCAGGAATGGCAAAGTTAGAGGAGCAAGATCCTGATACAGAGAGGTTTACCAAGGTTTATCGTACAGTTACTGACGGCCAGAGATGCTACAGGGTTATTTATGATGAGAAAAAGAAAAGCGCTGTGCAAACATCCCTTGAGGTCTACTTCAAGAGTCCAGCAGCTGAATCAGATTCTATAATAACAGTACCATCCTCTTCAACAAGCCCATCATCCTCTAGCATGATTTTTTTAAGGTTGTACTGTTCCGAACAGTACTGTACAATGTTTGAAAATGTTTAAGAATTTACATGTATGTATCTGCATCTACATGCACAGGTAAACATAAATAATATGTTAAACCAAACACCTGTCTACGTTGTATTTATTTATAGAGCCACTGAAGTTTTTACTGCTGTCTGTATCCTCATTAGATGGATCTAATCTCACTTCCTGTCTCTGAGACTGGATTTGCACTTAAAAAAGGTACTGTTCTGACTTACAAACAAATTCAACTTAAGAAGAAATCTATAGTCCCCATCTTGTTCGTAACCCGGGGACCCCCTGTACCTCCCTTTCTTCCAGAACAGAGGAAAAGAACTATAAATTGCTTATTAGGTGGTACTGTACACCTGTTAAGTTGCATTCAATGTTCTCTTCGAATTCTCCTCTATGCTGGAGAGAATGTGGAGGCCGTGCTACTCACGGTTCTATCTGGTGGTCATGCCCTTTTAATCAAAAATATTGTCAGACATTTATTAATATGGCGTCTATAATACAAAGCTATAATTCAGTTTAACTCTTGGGTTTTCTATTTCACCTTACTTTACAATCAATATCTAGATATAAAAACTCAATAACCCTGCATTTGCTAAACACAGCAAAATCCTTAATACCGATACGCAATGGTTAAGAAAAATCGATAAGTCATAAAGAAGAATTTAGGCACAATACCAAGGGCACGGTTGACAAATATTAAAGATATGGGCATGGTTTGCGCTTGTTACATAGTAGGTGATGTTGAAAAAGACACAAGTCCAACCTATGTGTGTGATGTGTCAGTATTACATTGTATATCCCTGTATGTTGTGGTCGTTCAGGTGCTTATCTAATAGTTTCTTGAAACTATTGATGCGCCAACCCCCCCATCCCCCCCCCCGGGACCACGGCCTGTGAAAGGGAATCCCACATCCTTGCCGCTACGAACCCCCTACGCAGTTTAAGGTTAAACTTCTTTTCTTCTAATTATAATGAGTGGCCACATGTGTTGTTAAACTCCCTTCTGCGAAAAAGTTTTATCCCTATTGTGGGGTCACCAGTATGGTATTTGTATATTGAAATCATATCCCCTCTCAAGCGTCTTCTCCAGAGAGAATAAGTTCAGTGCTCGCAACCTTTCCTCATAACTATTATCCTCCGGACCCTTTATTAGCTTTGTTGCCCTTCTCTGTACTCGCTCCATTTCCAGTACATCCTTCCTGAGGACTGGTGCCCAGAAGCGGATAGCATACTCTAGGTGTGGCCGGACCAGAGTCTTGTAGAGCGGGAGAATTATCGTTTTATCTCTGGAATTAATCCCCTTTTTAATGCATGCCAATATTCTGTTTGCTTTGTTAGCAGCAGCTTGGCATTGCATGCCATTGCTGAGCCTCATCTACTAGGACCCCCATATCCTTTTCCATCCTAGATTCCCCCAGAGGTTCTCCCTCCCCCCGTGTAGGGATTGCATTCATATTTTTGCCACCCAAATGCATTATTTTACATTCTTCTACATTGAACCTCATTTGCCATGTAGTTGCCCACCCCATTAATCTGTTCAGATCTTTTTTGCAAGGTTTCCACATCCTGCGGAGAAGTTATTGCCCTGCTCAGCTTAGTACTGTCCACAAATACAGAGATTGAACTGCTTACCCCATCCTCAAGGTCGTTTATGAACAAATTAAATAGGATTGGTCCCAGCACAGAACCCTGGGGGACCCCACTACCCACCCCTGACCATTCCGAGTACTCCCCATTTATCACCACCCTCTGAACTCGCCCTTGTAGCCAGTTTTCAATCCATATACTCACCCTATGGTCCATGCCAATGGACCTAATTTTGTCCAGTAAACATTTATGGGGAACTATGTCAAATGCTTTTGCAAAATCCAGATACACCACGTCTACGGGCCTTCCTTTATCTAGATGGCAACTCACCTTCTCATAGAAGGTTAATAGATTTGTTTGGCAAGAATGATTCTTCATGAATCCATGCTGATTACTGCTAATGATACCGTTCTCATTACTAAAATCTTGTATATAGTCCCTTATCATCCCCTCCAAGAGTTTACATACTATTGATGTTAGGCTAACTGGTCTAATTCCCAGGGATGTATTTTGGGCCCTTTTTAGATAGTGGTGCTACATTGGCTTTTCTCCAATCAGCTGGTACCATTTCAGTCAGTCAATAAAAATTAGGAGCAATGGTTTGGCAATTACCTGACTGAGTTCCCCAAGTACCCTCGGGTGCAAGCCATCTGGCCCTGGTAATTTATTAATGTTAAGTTTCCCAAGTCTAATTTTAATTCTGTCCTCTGTTAACCATGGAGGTGCTTCCTGTGATGTGTCATGAGGATAAACACTGCAGTTTTGGTTACTGAAGCCCCCCCGATTCCCTCTTGAAGACCGAGGAGAAGAATAAATTCAATACCTTCTCTATCTCCCCATCCTTTATAACCAGATGTCCTTCCTCATTCTTTATGGGGCCAATATGGTCTGTCCTCCCTTTTTTACATACGTAAAGAATTTCTTGGGATTTTTTTTTTTTGCTCTCCTCCGCTGTGTGTCTCATGTTCTGTCTTAGCCGTGCTTATTGTACCCTTACATTTCTTTTTGCAGTCTTTATAAAGTCTGAATGCTGATCATGATCCCTCAACCTTGTATTTTTTTGAAGGCCTTCTCCTTTGCTTTTATATGCATTTTTACATTGGAGTTAAGCCATCAAGGACTTTTGTTCGCTCTTTTAAATGTATTACCTAATGGGATGTACTGGCTAATGTCCTTATTTAATATGCTCTTAAAGCAAACCCATCTTACTTCCACATTTTGTTCCTAAGATTTGATCCCAATTTATGCCTTCTAGCAAGGTTTGTAGTTTAGGGAAGTTGGCTCTTTTGAAATTCAGTGTCTTTGTATTCCCCTTATGTTTCCTATTTGTGTGATTTATACTGAAGCTAATTGACCTGTGATCGCTGTTACCTAAATTGCCCCGTATTTCCACATCCGTGATCAGGTCTGTATTGTTGGTAATCAGTAGATACAGTAACGCTTTATTTATAGTTGGTGCGTCTACCATCTGACCCATAAAATTGTCCTGCAAGACATTTAAAAACTGGCAAGCCTTCCCTCCGCCCAGTCTATGTCTGGATAATTAAAATCCCCCATTATGATAGCACTTCCCAATCCTTACTGCTAATCCAAATTGTGATAGGAGATCTGTCTACGCTCCATCCCTCAGGTTAGGGGGCCTATAGCATACTCCCAGTATTATTTTCCCCTTAGCTTCATCCCTTTGGTGGTCTACCCATAAGGATTCCACCTCCTCCCTAGCTCCCTTAGTGATGTCTTTTCTCACATTCACTTGTACATTATTCTTGATATATAGGCATACCCCTCCCTCTTTTTACCCTCTCTATCCTTGCGATAATGGGTATACCCTTGAATGTTTGCCAGCCAATCATTAGAGCTGTTGAACTTGTGCTGTTGATTGCCTGTGAACAGCAATCTAAGTCTGACCACAGATTTTCTATTGGATTGAGGTCTGGGCTTTGACTAGGCCATTCCAACACATTTACATGTTTCCCCATAAACCACTTAAGTGTTGCTTTAGCAGTGTGTTTGGGGTCATTGTCATGCTGGAAGGTGAACTTCTGTCCTAGCCTCAAATCACACACAGAGTGGTACAAGTTTTGCTCAAGAATATCCCTGTATTTAGCACCAACCATCTTTCCCTCAACACTGACCAGTTTCCTAGTCCCGACTTCTGAAAAACATCCCCACAGCATGATGCTGCCACCACCATGTTTCACTGTGGGGATGGTGTTCTTTGGGTGATGTGATGTGATGTGTTGGGTTTGCGCCAGACATAGCGCAACATTTTCTTTGATGGCCAAAAAGTTCAATCTTACCAGAGCACCTTCCTCCATACATTTTGGGAGTCTCCCACGTGCCTTTTCGCAAACTCAAAAACATGTCATTTTGTTTTTTGCTAAAAGTAATGGCTTTCTTCTGGCCACTCTGCCATAAAGCCCAACTCTATGGAGCGTACAGCTTGTCGTCGTCCTATGTACAGATACTCCAGTCTCTGCTGTGGAACTCTGCAGCTCCTCCGGGGTTGCCTAAGGTATCTGAGCTGCCTCTCTGATTAATGCCCTCCTTGCCCGGTCCGTGAGTTTTGGTGTGCGGCCGTCTCTTGGCAGGTTTGCTGTTGTGCCATGTTCTTTCAATTTGGTTATGATAGATTTGATGGTACTCCTAGGGATCATCAAAGATTTGGATATTTTTTTTTTTTTTTATAACCTAACCCTGACTTGTACTTCTCAACAACATTATCCCTTACTTGTTTGGAGAGTTACTTGGTCTTCATGGCAGTGTTTGGTTAGTGGTACCTCTTTCTTAGGTGTTGCAGCCTCAGGGGCCTTTCAAAAAGGTGTGTGTATATGTAATGACAGATCATGTGACATAGATTGCACACAGGTGGACATCATTTCACCAATTATGTGACTTCTGAAGGTAATTGGCTGCACCAGAGCTTTTTATGGGCTTCATAAAGGGGGTAACTACATATGCACATGCCAATTATCAGATTTTTATTTTTGAAAAATAGTTTTATGTATATATTTTTCAAATTTTACTTCACCAACTTAGACTATTGTGTTCTGATCCAAAAAACATTGAACTAAAGGCTGTAATGTAACAAAATAGGTAAAAAGCCAAGGGGTGAATACTTTTGCAAGGCACTGTATTTGCTGTTTGTTTGAATTGTTCCCTTTTTTTGTAAGAGATAAAATGCCTATTTTTTTTTGGTTCGTTTTGTATTTGAAATGGTAATAAAAATTAAATAAATTAAAAAAAGAAAGCACACTTGGAAGTGCAGTCATTGTAGATCTGATGCAAGGTAAATAAAAAAACAAAAAACAGCATTTTAGCTTGCACGTGATTGGGTGATAAAATCAAAAGTGCTTCCCCTCATTTCAATAGCGACTGCACTTCCAAGTACACTTTCAAGTGTACTTGCAGTGCACTTGTAGCACAGAGAGGATTTGCCTTTAGTAAATAACCCCCATTGTTTCTTTTTGTATCTTTGTTTCTTCATCTGCAGATCAAAGGGATAAACAAATGTTACTCTTTTAACCCCTTATTAACCCTTAATCGAAAAAGCGCAAAAAAAATTCATTTGTAAATAACTTTACAATGCTTTTTACTGACAGCTGAAGTGAAAACAAAACAGTTGCGGTAGGTATCGGTAATTGGTATCGGTGCATCCCTAAAAATGACAAACTTTTTTTTTCGTAGCCCTGAAATGTCAAATAGCACCCCCCCCCCATTGACCCCATTTTGGAAAGTAGACACCCCAAGGTATTTGCCAAGAGGCATGGTGAGTATTTTTCAGCTCGTTTGTTTTGGAAAATGGAGGAAAAGGAAAATGTATTTTATATTTGCAATTTTCAAAACTTTGTGACAAAAAGCGAGATCTGCAAAATACTCAACATGACTCTCAGCAAATAGCTTGGTTTGTCTACTTTCCAAAATATGGTCATGGGGTGGGGTTGAGCTATCTGGGCATTTCATGGCCTTCGAAAGTATCCCCGTACTTAGAAGCAGCAGAGTGTATTTTGGGGTGTAATTTCACATATACCCATGGCATGTTTGAGCAATATATCATTTAGTGACAACTTGGTGTTGTGCTAGCTTGGCCTCCGAAACTGTGATAGGTAATAAGGAGTAAAATAAAAAAATGTATACCCTTAGATAGCCTGAAGGTGTCGATTGGTTTTTGGGGTCCTGTACGTGGCTAGACTGCCAAAAAGTCCCACACATGTGGTATCCCCCGTACTTAGAAGCAGCAGAATGTATTTTGGGGTGTAATTTCACATATACCCATGGCATATTTGAGCAATATATAATTTCAGTGACAACTGTGTACAAATTTTATTTTTTTTTTTCTTTTGGCATTATTCAATCACTTGTGACAAAAAAATAAAATATTCAATGTGCTCAACAAGCCTCTCAGCAAATTCCTTGGGGGGTCTACTTTCCAAAATGGGGATATTTGGGGGGCTTTGTACTGCCCTTCCATTATAGCGCCTCAAGAAATTACCCGAGACATGTGGCTGAATGCATTTTGGCCTAAATGTATGACTAAAATTGAGTTTATTGGAATTTTTTTTATAACAAAAAGTAGAAAAAATTTTTACAAAATTTTGGTCTTTCGTTTACCGTGTTTCCCCGAAAATAAGCCCGGGTCTTATATTAATTTTGGCAGCCAAAAACACACTAGGGCTTATTTTCGGGGTAGGGCTTGCCATTTAATCCCCAGCGTGAACAGAGAGTAAAAGTGCTTGCAAACTGCTAGAATCCTCACCACCACAGTAGAACGTAATGTAAAAAGTATGTGTCTGCAATCTGTGTTGTGCCACATATCTTCCTATAGCACAGCTTGGAGCATACGTGACCCCCCGATTGGTCTTCTGACACAAGCACTGCAGAGGGAGGGGGGCCCCCTAGATCCCCCGCTGACAGAAGACAGCTGTGGGGATCAGCTGAGTGGGACACTTTCTGTTACCCGCTCAGAGCTTTGTAGAGGAAGGGGGGCCCCGAGATCCTCCGCTGGCCCTTCTGTGCTCTTACACGAGCCTTGCAGGGGGTGGGGCGAATTCCCCCTCTGACAGCTGGGAGAAGAGGAGATCTGCGGGAGGTCAGCTGAGTGGCGTTATAAGAAGGCATCTTAGTCAACTATACCACAGAAACACAACCTCCACACATAACTGCAATAGAGAGAGGATTCCAGCAGTCCACAATCACTTCAAACTTGGGCTTATTTTCGGGGTAGGGCTTATATTGCAGCCCTCCTGGAAAATCGGGGTAGGTCTTACTGTCGAGGGAAACACTGTATATTGCAAAAAAATCTGATCTGTATGATCACCCTTTGAGAATTAATTGGTCTAGTGCTTGAAACAGAGATTGTCCTTTCTCTGGATCTTTGGGAATGCTTGACCTTAGGAAGTGAGACGGTAGAAAGTCCCGAAATTTCAACTTGTACCCCAGCATTACTGTGGAGATGACCCATCTGTCCTGAATTTCTTGCTTTCCAGTCTTCTGAAAACTGCAGAAGTCTACCCCCCACCTTGGTGAGGGGGGTTGCCTCTTCATGATGAGGCTTTAGGATTCTGCTTTGCAGGTTTCCGACCCCCAGGACTTCTTATGAACCTGGGTCTGACTCTGATATTTTCCTCTAGAGTGTGACGGCGGAGGCCGTAACCCCTGCTGTAAGGGAAAGAGCCCACTTAAATGAAAGGCGTTTATACATTTTGACTGGCAAAAGTACTTTTCCCACTAGAAATTGATTGGATATATATGTCCAAGTTTTCTCCAAATAAAAAGGGAGCCCAGTTAGGAGATCTTTACATGGTGCTTCAGCTGAAAAAAGCTGAAAAAAATTTTCAACCACGGGATTCTACGCATGTGCACAAGCATAAGCATAAGCATAAGGCGGGACACCTGGTGAAAATAATCTTTAATAGCATCTATTGAAAAGCATAATGCTTTTGGTAGTTCAGCCAAATCCTGAGCTTGTTGGGCAGGAAGCTCTCTAAAGGCCTGTTTAAATTGATCCTTTAGGGATTGACAGACGCTTATTGCAGACTGAGTAATGGCACCCGCCATGGAAAAAGTAGATCTTAACAGGGATTCCAACTTTTTATCTGTTGGATCCTTTAAGCATCTGTGCATTGTCTACTGGACAAGTTAGGCCTTTATTCACATTGGAAATCGCAGTGTCAACTGCTGGTATTTTCCATCTTTTGGAGAATTTCTCCTCCAGGGGATAGAGAATTGCAATTTTCTTAGGAGGGAGAAAATGCTTATCTGGGTGATCCCATTCAGCAAAAAAATAAGCTGTTCTAGTAATGCATGCGCAGGAAACACACGCAAAGGTTGAGAGGGTTTTAAGGAACCCAAGGAAGAAACTGAACTTTCAGGAGACTCCGTTAGGGGTAGCATGAAAGTAGAAGAACCATCTCCGTAAGAGATTGTATCAGCAATTCCTCAGATTTGAGAGGCTGAAAAAGGCTCATCTACCTTTGTTTCCTCCGCAGAGGAATCATCATCGGTTTGTTTCTCCTCCTGATCGACTGAGGGTAACACCTCATGGATCTAGCACGCTTCCTATCCATTTGAATGGAGGATTGCGTTTAAAGCCACTAATCCTTCTTCCAGACCCTGCAGGGAGGAGGAAAGGACATCTTCAGTCAAGTATACAGGGGCAGAGATGGATGCAACTCCCATCAATTTGTTCCAAATGGCTCACCCTGGCTTGCCATAACTGGTAATTCAGGCGAGGATGACAGCATGGAAATGCAACTTGGGATCCTAGCGCCTGGGATCCTAGCTCCTGGGGGTAAAACCTTTATGTGGTGTCTTTTTTTGGTAGGCATAGTCCTAAGTACAAAAACAGAGGCACTATTAAAATTGCACTTAATCGCTGAAAATAGTCATGACATTTAAAGCCGCTATAAAATTCAGCCTAGTACCGGGAAAAAGGGTGACGTTCCTGTATCAGGAATGCCAGTTAGCAACCCTCACATGTCCCACAGCTTGTGTCCTTGTGTTGCAGGCTGCTTGTTTTCTCCTCGCCAGCCAAGGAGAGACTGTCACAGCTGTGTTGTATTTATTTTTAGCCTGCCGTGTGTCCTCGTGGACGTTCACGGCATCGCGCTTAGGCCCCTTCCCCTCAGAGAAAAAATTCTGCCCCCTTTTACTGTTAAAACGTTCCCGATTTCGGGTGCACCAACCCAACACGAGAGGGGGGGTATGGGGAGCAGGGACCCATCCAGCAGCAGGCACAAACAACAATGAAATCAGCCACAGTAAAAACAATTAGCGGTATTCGCGCGACCCCCGCGGCGCGGTAATGTAAGGGGGGTACATCGCTGCTGTCCCCCTAACCCTCTGGTCCCATCAGGGAGAAGAAAACACTTTTGCAGCTTTCTCATACCTTGCAGAGTCTCCCTCTGCAAGCTGCTGCAACACGGACTGAGCTTACAGTGAAGACAACAGAGAAAGGTATGTGCATAGACTCCCTCTAGTGGAGATTTAAGGCACATCATCATTTTTTCCTAAAGGAAGAAATACATAGATATTTTTAATACCCAAGTTTCTTCCCTTACTTTAACCTCGCCGCAGGATTTGCTGAACAAACAATCCAACCTTCACCCATCCTGGTGGGCTGCGTAACAAACCTTCAGGGACTGGGTCCCTAAAACAGGGTTCCAACTGCCCTGGACCTGTAAAAGCACCGCATCAGGAAGTTTAGGTAATGTAGCAAGACCTAAGCCCTGGATTCCTGGGATCCAGCCCTACAAAGAGGCGTTACAGGCAAAACCTTGTGCTACAGATACAAGGCCCCAGATACCATCCTTTAAGGCCTCAATGGCACTTTGGATGGATCTGGTCTATGGAGGCTATTTAAATCCAACATGGATCCCTCCTGGAGCTCCTCAGAGCACATCTTTACTCATGACCAACACCTTTAGACACTGGCGAAAAAACTGATGTGCTCCTGGAAGGAGGAGGGGTTATACAGGGAGTAAACTTCCTTCATTGGGTTTACCAGTGTCAACACCTGAAGGTAGCCTATAACCCATTAAGTAATTACTTAAGGCTCGGTGTCCCATGATGTACGATCATGGCCATACACGATACGAAAAATCGGCTGAAATTTGGTCATTTGGCCAGTTTGTTTTTCGGCCAGTTAATAGGCACAAAAACAATAATCGCTGGGACGTTTTTGAGCCGAAAAAACAAAGGACAAGTTTGGAAATTTTCTGCCAAACGAACGATAAATTGAAAGGTTGTGTTTCACGTCCGAACTGTTTGTACTAGTTATATGTTAAAAACCAAAAAATTGATTCATGTCCACTGAACAATTTATCGGTCATTATATGGTGGCACTATCGTTTGCTCTCAATTTTTCGTATGGTGTATGGCCAGCATAAAAAAACCTCAAAAACTGATGAGCATGGAAGAAAAACTGATGAGCACTGATGAATACTTCATTCGTTTTGACGTGACTTAACTAATGCCTCATGTGTGAAAGAGCCAAAAGAGAAGTTCCAGTGATCCTTATGCTGGCAATACACTATACAAAAAATCCGCCAAACCCATTTTCGGAAAATAAACATTCGGCCGAGAGCGCAAACGATAAGGCCATCATGTAATGACCGATAAATCGTTCAGTGGACATAAATGATTGCATTTTTTTGTTAGTTTTTTAATATATACCTAGTGCAAACAGTTCGGACGGGAAACACATTAAGCTTTCAAATTATCGTTCGTTTCCAAACTTGTCCTTCATTTTTTCAGCTCAAAAAAGTCCCGATTATCGATTTTGTGCCCATTAACTGGCCAAAAAACAATCTAAATGACCGAATTTCGGACGATTTTTCGTATAGTGTATGGCCAGCATAAAGCAAACAAACTAGTAGTTTTGGAAGAGGTCAGAAATGTCATCCATACACTTCATCACTAAAAGCACCAATGGGAGCGTTTACCTCCCCTACCCTCATCTTACACAACATTAGACGTTAAAGCAGTAGCAAACACCGCTTGGTGACTTGTACCTACAAGTAAGCTTATACTAAAGCTTGCCTGTAGGTACAAGGTATATCTTCTAAATATGCACCGTTTAGGAGATATTCACTATTTCTGCAGCTGGTGATGTTATCGGCGCATGAGCAACGAATAGCGTCCATGCCTGTGTGGGAGTGACATCATTGCGGCTCAGCCATTCAACCAGCCGGAGCCCGTGAACCTGGAAGGAATATTTGTCTTTACTACTGCTTTAAGTGTGTGGTTATCATGTGGTTATCAAATGCTTAGAGTTAATTGGTATTGTTTAAAAGGTATGGTAACTTTTATCTATACATATAGAGATAAACTCACTTATTAAAGCTAAAAATTTTAAGTTAAAATTTTTTTTCCCCTATAGCTACAGTCATCACCACTTACCTGTAATGTCCAACGTCGTGTAGGCGGCTGCTTTGTGGAGATATTCTCTCTGCAGTGTGCCCAGTCCTCTTCCTGGCACTTAACTTCTGACACAGCAAGGGTTAATAGCCGTTAGGCTAAAGTGCATTCAAGACTAGTGTTTAGCCTTTAGTCTGAACCCAATTAAAACGATCCTGCCAGGATGCTGTCACAATCATAAGTAACAGCGGCATTCCTTGCCTCCTACAGCCACACATATACAAGCCCCTAGTATACATAACAGCCTTGGGGAATGCCTCAGCCCCTTAAAGATATCTGATTTATTTAAGTTTTCGATCTATAGGCTTTACAAAATGTCCCTACAGGTTAAGTCATGTTAGGACAACTGATGGCAGCTTAACTATATAGTTTCAATGACATCTACCATCTAAACCAGGGGTCTCCATACTTTATAAACCAAGGGCCACTTTACTGTCCTTGAAAATTTAGGGGGCCGAACTGTGGCCAGTGGGAGAAGAAAGTGTCCTGACATCAGTGGATTTGAACAATGCCCCATATTGGTATCAGTGGGAGGAATAGTGCCCTATCTTTGGGATCAGTGGGAGAGAGAGCGCCATCATTTGTGTCAGTGAGAGGAATAGTGTCTCATCAATGGTATCAATTTGAGGAATAGTGCCCCATCAATGGTGTCAGTGGGAAGAATAGTGACCCATTGTTGGTGTCAGTGGCAGAAACTATGTCCCACTGTTGCTGACGGTGGGGGGAAATGTCACAAGGGACAGAAAAAAAAAAGCAAAGGGCAGCATCCGGCCGCCGGGCCGCAGTTTGGAGACCACTGATTCGAACAAACATATTTGACAAATATAAAGATATAGATAGTACTTACTTCCTCCACTGTTTAATTAGTTCAGGGTTTGCATATTCTTTTAAGCACTCTGTAATGTGATCCCCAATTCTGATGAGGCACTGCCTGGTGTGCTCCAGCTGTTCTCTCTCAGAGAGTCCTTTTTCAGGTCGATCCAGTTGTTTCAATGCTGCCTTAACCGGCCTCATCCTCTCCTTACACTTTAAATGATAATATATAAAATGTTAGCAAGATCTATTTGTGAACATAGCTCAATTACCTTTCTCCTTTTCCTCTCCAATAACGTGCAAAAAAAACACTACTCTTACATTTTTACCTGACAAACACCATGGTGTGGGTAGACAGGGATTGCGACTGCCTGTGCTGACCTGAGAAGCCAATTAGTAGCGCTTCCTGCTGCACTGGAACCAGAGTCAGAAGAAGCCCAAAGCTTTTCATTTCTACAAAGTAGGTGTTATTGTGTCATTTTTTGAGTAACCTTAAAGAATCATTTTTGCTACATGGGTGTTGGAGAGGAATGGGAGGTTGTAAAGTCTTCAAGACAGGATACAACACATACCTGTACCTATGTACACAGGTAAACTATATACTCAAGGAATATCCCAATGTTACAAATACAATAATGTTAAAATGCGCTTAATCTATACAAGAGCTGCCAGCTTGCCCACTTCACTTTAAAATGAACAGATCAGATAAAGAACATACAGAATGCATTCTTAACTACAGGAACCACTATGGAGAGGGTCCACTTTTTTCTGAATATCATTTTCAATGATAGCCCTCAGCAGAGTTACACATGATCACTTCAGGATAGCGATTATTAGGATAATGATTAACTGATTAGTACGATTAATAAATTATCCTGAAGTGTGTGTGTGCGCAACTGCCTTAAATCTTAGAACCGATATTCAAAAAAAAAAAAAAAAAATTCAGAATTTATATTCCTCATGATGGGTCCTCTAGCTAGGTTTAAAAAAAAAAAATTCAGAATTTATATTCCTCATGATGGGTCCTCTAGCTAGGTTTAACAGCACTGCCATTCTGTATATTTTATAACCCAATTTTGTTAGCACCCATCCTTTCATAGGTAAGGCAAGCCTACAATTAAAACAAACTGCAAGCAGCTTTTTATTGCAGATGAGACATGCCTTTGTCTCTTTTGCAATAAGACACACTTACCCCCCTGCTTGTAGCATTCTATTGAATGTACGTTGGCCTGCGCATTTGTGTGCATTCTGGGCACACTAACTGTGCCAAATGACTGATTCCCATGCGCATGCATGGGATAACCTCATTCCCCGCTATCCAATCAAGTAGCCAAAAACCTGACACCCTGAAGAAGCCTTGGGAGACGATAGCAGCAGCCAAGGAGGGATGTAACAGTCACATTGCTGGAAGGTGGAGGTAAGCATGCAAATACAGATATCTGACTTTAGCTATGCATTTCTGTTCTAGATCTGTGCCTCAAACCTCTTACTGCACCTATTTGTTCAGTGTACTAGCCAAACAACTAGCATTTTCAGAAAGCGATTGGCAATGACAGAACTCTAGTGTCTCTCTGCAAAGAATTACTTAAAGTGGATGTAAACCCGATTCATGAAATTTAAGCTGGGCACATATCTGCAGTGCTTTCTTATCTCTCTTCAAAGCACTATGTCCCATAGCCATCTCTTCTGTTATCAGCCTAACTTTTGACAAGTTCTACATCACATATGATAAAAGCAGCCAGAGTTTTGTGTTGGGGAGGATGCTATAAGACCCCTTTAACACTGGGGCAGTGGGTCTGTTAGTTTTAGTGGTGCATTACTGATGTTTAAGCAGTGCTTTTCGGCCGCTAGCAGGGCGCTTTTAACCTTCAAGAAGGGGTCAAAAGCATTCATTTCAATGGGCAGGGGCGGTGTAGGAGCGCTGTATACAGTGCTCCTACACCACCCCAAAGATGCTGCTTGCAGGACTTTTCCCACCCCACAAGCACACAGCCCCGAGTGCTTTCACACTGGGAAGACATGAGAGGCAGTTTTCAGGCACTTTACAGGCGCTATTTTTAGCGCTTAAACTCTGGAAAACTGCCTCAGTGTGAAAGGGGTCTTCACAGATTAGCACAGAGCTGAACCATTCATTGAACAGACCTGAAAGTCTCTACCTATGAGAGGGGGTGTGTGCCTTTCCTCCAATCAGCTATCTTGGCTATATGCCCAGGCTTCACTGCAGTGTTAACTAAAAAGAGAAAATCTTCTAACAGGATGTGCACATTCTAAACAGTATATAAAAGATAAAGACAGATATTTAAAACTTATGTAGGGAGATTTGGTTTATCTCTGTGTATCATCTGAGGCTGTTCACTTCACTGGGTATATGTGAGGGTTTACAGCCACTTTAATGAATGGGGGAAAAAAAACCTGGACCTTTGGTTAACCTGTAAAACCCTTTTCTTGGAAGATCACAGGACACGATATCTTTATATCCATTATGATAGGGTTATGCTGCCACTTTTAAGTGACTGGACCTGTGTCCTGCAATGTACTCCAAGAAAAAATTTTTACAGATAAACCAAAAATCCCATTTTCCTTGTCGTACTCCAATATGATAGGCTTGTCCCACAGCACTGAAAAGGAGGGAAAAGTAACAGCAACAAGCCAACATGCCCCAAAAAATAAAACCAGAAAGGGTTAGAAGCTCATGCAGCAGCCTGCAACATCCACCAACCAAAGGTCGTGTCTGCAGAGGCCAAATATCCACCTAGTAAAAGTATGAGCTGAAGACAATATAAAAAATTGTCTGTGCGCAGTGTGTAAAAAAACAATAAAGAGAAACCCCCAAGATGTGAAAAATCTCAGTCTGAAAGACAGCTGCACTCTATCTCACATAATATAGAACAAAGAAAAAAGGGGGCATAAATTGCATTACATACCGTAAATACTCGTGTATAAGCCGAGTTTTTTAGCACATTTTTTATGCTGAAAAAGCCTCCCTCGGCTTATACTCGAGTGAGGCAGAAGGGCCCGGCTGTCTGGCGGGGATGGGAGAAGGCAGGGGCGGGTGCAGGAGAACTCAGTGGCTTTTGGGATGTGTGTGAGTTTTTACCGAGCTGACATCGGACTCTGCCCCCTCCGGTAAATTCCTGCATGTGCACCCCTCGTGTGTCCTGCACAAGAGCTGGGAGTGGGACAAGGAACACCACCTAACGAGTAAGGGCTGTTCTACAAGGGGGAGTTGTGTGTGTGTCTGCGTGCATGTGTACGTGTGTGCATCTGTGTACATGTGCGTGCGTGCCTGTGATATTTATCAGTAGGTGCTGCATTTTCCACCCTAGGCTTATACTCGAGTCAATAAGTTTTCCCAGTTTTTTGTGGTAAAATTAGGCACTTCGGCTTATATTTGAGTATATACGGTAATTCATAGACCAATAAAATGCATGGATTAGTGAATCAATAGGAAAGGCAATGAGGCAATAGGAAAAATATGTGATAAGGGGCTCAGCTCTTGTGCTTCAAGTGATCACACAAAGGTGCTCCACCAAAAAGATAATATTGCCTATTACCAGACACTAAGACCTCTTTAAAGGTCTGGCTGCACCTTAGTGAGAAAAACTTGGATGGATAGATAAACAAAGTGCAGCTCCGCTTCGGCTTAGGATCTCATAGCATGACATGCAGCTGTGCACAATCTCACTTAGATGCTCCTCAGACTGCCAAGAGAACCAGTTTCAGGGGTGACGTCATCATGCCCACCTGATATGAGTAAAGTAGAGTAGATTACTTTATTAAACTTGGTTTTTGGATACTGCACAATGAGCGTTCCTCTCCCTCTCTACATGTGACTGATCTCACTTGTGGCTGCAAGTAGATCTGGTTGTCTCTTGGTGGACCGAGGAGCATCCAAAGCAGATCTGCACAGCTTCCTGTGATGATGGGAGAACCTGAGCGGAGCATTGCCAGACTTTTTAAAGAGGTCTTACTGTCTGGTAAGAGGCGATATCATCTCTTTGGTGGAGAACCTTTGTGGGATCACTTGAAGCACAGGGGTTTCTATGAGGCGCACGAGTGGAGCACTTTATTTTGAACTGAAGACCAAGTAGCATCCTTACAAACTTGAGCTACCGAAGCACCAATGTACCTGGTAAATGTGCCATCACTGAGAACAGTGAAACTTTTGCTTTCAGACTGTAAGCTTGGGAAGTAAACCAAGAGATCCAACAAGAAACTGCATTTGGAAGCTGTGTGACCCTTTTGTGCACTTCCAGGAAGCAAAAAGAGGGAGTCAGGCTGACTAATTGTAGTAATTGCCTTCAGGTAGACTTTGACCGAAATAAGGCAATGGGATATCCTGGTTAAAATGGAAGAAAGCCACCTTAAGCAAAAAGGTCACCTGAGGCCACAAGACCACCTGGTCAAGATGGATCACCAGGAATGGTTCCTTACAGGTAAGAGCAGCCAACTCAAACTCTGCGAGCTGAAGTAATGGCAACCGAAAAAATAATCTTCTGTGTCAGGAAGACTAAGGGATTATCCTGGATGGGTTCAAAAGCCAGGCCGTGGTCATCAGAATCACCAGAATGCTTCCCACCCGAATGCTGCAAAGCAGATGGGGAAGAAGCTGTAACAGCAGAAAGGCATAAATCAGGGAGAACCAATCCCCATGGCCTCACCAGACCATCCACCATGAACACACAGGGGTCCTTGGTTCTGGATATGAATCTGTACAGCTTTACATTGAAAAACTCTGTTGAAGGTGGGGAATTCTGGATGTGGATCATCCTGGCATCCAATTCAAACACCTCTGGGTGAAGTGCCCACTCCCCCAGTGCTGACAGCTGAGAAAATCCATCCCTCAATTCCAGGGTGTTGATGGACAACAACCTATCCTGTGGTGGCCAAGTTAAACCCATAATTCTCTCTTAAAATTTGAAATCTGAGATGTCTGCTAATGCCTCTCTCCCCCCAAGAGCACACAGAAAATGAAACCAAATTCAGAAATGGTAAGGGTATATTACAAAGATAAAAAAAAAAAAAAAACAACTTACAACGCTGAAAGTCTTCTGATCAAGCTCCTCTGCCTCTTCGGAAATTGGGACAGGCTCACTACTGGCAGTTATGTGAACAGGGGTTTCAGCAGAAATGTTTTTCTTCTGTTTCTCCTTCTCAGGCTTCACATCATTCACCTACATAATAAATTTACTTTTAATGGTTGGAAAACAGAGGATTTGTTTAGATCCTGTAATTTCTACTCTCTGTATTTTTTTGCAACACACATGAAGGGTGTACATTTTAGGAACAATGTTAGAAACAATATATGAAAATATATATATTTTTACTACACATATATACTTACCTTTTCCATATGACTCTTGGCAGGTCAAGCAGGGTCCCCTTCAGTCAACTCCTAGGTGGTCTTTGATGTTGCAAAGAACAGCGCTCACGGCAGCGCTGCTCTCTGCTTTACTGTATGCTAGCAGAGCATTGTGGTTTCTTTGGAGCTGACTCACAGAATGTTCTTGGAGATATCGAATGCCAGAAATATTATTGCAGGGGAGAGTGCCAGAAAGGAGGCGAGTCTTTTAGCCAAAGCTCTTCTTTTAAGCAATATTACCCAAGAAGCTTCTGGTTTAAATAAGGAGGTGAGAAAATAGCTCAGCAGAAAAAGTGGAAAACTTACACTGCTAGATACGAACACCGAATGTAATCAAATGAGGTTCACACTACTATTACATATTTCTTTCCAGTCACTGAAAATCTAAATTTAATCTTGACACAGATCCTAGCTTTATAGTAAGGGTCAAAATGCCAACATTTTGTCACGCTTTTTGATTTAATCTGAATGTCAGCATTAAAGTGATCTTAAACCCTCAGTTTTTTAAGCACTTTCTTGCAGCTGAGGTAATCACTTGAGTATGCGTTTTCTCTATATTTTACTTGTCTATGCTTCTGCTTAAAGTGGTTGCAAACTAGGCTGAAGGTTTTTTACCTTCATGCATTCTATGCATGAAGGTAAAAAACCCTCAGTGTGCAGCTCCCCCCTCATACTTGCCTAAGCCTGATCTCGATCCGGCGATTCGCATGAGACCCGAGGTACTCCCGAGTCTCTCCCTCCTGATTGGTTGAGATGCAGCAGCAGGAGCCATTGGCTTCCACTGCTGTCAATCAGGAGGGAGAGACCCGGCAGTACAGTGAGGCGGAAGCGTGGCTCTGTGTCTTATGGACGCAGAGAGCCACTCTGGAGCGAGCACGCATGAGTGCCCCCACAGCAAGCAGCATGCTATGGGGGCACACGGTTAGGGGAAGGGGCCCAGATCACCAGCAGGGGACCCAAGAAGAGGAGGCTTGGGACTACTCTGTGCAAAACCACTGCACAGAGCAGACAAGTATAGCAAGTTATTAAAAAAAAAATAAATAAAAAAAAAAGTGTTTCCTTTACAATCACTTGAAGCTGGAGCCATGACTGCTGCCCAAGGTTTTCTATCTTAGGGTGGCTTCCTTCTTTTGCAGCACAGTATGGCACCATCCTTGCATGCAGGGAATACAGCTACATCTCCTTACAATGTGTGCATCAATATAAACATCCCTACACTGTGTGCATCAATAGAAACAAACAGCCTCTGTAGCCCAGGATGGCAGGGCACTGTCCTGGGCTCCTTCCACATCCAAGCTAACAGACTGACTGGAGACTGCACTGTCTACTACTGTGTTAAAGCTTTCCTGTGAAGATCAGAAGTACAGCGAAGTAGCAGAGAGCAGGAGGCAGCACCTTTAAAAGTTGTTAACTACCAGTCTTGGGATAGGAAATTAAACAAATCCTTTACTGGCAAATATTATATTGTGCACAATGTGTTAAGGTAAAAAAATGCTGAGGGTTTAACACTACTTTAACTCCTAGAGTGAACAGGAACCTTGGAAAGAAAGAAAACAGCGTGTGTTTCACATACTGTATTGGTTTAATAGGAGCTCTAGGAGAGCCAAACACCTGATGCCAACACCCCCCTTTCTTACTCCTCTTTTCCTCGGTCATATGTGCTATGCTATTCCTTCCAACAGCAAAACCTATTACAAAGAAATCTTAGTGATGAAGAGCATTTACTAGAGAAGAGCATTTCCCTATAGCCGGGGTCGATAACGCTGGTTACCTGTTGACCGTTTGTAGGTGACAGGTAGATCGCTGCATTTCATGTGTTAATGGCACCATTTTGTTGTTGTTTGGCCTGTGGGTCATCCTAAAGGGGAATCTGCTCCAATTTCTGTGTGTGTGTAGCCATGCGGTCTACTTTGCACTTAATTTACTAACTGAGTTTTTGTACTTTTAGCGGTGTGTGCTTTTTTTTTTTTTAAAATGTTTGGGAGTTTCTCAGAGGGCAATTCATTGTTTCAGGAAAGATTAAGCTAGCGCCCCCCCCCCGAATATAGGAAGCTCTTTGCAGATATGCAACGGGAAGTTGGTGGGAGAAGCTCGGGGTCCTTTAACTCGTGTATGGAAGATGACAAAATCATTTTGATTTTTAAATGTAATTAAGTTTTATGCGGTTTTGCGTAGAGAGTAAACAGGCATCCATGTTTTTGTTGTAATATCTAGGTACAGATAGAAGCCATAATATTGTTTTGAATAGTGGAGTATTTATGGTGCTTTGTAGTTTGTCTGACAACACATTTATAGGGCTGCCGATAATCGGTTGGAGAGCATGTAAATGTGAGTAGTACGCTAGCATACCGGGAGGCCGTGTAAGTTAAACAGAAACGCCGGGTGCCAGTACTGTAAAAATAAGTCACTAGGCAGTACTGCTCCGAACGTTAGCGCGAGGGTGCCCTGGCCGCCGGGACAGTTATAAGCGATTCGAATCGCCATTGGTAATGTTGACCGTCCATGCGGAGAAAAAAAATGAGTCTCCACACCAGTCAGACAGCTGCATAGTACATGAGGTCTGGGTTTGGGGCTCTGGACATGAGACCCCTTAAAGTTTGGCATATATGGTCTGAGGGTACAAGGTGTATTCCTTTGGAAGGTACCTTTGATGTCTGAAGGTACGAGACCCCAGAATAAAAATACCTTGGAAGTAGTTCAGCTGTGGCTCCAGAAATCTGATGAGTAAGTTGATGGCTGTGTAATACACGTTTATGTGGTTAAAAATTATCATGCCTGTTTTTGGACTTTGTGTGGCTGGTCTATACAAGATTCTGAGATGCTCTCGTGTTTCTCTCATTGTATTTTTTTCTATTACTAAAAGAGGGAAAGTAGCATTCCATCTGGTTTTGTTTTTTCATTTTTGTTTTGGGAACTATGAAATATCTCCCCCACATTTGTATCTAAATGTTTGTCTCATGTTTTAGTCTTCTCATTGTTTGTATGTGGTAACAAGAATACGTTTGAACCGCGACAGCCCTCTTACGTGTCGCGGGTGTTGTATTTTAGTAAGGATGTGAAAGTAAGGGTTACAGAGGGTTTGGTTATTGTCGGTTTTGAGGAATGTCAGTAACAATTTACCAATGTACACGAATGTTGTATTGTTTACCATTCTTTGCAGGTTAAAATAGGAAGGATACAGTAATAACTTGTTTATAAGTATCTTTTCAGGTCCAAGGGGTTTCTGAAAGTGTATGTAAATAGAAAGCAGGTGTATATAAGGTGGTAAAAGTATCATAGGCTATTTCACGGTTTCATCGTTTTTTTCTGCACCATTCTAAACCCTGCCTGGCTTCCTCCAGTTTGTAGAGGAGGAAAAAAAAAAGGGGGTGGTGGTTGATAGTGGTGAGAATGACAAATTTTCAAACCAATGATGCCAACCACTCTAATTCTAGCCAAGTTTGTGACCTGGTAGGAATGACAAGTTCTGCAACTTTTTTCCTTTGATGGAATTTGAATTGACAGTCTGGTGAAGGACGCTCCCATAGGAACCTTTTTTTCAATAGTTCCAGGTATTACACCACAGATGGTAAATTGCAGTGACCACAGTCATTAAGTTCCCACATGTCTGGGTTATTGCCATATGAGGTTTGTTTGGAGGTCAACCAAAACCAGAGTTGTACTTTCCTCAGCAGCTGTCAACATTCTCAGCTGATGGGGTAGGTGCAGTCACTGTAACATGAACTTCCAAAGGTCCAACACAGGGTTCATGAGCCCCTCCTGGACCCTGACACGATAACCAGTTTACATTCTTTCTAACCAGGTAACTGGGTCGTTGTAAAGAAGCTTGAGGGGCGAGACCAGGCCAGCCACTGCAAGAAGCTACTCAACTACACAAAAGGATGAGGAGTATTTTTGTTTATTTATATTTTTAAAGTGTATTTTCCAACTAGCTAAGAAAGCGAACAGGACACATGGTGGGGTCTACTCAGTCTCCACCGAGCTCTAGTGCCCCAGCAATGATGGCGGTATATGCAATATGTGATGTTCATATTGGTGTGAGGATGACCTAGAGTATGCTGTCCAGTTCTGGGCACCAGTCCTCAGGAAGGATGTACTGGAAATGGAGTACAAAGAAGGGTAACAAAACTAATAAAGGGACTGGAGGATATTAGTTATGAGGAAAGGTTGCAAGCACTGAACTTATTCTCTCTGGAGAAGAGACGCTTGAGAGGGGATAGGATTTCAATTTACAAATACTGTACTGGTGACCTCACAATAGGGATAAAAAAATTTCGCGGAAGGGAGGAGTTTAACAAGATTCGTGGCCACTCATTAAAATTAGAAGAAAAGAGGTTTAACCTTAAACTACGTAGAGGGTTCGGCAAGGATGTGGAATTCCCTTCCACAGGTGGTGGTCTCAGCTGGGAGCATCGATAGTTTCAAGAAAGTATTAGATAAGCACCTGAACGACCACAACATATAGGGATATACAAACTGACATATAATCAAACACATAGGTTGGACTTGATGGACTTTGTGTCTTTTTTCAACCTCACCTACTAAGTAGCTATGTAATAAAAACTGACAAGCGTTGGAATACCTCTCCACTCTATCCAAATAAACAAAAAAAAAAAAAAAAAAAAAAAGAAGTTTTGTCTTTAGTTATACTTTAAAATAGTTGTAAACGCTTTTGTGAGACTTCTACCTATAGGTAAACCTAGAATAAGGCTTACCTATAGGTAGTGGAAATATCTCCTAAACGTGTGCCGTTTAGGAGGTATTTCACTTGTAGTGCACCGATGTCATCAACGGCGCATGTGCTGTGAAGAAATGGACCTCCGTGCCGTTTCTTCCACAGCCTGTGCCATGACTGACGGCTCCCGCGCGCATGTGCGGGAGTGACTTCACAGGGCTCCGGCCAGTCACAGAGCCGGAGTCCACAGCCCCGGAAGGAAGAGGGGCGAAGATGTACACGGCCTGCACAGGGGACAGTGCGGGCTTCGTTTGCAGGTGTCACATAATGGGCTAGTATGCGATGCATACTAGCCCATTATGCTTCTAATTTGCAGGGAGCAAAAGAGGAAGTAAAACCCACCCGAGCAGCAGCTGAAGCCATTCCCTTGCAGCCCAACTTTGAATGAAGCTGTCTGAAGGGAGCAGGGACACTGTTCTGAAGCATTCACCTGTCAGCTTGCGTTATTGAGCTTTGCAAATAGATTTTTTCCCAAAGGGGCTAAAGAAAACCTGAAAATTATGAAAGGCCAAAACATATCCACCTGCTGGTTGTATATGAAATACATTAAGAAATGTAACCACTTCATTCCCGGCGTATTGTCAAATGACGTCCACAGATGGGATATCCCACCCTGGGAAGGCATCATATGAAGTCCTCCACTTCCCGCCGTTATAGGGGGGGCGCACGCGCTGCTTCACTGAGGAGCCGATGCGTGTGCCCGCGAAGTCCACTGGGCACCCGCGATCACTCCTGACAGAGCAGGAACGTGGATCTATGTGTAAACACACAAATTCACGTTCTGTCAGGGGAGAGGAGACAGATCATGTGTTCCTAGTACATAGGAACATGGATCAATCTCCTCCCCCAGTCAGTCCCATCCCCCCACAGTTAGAACATACAGTGAGGGAACACATTTAACCCTTTGATTGCCCCCTAGTGTTAACCCCTTCCCTGCCAGTGACATTTATACAGTAATCAGTGGCTATTTATAGCACTGGTCTCTGTATAAATGTCAATGATTTAAAAAAAAAAAAAAGTGTCCGATCTGTCCGCCACAATGTCGCAGTCTCGATAAAAATCGCAGATCGCTGTCATTACTAGTAAAAAGAAAAAAAAAAAATTTAAAACATGCCATAAATCAATGACCTATTTTGTAGGCGCTATAACTTTTGCGCAAACCAATCAATATACGCTTATTGCGATTTTTTTTTTTTTTTTAACCAAAAATATGAAGAATACATATCAGCCTAAACTGAGGAAATTTTTTTTTTTAGTATTTAAACAAAAGTGGGATATTACACCAAAAAGTTAAAAATTGTGTTTTTTTCAAAATTGTCGCTCTGTTTGTTTATAGCGCAAAAAATAAAAAACGCAGAGGTGATCAGATACCACCAAAAGAAAGCTCTATTTGTGGGGAAAAAAGGACATTGATTTTGTTTGGGTACAGCGTCGCATGACCGCGCAATTGTCAGTTAAAGCGATGCAGTGCCATATCACAAGAGACAGCCCAGTCAGGAAGGGGTAATTTTTCTGGTGCTGAAGTGGTTAAAATGGTTCTAAAGTGTAAACATTTTTTACCTTAATACACTCCTTGCATTAAGGTAAAATATGTTTAGGCATAGGTATCTTCCCTCACCCCCCCTTTTACTTACCTCACCTCTCAATCGATCCAGCACTGTGCACATCTGCAGCTCTTCTCTCCCCTCACTTTCTGGTTTCACTGACTTTGATGATGCAGCAAGAGCCATTGGCTCCTGTAGCAGTCAATCGAAACCTGTGACGAGGGGGCGTCAATAGACAGACTGCGAGACTAACGAGTGAGCCTGCAGGAGTGCCCCATAAGAATCGGCCTTCTATGGTGGCACTTGCCAGGGAGAAGGAGCCAAGACCGTCCAAGGAGGACCCAAGAAAATGAGGTTCGGGGCTGCTTTTTACAATTCCAGCGCACAGAACAGGTAAATACAAACCGGTGTTATTTTTAAAATAATTTACAATCACTAATTTACATTAGTGCTAACCATAGAAAAAAAAAAAAAAATCAAATGATTAACCTACAAATGAGCTGATGGTTATAATGCACAGAGTTCTGTACAATATTATTCCAAAGTAAACTGCACGTGGTCATTATCTTGATGTGACTGCATTTACCTTTTCCTCTTTGATTTCCTTATCTTTCACAGAATCTTTTGTTTTAGCATCTTTTTTGTCCTTTAGATCTTTTTCTTCTCTCTTATCTTTCTTTACATCCTTCTTGCTGCTGTCCTTCATTTCTTTCTTATCCTCTACCTCCTTTTTTACAGCTGGTTCAGGTTCTATTCGTTCATCATTTTCTTTTTCTGCTTTAGACCTTTTATTATTTGTTTTAACGGAAACCTCTTCTTCCTGAAAAACATCCACAAATTGTTATGATGTTGGTGGAAACAGCACATTTGCAAACAAAATAATCTATACTCCTACACATTAAAAGCCAAGCCCACCTTTCTGACCATTTCATGTTATAGCTATATTTTAATGAATCATGCTCAGAGCCTGAGGGGCACAGGTAGTCATTAACTATTGGGATTTTCAAAAACAGTCCAATTGTGACTGAGGGGTGAACAAATGCCACCAGGCTAACTAAAACAACAGAATTGGGGGCTACCTGCAGCATAAAGAGCCACCTGAAGGACATTACATTCATGGCTGGCATTCAGATGAGGCTTGAATATCCATCTGGTAGAACTTAGAACCACTGACAATGTGAACAGAAGACCAAGCCGCAGCTTTGTAAATCTGGGAAACGGTGGCTCAATGCCAAAGAGGCACTCACAGAGCTAATAGTGTGCCTTGACAGGAAATGAATGTTCTGAATGACACAAAGTCAGTCTATCTGAAGAAAGCAGTAGTCGAGACTCATAGCCAAGCAATGAACGGTGGACTGGAGCTGGAGAGAGGAATGGAAAAATTATATCCGGACGTTGAGGTGAAATGCCAAAAGTACCTTAAGAAGGAAGAAGGCAACACCATGTTGTCTTTGTGCAACACCAGAAAGGTTTCTACGCATACTGCAAGGCCACTCACCTCGCAAAAATAATGACTGCAAGAAACACCAGCTCAAGGATAAGAGTTAGGAAAGACAGAACTCTAATGGATTCAAAGGGTGGTTTCTGAGAACCAAATTCAAATCCAGTCACGGGGTAACATACAGGGGAATCCATATGGGAGACACTGAACAAAGGCCTTAATAAATGTGAAGCCAATGGTTTCTGAAAAAAAATAGCAAGAGCAGAGATCTGGCCCCTAATGGCGTGGATGATCAAATGCTGGTCAAAACTCAGCTTAAAAAAAAAAAAGGAAGGAGTAAAATCATGGAAAATGTCCTGGGATGAAAGCCTCGTGACAGGCAAAGTATGCCTTCAATGTATGGTGAAATACCTTTTAAGGAGGTAAACATTCTACCTTTGATCATGGCAATAATGAATTTAGAAATGCCCGTCCCTCAAAATCTGGGCTTCAACAGCCATGCTATTAAAGCCAGCAACTGATACAGGATGGTAAAGCCATCTTTGAGGGAAAAGCCAACCAGAAACTACCAAGAGTCTTGTCAGGTCAGAGTACCACATTTGCCTAAACCAATCTGGAGCTGAAGATTGCCAGAATGATCACCATTTTCAAAGCAATCAACTAAGATATGAGCAGCCACAGCACCCACTGCTTCTGCTACAGGATCCCTGTATCTGGAGACAAACGTGTCCAGTTTGTTGTTGAGGCTGGAAGCCAGGAGGTCCACAACTGGCATTTCCCACTTCTGACACATGTCCTGGAACATTTCAGGGTATAAGGATCACTCTCTCCTGGGTCCAGGAATTGCCAGTTGAGGAAGCCTGCTTGCCAAAAAATCCATGCCTATAATGTAAACAGGGGACAAGGCTAGAACGTGAAGTTCTGTTCATCAGAGACATACTGTGGGGACTTTGGGTCTGAGATGGTCACTACGACCAGTGGCCCGCTCTAATGTCCCTGGTAGATTAGAGATGGACTCTGCAGAGGATGTTGCAAAAGTGTGCTTACATCCTCAGCAGTCAGTATCCAGGATTATTTGAATTGCCACAAAGTCTTGTGCGACTGAAGTGGAAGCCTGTAAGGGGACTCAACCTCACCTGACAGAGCTAAGGGAAACTGATGTGGTAGACACAAACACACCCGATTTCAGATTAGAGGAGTACCCTCATAGGTTACAGAGTAAACATCCATGAAACCGCAAGAATGTGATCTGGGGGGTCACCCTTGGCAGTAGGACTGTGCTCTGTGTTTAGATACTGACATATTGGTACTATGTGGCAGTAATGCAACTAGGCTCAAGGTAGAAGACAAGGTCTCAGATACTTAAACCCATGTAGGATGGCCAGAGGGGATCAGGTCACTATAAGCATTCAGGAAGCAAGTACCAGAGATCAGAGTTAAAAATGCCATGCCTTTACAAAGCAGGAGCAGCAGCGGGACAATGCTTCCTCTATGCTGAATGGCAGGAAAAAGCATGTGTGTGCCACTCCACACACCCAGCAGATGTCGACGCTTTATGCCACAGTCCAAGCCTCCCATAAGTGGCGGTATACCCAAACAATAGCTGAATTCCCGTATCCCTTACTGGATGAGAAAGAAATATACCTGACTGGCACATTTTGACTGTGCAGTGAATGAAGGCTTAAAATGGACAATTGATACTACTTTCATACAGGACTATACACATCTATTCGCTCTAACCTTTTCTTCTTCATAGTCTTCTTCCTCTTCTTCCTCAGATTTTTCAGACGTATGTGGAGAAGATTCGCTTTTTATTTCCTCTTCAATTTTTACTGGTTTTACAACCTTACTCTTCTTACCTCTAGCTTTCCTCCGCTTAGAGCCCCCCTGTGTATACAAAGGAAAATGTCAAGTATTAAAACATATATATATATATATATATATATATACACACACACACACACACACACACACACACACACACACACACACACACACACACACACACACACCCCCTGGCAGAATTTATGATTTCTTGGTCATTTTTCAGAGAATATGAATAACACAAAAACATTTTTCACTTATGGTTAGTGTTTGGCTGATAACATGCACACAAGTTGACACAAAGGGGTTTGAATGGCTTTTAAAGGTAGCCATCCTCACCTGTGATCTGTTTGCTTGTAATTAGTGTGTGTCTATAAAAGGTCAATGAGTTTCTGGACTCCTGACAGACCCTTGCATCTTTCAACCAGTGCTGCACTGACGTTTCTGGATTCTGAGTCATGGGGAAAGCAAAAGAATTGTTAAAGGATCTGCGGGAAAAGGTGGTTGAACTGTATAAAAGAGGAAAGGGATATAAAAAGATATCCAAGGAATTTGGAATGCCAATCAGCAGTGTTCAAACTCTAATCAAGAAGTGGAAAATGAGGGATTCTGTTGAAACCAAACCACAGTCAGGTAGACCAACTAAAATTTCAGCCACAAATGCCAGGAAAATTGTTGGGGATGCAAAGAAAAACCCACAAATAACTTCAGGTGAAATACAGGACTCTCTGAAAACATGTGGAGTGGCTATTTCAAGATGAACAATAAGGAGGCACTTTAAGAAAGATGGGCTGCATGGTTGAGTCGCCAGAAGAAAGCCATTACTACGCAAATGCCACAAAGTATCCTGCTTACAATACCCAAACAGCACAGAGACAAGCCTCAAACCTTCAGGCACAAAGTCATTTGGAGTGATGAGAGCAAAATTGAGCTTTTTGGCCACAACCATAAACGCTACATTTGGAGAGGAGTCAACAAGGCCTGTGATGAAAGGTACACAATTCCTACTGTGAAACAGAGGTGGATCGCTGATGTTTTGGGGATGTGTGAGCTACAAAAGGCACAGGAAATTTGGTCAAAATTGATGGCAAGATGAATGCAGTATGTTATCAAAAAATACTGGAGGAACATTTGCATTCAACCAGGAAGCTGCTCATGTGACATACTTGGACATTCCAACATGACAATGATCCAAAACACAAGGCCAAGTCGACCTGTCATTGGCTACAGCAGAATAAAGTGAAGGTTCTGGAGTGGCCATCTCAGTCTCCTGACCTCAATATCATTCAGCCACTCTGGGGAGATCTCAGACGTGCAGTTCATGCAAGACAGCCTAAGAATTTACAGGAACTGGAGGCTTTTTGCCAAGAGGAATGGGCAGCTTTACCATCTGAGAAGATCCATCCACAAATATCACAAAAGACTTCAAGCTCTCATTGATGTTAAAGGGGCAATACATGGTATTAGGAACGGGGGTATTTAACTTTTGATCAGGGTCATTTGGCTAGTTTCTTTTATGATTTAAAAAGAGTAAAACACAGTTGATAATAAAGGGCTTCAGCCAAACACTAAGGCCCCTTTCACACTCGGGCGGGATAAAGCGGCGCTATATTTAGCGTCGATTTAGCGTTGTTTTAGCGGCAGTATTCGGCCGCTGGGGGGGGGGGGGGGGGGGGGGATTTCAGGCGTTATTTTTAGCGCCATAACACCTGCAAAACGACCCAGTGTGAAAGGCGTCTAACCATGAGTGAAGGAAAAGTTTGTGTTATTCATATTCTCTATAAAATGGCCAAGAAAGTATAAATTCTGCCAGGGTATGTAAACTTATGAGCACAAGTGTGTGTGTGTGTGTGTGTGTGTGTGTGTGTGTGTATATATATATACACATATACACACATATACATACATACACATATATACACACACATTATATATACTTACACACACTTTTTATCAAGATTCACATAGAGAATTATAAGTCCTCTTTGACAATCAACAATTCTGCTATGTACAGTTGATAGTAAGCATTTAACACTAAATGGGATCTGGGGAAAAGCTGAAGTAACACATCAACACTGCTGATAGCGAATTTCTATTTTTATTGCACTACTATTTGAAGAGGAACTGAATTCTGGAAGCTGTGCTCAAAAAAGGCAGTCAGAGGGAGAGGGCAGAGGACCATTCATCAGTATTGCCTGATCATTTCCCATTATTGGCTTACTATGCCTTGTTCTGCACTTTATGTGGAGACTGCCATCTTAGTAGTGGGCAGGGCTTTGGTTCCTCAGAATCCCCAGCCCCGAAGACATCAATCATAACAGGAGTGACATGAGATCTCACTCCTAATTACCCAAGACTAGCAGTCAGGCAACACGGTCTTAGACACCCACTGCAGATATACATAGCTGTATGCATAGCTATTTTTTATTTTTTATAGGATCTAAACACAAAAAATCCATTGAGGGACATAGGAAGTCCTAATTATCAGATTTAACCAATGCTTGCTGGAGGATATTGGTCCCTGGCAAATAAAAATCTGGGGCGGGATCCATTTCCCTCAACTGACTTCAAGGATTTTACAGCGGGCACAAAAATGCAATTTCTCTTTGTCCATTGAGGGACACAAGTCATCATATACTAGGGGATCCTGCAAGACTATTGGGAAACCACAGAAACAACCTGATGCCCAAGATCAAGAAGAAATGCCACCAACCAGAAACAAATTACAGCATAAAGGGAGCATTGAAGCATGGGCAAGCCTGAAGCCAGGCAACCTAAACCCACCAAGTGGTGTAATTGGGAGGGTAAAACAAACCTGCTTAACAAGAGAGAGAACAAATGACTGGTGAAAACAGATACCAGGCAAGGGAACTGGGAAAGTCCTTGGGAGATGTCAGTCTAGAAGGAAGGTTCTAAGTCCCTACTAACCTGGCCCTCACCTGGAGACAGTCAGAACAGAACAATGCTTCACCAAAACAGGATGCCCAAGGGAAAGACCCTTAACTGACTAGAACCACAACATGCAAGGAATTTGAAAGGGACTCAAGAGTCCAGCAAAAAAAAAAAAAAAACAGAATTTAAAGCAGAGTTCCACCCAAAAGTGGAACTTCCGCTTTAAGCACTCCTCGCCCCCCGACATGCCACATTTGGCATGTCATTTTTTGAGGGGGAGGGAGAGTATGTACCCTTTTTTCATGGGACTTCCTGCTTCCTATCTTCAGCCGCCTAGGCGACTCCTCCTCTTGCCCTAGGTGGCCCCGCCCTGCCAGCAGTCTTCTGGGACACAAAGCAGGTCCCAGAAGATCGGCCAATAGGAGACCGCAGCACGAGCCCGGCCATGATGCCGTAAGCTGTCACGGCCAGGTCCCCACAGTTACCATGACGGCGCCGGAGGAGGGGGAGAGGAGCTAGCCTCCGAGCAGCCACATCGCTGGACCATGGGGCAGGTAAATGTTGGTTTATTAAAAGTCAGCAGCTATGCTTTTGTAGCTGCTGACTTTTAATAAACTAAAAAACAGGTGGAACTCCGCTTTAATTCCATGATGCCAACGCGAGTGCAGGGTTAATACCTGTAAAACCTCTCAACAAGGGTAGGCAGAAAATGACTCTATTCTCATATTCACACATTCAATGTGGATGGGGAAATCCTTCCCACTGACCTATTGTATTCTGACAGTGGGGAGACTTCCCTGCCGTCAGAATACACTGATCAGCACTGCCGTTTTTTTCCAACAGGTTGGTTGTACACAAGTCGATCAATAGATCAATTTGTATACAACCAGCCTGCCCATACATGGATCGAAATTTGGTAGGTTCCTGCCAAACTGGACGACTTTTGATCCATATATGGCCGCCTTAAGCCAAACCCTCAACAGTGGCACAAAAAGCACCTCTGGGGCAAGCTCTAAGAAGAAATTGCTGAAAAAATATCCAGCCTTATCTTGGATTCAAGAGTTACAGGGCAAATAATGCTGCAGACTCCCAAGAGCCAATGAAGCAGCAAGATCCACGGCACAAATGACAGGAGTCTTAACAGAACAGCTAAGAATAGCTGCCTGAGTGAATCTAGAAACCAGGTAACTGTGCCAGAGAGGCCTCCTTCGCTATTTGCAGAGCAGTCAAAGAAGAGAGCCTAACCCAAGGTGTACGAGTCCCATGGAGTCTTTAATGCATTCCTGTTCCTGACAGAACACACCTCCATCAGCAGACTAGAGATTGCTCTGCCTGCGGATGGAACACAAACACTGGCCCTCCTCCAATATCTGACTCAGGGTCTGAGATGCATCATGAACCTCTCCTGTGTCCAGAAGGTACCAGTGGGGGAGATCTAGTTTCCAGGAGAGCACTCTTAAGGATATCAGCAAGGGTAAGACTGTGACCCACAGTACACCCATAACCAGAGTCAGGCTGCCTTACTCCTGATGTTCAAAGAACTCACAATCATTCGTGTGGTGAAGACAAAGCAGTACTCAGGTGGTGTCTGAGCCTGGAGACCCATCCAGGGTAGAATTCCTCAATTTAGAAGTGACCATTTGTTCTGGAATACTAGAAATGAGCCCAAGAGATGATAATTCTTCAATTAAAAGAGCAACTAGCCTCCCGCGCCAGAGAGATGAGTATATATATCAGCCACCAGATCAGAAGGCCAAGTGACTTGCACAAGCATTATAATTAGAATCCGGTGTGGAAAGGACAACAAGGGTTTATATCTCCGTTGGAACAGACAACAGGCCAAGTATGAGACAGATGACCTGGTGGGTCAAGAGTCCCTCTGAAGGATAACACAGAGGTAACCAGGTGCCACTGATAACTTTACATAGCTCAAGGAAAGCAAATCACTGACATGGTGGTGCACAGAATAGACACTACCTTCCGAGGTTAAGCTGACAGGGGAACTACAGCAAGGGGCTCTAGGATGGGGAGACCCCGGGGGGAGTAGGAGATCTGGCAAATTGAGTGGTGGTACAGAGAAGCAGAGAATGAGCAGCAGAAAAGCATCAGAGGGAAGGAAAAGCCTGTGTGTCTAAAGGGCCATTCTGCACTCGAATGCCTAGAGGGCAAACTACCTAAAAAACTACTACCACCATCACCTAGCATTAGCAACCAGAGTGCTTTGTGCATTTATTTGGACATCACACCATAAGGGGACACACGTTTTAGCAATTCTAACAGGTCATAACAGATATAAGGCTGCAGAAATCTTCTCCACTTGCCCTATTAGCAAGTGGTCCATCTTGGCGATGCAGCAATCCTTTTTAAGGATCTAACCCATTCTCTCTCGGTTAACAGATTACAGTCGGCTCCCTGCTATGTGCTCTGCATGTGAAATCAGATCCCCATTCCCTGACTGCTAGAGCTAATAGATGCTATGTAAAATGTGTGCTTTAGGAGGTTGTAGCGAAGAGATGGCTGCAGATAAACAGGTACAGCCTCTTGAAAGTAATAGCAAGGGAGACTTGTTAACTCAAAAATAAACTGTGGAATACTATGGGTCTGAGCAACTGGTGGCCCAGTCTATTCTAAGGCCTTCGGTAGATCAGATTTGTGCACAAGCGATGAGGTGGAATAACTATAGGGACACTGGATTCTAGACGGCAGATGTCGGTGTCCTCGGAGGGTACAGAGTAAACTTTGCTGATCAGTTAGAGGAGTGTCTAGATACAAACATGTTGAACCTAGCTGCATCACTGCCACACATTTGCAACATTCAAGGTAAGGCCTTAGGTATGCAAAAACCCAGGCACCTGGTGACTGATAAGTATCAAAAGAACAGAGTCGCTGTAGGCAGGGAGTAAGAATGAATCAAATAAATATGCAAGTTCCACGTGGCTCTTTTGCGAAACACGAACAGCAGCGGTATGATGCATCCCTAAAAAAGGCACTCCGTGCTCCAGCATCAACTGTGGTAAAACCAGTGGTAGCATAACAAATGAAAAGGCACAACAGAGCAAATAATGAGGTACACTCCTGGTGCTCAGCCCAAACAGTAGGCTCAACAGAGTGATTAAGTATTTAGAGACAGTGCAAGTGCCGAGGAAATACCAAAGGTGCTGGACTTGAAAAGCACTCCACGGCTAACTTTTACCATTATTGGACGCTAAAAAGTGCAACAAGTGCAGCAAATGCCCAAAGGTTACTTCCAACTTCTAGTCTAGCAAGGTACAGTGAACTAGAAAAATGCCTCAAGACCTTTCTCCCAAATCTGGCATCCAAAGATGCATAAATATCTACTGGGTAGAACTTTGTAAACATGTGAAAAGAAGAGGGAGCAGCCTCACAAACTTGGCTTGAGAGAGGAAGGGCCAAAAAAAAGATTTAATCAAGATGTGATGTGGCCCTCAATCTATTGAATTCACAGTACTAGGAGCAAGAACAGGCTCTCTAGCCACACTTCTGTGCAGTTCAAGGGGCATTTGGGACTTGGAGGGGTGTTGCTTGACGCTGAATAGCACAGGAAGCACTGAAACTTCTGGTGGAATGGGCATTGATCAGGAAAAGAAAACTCTTGCCCTTAAAACCACAGGGCTGAGAAAAGAGCTGACCAATCCACCTAGAAATAGAGGATTGAGTAGCAGAATGACCCTTGGGAGTGACCTTCAGGCAGAACAAACAGAGAATTAGACTGCTGATATGAAGCTTTTTTTTTCAAACTCGAACAGCTCCAAGCACATCAATAGAGTGAAGCACCTTTTCTTTGGATTCTTATCCATGTATAATGGTCGACTTTCTAGCCTTGAGGAGGGTAGAAATGAGAGTCAGAAATACTGCTATACCCTCAGGACTTGGGGTTCAATAGCCAGGGCTTTGATGTCAGTGACTGTAAAGCACTTTGACCCTGCGACAGTAAATTTGGTCAAGCTAGAAAATACCATGGCTTAAACACCGAGAGACCTAGGATGTTTGCATACCAGCTTCTTCTTGGCCAAGCAGGTGATATTAGAATTACCTAAAGAATGTTCTCAACCTTTATCCTGCCCATTTGATGCCAGTCAATTTTCCACACCGAGAATATGCACAGTTGAGTAGAGCCAAATGTGAAGTTCTGCTCAAAACAAGATGAAGTCTACTCCCTCAGCAAACAATTTTTTTTACCCTCTTTGATGCACTCCTATGGGTAGACTCCAAAGGTAGAGGAAACAGTGTAGGAAAGCCAGCAGAATCACCTAAAGCTTCAGGATGTTGACTGGCAACGTCTGCTCCTCCAACAAGCACATTCCCCTAAGCCGAGAGGTTTTCCAAAGCACATGCCCAACCTGACAGGCTGGTGTCTGTCGCCAAGACCTTACACTGGAAAGAAGGATTTCCTGGTATCCAGCATCTGTGGATATCCAAAATTCCACAGCCGACTTGGGCATCACATTAGCAGAGTCAGGGACTCCTGATGTTTTGTGCCTCACAATACTGAGCTACAGTGCTCTGGAATGAAACTGGACATAGGGGAACTAATCCAAGATGGCCAATAACTTCCCTAGCACCTTCATGCAGGCCCAAATTAAGAGACTTTCCAACAACCTCAGGGACTCCATCTGGGATCAAAGAAACAGGTATGTCTCAAGCAGGAGCAGTACCCTTCGCCTGCACCGCGTTGTGGAGGAATCCCAAGTTCTCCAGATACAGAGTTGGAACCAAGAATGACTTCTGAATGTTTAGCACCCAGAATAACCTATTTAGGATTTGTACTGTTCTGCTCGACATCTGAACGAATTGAGAAGCTGATCATCCGGGTACCCAACAATCCCAGAAAATGAATCCAACACCTTGGTAAACACCCTGGGGGTTGTGGACAGGCCGAATTAAAATTACACAAACTGAAAGTGATTATTCTTCACTGTGAATCGCAGAAACCACTGATTAAGCAAGAGAATCAGTAAGTGGAAGACTATCACATGGACCACCATATCAGCATTACTCACTAGTCCTGCTGCAGGGCCAGAAGGCCGTATCTTCCATCCTTAACAGGTGTGCCCCACAGAGCCTTTAGGTACTCTACTTCCCTTCGGGGGTATCATAGCACTGAAATTTTAGAGCACCCTGCCAACGAGGTCACCAGATGCAGTGTACTTTAGAGATTGCTGTCCATGGGAGCCAAATGGCAACATTACAGGTTGTCCCTGCTCTGGGTACAGTCTCTCTTAGCCATCAGGTTGTAGCAACTGATCTACCAAAAGCAGGGGTGTTAGGAACAGGCTAGGAAATTGGAAACTAAGCCCTTGAAAGAAGGTCTTTTGAGAGTCAGCTGTAGGCAGACTCATCACTTAAGATGATTGGGTAAAACTAATCCTCAGCTGAGCTGGGAAGGGTTAAGCCTGCATGGTGTGTTTCCTGCCTTTTTTTTGCCAGTGTCAATTCACCTAACCCAAGTAGTCATAAATATCAAGTCCTTTGTGTCCTGTGATGCAGAAGAAAATATTTAGACCTGGCTCCCACTACCTCCAGGTGCAGAGTGTAGCAATGGGAACATGTTGAGCCCCATCCTACGCCAACCTGTACCTGGGGGAGTGGGAGCAATATTTTCTCAGACGAGGAACTGTCCCTGTACACTTTCCATATCTCTACATGGCAAAGGTACATAGATGACATATTCCTCATCTGGGGGGGCCCAGAGGACATTTTATACCAATGTTGTCTGGGGGGGCCCAGAGGACATTTTATACCAATGTCTTGAAGCTATGAACAATTCAATCTAATATTTATGATGACCTATGACCTAACCACCGTGACCTTTTTGGATACATGCATTACTAAAATGTCCAATGGACATCTTACCAGCGGCCTCTGTCGCAAGAGTACCTCTTTTAATACCATGCTCCATGCTCATAGCTTTCATCCCACTAGTCTTGTTAACTCAATACCTTTCAATCAGTACTTACGACTGAGAAGGAATTGGTCCATGGATTCCACTTTCGAATTAGAAGCTGATGAATTAAAGAATAGATTTTCTTAAAGAGGTTATAGTAAAACCTTCGAAAAGCTTTCAATAAAAGGAAGCAGACTCCCTCGTGTCATAAAAAAGCCCCCAGTGATCTTCCATCTACACGTGTAATTTTAAGACATACCAATCAACAATCAGAAATCAAAACAATTCTGAATAGGCATTGGCCTATTCTAGCTGAAGATATCGTAATTAAGCAGTTCAATGAAAGACCAGCCTTTACTTTCAGAAGGGCTGCTTCATTGAAGGACAAACTTGAGTAGTGAATTTTGGAACAGATAGGGTTAACCATGTTGACAGGGTGGCACGTTTGCCTGTGGTGGGGTGCTCTTATTGTACCTACATGTTAGGGAAAAGCCATTTAACTCTTCCCAATGGTGAATCTTTTGATTTAAGACACTTTGCAAATTGTCGCACGCAAGGAGTAGCATACATGTTCACATGCGATTGTAATTCGTTCTATGTTGGTAAAACCAAACAAGAACTGCGGCAATGCTTATATAGACATATCTGTTGCATGCAAACATTTGCAAGCAAGCCGCCTTTGTTGCCTTCTCCTTGATGGCCATTGATCCTCTGTGGGGCTTGAGGTCTGGGTTGGGTTGAGACCCGTGTGGTCTGCACCACCGAGCCATTTCTTTTCGGTCTGGACATTTGGTCATGTCCACCTCTTTGTAAGTGTAATATACTTGTTATGAATGTCATATGAAATAATAAAATCATGCATAATCTGGTAAAATTTTATATGAATTGCATTGTGCATTTTTTCTTGCTCTTTTGATATATGTAGAATTGCTTTCACTTCCTTAGCTTTAGATGAAGGCTTTGTATAAGTTTAAATGCGTTGGGTGGATATGCATTTTAATACATTTTATGTATTCCTACAGTATATGTGCATAGTAGGAATAACCCAAGATCAGGACGTGAATTGTCTAGACCAGACAATTTTTAAGCTTGTACAATAAAAAAGTTTTTCTATTTTGTTTTACATACAAATTTGTAATTGTGTGATTTCTATAGCTGCAAAGTCCCATGGGAGATCTCTTTTGAATAAAATTATTAGACCTAAACTACTTACACCGCCTGAAAGCCTTTGTGCTTCTTTCCTTGCAAGGTCCTTGTTGAGTAGTTTAATGAGGTAGTCTGCTCTGGTCTGTAACTGCTTAGCTTGGGGCTTTTTGTCTGGATCATCTGGTAATATCTAACAGAGAATTAAAAATATTATTAATGGCTGTCACCATAACCCAGTTAGTACACATACTATTTGCAGCAGAAACATGAAAATAGTTTGTAGCACTGACTACTACAGATGCAAACTATAGGGTGGATGTAAAAAAAGTAGTAAAGCTTATTCAGAAAAATGCAGATATTCCCCTTCGTTTATGGTGTTCATTAAGGATGAGCTCCGGCGTGTTCGCATGCTGAACGTGCCGAGCCCGCCAGGAAGTCGGCACGGCACAGCGCTAATCACAGGTAGGGAGACATTTCCTGATCTCTGCAGCCGCACATCGGAAAATGTCTCACTGCTTGTGATTAGCACTGCGCCGTGCCCACTTCCTGGCAGGCTCGGCACGTTCAGCATGCGAACACGCCGGAGCTCATCCTTAGCGTTCACGTATCTAACAAATTACAAGGAAAACCCCCCATCAAACAATTTCCAATATTTACATACATGTATCGTTCTAGTATTAAAAGAAGAAAACAAAGTATCCAGTAATAAGTAGTTTACAGAGAATACTAATTTGTAAAGATTTACAGACAATGATTCAAAATGAGTATGGCATCCTAGGACTTAAAATGTAAATACCTTATCTTGCTAGACAACTATATTAAAATATATTACATACCTTTTGAGTTAAATTGAGGTCCGGGTCCATTTTAATCATCTCCCAGCTGCCATATCCATACTCATAAATGCCAATTAAAAGATTTGAGTCATCTGGCTTGTTCCATTCAATATCAAAATGTGCAGCTTTTGTGTGGCATGGAAGAACGTATCTGGGGTTATGCAAAGAGAGGTATATCACCATGAAATCATCTCAAAATGTCTTGGAAACATGAATTAGATGGATTCAAAGGCATTCCAAGCACAAAAAAGGGATTTCTGCACAACTGTGGATGTAATAATGGTGAACTGTGTTCATTCACAAAAAGTAGACAAATACAAAACACTTTTCATCTGTTTTTCCTGATCAAGAAGAAACAAAAAAAAAAGCCTAATGACAGCTATTTCTTTTCTAAACTAGTTTTCAAAATAAGGTTTAACCACTTAAGGACCGCCCGCCGTCGTTTTACATCGGCTGTTTGAAGAGGAATATAGTTGTTATGGCAGTAGCTAGCTGCCATAAGACCAGTATCTTCTTCAAGAGCGGACGGTCCTCTTTCAGAAAAAAGTGGCCTCATCGGCGGATTCGCCGTGAGATCACTTTCATCTCCGGTCTCCGCCACTTACCGGTGCCGTCGGTAGCGGGGGAGACGATCGGGCCCTCTTCCCTTACAGGCTGGATGCCGAGGGAAAGATGGCCCCAGCTTGGCTCCATAACATTGGAGGGCGGAAGCAACGTCAAACGTCACTTCTGCCCTTCAGTCTTAAAATCTGATTTTTTTTTTTTTGGTTACATTTTAGAGTAAATATGAGATCTGAGGTCTTTTTGACCCCAGATCTCACATTTAAGAGGTCCTATCATGCTTTTTTCCTATTGCAAGGGATGTTTACATTCCTTGTAATAGGAATAAAAGTGACTTTTTTTTTTTTAAAGGACAGTGTAAAAATAAAAAGTAAAATAAGAAAAAAGAAAATAAATTTGAAGTGCTCCGCCCTGCCGAGCTCTCGCGCAGAAGCGAACGCATACGTAAGTCACGCACGCATATGAAAACGGTGTTCAAACCACACATGTGAGGTATCGCCATGATCGTTAGAGCAAGAGCAATAATTCTAGCAAAAGGCCTCCTCTAACTCAAAACTGGTAACCTGCAGAAATTTTTCAACGTTGCCTATGGAGATTTTTAAGTGTAAAAGTTTGTCGCCATTCCACGAGCGGGCGCAATTTTGAAGCATGGCATGTTGGGAATCAATTTACTCAGCATAACATTATCTTTCACAATATAAAAAAAAATTGGGCTAACTTTACTGTTGTCTTATTTTAGTCAAAAAAGTGTATTTTGTAAAAAAAAAAAAAAAAAAAACTGTGCTTGTAAGATCGCTGCACAAATACGGCAAAACAAAGTATTGCAACAATCGCCATTTTATTCTCTAGGGTGTCTGAAAAAATATATATAATGTTTGGGGTTCTAAGTAATTTTCTAGCAAAAAAAAATTATTTTAACTTAAAACACCAAGTCTGAAAAATAGGCCCGGTCCTTAAGTGGTTAAAAACAGACATGCAGCAATGAAACAAAAACTTTATTCAACTAAACAGGCATATAGGTATAGGAATAATGATAGTGACTCTATCCAGACATAAAAATAAATGTAATGAGGGTAAACAAAAAAAGAAAAAAAAAAAAAGGGGGGAACGTACTTATGTCTACATGCTAAGGATATTCCCACATAAACCACACACAAATTTATAGGAAAGCATCAGTCCAAGCTCTGCTAGGAAAACATAAAAAAGCCGTCTGAGACACTCGCCAACAATTAGGCAGAAGAATGGAATTTACAATTTTGAATAATCTTCCAATGCCAAAAAACAAAGGTCTCTTTAATGCAGGGTTTCCCAACCAGGGTTCCGCCACAATATGCCCTTAGAGTGTCCTGACTTAGCTGACACGCCATCTGATGCGCTCCTCCCTCGTTTGAAGAGCAGTGCAGGGAAGCAACATCTTAACTGCCCTGCGCTGATCTTCACCAGACCTCTTCTGTCCACCAAACCGTCCAAGCACTTATATGTGAAATTACATGTGTTGGATGAGAAAGGATGGCCAGCGGGGATTTACACGCCAGAACAGGTAGTATTCTGTCACACAGCTTCCCTGCACTGCTCTGCATGTGAAGGAAACTGCTTCTGCACTAAAGACTGCTGGACTCGGTCATGTACCATGCCATGATGACCCCCCTGAGCTCTGCCTTGATGACCCCCCCCTGTATGTGCCATGCCCTGGGCTCTGTCCCTCTTTTGAGGACTGTGAAAGTGTCTATCAGTGTTCTAATGTGCTTATTCTATAGCATTTCTAAATCCAAGAGTAACCATTTAAAGTGGACCTTCAGTAATTTTTTCATCTTTCCATCTATTAAATCTTCTGCCCTTGTTGTTTTAAGTTTGGATAGCAAAACATTTTTTTTCTGTCAGTAAATACCTTTATACAGCCCACTTAATGTTTGTCTGGTAAAAAGTCTAGGCATATGATATCATGCACAGCTCTCTTGCTGTGAGAGTCTTGCCAGGAAAGGAGGGGGGATGAGTCATGAGGCCCAATGAGAGCTGCGGGGCTGCAAAGCTGGAGCTGTGCCTCTGTGTAAATCTAGGAAGTGAACAGGCAGCATCTTCAGCTACCCACAGTTAAAATGGCTGCAGCCAGACTTAGTGGAGGGAGATTTCTGCAGCATATTTGGCAAGCACGCAATTACAGCATATATAAAATATGCAAAGTGGTTGGAGGGAAGCTTCAGAATGGCAAAGATGTTTTTATTACAAATTATGTGAGAAGACTCCAGTTCCTCTTTAAGAAGCAACAGTTAAAAACTCCTAACATGTGGTGATTGCATCCATTTTCTTTTACTCAGGCAATTTTCTTTATTTTTACCTGGTGATCTTGAAAAGTAAGGCTGGATTCACACCTATGCATTTTTAGTGCTTTTTGCATTTTGCAGATTTTCACTACAGTCCATTTACCATGTTTTCCTATGGAACACTTTCTGTTGTGCAAATCTGCAAAATGCAAAAAGCACTAAAAATGCATAGGTGTGAATTCAGCCGAACACCTAGGCTGACACCGCTAATATTCACCATACTATATTTATGAAACAGTGCTATCTTAGTACAAGAAGAGAAAAGCAACCCCCCTTCCCCCGACCCTCCTTGCCAGGCAGCACAGCTAAGCTCTGAATCTTTCTGCAAATTACACTGCAGGTAAGCAGTACAATATGGTCAAGGAGTGGACAATGAAGGAGCAGCAGAACATTGATGAGGACACCTTGTAAAACAAGTTCCCATACTACCCATCTTCCCTTCACCAGAAGTTTGCTGAGCATGGGATTACAGGAGGCTGATAGAGACAGAATTGGGTACTGTTTTTAGTGATTTTTAAAATTATTTGGCTGGCTGCCTATCAAAAATGAACCTAATATTTTCAAGGTAAACTAACTTTAAATCGTGCACAAGCAGATTTAACCTACAGACAAAAATAGCTTACTTTCAGACACTCGGCATATAAGAATAATGTATAATGTCACATACCTTTTCCTTTCCTCGGGATCTAAAGGAATAGATTTATGCAATGGAAGCAGCTCCTCTTCGTGTGAGCTGACCAACTTTGCATTAACTTGCACTCCTGAAATACGGAATGTTGGTCCTTTCATTTTTCCTCGCCTTCCCCCTGTGATATTCATAAATGAGGGGGAAAAAAAAAAAAAAAAAAACACAGAAAAAAAAAGTAAATGTACCATTAAAATGTGCGCATGTAGACCTAACCTCTGCTAAACATTCAGACCACAGTGACATCCAACTGCCTAAGGCCCCTTTCACACTTGTGCAACTTAGGACTGCAAAGTCGCATGAAAAGTTGTACTCCATGATTTCTAATAAGTACCATTTATCTGTGCAACTTCAAGTCGCACTGACTACAAAGTAGTCCCTGTACTACTTTGGTCCGACTTTGATGCAAGTTGAGGTCCATAGACCTCATGTTTACACAGATATTCCCTGAAATTGCGTCAAAATCGCGGCCACCAAATTGCGGTAAAATCGCGCAACTTTCAAGTCGCGGCAGTGTGAAAGGGGCCTTAGAGTAGGAATGTTGTATCCTTTAGTGAACTTGTGCACTACCATTATATTTGAGTGTTGGAAGTCGAGGGCTACAGAGCCCAACCATTATAAAACACTTCTTAGGAGAAAGGTTATACATTTGCTACCAAACCTCATGTACACTGCTGCTGGTAAGCAGATGTTTAGGAGCAGTTGGGCATTTTTTTCAACTGCTCCTGAACCCCTGTTATCTTATCAGCACATGTACACTGGTTCATTTATAGTGGTTTCTAGGCAGTTGTGTTTAGAGGCTTTTTATGGAAGCCAAAAAAAATGTGTTCAGAATCTGTGTTTAGAGGCACTTGAAACGCTAAATGCGGCAACTTGCGTTTAGCAGCATTTCGTTTACAGGCTTTTTTCATTTCTGGCTATTTTGAAAAAAAAAAATTATATATATAAATATAAATATATTTATTTATTTTTCAGACACTTCTAGACGCAAACGCAACTAAACACGGCATGTAAAAGCGCCTAAACAGCCGTTTTTAGATGCTGGTTTCTAGCTGTCAAGTTAAATCTTTCAGGAGAGGTTGAACAACGTCCCATGTACATGAAGCCTTAAACATGCAATAAGTGCAGTCAAAATCTGAAGATTCACATAAACTTCCCAAGACCAAAAACAAACTTCTAAATATTTTTCTAATTTTCTGTTTGTATTTTATTACTTTACATGAATTCAACATACCTGTTCTCTCTGAACCAGAAGTGTCCTTTAATGCTTTAATGCAGCCATTGTGAACAAGTTCTCCAAGTCTTCGGAGATCTGTCTCCGATTTATCCACAAGTTCTGCATCTCGGGCAATTGCGTCTAACCTGGAATAGATAAAATTAATATTTGCTGGAACAAGAAGATTTTACATACAATCCAACAGAATACATACAGTAAGATCATGCATGCTAAGACATGTTAGAGAGCAATTTGGGGCTAGAATGCTGGCTTCTGACCGGGCGGGGTGGGTGGGGGGGTGGGGTACATGACACAGGCTGGATATTTATAGACCCTGGGATGTCACCAAGCAATAAATCAGAAGGGTGGCCAACAACAAGGCAAACAGAACATAGCTAATAGACCCAACAAAACAGATAAGGGTCAAGGTTCCATGATCCGTGAGACACCTTGTATAAAGGCTTTTTACGAGTAGGAGTGAATCCAAAGGTTTTTAAAATAGCATGGACAATGCTAAAACCTGCCCCTTAAGAATACTTAGAACCAGATTTTTGCTAAGTCCTGACTGCAGGAAGGCCTACAAAATGTGGTACTGTGAAAGTCAGATATCCATTTATCCTTAAGGACCTGGGATTCAACAGCCATGCCATTAAAGCAAGTGGCGGAGAAGCAGGTAAGTAAAAGGGAGCTTGAGACGGCAGGTCTGGCCTGTTTGAAAGAGGCCAGGGGTTGTCTCCCAGGGTATATGTTTGTGTACCAGGTTCTTTTGGGCCAATTTGGTGTTGTGAGAATCAAATTGTTTTCTCTTACTCTATTTTGCAGAGCCACCAAGGAAGAACCTACACTGAAGAGAAGGCCAGCTCTAGAGGTTCCTATTCTGGCCAAAAAGCAGGGTAACTTGTTGAACCTTAGGGCCAGGATTTTCATATCAGGAGTCCCCCCATTTCTGACATAGAAGATTGAAGATATTGGAATCAGTGTTAATTTGCTGACTAAAATATTTTCGTCGTTGAAATGAACACAATTTTATTTGATTAAAATACAATCTGATTACCACTGGGTTTTTTTTTTATCTTTTGCGATATACAAAACGAAAAATGACCGAAAACTTTGGGGGGAATTTAAAATTTTTTTTTTTACTTTCTGCTATAAAACATCCAATCCAAAAGAAAAAAAAAAAAAAATCAAATTTCTGCATATATTTGTGCCAAAATGTATGTTGCTACATGTTTTTGATAAAAAAAAAAAAAATCCCAGTGAGTGTATATTGATAAGTTTATAGCGCCTACAAACTATGGTATGGAACTGACCCCTACGTTTCTCATCCCTGGATCACGCTTTGCTGTTTTTTTTTTTTTTTTTGCCTTCCTCTGGATAAACTGTGTTTATAGGATTGTGTATATGGGATTGTACGATTCCTCCCAACTGGCATCTGATCACCTTACATGAAAGTGAGGGAAACTACTATCTCCTTTACAAGGTTGGATTGGCAACCCACCAAACTAGGGAGTTCCTTGCTTGGGTGGAGAGAAGCTTAGAAAAGCTCAAAATAGGTTTTTTTTTTTTTTTGCAGGCTGACAAAATACTGTGTGCTAATTATTCAGTAAGAGGTCATCTAGGTACCCTGTAACCTGGATGCTACGAGTTCTTAACAGGGCAAGTAGAGAGTGCAAGCACCTTTCTGACAAAACTTAAGTGTTTAAGTGTACTGCAAAGCGCAGAAAGCACTGATATAAAGTGGGTAAAACTGGGATATGGAGGTAGACATCTTGAATGCCTACAGATATCAAGCATTTCCCTGGTCTAGAGATGCAATAACTGACCATGGTATCGTGGAGAATCCATGCCACCCGTGACCTAAAAGAACTGCAACAGACAACCCCCCACTCTTAAGAGTGAGTGTGTCCCATCATGTGACGTAGGCTTTGGGGTAGACTTGGTGAGCTATATATTCCAAGTGTGGTGTCAAAGACGGGCTAAATTTTAATTTTTGAGGCGGTAGAAGCCCCTGAAGAGTGAGATATGGAAGCCTAATGCAGCCACCACAATTTATGGACGGGTGAGATGCAACACATTATATTTTTGGTTTTGGGTTGAATACAGCTGTAAGTCTCATATTTCCTATAAGACTAAAGTAACAGTCTGAGAAAGAGACAAACCTGTCTTACTTTTATGTTGCTGGTCCCAGTATGTGTTCAGGCTTCACCTGTATAAGTGGACATTCCCCCCTGGAGGGGTCATCAGGGTCTGGTAATCACAGGAATAGACAACGGCACTGGACCTGTATAGCACCCTGTGGCTAACTAAATGTGTTGCACCAAGTGCCAAGGTGTGCAGCCAAGCAGGACCCAGTGCTTAAAACACCACTACAAACTGTTCTCATAGTGTGGGATCTGAGTAGGATTCGCAAGTTATTACTGGGGTTGCAGGCTAGGCTATGCCAGAATACTGCAAGAACTGCCCTGGAGCTGTATAGCTCTGTAGTTGCCCAGAAGCAGCTGAGCGCACATGATTCCATGCCCAAGGGAACCAAAAATTGCAACACTCCCAGTCTGCCCCTTTTGAATATCACTACAGTGGTATATTGCTCCAATCTCGCACTCTAACCAGCACTCACTGCCCAAAGTACCAGAACCACTAGGGACCTGCCACATACAGGGGCATTCATCATTTCTTGTTGCAGGGCCAAAAAAGCCTGACCTTCACCCCCCTGGGTGGTGCACCCCACAGGTCCTTCAATGGCTCAACTTTCCCCAAGTGGACCTGCAGAGCACCCAGCCAGTGAGGTCACTGGATATGGAGTACAACAGACATAGCTGCCCACAGAATCAAACACCAATTGGCAACATTATAGGCCATCCCTGCCCTTGCAGGCGGGGGTACAGTCAGAGATACAGTAGGAATTGCTCTACGCTTATTCTATATGGTAAGCCTTTATTTTTAATCTTTGCATGAAAACAGCCGTCGTTAAACACAGTAAATACATGTGAAAATTTAACAATTTACCTTTCTAAAGGTCCACCAAACTTTTTATAACTTTTAATAAACCTAGAAGCACAAAAGAAAACAAATGTAAGTTCACACTAGGAGAAATGAATATTATGAACTTATTGAAAAACACAAAATACCTGTGCTCGTAATAAGGTGCATTATAAACAACAAAATAAAATAACCTAATAAAAGCAGCTAGCACAATTTCCTGGAAAAACAATAGTAACGGTATAAAATAAGTGCAGCGCTTATTCTGGTAGAAACTACATCCACCAAATAAAATAAATTGAATGCAGCGCTTTAGACATGAATAAAGTCAATAACATTAGGAAATATAAAAGTTAATTTGACAAGGAGCCAGTGATTTTTAATTCAGATGACAGGTGCCAATGAAGAACCACCACCACCGTTTCCAGCTTGATGGATATACAGTCATGGCCGAAATAGTTGGCACCCCAGAATTTTTTCCAGAAAATTAAGTATTTCTCACAGAAAAGTATTGCAGTAACATGTTTTGCTATACACGTTTATTCCCTTTGTGTGTATTGGAACAAAACAAAAAAAGGGAGGAAAAAAAAGCAAATTGGACATAATATCACACAAAATTCCAAAAATGGGCTGGTCAAAATTCTTGGCACCCTTTTAAAATTGTGGATAAATAAGATTGTTTCAAGCATGCTTGATGATCCTTTAAACTCACCTGGGGCAAGTAACAGGTGTGGGCAATATAAAAATCACACCTGAAAGCGGATAAAAAGGAGAGAAGTTCACTTAGTCTTTGCATTGTGTGTGTCTGTGTGTGCCACACTAAGCATGGACAAAAGAAAGAGGAGAATAGAACTGTCTGAGGACTTGAGAACCAAAATTGTGGAAAAATATCAACAATCTCAAGGTTACAAGTCCATCTCCAGAGATCTAGATTTGCCTTTGTCCACAGTGTGCAACATTATCAAGAAGTTTGCAACCCATGGCACTGTAGCTAATCTCTCTGGGCGTGGACGGAAGAGAAAAAAATAAGCAGCCCCAAACAAGTTCCAAATAAATTCAAGCTGTCCTGCAGGCTCAGGGAGCATCAGTGTCAGCACGAACTATCCGTCGACATTTAAATTAAATGAAACCCTATGGCAGGAGACCCAGGAGGACCCCACTGCTGACACAGACATAAAAAAGCAAGACTACAGTTGGCCAAAATGTACTTGAGTAAGCCAAAATTCTTCTGGGAAAACATCTAGTGGACAGATGAGACCAAGATAGAGCTTTTTGGTAAAGCACATCATTCTACTGTTTACCGAAAACAGAATGAGGCCTACAAAGAAAAGAACACAGTACCTACAGTGAAATATGGTGGAGGTTCAATGATGTTTTGGGCTTGTTTTGCTGCCTCTGGCACTGGGTGCCTTCAATGTGTGAAAGGCATCATGAAATCTGAGGATTACCAAAGGATTTTGGATCGCACTGTAGAGCCCAGTGTCAGAAAGCTGGGTTTTCATCCGAGATCTTGGGTCTTCCAACAGGACAATGACCCCAAACATACGTCAAATGGATGGCACCCATAAATGGATCTCAACAAAGTGCTGGAGAGTAAGGATGGGCTCCGGCGTGTTCGCATGCTGAACGTGCCGAGCCCACCAGGAAGTCAGCACGGCGCAGCGCTAATGACAGGTAGGGAGACATTTCCCGATCTCTGCAGCCACACATTGGGAAATGTCTCACTGATTGTGATTAGCGCTGCGCCGTGCCGACTTCCTGGCAGGCTCGGCACGTTCAGCATGCGAACACGCCGGAGCTCATCCTTACTGGAGAGTTCTAAAGTGGCAAGCAATGAGTCCAGATCTAAATCCCATTGAACACCTGTGGAGAGATCTTAAAATTGCTGTTGGGAAAAGGCGCCCTTCCAATAAGAGACCTGGACCAGTTTGCAAAGGAAGAGAGGTCCAAAATTCCGGGTGAGAGGTGTAAGAAGCTTATTGATGGTTATAGGAAGCGACTGATTTCAGTTATTTTTTCCAAAGGGTGTGTAACCAAATATTAAGTTAAGGGTGCCAAGAATTTTAACCAGCCCATTTTTTGGACTTGTGTGACATTATGTTCAATTTGCTTTTTTTGCTCCCCTTTTTTTTTTGTTCCAATACACACAAAGGGAATAAACATGTGTATAGCAAAACATGTGTTACTGCAATACGTTTCTGTGAAAAATATTTGATTTTCTGGAAAAATTTCTGGGGTGCCAACAATTTCGGCCAAGACTGTAGCTACCAGGAGACCCCAGGAGTTTGACAGCTTGAAGCTAACCAACAAATGCTTTACTGACTGCCTTTTGAGTAGCCTGACGTTTGGGGTCAGGGTCAGTGTGTGTTCCTTCTATCGGTGGTGGTTCTTCATTGGCACCTGTCACCTGGAAATATAATCACTGGCTCCTTGTCAAATTAACTTTTATATTTCCTAATGTTATGGACTTTATTCATGTCTAAAACACTGCAATCAATTTATTTTTTTTGGTGGATGTGGTTTCTACCAGAATAAGCGCTGCACTTATTTTATACTGCTAATATTAAGAACTTATTATGCGATGACATACATTTTACTCAAGAAGGAAAACTAAACTAATTTGGTTATGTAATTATACCTTCTTATTTCAGCATCACTAAAGCCTTTAATGTTCTCTCGTGGAATTGTTCTTGGCCGACCTCTTTTTTTGGGGCGTTTTCTGTCAGACCCTGAATCGCTGTCTTCAGATCCAGAGTACCTTCTATTTCGACTGCGTCTGCCTTCGCTTCCATTGAAACTAGCCTAAAATGGATAAAGTGACCATACAATGCAAAACTGTAGATACAAGCCTGTTAAAGCAGTGGTCATCAACCCTGTCCTCAGGGCCCACTAACAAGCCAGGTTTGCAAGATAACTGAAATACATCACAGGTGATATCATTTGCTGCTTAGTGATTGCAGTATTCTAGTCTGCAGCTCCACAAGGTAATACATAAAACATGGCCTGTTAATGGGCCCTGAGGACAGGGTTGATGACCACTGTGTTAAAGCATCAAGTTTGCAACAGTAGAAAGGGATGCCAAAGTATGCAAATGATTCTGCTAAAACAAATATATAGTACCTGTTTTGCACAATTGCGCATCCTTGGAAGAAGATAGATTTCTTGAAGCTCTTTCTGCCTTTCCTCTTCCTCCATTCTTCGTCTCTGGTCTGAAGGAATTAATTCCTCCCAGGATTTTGAATTGCGATCCGTTTCCACAATATCATCTTCCTCCATTGTAGCAAAGTTAGCAACCTTGTATAAAAAACACATAAAACACTTAAAGCGGAGTTCTGCCTGAAAAAAAAAAAAAAAAAGTCAGCAGCTACAAAATTACAGCTGCTGACTTTTAATACAAGGACACTCACCTGTCAAAGGGCACCTGCGCTGTCCTCACCCGAAGTTGACCCATCCCTCCGGGTGCAGGCGCCGGCATCTTCAGTAAGGGAAACAGGAAGTGAAGCCTTGTGGCTTCACAGCCTGTTTCCTACTGTGCATGTGCGAGTTGCGCTGCGGGTTCCGAATGGTCCCTGCTGTCTTCTGGGACCTATGCGTCCCCATCTTTCGCCGCAAGTGGGAGCAAATACCAGGATTTCACAGGTATCTGCTCCCCCTGAAAGGTGTCAAATGTGACACCAGATCAGCAAAAGTTCTATTTCTGGGTGGAACTCCGCTTTAATAGGAAAAATAAAAGGTGGTGGTGGGAAACATGTGTGAATTAACATTAAAATAATGTGGCATTAAATACCACCCTGCACCTGTCATACCTCTCAGAAAGGCACAAAATATATGTAGTATTAGTCTCGCCCACATGGCTAAGTCATTCATTTACGATCAGTGAATGGAAGTCATGGCTAACTACTTGTAGTTCTCAATTATCTGCGAGGGCAGTGCCGAGCATGCACATAGTTCATTTACATACCCTGCAGCATTCCAACTGACAGCTTGTACAGAAGTATGGCCTGAAAGCTGTTGGGCTTGTCTGCAAAAGTCAGACATTGCACTGGTGATCCACTTTTCACAGGTGCAATGCTTTGCAGGCTCATGCGGGGGGATAAAAAATAATAAAATGTGCATTTTTTTTTTTCACAGCAAAAATATGTGCATTTATTTTTTTTTCCCCAGTCATAAACTTACCCTTTAAGCGGATTGTAAACTTGTACATTTTTTTTAAATTAAAAAACATGTTAAACTTGCCTGCTCTGTGCAATGGTATTGCAATAAGCTGCCCCGAACCATCTCTTGTGGGGTTCCCTGCTCCTCCTCCCTTTCGAGTGCTCCCATAACAAGCTGCTCAATCCCAAGCTGGGCTGCGTGTGTCTATAGTCACACAGCGCAGCTCAGCTCCAACGCCTTCCTCACAAGATTTAATTAACAGCGGCTCCTGCTGTTGCCTCCACATACTGTGAGCTGTGCGTGTACTGCTGCTCTCGGGCACAGCGCTGGATCGAGATTGGACACAGGTAAGTATTTAGGGTAGGGTGGGGGGGTTTGGGGAGTTGACCATGGAAGGTTTTGTTTTTATCTTAATGCAAAGAATGCATTAGAGTAAAAAAAAAAATAAACCCCTTAAGCCTTTACAATCAACTTAAGGTAGTTATGCTAGAAGGCAATACCTTAAATTGTGAAAGCAGCTCATCTCCTACAGTCGTTGGTCCGCCTTCATTTTCGCGGGTTTCTGCTCTGTTCAAGATTTCTTCAATGTCCATTTCCTGTATTCAAAATGCACAGTCATTTATAACAAGACAAAAAGCTAAAAATCAGAAAACCTATATAGTTGGCTGCTTTTATACCTGGGGCTCCTCCTCTTCTCCTTCAGGTTCCTTGAATAATTCTTCAGCACCAAACTTTAAAATAGCAGAAAGCTCTTCTTTGTTAAAAGGAGTAGCGCTTTGAAAGGAGAAGACTTGTTAGCGCAAATTATCAACTAGCAGAATACACAAACAATGGCTTATTGTAGGGCTATGAAATAGAAATAAAGGTACAAATCTCGCGCTTGTGCTATGACTTGCTATGACTCAGATAGACAATGACTACATATATCCAAACAACAAATAGACCCTACAGGCCTTGCATGGAGGAAGCCCCACTTCCATACTCCTTTGAAGTTGGGGACCGGCCACGCACGTGTGGTCATTGGGTTAGGACACCAGCGGTCCTAGCAACCAATGACTGCAGTGGAGGAGGGAATCTGCGCTGGGGGCTGGCTGACATTTCCAGATAGGACTGTCACTTGGTCTGAGTGTGCACCATGATCCTCTATTTAGTGATGGCTGGCTTATGGCAACATATACCTAGAAGGTGTTGATCCGGTGTGTAAAACAGTTTTGCCGGTAGTGTCCATTCTTTGAATAACCAGATGATCCAACACCATTTTTTTCTTTGCTCTTTCAATAATTTCTTCCTCTACAGAGCTTTTGGTCACTAGCCGATAGATGTTTACCTAAACACAGCAAAACAAAATTAAAAAAAAAAAAAAAAAAAAAAAACTATACATTTTCTTTAAATGCTGTATTTAAAATGTTATCAGTTTATTTTTGGCATTCAAAATCAAGTATAGATGTGCAGGTCACCGACTTACTGTAAATAGACTCTTGCCCATCGGGAAATACTGACTCCTATAGAAGGATTAGACATGGGCAAACAAAAATGGGATTTTTTTGTTTACCTGTAAAATCGATTACATCACAGGACACAGAGTAGCTTTAGTTATCCTTACAAACTGTAATAAATCACATAAAGGTGATTGGACAATGGCAAAAAAGACAGGAATTCCCCTCCCCCATAGGAAACACTTGCGTTTTGTAGCAAGCCAAAGACCACAATACAGAGGGGAGGGGAGCGATCTCTGTCCTGTGATGTACGCCAAGAAATACATTTTACAGGAAAGCCAAAAATCCCATTTTCATTATCATACATCACAGGACAGAGTGGCTTTAGTAACGAGGGGAGGAGAACACATCAAGAAGCCAACAGGCCCCATAAGAGAACCAAACTAGAAACAAGAAAGAATCTCACGCAGCAGCCTGCAAAACACTGCCAACAAAGTTAGAGTCCTTAGGGGCTCTAACCACCTGGTAAAACTTTGTAGAAAAAAAAAAAAAAAAAAGAACCTGAAGACCAGTAGCAGCTTTGAAAACTTGAGCTACTGAAGCTTGATGATGGATAGCCCAGGAAGCACCTACAACTCCTGGTAGAATGGACCATCACTAAGAAAAGTGGAACTTACCCTTTCAAACTGTAAGCTTGAGAAATAAGTTGCCAAATCCACTGGAGATTGGTAGACTTGGTAGCTGAGTGACCTCTTTGATCCCTCAGAAAGTACAAAGAGTATCTGATTGTGGAATCGAGTCAACTTTCAGTAAATCCTGACACATCGGCAATTGAGGCAGAAAATTACCACTTAGTCCCAGGCCACTTTTCCTCATAATCGCCCCAAGGATGGATGGGGTGGGGGCACCAGGCTGTTCAGGTAATCAGCAGGGCTACCCAGGTGCACTCACGAGTCCAGTAGCAGAACCCCTTACACGGGGGGTCCAACTTTTCACCCATCATGGCGGGCTGTGCCCTGAGGGCCTCAGCTAGGGTTCACCGCTCTGGACCTTTATAATACTCTACTTAAAAACAGTTTGGAACTACATCATTGAGCAGGATACTGTAAATGCAGGGTCCAGTGCTGACCGGCAACATTTCAAGCCCTCCCCACATTGCATCCTGTGTCGCTGGGGGATTTCTCCTTTAGGTTAATTTCTATTTTAGACCAGCAAATAACCTGATTTGATTCCTCTTTTTACTATCTGCTCAAAATAGAACTTCCTTTTGGTGTTGGAGAAACATTAAAAATATTTTCCTAGCTCTGCCCATACCAACGGATAGGGTACTTATATACTTACTAGGTTACCCCATTGCACCTGGTACTCACCCATGTGTGGGTAAGTTTTAGTCCATGGGTACCTTACCCAGTAGATCATTGCCCACAGGATTTAGTGCCGATCGGCATCAACACAGACCACGGCCGTTCTTACATATGGGGTCGGGGTACCATTGCTATTGGCCATCTGGCCGTAGTGACTGATCCAGATGAAGGCCATCCCTTCCCTAGCAGGGTTGTTAAGAATAATCCAGGAAACCGGGAACTAAAAGAGATTTTCAGAGAGTCATCTGTAGGCAAATCCATCATCTAATGGTACTAGCTGCTTAGTTGAGCTGGGAGGGGTTATGCTTGGGTGGGGATTTCTGTCTTTTTTGCCCAGTGTACATTCACCTGAAGGTGGCAGAATAGCCAAATAGCCATGAATATGAAGTCCTGTGTGTCCTGTAATGTACTATTTAGAAAGATACAAACAAGTATTTTGGCAACTGTGTGTGTGTATTAGTGTGTGTTAGTGCGAGTTGGTGTGAGTGTGCGAGTTGGTGTGAGTGTGTATTGGAGCGAGTGAGTGTAAAACTCTAAAAGGAGCCAAGACCTACACTAATACAAAGTTAACAAACCTATTATCTTACTTCATGCATCCCATGCAGGTCACATGATTGGAAGATTAAAAATGCCACAGAAGACTATTAAAAAGCCCCGGTATTTACATCTTATAGCATGTATTAGAGCTCCAACATGAGCCTACAGATAAAGTTACCTGCTTCTTTTGTCCTATTCGATGAGCTCTGGCTTGAGCCTGCAAGTCATTCTGCGGATTCCAGTCTGAATCAAAAATGACAACTGTATCAGCCGAAGCCAAGTTTATGCCCAGGCCACCAGCTCTGGTAGAGAGGAGGAAGCAAAAGTCCTATCAAGTGAAAAGAGATTGTGGTTAGACAAATTAATGGCTTTTCTATTTACCACATGGACGCCTTAGTGCATAAAGCTGAAATCCAGGCAAATAACCACAGAACTACATAAAACAGAACTGTATTACACGACAAAAATTGTATTTGTCTTTTTTGTCCTGAAAATTTACACATCCCAGTCAGGGTGACACCCAGTTTTTGTTACAGTGATGCCCTCTCTCCACCTCCAGCCTGCTAAGAGGACAGTAAAAGAGAAGCAGCAGTAGACTGATGAAGTCATCTCTCTGCTCACTCCTATTAGCATGCTCCTTTTCAGCACATTTGCAAGTGCACATGACTAGCTACCAGTGCTGTTCCTTCCTCTCCCAGTCTTGGCTCTACAGTACAGAGGAGGCAGATATCAAAATCAAATTTAGGCTTTTACACTAGTTAATATACCAAACATTTAGGCCTTGTTCACACCTTTGAGTTATGTGCATTTAAAAGTACATAAAAACATGTATGTCATAAAAATGCATTAAATCCAATGAGGCTGCTCATATCTATGCGCTGGTAAAAATGAGGGATGTCTTTTCTGTGCATTTTCATTTGCTGTGATTGCCAAAAGAATAATGAAAGTACAGCAAAAAGCGCACAACACATGTTAAAAATTGCCAAAAAACAAAACAAAAAAACAAAACAAACAAAAACCAGACATGAATAGATGCGAACCTGGCTTTAGGGCTAATTCACACAGGCATAGAGGTCCATACAACGTGTTTGTGTGCCCAGGACTGACAGATGTTAGATGTTAATGGCCTGGGGGAGGCAGCTATTAAAATCAATAACAGGAGCGGATGTGCGATTTTTCCTGCACTTTTGAGTGTTTATATCTGTACAGGGACAGCCCTGAATGCAGTCTATCTGCACCCAGTGCTGTGCATCTGTCCCTGAATGGATACAAGTGCTTGAATGAATGGGAAAATCTGTACAGCTCCTGCAATTATCAGCTTGCGATATCATTTTTAATAGGCTGCTGCTGGCATCTGCACATATCTGCAACTCCCAGGTGCATGAAAACACAACCTTTGCACCTGTGTAAAAGCCATAATGATTAAAGCAGTATACAATTCTTCGATTAGGTGGTTGCATTAGATTTTTTTAGGCTCTCTTTCCTTTATTTACACCTGGTGATCTGGTCAGCGAGTCTGTTTTTGAAAAAGAACCAGGTCCCTTGCATATGTAGCAGTTAGAGAGGTGAGACAAACAATTTAAAAACATGGGTGCTTACAAAGATCAGCTTTTATGTAAAATCGTTATCCCAGAAATAAGAAAACTGTTGCTGTAACTGCTTATAAAGTGTTAGCTGTAGATTGGCTTCAATTTATTTAGTGTATCTAAATCTGCTAGTGCATCCAACACTCCCCTCTCCCCAGACTGACGAAGCTGCTGTCCAAAACGTGTATGTTGTGCTGCTTCATCCAGAGTGGGGGCATACTAATACAGGAGGTATGTTACTGGCCAGATCACCAGGTGAAAATTGAGAGGAAAAAAGTAAAAAAAGAAAAAGAAAAACAAATGCAGCCACTACAGCTACAGTATCTCACAAGAGTGAGTACACCCCTCACATTTTTGTAAATATTTTATTCTATCTTTTCATGTGACAACACTGAAGAAATGACACTTTGCTACAATGTAAAGTAGCGAGTGTACAGCTTGTATAACAGTGTAAATTTACTGTCCCCTAAAATAACTCAACACACAGTCATTAATGTCTAAACCGCTGGCAACAAAAGCGAGTACATCCCTAAGTGAAAATGTCCAAATTGGGCACAAATTGTCAATATTGTGTGGCCATCATTTTCCAGCACTGCCTTAAACCTCTTGGGCATGGAGTTCACCAGAGCTTCACAGGTTACCACTGGAGTCCTCTTCCACTTCTCCATGACGACATAACAGAGCTGGTGGATGTCAGAGACCTTGCGCTCCTCCACCTTCCATTTGAGGATGCTCTAAGGATGCTCAATAGAGTTTAGGTCTTTAGACATGCTTGGCCAGTCCATCACATTTACCTTCAGCTTCTTTAGCAAGGCAGTGATCATCTTGGAGGTGCGTTTGGGGTTATCATCATGTTGGAATACTGCCCTGCGGCCCAGTCTCCGAAGGGAGGGGGATCATGCTCTGCTTCAGTATGTCACAGTACATGTTGGCCTTCATGGTTCCCTCAATGAAATGTAGCTCCCCAGTGCTGGCAGTACTCATGCAGCCCCAGACCATGACACTCCCACCACCATGCTTGACTGAAGGCCAGACACACTTTTCTTTGTACTCCTCACCTGGTTTCCACCACACACGCTTGACACCATCTGAACTAAATACGTTTATCTTGGTCTCATCAGACCACGGGACATGGTTACAGTAATCCATGTCCTTGGTCTGCTTGTCTTCAGTAAACTGTTTGTGGGCTTTCTTGCGCATCATCTTTAGCAGAGGATTCCTTCTGGGATGACAGCCAGGCAGACTAATTTGATACAGTGTGCGGCGTATGGTCTGAGCACTGACAGGCTGACCCCCCCACCCCTTCAACCTCTGCAGCAATGCTGGCAGCACTCATACATCCGTTTCCCAATACAACCTCTGGATATGACTCAACTTGAGCACGAGCACTCAACTTCTTTGGTCAACCATGGCGAGGTCTGATCTGAGTGGAAGCTGTCCGGTTAAACCGCTGTATGGTCTTGGCAACCGTGCTGCAGCTCAGTTTCAGGGTCTTGGCAATCTTCTTATAGCCTAGGGCCCTAGGTCATAATTATGTAGAGAAACTTTTTTTTCAGATTCTCACAGACTTCTTTGCCATGTGCGCACCTCCAAGATGATCACTGCCTTGCTAAAGAAGCTGAAGGTAAATGTGATGGACTGGCCAAGCATGTCTAAAGACCTAAACCCTATTGAGCATCTGTAGAGCTTCCTCAAATGGAAGGTGGAGGAGCACAAGGTATCCAACATCCACCAGCTCTGTGAAGTAGTCATGGAGAAGTGGAAGAGGCACTCTGTGGCAACCTGTGAAGCCCTGGTGAACTCCATGCCCAAGAGGTTTAAGGCAGTGCTGGAAAATAATGATAGCCACACAATATTGACAATTTGGGCCCAATTTGGACATTTTCTCTTAGGGGTGTACTGAGGGGACAGCAAATTTACACTGTTATACAAGCTGTACACTCACTACTTTACATTGTAGCAAAGTGTCATTTCTTCAGTGTTGCCACATGAAAAGATATAATAAAATATTTAAAAAATGGGAGGGGTGTACTCACTTTTGTGAGATACTGTAATATTCGGTAAGCTGCAATATATTACATGTTTGGTTTTGAGTTTAATACTGCTTTAAGACTGCAAAGTAGCATTGGTTTGTGTAAAATCCCTTTAGAGTTCAGCTTTCTTAAAAATAGATAAATTGATAATCTACAGCAAATTAAATATTTACAGATAGAAAAAGGTAGCAGGATGTTTGTAATCACCGTAAAATCTTTTTCTTAGTCCACTGAGACATATCTAGATAATTAAGAAACAGAGATTAATATATAAGGGCTGGGAGCTGTCCCTCAATGGATTTTAGCAGTAGTACAAAAAAATGGACATCTTCAGAATCATAACCCTTGGGTTATGCTGGCACTTTGAGAAAGTATGAACAGAAGACCAAGTGCCGACTTTGCAGAGCCACAAAATGGATGTCCAATGGTGAAGAAACACTGACAGATCTGGTGGAGTGGGTGTTTATACTGGAAGGAGAGAACCCTTTCCTGGAGGGCATAAACCCTAGAAATTAGATGCCAAAGCCATTTAGCTATGGTGAAAGAGGAGAGGAGGCATGCTTCTTGCATTCTTAGAATAAATGGCAGGCAGAAGTGCGTCAGCCAGAAGGTGTCAACACCTATTTCAACAACCAAGCAACATTATCATCCTTTGCCAGTGGTGGAGGTTTTGTTTTCTCTTTCACGGTTAACCTCTTTTTTGTATGCTGACTGTGTATTACTTATTTTGCTGGAAAATGTAATAAAAATTCAAAAAGAGGTAGATGAGGAAACACCCTGGCAAGTTTGAGACTAAGAAAACCAAGGCTAGACACCATGCTAGGAGAAAGAACAGAGTTCTCCCAATTTATGGGTGAAATGTACTGCCTCGATTAGAAAGGACAGAGTTTGCCTTATGTGTGGGTGAAGCAACCACTGCCTGAAATTTGGCTGACTGAATTTTTTTCTAGGTAAAGGAGGTAATCCGATGAGTCCTCCAGTGGATCTCTGCCAGAAAGATATTCGGAATCTCTGCTCTGATCTGGCATATGGAAGAAAATGTTTCTGCTGTAAAAGAAAAAGTAGTGTCCAAGGAAGAAAAAGGAGGGGTGTCCGAAAACCACCACCAAAGCAATTCTGATCTGCATCTGTGCAAAATGCAGGAGACGCAAGTCTTTCTTGCCACAAACTCAACCATGCACAATAAATTTGGTCCCTTATAGCAGCGTTTCTCAACTCCAGCCCTCAAGGCGCCCCAACAGGTCATGTTTTCAGGCTCTCCATTATTTTGTACACGTGATTTGATCAGTTTCACTGCCTTAGTAATTACCACAGCCATTTCATCTAGGGGGAAATACTGAAAACACGATCTGTTTGGGTGCCTTGAGGACTGGCGTTGAGAAACGCTGCCTTATTAGGTTGGTTGCCCACAGTCATGGGGCCATCGCCTTTTCCACCTATTGTCAGATATATTGGAAATCAGAAAAAGTGGTGCCTTTATTAAACACAGTCAAAACACTCTCCAGAAAAATCATTACCAGCTAGGAAGCACCAGGAGGGATGCAGGTTATGGAAAGTGACTACCATCATTGCAGGCAAGAAAGCTAGGCACACCAGGGATGTGAATGATGCTCAGCAGTCTCCTTGTAACAAGGCTGTCTGAAATGCTGTGTGAAATATTGCTTCACTGGAGCTTAAGCAGAGAAATAATCCACAGAGGCGTTTGCAAGCATACGAATGTGTATGCTTCCTTTTCACGGTGCTGCATCAAGCCGAAAGAAAAAAGATAGTGGCAGGAAAATTAAAATGTCAGCCCCACAAAACTGAATAGAAAAGAGAATTCCAAAATCAAGCGCTGAGAAATGGAAGAGGTCTAAATCCTTAACAGAACTCAGCGAAATACAGCCTAATCCATGAAGTCAGACATACACAGCCTCAGTGAAATAACAGAAAAAACCCTCAAGACAGCCTATAACCTGCTAGCTACTCACAAGAAGTGTGTGTTCAGAGATAAGGAACAGACAAACTGCCACAGCTCTGGTCCCAATAACTTGGCGAAGAATCCCCAGATAAAATGGCCTTATCTGAAAGCAGAGTATTGCACTAACTGGAACACAGGTGGGTTGTCGCTACCAAATTCATAACCATAGCAGAGAGAACACCAGTATACTTAATGAATGGGAAAAGCCTGCACTCGATGGCTAACTGGAGAGATTTAACCCTTTCACTGCCAGGGCTGTACAGAAGTGCCTGCAGGTGGCCAGGTCAGTACGGTGTAAGGACCTAATTTCTCCTATAAGCTTATGGTCACTTCAATGACCATAAGCTTATATCAGAATCATTTAGCAGACTGAAGTTGGTGCTTGGGGGGCTTTAGTAAATGTGTTTACTAAGCTCCCCCTTGGAAAAGAGGGCACATGCAGTGATCACTACTGATCGCTTCTATGTGCCCACTGACAGCTGATATATTGTAATCGCGAGTGTTGCAATGTATCAGACTGTCATTTTCTGAATGAATGGAATCTCTATACCGATTCTCATTCATTCAAGTAAAGTGCTGCAGAGAAAAAAGGGACTGTCTTCAGTCCTTTTCTCTGTCTCAAATAAAAGGAGGAGATATGGGGGTCTGTTTAGTAGAGGTCGACCGATATGGGTTTTTCTCTGGCCGATGCCGATATTTAGAAATCGCGGTGGCCAATGGCCGATATGTGATGCCGATTTTTTTGGGCCGATATATTAGGCCGATTTTTTTTTTTTTTTTTCCCCTTCATCTCGTAAAATCTAACAGTTAGACCCCTTTCACACTGGGGCATTTTTCAGGCGCTTTTGGGCTAAAAATAGCACCTGTAAAACGGCTCCCCTGCAGTCACTCGGGCTTTCACATTGAGGCAATGCGCTGGCAGAATGTTAAAAAAAAGTCGTGCAAGCGGCATCTTTGGAGCGGTGTATACCGCTCCTCCACCACTCCTGCCCATTGAAATGAATGCGCACCGCTGCCGAAGCGCCTGCAAAGCGTTTCGGCAGCGGCGCATTTAACCCCTTCCTCGGCTGCTAGCTGGGTTATAAGCGCCCTGCTAGCAGCCGAATAGCGCCGCTAAAATGATGGTAAAGCGCCGCTAAAACTAGCAGCGTTTTACCGTCAACGCATGCCTGCTCCAGCGTGAAAGCAACCTTAAATGATACAGAAAAGTTTTTACATTTAAACATTTATTAAACAAAACAAACCAGTTCACTTGTATGTAGAATTTAGATTAAAAAAAAAAAAAAAAAAAAAAACTATATCTTAAATACACAAAAACAGGTAATCAAAACTTTTGGATGAAAAAAAATGGGCTAACTTTACTGCTTAGTTTTTTTTAAAATTTATTAGTGTATTTTTTCAAAAAATATTGCGTTTGAAAGACCGCTGCGCAAATACCGTAAAAATCATAAAATATTGCAACAACCGCTATTTTATTCCCTAGGGTCTCTGCTAAAAAAATATATATATAATGTTTGGGGGTTCTAAGTGATTTTCTAGCAGAAAATACAGGATTTTTACTTGTAAGCAACAAATGTCAGAAAAGATTTAGTCTTTAAATGGTTAAACTGAGAGCTTCTACACACAGAGCTCAGTTCATTCATAAGTGTAAACATTGTATCCTTCAGGTTCTTTTTATCAGATTTGGCAGGCTGCCCAGAGGAGGGGAGAAGTCTCTTCACAGAAGTTTTCAGGCAACTTGTATTGACTTCTATTACAGAAGTCATTTGCAAGTTCGCTGATATCGGCCTTTTTTATCAGCACAAATATCGGCCGATATATCGGTCGACCTCTACTGTTTAGACCTCTAATATCTCACCAAAGACACCCCCCCCCAAAAAAAAATTTAAATGACTGTAAAAAAAAAAAAAAAAAAAAAGTAAGACCACCTCCCCACCCCCCAGGTCCGCCCGCAATTACCCCTCCACAGTGGCAGTCACCCCCCCCCCCCACGGATACCTCAGCTTTCCTCCTGGCCAACCTGATCTGTCCTGATTGGCCAAGAGGAGAAGCCGGAAGACATGTGGCTTGGAAAAAGAAAAAAAAAAACCTCATACACACGTATGAGTCCGGCGCCCTGCAGGGGAGCGGCGCACCAGTACCCCCTAATGGACTGACCGCTCCTGGTAAGACTCCTTTCAGATGGAGCGGACTCTGAAAAAGCAGATCCGCTTGCTCACAGGGGATCTGTCTGATCCCCGCTGAGCAGGCGGATGACAGGTCTGTGTCCGCTCCACTGATGCAGAGCGGACACGAACACAGCTCGCTAGACGGCTGGGGAACGGAATCCGCATCCATTGGCTTTTAGCAGACTGGATCAGATGCAGGAGGGTGTAAACGGACACATGTCCATTTACATCAGTCTCTCTATAGAGAACAATGGGTGGTCCTATTGGGCCCACCTGAAAAATGGACAGGCAGACCCAATCGGTGTGCTTGCGTGAAAGGGGCCTAAGGCCTTGTTCATACAGGGCATACACAGCGTACTTTTACAGGGATGCACAGGTGTTCCGTGCATCTGTGCAGACAGTCCCATTGATGTCATTAGGGATGCAGCACCTGCACGAACAGAGCCGCTGCTCCCAATTTTACATCCATGTAGGTCCGAATGCATGTCCCTGTGCTCCCACTGCCTGCGTTCGGGGTTATGTACCCACACGGATGTCAGATTGGGAACAGCAGCTATGTCTGTGCAGCCGTTGCATCCCAATTTACATAAATGGGACTGCCTGTACGGGGATGCACGGAACACCTGTGCGGGTAAACATGGCCCCCCATGGGCGTACACTTTAGTATGTCACATGTGAACGAGGCTTTAGTACTAATTTAGCAGGAATTTTGTAAATTACATTGTGTTTGTGCGCAATATTAATGATTTAATGTATTTTTAGTGAAAACAGCGATATGATGAACATTTGCGCAATTATTGCGGGGCCCAAAAAAAAATCAGTAGCACTTTTTTTATTCTACTGGCCATGTGCTTTTAGAAAATGTCTAGTTTGAGGGGTCTTTTCAAATTCTGAAAGCTGTAAGTGAAAAATAAAAACCTCAAGATTTTTAGAGAAATTTTTGGGTACGTTCGATTTTCACCATTTTGCAAAAAAGGCACAATGTAAAAATTAAAACTTTTTATTAACTCCATACAGGTTAGGCTTTTATATTTAGTAGGGATTTAGCAAGAATTTTGTAAAAATTAGGTGTGTTATCTGCGAATAATGGTTTTAGTGTATTTTTTGCCAATATATTGGTTCGATAAACATTTGCGCAAATACCACAAGGTCTAAAAAATCCGTAGCACCTTCTTTAGTCTAGAGGTCATATGCTTTTTAGAAAACATATGGTTTTGGGGGTCTTTCACAAATTCTGAAAGCTGTAAGGGAAAAATTAAAACCTTCGGATTTATTGGGAAATTTGGATATTTATACCTTTGTGTCTGTTCAATTTTCAACATTTCGCAAAAAGGCGCAATTTAAAAGTTACAAATATTTATTCACTCAATACAGGTTAAGCTTTTATATTTAGTAGGAATTTTGTAAAATTTGCTGTGTTTTTATCTGCCAATAATGGTTTCAGTGTCATTTTTGCAAATACATTGGTTTGATAAACATTTGCGCAAATACCGCGGGGTCTAAAAAAAAATCAGTAGCACCTTTTTATTCTAGAGGTCATATGCTTTCAGAAATCATATGGTTGGGGGGGGGTTTAGGGGTCACAAATTCTGAAAGCTATAAGTGAAACATAAAAAAAACAAAAGGAAAAATTGCAAAAATGGTCTGGCCACCTGAGAGCACAAAATGGAGCACAAGGCCTGGCAGGGAAAGGGTTAAAGGAATTCCAATATTCAGCCTGAATCTACTTGTAGCCATAGATAGTAGAAATCTACCAAGGTTAAAGAAATATAGTACACTAAATGAAATATTTTTCTAAGGATACTAAAGCACAACTGGGTAGGTGTAAGTTGAGGAGTTATAGTTTAAGGTGGGCTGGCTGTCAGTATTCTATGTGTCTAGTGTGTTTTTCTCAAGTAGGAGGAAGTATGAACTGTAGATTGCTTAAATAAAATAAAGTTGTGTCCCTCTATGGACAACAGATTAACTACCCATATTAATAACATGATAGAGAGCCTCTTCAACAAAAGAGTGCCCCTTACAAAACACTATTTGCAAAAAGTAATTTACTGTGGACACAAACATTACCTCTGAGCCTTCAGCATTAAAATGATCAAGTGCTTGCTTTCTTATTTCTCCTTTGATGGACCCATCTAACCTCTAGAAGAGAAACATTTTCAGAAACTGATAAAAAATGACTTGACATGTGCATTTGACTTTTCATCACAGAAGTACTCAATAACTACTAACCTGAAAAGGAAACAGTCGAGACTTTAAATAGTCTGCAAGGATGTCCAGCATCCGCACCATTTGAGAAAAGATCAAGACTCGATTACCACGTTCACGTAAACGTATTAACAATTTGTCCAACAGAATAAGTTTCCCACTGCTCCGAATTAAGTGCTTTACAGGATAAAGGGTAACAAAACAGAAATATTACATTAAGAAACGCAAGCAATTCTTTTCATCCCTCGCACAGAATAAACTAGAGGTAGCATTCTGCTGGAAAATGGAGCCCAAAGATTACTGGTAGACCATATGAATAAAAATTAAACTTACCTGGTGTTACTGTGATTATAACACTTATTTTCCACTACTTATAAGTACTAAATAATTGCATTGTTGTGCATAGAGCAAAATTAATTTATTGGAATTTATTGAAAATGTGGACACCAGTAAACAAAAAAAAAACTGTGGGCAGCATAGTATAAAACTTTGTACTCTCAGCATGACTTAGTTCTGTGAAAAATAAATTCCAAGAGTGTGATCAGAGAGAGAGGTGGGACTGTGTCCTTCAATGAACGCAAAAAAAAAAAAAAAAAGAGGAATTTTAATTTACCCAGGATATGACATTTACGAATTACAGTACAAGACACCGGCAGAATAGCCATACATCATGATTTATATAGGCATGCGCATTCAGGTTATCAGACTCCGGAAAAGTTTTGGAGGACATGACCCTTGGGCAACCTCCCCTATATCCCTACTCTGAAACCAATATACAGTAAACCAAAGAATGGGAGGGAGGGTGGCCTGCATCCTGTACTGTGCTCCAATATATTGAATTTACAAGCAAGTCAAAATTCCTCTACTCTTTATCATACAGTATAGACCACCAGTCTTTGAGACAACCCAGGTAGGTGGGAAGACACAAACTGAGGGTGCGGAGAGCAGAATTCTAGCTGGGGGGGTGTTGACGCCTAGAAGTAACAAAGGAGGGACAAGCTTTTCTGGACTGAGCTCTAGGTTTCTTCTGCTGAGGTACTCTTGCCCCCCCGCTGACATCCTTGAAAAGGGTGTCCAGGGAAGCTCTGAAGAGATGATGTCCCTCAAAGGGCATGCACAGTAGGCGCTGTGTCCTCCTCAGGTTCACTGGCAGGAGAATCAGAGGTTGCCAGTCTTGTATCCCATAACATATCTATGCAGTAAGTAAAGCTGCAAGGGATCAGCTGGGAAAAAAAAAAGAATTTCTCCTTATTAGCTTAGCCCAGTAAGCAAGAGTTTGGCATGCTAGCATCACAGCCAGAACAGGCAGCAATGAAGGGTCTGCAGGAAAAAAACAAGGTAATTGAAAAGGGCCTCCAAATCACTTGTTGATGGGGTATTTAAACAGGCACAGGACTGAAAGCATTTTAGGTGGGATAAATTCCAGTATCTGTAAAGGAGAAGTGGAAACAGGCGCACTGAAAAAATCTTGGTGGATAGGGAAATTTTTAAGGAGGCAAGGCTGAAACTGCACTGGTAGAAGAATACTCATTGAGTTTTAAAAGGATGCAAGCCATTTTAATAAGAGCCAAGATGGTGTATAAGTGGGTGGCTTGTAAATCCTCAGGACTTGAGAGTCAACATCAGATAGAGTCTCGAAGGCCACCAGCAGATTCAAATAGGATTTTTTCATCATACTTGCCTGTAAAATCCTTTTTTTAATACTATATGGGACACAGAGTTAGGCTAATATTCATTACCTACTGGGTTATACTTCATCTCCAGGTGAATGAACACTGGTAGACCAAAGGTCTTTAGACAGGAAGTGATCCCCTATATAACCCCTCCCATACAGGAAGTACTTCAGTTTTGTAGCAAGCACTGAATCCTCAAAAAAGAGGGGAGGGACCTCTGTGTCTCATGATGTACTCAAAGAAAAAAGGATTTTACAGGTAAGTATGACGAAAAAATCCCATTTTCTTTTTCATACATCATGGGACACAGGCTAATATTCATTACCTACTGGGATGTCCCAGAGTAATAGCCTTGAGGGGAGGGAGACACCCTGCTAAAAAATAGCCAGACTTAATATGGCAGCCCGCAGTATAATGCAGACGAAAGCTGAATCCTCGGCTGCTCGAACATCCACTTGATAAAAGGGCCTCGGGAGTTGGCCATATAGCGATGAAATGATGCCCTTTTTCTCAGTTGCCACTGGTATTGAGGTTAAGAGTGCCATTGGTTTTACTGCTATCTTTTCCCCCTTAAACTGACATTGTACCGCATGTCATAATTGTATTTAAAAAAATTACTATGAGGCAGTTGAAAAGATTCTTACAAATCCTGAAAGGAATGTAGAACATTATGTGAGTAAAGCAGAGCTATATTTTGAAGCCCTTTAGAGCGCCAGCATTCAAACCCCTCCAATTTACCTAGTTCTTTATAATGCCTATTCCCCCAAAGTGTAGAATACTCCGAGGGCCCTTCATATTTCATTATACTCATTTCCTTCCAGACTCTATTCATAAGTGACAGTGTTGGACCTTTACAGGTATCGGCCAAGGCTTCAGATTCCAGCTGAGCCAAAAGATTGTAACTAGAATTCTTACCTAGCAATAGAGCCTGTATGGGATCCTCCCAATTTACAGCACCCCAGCCGGCATAATGCTGAAGTTGGCTATGAAATTAAGTCTCGGCTGAGGCACAGCCAGTCCACCCCCATCCCTAGCTCACTGGAGGATTGATAGCTTTATCTTGGGATTTTTTCCCAAGACAGTCCTGGAAGCAAGACCTCCCCATGTTGTTTGTATACTTCTTATGGTAAACCACAAGTACCTGGGGCCTTATTGTTTGGGGATTCTGCCACTGCCCTGACAAGTTCCTCTAATGTCAATGGGGTATTAAGTTCCTGTAAGTTACCAAGAGAGGGGGGTTTTAGAGGGTCTAAAAATTCCTTAAGACTTGTTTTAGAGTATTTAACTTTATTTTGATATAAAATTGCTATAATAAGATTGCAGTATTTCATTTTGTTCATAAGAAATATCTCCCCCTGCTGTACGAATAGAGGAAATTAATTTAGTATTTTCTTGAGACTGCTATTACGGATAGCATTCTACCTGTTCTTTCCCCCTCCTCAAAACTGCGACATCTGGACAAAAAGCCAGATCGTGCAGCTTTGTTTATCATTGCCTGTCTATACCATAATTGTGCATCCCTCCAGACCCCTCTATTAGAGGTGGTAGGATCCTTAATATACTGATCTTCTTTCTGCTGCACATCGGCTGCTAACAGGGATTCCCGTTACCTACTAGTTTTTTTTATAAACACTTATGGCTTTAAGCAGAGTTCCCCTTAATATAAAGCTTTCATGGTATCCCATACCACCTGAGGTGAAGCTGAGTTATTTATATTGAAAAATTTGAGTAAGGCCTGACTCGTTGAGTCCCCCTGGGGCAAAACTTTAAACCAAAAAGCAGGAACCTGCCAGCTAGTCCTAATTCTGGGCTTTATTTTATTTAGTGTTTCTACTATAGGTGAATGTTCTGATAAACCTCTAGTTAAGTATTGAATATTAGAAACCCAGGGATGTGTCTATTATTGATAAGGTCTGGTAGGTGCTAGAACAGAAATATTCCTTAGAAAATGGGTTCTTAAGATGCCATATATCCTGTAGTCCCAGTTCCCGAATAGAACTATGAAAAAGTAGTATCTACATTAGGGCCTACTGGGTATCTATGCATGCTGGGATTACATACATTATTAAAATCCCCTATAATCAGAAAGGGGATCCCTGGGTTATCTGCCATTAACATACCTGTCGCATTACTTCACTATTATATGGTGGAGGGATATAGATAGACCACAAAATACATTGCGTAGAGAATAATGCACATACCAACAAGACAAACCTGCCCGGTGAATCCAGCATTACTTGCCTGCAGGAAAACTGAAGCTTAGAAAAAATTAATATACTTGCTCCTCTTGCATATGCTGAGTATTCAGAATGATATTGGATAAGGTACCTTTTATTCTGTAATAAGCTAACAGTAGCCTTAGTTAAGCGTTTCCTGCAGGCAAGCAATAAGGGGTTCATGCTAAGACAATTTAATAAACAATGCACGTTTCTTAATAGGGTTCTTGATCCCTCTAATATTGCATGACCATATTACAATCTCAGTAGCCATTATTAGCTTTATATATATGGTCAACTGCAAATATTAAGCCAATACTCCCCAAAAAGGCGGTTAAAAAAAAAAAAAAAAAAAAATGAATATCATCCCCTCCTTTACATACCCACCACACACACACACAGGCTTCTGGATGCCAAACACATTCCCATAGGAAGATGTAAAAAAAGGGAGAAGAAAAAAAAATCCATCTAGGCTTGAGCCTGGGCATATAGTCCACCAGTGCAGGAGTTTTTTTGTTGTTTATATCTGTGTATAGCTGTAACCAGCTTGTACAGTTAGCATCCGTGCAAACCAAAGAAAGCTGCCTATAGGAGAGAAGAGGAATGAGGGGAGAAGAAAAAAAAAAAAAAAAAAAAGGGGGGAAAAGAAACATTTCCTAATCGTCTCATTATTTCATATTTATCGCATCTTAAATGATTATTCCTTTTCTTCTTTCTTAAACTGTTCCATTTCTTTGCATAACATGAGTGCTGCTGATATGCGATGACAAATGTTGCTCATTATTATCAAGCCATGATGCTGCCGCCTTAGAATAATCAAAAAAAAGGTTCTCCCCTAGCTATGATCCTTAGTTTGGCAGGATAAAGCATAGCATATTGAACTTGGATATCACGGAGGCGTCTTAACATCTATAAATTGGGCTCTTTGCTTTTGAACCTCAGCGGAATAATCCGTAAAGAAATCTTTGATCCATTAACTTCAATATTTCCCTTAATACGGGCCAATTATAGAATTTTGTCTCCATCCCTGTAATGGAGCATTTTCAGAATAAACTGCCTAGGATATTTGCCTGGAAGTGGGGATCTAGCAGGGATATGGTGTACTCTTTCCTCGGCAAAAAAAAGGAGTAAAGTTTTGTTTATCAAATACTTCCAACAACCATTGTTCAATAAATTCAGTGGGCTTCCCCCCTTCCAGGCGTTCAGGTATACCAAGGATTCGTACATTGTTCCTTCTGAGTCTATTCTCGAGATCATCTATGCGATTTGCATAGTGACCAGATTGCAATCCCATTTCTTTGAAATGTCTCTGAATAAGACCCATCTCATCCTCCATAGTGGCAACCTGTCCCTCTACCGCATGTTCGCTCACGCACTTTCTGCATATCCTGTCGCATAATCATCACATCCTCCCTAAGGTGATTAAACTGAGCAGATAAGGAAGTCAAAGTATAATTACAGTTCTGTACTGCCAAGTACACATCCTTAATTGTCGGCTCTCTCATTGAATCAGGTTGGGAAAGCAGAGCAACAGCACCTGAGGCTTTACTCACTCCTCTAGCCGCAATTTTCTCAGTTTGTCTCCCCCACTCCAGTATCTCCCATAGGACAGGATCCATTGATCTCTCAGATCTCGTCATTTCCTCTGTCTCCTCTGCCTCTATTTCTGCTGCTTCACTTGGAGCTTCTGTAAGCATATTAGACATACCATGCATACTTGACACTCCAGGTAAGTCACGGTCCGCATTCCAGGTGAAGCCTTCAAGTCTTGCTGCTGCCTCCTTTCCTCTGTCCTTCTTTGCTATCTGGAGCGCAGGCTGGATGGCACTCTCCTGTGTACCCTTCTCTCACACTGTTCCGATCACACCAGCCTTCTTGAGACGCTTCTCCATTACTCTGGTAATTGGATGGCACTGCAGGGTGCACACTGAGGCAGGTAGTAATCTGGCAGAAAGGCAGGTAGTACAGACAGTAGGGGACAGAAAAGCCCTGGTGTATCCTCCCTATTTTCTCACTGAAAGCCAGCAGATTGTCGGCAGGTGCACGGAGTTGCAGCGTCCTCCTCTCACATGATCAACCTCTGGCCACAATTTTTTAGTTTGCCAGTGTCCAGTCCTCCAATAATAGGCGGTTTAACCAGCAGTCTCTGAACTCCTGCGCCCTTCAATGAATAGAAATCTGCTTTCTACACTAATGGCAGTGTATCATTATTTGGCAAGGAAAACACACACACACACACACACACACACACGACTAAACTTCTATGATATACTGGAAGAAATGAAAATAGAGGCAGAGGCATTGCTATGGGCACTCCCACCACACATCTGCTTTCATTACTACAATCCAGTTCATTCCTGTGGACAATAACTAAAATGCCCTTTTGACTGGGAACCCCTACAAATCATAGGACAGCATGTACACAAGGAAGGTTATATGAGCACAGCACAAAACCCCAACAGTGCCCTCACTATGTCAAAAATCCAAAATTATTCACCACACAATCTCACCTGTAGAGCCTCTTGTCTGTTATAAAATTCATTATCATCTGGTGGCTTAATGAGGTAGCAATGATTACAACACTTCTTTAGCTCCATCATGATGTTTAAAAATCCTGAGGTACTGCCCTTGGAACCTTTGCTTAAAGCCTTATAATTCCTTGTTAAAATCCACCTAAGAAAAAAAACTGATTTCAGTTGTGCAATGGTTTATTTTTTGTTTAAAAATTATGTTAGAACATTCACTCACAGCACACCTGATTGCCCATTATTAGCCGCTCTAAGAGAGGCTCTTACCTAGTCAAAATGGTATTTACATTAGGTGCAACTAAACAAACTTTTATTGAATACATAAATGGCATGAATTTGTTTCAGCTTTAGAGAAGAATTCCAGCAAATTCCATACAAATGGGCTTCAAACTATTAACATAAGTAAACAATGCTATAAAAAGACAAATGGAGAATTAGATATTTGAGGCCCTATTCCTTCTGTTACCTGTAGCCTCGTAACTGACTTCGTAATCGTTGGTTTACTTGGTCTTCAGTGTCCAGTAAAATGAAAACCCCTACAGGCAAAATTAGGAGCAGTAAAATCTGTTTCTCGGAGTACATTACAGGACACAAGCATCTTTAAATCATTGCAGCCTGGGTTATATGCAGCTAACCACTAAATACTAATTTAAAAAGAAAAGGGAAAAAAAAGGTGCAGGGACACACCCTCTATATGACTTCCAGTTAGGCTCAGCTTTGTAGCAAGCAATAGGGAGATCGTAAGAAGAGTGGGTAGGGTCCTGTGTGCTGTATTATTCGCCAGATTGGACACTCTTGAGGATGCACCCACTGGGGAACTTCCCGTATTTTTACCGCACTCAACAATTCCTCAGTATCGTAGCAAGCAATACAGAGTAACCAAGAAATGAAAGAGGATGTCCTGTACTTCATGCCAAAACATAGAATTTACAGTACAGTACAGGACAGAGGCTGAGTAGTCATTGCCACTGCAACATCCTCAAGCAATGAATGAAAAGGGTGGACAACAACTAGGCAAACAGAATTGTGCCAACAGGCTCAACTTCAGAGAGTGCCTGCAAGGCTTTGCAGTCAAAAGCAGGATTCGCAGAAGACTGGGTATCCTTTTGAACAGAGGACCAGGTGGAAGCACAACTGATCTACAGAGGCTTGGTACCAAAATGCCCTGGAAAGGCCCACTATTCTGGTGGAATGGGCACGTAAAAGTGCAGGAGATTTTTCCTTAAGAGTGTAAGCACTAAAGATAACATTTCTGAACCACCTTGTGATGGTGGACTTAAAAGCAGGGTGTCCCTTGTGAGGTCCTGAGGTCAGGACAAATCAGGAATCCGTTTCAGTGATCAAAGCTGTAGCTTTGGAGGTAGACTACCGATTATGTCCAGACAATGAACAGAGATTTCCTTTAGATGCTTTGGTGTAGTACATAGAAAAGTACAATATCCTTACTGCAATAGAAGACCGATACCACCTTGGGAATAAAGGATGGTCTTGGGGGCAAGACAACCTTGTCTGTGTGATTTATAAGAAACTGCTTCTTGTGGGAGACAGCCGGCTACTCAGATACAGTATGTCTGACAGATGTGATAGGAACCAAAAGGCTACTTTGCAGAGGAGGTCATCTAAGGGGAATATCCCTGAATGGTTCAAAGGGTGGTTTCTGCAGGGCAGAGAGATCCAAGTTGAGATCCCAAGGAAGCACCGTGTACTGCAATGGGGGCCTAATGCAATGCACAGCATGAGGAACAAAGCCTTAAGTCTTTGAAAGACTAGACAAGGCTAATACCTGTTCTTTTAAAGTGCTTAAGGCCAAGCTCTGGTCAAGACTTGATTGTAGGAAGGCCAGAATTAGAAGCACAGAGCAATATCTGGGATTGAAGTGCCAGTGTTCACACCAGACAAAGGAGGATTTCCACGTGCGCAAGTAGATCTTACCACAAGTGTTTTTTTTTGCTTTCAGCAAGGTAGGCTTAATGTACACTGGACGCTTTTACAACCTCTGAAAAACGCCCGTAAAACAAAATGTGGCTAAATGTGAGTTGACACGTTTAGAAGCGTTTGGCGCTTGAAATGCCTCTAAACTCAACTGCCTAGAAACGACTATAAACAACCCTGTGTACATGTACTGATAAGATAACAGAGGAGAGTTCAGGAGCAGTTGAAAAAAATGCCCAACTGCTCCTAAACGTCCGTTTACCAGCCGCAGTGTACATGAGGCCGTAGGAATAACAGGGTTTAGAGACTCTTAAGACCCAAGCTTGAATCCTCATGCTGTTAGGCTTAATGTACACGGGACGTTTTTACAACCTCTCCTGAACCATTTAACTTGACAGATAGTAACCCACGTTTAAAAACGTCAGTTTTGCCATGTTTACATGCTGTGTTTAGAAAAAATTTTGGCTAAATAGCCAAAAATGAAAAACGCCTATAAAAGTTACCGCGTTTAGAAGCGTTTGGCGCTTGAACTGCCTCTAAACTCAGCGTCTGAACTCATTTTTTTTGCTTTTCAAAAAAGGCCTCAACTCAACTGCCTTAAAACGACATTAAATGAACCTGTGTACATGTACACATAAGATAACATTGGATGAGTTCAGGGGCAGCTGAAAAAAGCAGCCAACTGCCTCTGAACATCCGTTTATCAGCAGCAGTGAACATGAGGCCTTAAAGCCAGAGAATGAGAAGCAGGGTGGAATAGAGGGCTCTGGGACAGTGGATCTGGCCTGTTAAAGCGGTAGTAAACTGCTAGATATTTTTTTTTTGCATCCTGCGAGGTAAAGGCATAATGTGCTAGGATGTATCGCATACTAGCACATTATGTTAAACTTGCCTTAAAACGAAGCCCTTCCAGGGCAGAGCTGCCACCACTGCTGGTGTTCCAATTTTCACCTAGTCTTCATTCTAGGTTTGCAGACTATGGCAGTGTGACTGGCTGTAGGTGCGAACAGGTCACTCCCACACATGCGCATGGGAGCCGCAGTTTACGGCACAGGGTCCTGAAGGAACGGCCCGGGTGGCCGTTCTTTCAGTGCGCATGCACCAGCGATGTCACTGGCTGCATGTATGGTAAATATCTTCTAAACTATGCACGTTTAGGAGTTTGTTACATTACCTATTAGGTGGTGAGAATCAGAGATGGGAGTTTACTCCCACTTTAAGAAGAGGCAAGGAGTGGTCTGCAAGAAGTCCAAGTTTGTCTGTGTACCAGGTTTTGTGGGCCATATTGGTGAGAACCACCATTTTCCTCTTTTGTGTCATCTCTTTGAGCATTTGGACTGGAGGGAGGGCGCAGATTAGCCTGAACAGAGACCAGGGAATTATCAAGGCATCTGAGGCCAGCACTCCGCATTAATGAGGATCCTTGGCTCTGGTTACAAAAAAAAAAAAAAAAGAAAGATAGTTGGTTGTTGAATCTAGAGGCTAGGATGTAGACATCCAGAGTTTTCTCTTTCTGACATGAGATTGAAGATGTCTGGCTGAAGGGCCCATTTCCATTGATCCAGGTGGTGGCCGCTGAGGTAGTCCGCTTTCCAGTTTCCCAATTCTGTGATGTGAACTGCAGAGATCACTTGACAGCGAGTTTTTGCCAATAACATTAACTGGTTTGCTTCCTTCAAGGCTGCAAGACTCCTGGTGCCCCCCCAGTGCCTGATGTAATCCCCAGCCTTGGCACAATCTAACTGCTCTCTTATAGGGTGCCCTCGCAGAAATGAGGGTCCAGTGTTGCAGAGCCATCCAAACTGCTCCGAGCAAGGATGTTGATGGGTAACTTGGCTTCCACCAGTGACCATGTTTTCCTGGACTGTGCGAGACTGGAACACTCCCAGCATGAAAAATTGCCATCTGTTAATACTTTCTAGTGAAGGGGAAGGAAAGCTTTTTGAGGGCCAGTGTCCATTCTGCTGAAAGTAGAAGCATAACCCAAGAAGTAAAAAATAAACCCCGTGTCCTGTGGTGTACAATAAAGAAACATTTGATAGCATGGAAATATGAATTCTGCATTAATTAAGCACTTCAGTTTTTTTAACAAGAGGTTTGTTAATGTGGTAAAATTTCTATATCTTACGAATGCCGGAAAGAAAACAGACAACCTGTTCTATCCCTTGTTAGGTCTCATGCAAACTAGTTTATTTCGCCTTACAGGAAAAAAATCTGCATTCAAAATGCACCTTTTATATCATTGGTCAGAATTGTCAATTAGTCTGGTCACTGAAAAGAATAAACGTTCAATCACTAAACACTCCTAGCGCTTGGGCACTATATGCATTTGGTGGGTTTTTTATTATGCTCGAACGCTCTGCTCCTGAATGTGATTTTTCTGCCTTCAGGAGAGGAGCTTAGACCACCTCTAAACACTTCTGCTCCCAAACTCCTCAAAAAGCCTGTGTGCACATGGATAGATAGGCTTTAAGTGAGGGGAGGGCAGGTGCAAAATATGTCCAAAGCCCCAAAAATGTCAGTTTAGGAGCAGCAGTGTGCATAAACCCTAAAGACTTCTGCAGCCATAACGTCTAGTTAAAATTACCACTTTGGATGAAATGATCCTTTAGGAGGGAAAAAAAAAAAAAAGGAGAATTACAGTGGGGACGTAAAGTATTCAGACCCCCTTAAATTTTTCACTCTGTTATATTGCAGCCATTTGCTAAAATCATTTAAGTTCATTTTTTCCCTCATTATTGTACACACAGCACCCCATAGTGACAGAAAAACACAGAATAGTTGACATTTTTGCAGATTTATTAAAAAAGAAAAAGTGAAATATCACATGGTACAAGTATTCAGACCCTTTACTGTGACACTCATATTTAATTCAGGTGCTGTGCATTTCTTCTGAAGATCCTAGAGATGGTTTTACATGTTCATTTGAGTCCAGCTGTGTTTGATTATACTGATTGGACCCGATTAGGAAAGCCACACACCTGTCTATATAAGACCTTACAGCTCACAGTGCATGTCAGAGCAAATGAGAATCATGAGGTCAAAAAGGAACTGCCTGAAGAGCAGAGACAGAATTGTGGCAAGGCACAGATCTGGCCAAGGTTACAAAAAAATTTCTGCTACTTAAAAGGTTCCTAAGTGCATAGTGGCCTCCATAATCCTTAAATGGAAGACGTTTGGGATGACTAGAACCCTTCCTAAAGCTGGCCATCTGGCCAAACTGAGCTATCGGGGGAGAAGAGCCTTGGTGAGAGAGGTAAAGAAGAACCCAAAGATCACTGCGGCTGAGCTCCAGAGACGCAGTCGGGAGATGGGAGAAAGTTGTAGAAAGTCAATCATCACTGCAGCCCTCCACCAGCCGGGGCTTTATGGCAGAGTGGCCTGACGGAAGCCTCTCCTCAGTGCAAGAAACATGAAAGCCTGCATGGAGTTTGCTAAAAAAAAACATCTGAAGGACTCCAAGATGGTGAGAAAAAAGATTCTCTGTTCTGATGAGACCAAGAGAGAACTTTTTGGCCTTAATTCTAAGCGGTATGTGTGGAGAAAACCAAGCACTGCTCATCACCTGTCCAATACAGTCCCAACAGTGAAGCATGGTGGTGGCAGCATCATGCTGTGGTAGTGTTTTTCAGCTGCAGGGACAGGACAACTGGTTGCAATCGAGGGAAAGATGAATGCGGCCAAGTGCAGGGATATCCTGGACGAAAACCTTCTCCAGAGAGCTCAGGACCTCAGACTGGGCCGAAGGTTTACCTTCCAACAAGACAATGACCCTAAGCACACAGCTAAAATAACGAAGGAGTGGCTTCACAACAACTCTGTGACTGTTCTTGAATGGCCCAGCGAGAGCCCTGGTTTAAACCCAATTGAGTATCTATGGAGAGACCTAAAAATGGCTGTCCACCAACCTTTACCATGCAGCCTGACAGAACTGGAGAGGATCTGCAAGTAGGAATGGCAGAGGATCCCCAAATCCAGGTGTGAAAAACTTGTTGCATCTTTCCCAAAAAGACTCATGGCTGTATTAGATCAAAAGGGTGCTTCTACTAAATACTGAGCAAAGGGTCTGAATACTTAGGACCATGTGATATTTCAGTTTTTCTTTTTTAATAAATCTGCAAAAATTTCAACAATTCTGTGTTTTTCTGTCAATATGGGGTGCTGTGTGTACATTATTGAGGAAAAAAAATGAACTTAAATGATTTTAGCAAATGGCTGCAATATAACAAAGAGTGAAAAATGTAAGGGGGTCCGAATACTTTACGTCCCCACTGTACCAGTTCTACTTACTTATAGTACTGTTTCTGCAGCGCACTCATCTCCACCCTTAAAATTTGCTCCACCTTTGCTGGTAATGACTTCTCCACATCTTTTTTAACTCTTCTTAGAAGGAATGGCTCAAGTTCTCTGTGTAGGCTGGCATAGCCATATTCTCTGCCTTTACCGTGTTCCTCTTCAAAGTCTTCCCAGGAGGAAAATCTAGAAAATAAAGCAACACTGTCAGTTCAGTTCTCAAAATATTGTTTCGGGTTTTATAGATAAACACAAGTCCCTTCATAACATACTTTTCCGGCATGATGAAATGAAGCAGGGACCATAGCTCTTTGAGTGAGTTCTGCAATGGTGTTCCAGTGATAAGAAGCCGATGGTTAGACTTGAAATCTATCATGGTCTTATACAAAAGGGAATCATCATTCTTCAACCGATGAGCTTCATCAACTCCTATGAAAGCCCAGTTAACGCCTCCTAGAAAAGACTAATGAAAGAAAAGGTCAGGTTTTTTTCTTTGTCAGTACAGGGTGGTACTGTGGACATACATCGATAAAACTGTGCCTCGTACTAATTTGAATGATATCGAATTGACAGAAAATGGACTTTTATGGCACCACAAACTATTATGTATGCATTATAACCATATTAACAGTTTGTGTGTTTGTGGCGTGTTTGTGGTGCCATTAAAGTCCATTCTCTCTAGGTCAGTCCAATATTGACGAAAGAAATGGTCAGTAGTGTACTCTATCGATACAGCACATGGATTCTCAATAAAATTGCCAAGACATGCCACATACAATTTAAAACGTCTAAACCTTTAAGTCACACAAATGAAAAGCGGTCATTTCAGGTAAATTACACAAAAATAGGTTATATGAATATGGTATACATAAGAACATGCACATGTTGCCCTGCTGTGCATTTTTTTTTTTTTCCTTTTTTTCTTTTTTTTTTTTTTTTTCTTTCTCTTTTTTTTTTCTTTTTTTTCTTTTTTTCCACTTCAGCGAAAATTTTTCTGAGAGACATTATTTCAACTTTATATGTCAAACTTTATCTCTTCTCATTTTTCACATCATTGTGGATTGTTTCCGTCACATCTTTATTGTTTTTCCCTTCTAGGATATTATTTAATAATTTTAAAAATCGACGACAAAAGGCCTCCTATAAATATGAACCCACTATTATCTTATTCTCTCTCAGTCCCTCTTATTTCCCCCCACCCCCCCTCCCTGTGTTTGGTCCGTTCCTTTATGTTATTTATTTATCCACTTGGCTCTGCACCTATTCTTTCTTTTATCATATCTAAATAAATGTCTGAGACTTTGTATTTTTTCCAACTTTCCCATCTACTATTATCCCTTTTCTCTCCTCCTTCCATTTTGTAGTGATAATCTATTTCCTTTAGCCAGTTTCTAATGTCTGGTTTTCCACTTTTTAGCCGAATCTTGGAAATTAAGGCCTTGGCCGCATTCAGGAGGTTAGGTACTATTGATTTTCTATATTGTTTCTTAGGTTTATTATAGATATGGAAGAGGCAAGTCCAGATGTTTTGTTCTATTTCTTCTTCAGTTATTTCTTTTATGTTATTTAACACTTCCTTCCAGTACTCCATTATTATTGGGCATTCCCACCATATGTGTATGATCGTTGCTATTTGGCCACATTTTCTCCAACACAAAGAGGTTTTGTCTTGATGAAATCTGTGTATTCTTACTGGGGTCATATACCATCTTGATACTAGTTTATAATTCATTTCAATAGTCTTCATGTCCCAGGCCTTATTATATCCCATTTCTATCATTTTTTCCACTTTTTGGTTATCTATTTTTATATTCATTTCTTTTTCCCATTGATTTATGTATTCTGGTCTTTCTTGTGCTTCCAAATCTGTCAGTGTACTATAAATTTTTGATGTTCCGTTTTTCAATGGTATTTCATTGCTACATAGCTTTTCCAGTGCGGTTAATTTCGTTTCGTCTCTCAGTGGGTGTGGTATTGTGCTTACTAAGTGCCTTAGTTGATTATAATTCCATTCATTCATCTTCCATCCATTCCTTTCCTCTTTCTACTCGTGTTCTTATTTTGCCATTTCTAGTGATATCTTTCAATTGTGGGTTACGTATTCCTTGAATTCCAAATATTTCCTTCCCAGGGGTGAAGAAATTCGATCCTGTGAGTGCTAATAGTGGTGAATTATATTTCCATTCATTCTTTAATTGAATGGTGTCCCAAATTTTAAATACATTTTTTGTTATTTCGTGTGTGTCAGTGTCCAATGTTCTATATTTCCGTGGAATCCAAATATTCTTATGTAATGTGACTCCGCTTATTATGTTTTCCATTTCCACCCATTTTTTTTCATTTTTCTCATTTGTCCACTCTAACATTCGTGTTAAAACTATGGCTTTATAGTACCTACTTATATCTGGAGCGGCCAGACCTCCGTGCTCCTTTTTCCTTGTAATCAGCGTGTATTTGATTCTTGGTTTTTTATTAAACCATATGTATTTTAACAAAATTGTTTTAATTATTTTAAAAAAGCTCTGCGGGATCTTTACTGGTAACATCTGTAATCTGTAATTTATTTTGGGTAGTATCATCATCTTGAACATATTTATTCTTCCAATCCATGAAAGTGGCTGTATTCTTAACTTTTTCATTTCTTCTTTGACCTCATTGATCAATGGGATAAAATTTGCCTGGTAAATTTTTTCCACTCTAGGAGTTATTTTAATTCCAAGGTAATTTAGTTCTTTTACCCACGTAAATGGGAATTCTTTTTGTAAAAACTGAACTTCCTTTTTCTCTAGTCCTATGTTTAATATTTCCGTTTTTATTGGATTAATTTTGAAGTTTGACAGTTCTCCGTATTTTTTTATTTCTTTCAATATGTTTGGGAGTGACACTCTTGGGTTGGATACGTACATCAAGATGTCGTCCGCGTAAGCTGCGATCTTATGCTCTTTTCCTCCTAGTCTCGCTCCTTCTACTTCTTTGTTATTGCGGAGTGTTGCTAATAATGGTTCTAAAGCCAATACGTATAATAGTGGAGACAGTGCCTTGCCGTGTTCCGTTCTGCATCTTAATTTTTGGAGAGAGTCTACCGTTTACTTTTACGACTGCTGTCGGGCCATTATACAAATTTGTTATCCACTTCATCATTTTTGTCCCGATACCCAAGTGCCGCAATGTATCCATCATGAAACCCCAGTCTACCCTGTCGAATGCTTTTTCTGCATCCAATGACAGGAATAGAACTGGGGTCTCATTCTGCACCTTCTTGTGCATCATCAGTAATGATTTTAGGCTGTTGTCCCGCCCCTCTCTCCCCGGGACAAAACCAGTCTGGTCCGGGTTGATCCACTGTGGGATTAGTTTTTTTTATCCTAGTGGCCAGGATCTTGGAGTACAGCTTCGTATCAGCGTTCAATAGGGCTATTGGCCTGTAGCTTGAGCAGTTAACTTTGTCTTTCCCTTCTTTTGGTAGTATTGTAATATGAGCCCTGCTGTGCATTTACATGGGTTTTCAGATGCAACGTGGCCAATTTACTAGAGGAGCTGAGATTTTTCACAGTAAATTGTGCACATTCACATTGATTATCCAATCATGTGAAAAATGAATTCATATTTCCTATATTGGCCTCTATTAAAGAGGTTGTAAATCCTTACAGACCACTTTTTACTACAGGTAAGCCAATAATAAGGCTTACCTGTAGCTACCCTGGATATCTCCTGAACCTTCACGTTTAGGAGATATCCCCCTGTATCAGCATGTGCCGACGTCATCGGCGCACTGAAGCAATGGCACGCCCGTGCCGTTGCTTCAGCTAATGTGCCTCTACCGGCCGCTCCTGCACGCATGCGCGGGGAGTGATGTCATTGCAATTCCGGCCAATCACAGCGTCGCAGCCTGCGATACCCGCAAAAAACTCTGGGAGCAATGTCACCGGCCGGAGCCGTGTACGGTGACTTCGATGTAGGCTAGTATTTCATAATGAGCCAATATGCTATGCGTTTGTCTTGCAGGTTTTTTTTTTTTATGGGTTTACAACCACTTTAAGCCCAAAATGGGTGAAATGTGTTAGGGATTCCTAATGAGCTGAAGCCATTTATGTTTATCTAGCTTTACGAATAAGTTTACTGTGTGCCGGCTTTGAGTGCAGACAGGTGCCATTTTCTAGTAACCTATTTATTTTTTTCTCTTTCCTTCACTGAAGGACACAGCCATACCTCATCAAAGTTGGGTTTGTTGTTGCCATCTACAGGAGTAAATGGCGGAACATCACCAGAGACACAAGTCTCTTCGGGTGGAAAAGTGATGAATCATTTATCCATATAGGGCCATTATTCTCTGTAGGAGACCATTCTCCATCTACATCCTGGAAGTTCAAGAAATCGGTCCCCCCCCCCCCTCCAAAATTGAATTACTAGGGGGAGTTATTGATGACAGCATTGCTGTAACTAGCAGCTGGAGACAACCCCTGGGGAGGGGGGGATAAATGTAAAACCAAAGGTCTCTATAGCGCTTGGGAACAAGGCTGTATGCGTTATGGGTGTGCAGGCACCTCTATTTAAACAAGTCTTGGGAGGGCAAAAGTCAGTCACTAAACAGGCAGTTTATTGGACTGATAAACAAAATCCATAGAACTTCAATGGTTAAATAAAATAATTGCTGTAAAACCACCAATGTTCATATGTAAAACAACCAGGGGCTAAACAGCCTACTTGCCCATATGTAGAGATGTTACAGATGGGTCCTCCGTCGAAAACGATGGGGGGGGGGGGGGTGAGTTGGTTTGGGGGGTGAAAACAGTGGAACCTGCAGTGTTCAATCTGTGAAGACACTGTGTACAAGGAAGGTGGCTGGCGATGACGCCACGGAACCGGGCGGAAACCTCTGGGGATGGTGGAGCCATGGACCGCAAGCTGAAGGTGAATGTCCTATCGCTATGACCGTCAAATCTACCAGTGTTCAGAAATGTTGTCCCACAGATTGATTAAAGGGGAAGCGAAGAGTAAACACCACCAGAAAGGTAGGCAAGGGAAATACAAACTCTGCTACCAGACTGGCAAGCTGGAAATGACCAGTAGAACCAAGACTTAAAAATCCTCTATGGTATGAAAGAAATGAGCTTAGCCTGTTGTGCAGGGTCTTAATGCACACCAAGATCCAGGAGATGAACCCAGACCAGGCAAAATGTGATAAAATTTTGCAGGCACTAGGCCCAGCAGAGAGGTGCTGCCCACTAAATTCCCTGAAGCTTACACCTCTTCACAAAAGGGTCAGAATATCCCATAAAGAGGGTGTCAGAAAAGGGCACTAACTTTAACACAAGAGTCCTGACTCAAAAGAGTATTAGGTGCACTGGTAATTCAGATTGCAAACAAGGTGAGGAACAGTCAAGCCTGGTCCCAGAGGACCTAGTGAGACAAAAAGGTCCCTTGGGAGAGAGAAGACATGGAGTGATACCAGGTAACACTGGGGAACTACCATGTTCCAGAGCAAATCTTCTGAGACAGAAAAATTACCCAGCTTCAGAACTAGCTGACACACAGCCTAGAGCAGGGATATGCAATTAGCGGACCTCCAGCTGTTGCAAAACTACAAGTCCCATCATGCCTCAGCCTCTGGATGTCATGCTTGTGGCTGTCAGAGTCTTGCTATGCCTAATGGTACTTGTAGTTCTGCAACAGTTGGATGTCCGCTAATTGCATATCCCTGGCCTAGAGAAAGGGGTCCAGGGGTGAAAGGAAAACAAGGGAACCAGAAAAGGAACAATTTCATGCAGTATCATAAGGGAAGGCAGGAGGCACAACTGAAGAGGGAGTCCCAAGTGGGTACTACGCACTCAAATGCCTGAAGGACTAGCTTTCCTTGGGCCCAGAAGGATTCACACAAAAAAAGCTACTTTCAAAACGTGGGGGTGCAACATTGTGCACAAGATTGATCAGCAGTTTTAGCTGGTTTTGGTTTTTAGACATGTGGGCAGTCAGTGTCAGGCTCCAAGGTCTAGGGCCACCACTGACTCAGCCAACCTCTCCTTGCAGTACCTGCATTGAAGCAGGAGCGTGCTCTAGAGTCCCTTGTGACCCATGAAAGTGTTATCCAGAACAGACCCGAAGAGACAAAGTCTCTCGAAGGCCATGCAAGTCAGATGCTCTCTACAAGAGACAACACCTTAAGTTAAATGTTTGTAGGAAGTTAGATGTTGGTAGCTTAAGTATAAAACTCCAGACATCTTTGCCTGGCAGATGAGAGCAAGTCGTTTTTCTGTTAAAGCGAGTCACTAACAGATTCAGTAGAAACAAAAGTTTGGGTATAGACAACCGTTAAAAAAAGCCTGTTTTGCAGTGCTGGCACACTCAAAGCTAGAGATTAGGGTTCCTTGTGGTATTTTGAAATGCAGGAACAGCAGTGGGATAAAGCTTCTTTTTTGCTAAATGTTGAGACAACGAGTAAGAAGCAGGGAAATTCAGAAGCGGCAGAAAATGATAAAGATACATAGGTAGCTCCGGGTGCCTAAGCACAACCGATCCAACTCACAAAGTGATTCTCCAGAGACAGGGTCAGACCAGAGGCTGTGCCATGGCTCTGGAAATGAAAAACATCACAATGAAAAACGTAGCCTTGAAAAGTCCAGAAGCCTACATCTGCAGAGGTAGGGTCACCCCCGAGTCTGTGCCAAAGCTTGGGACATGGGAGAGCGCTCTGCAGCTACCATGACCAATACACTCAGGTTTGAAAAGCACCATAATGCAGAGGGCCCTAGGTTCCACAACTGTCCAGGCCTGCAAGGTCTAGGTACAGCATCCACAGCGATTGCTAAGGAAACGCTGAACTGTATGGTTACTATATAGAGACGAGCTCAAGTAGCGGTTGTAGTGAGAAATCTTGATTGAAGAAACCAAGACACACTGTTTGCCAGTGTCCATTCCTCCTGTAGATGGCTGTATTACCCAACTGTAACTAAATACCTGTGACCTTCAAAAGGACAAGAAAGAAAGTCTCTGAAGATCTTTCGGATTTCATTGCATTCTGTCACCCTACTCTGACAGGGAACAGAATTCAAGTAAATGGAAGATATTCACATATTTAAAAATTCCTATTTGGTTATCTAAGTAATTCATAAGGAAAATATAGAATTACTAGAATTAACTAGACATACATCAAAAAAAAAAAAAAAGAAGTTTAAAGTGGTATTAAACCAAAAACCTAATATATAGCAGCTTACCAAACATTCCATGTGTTGGATGCACCAATTTTTTTTCTCCTGTTTTCATCTGGTGATCTGGCCAGTAACACACCTCCTGTATTAGAGCACCCCCACTCAATGAATGAGCACAGGGGGCACCTTTACAGAGCAGCATTGTCAGTTGTGGAGGGAGGGTAGTGTTAAATGTATTAGTAGATTTAAATATGCTAACAAACTGAAGCTTAACTCCAGCTAATACTTTATAAGCAGTTGCAGCAAAAAAAAATTCTCTTTGTGATAAGTTTTACATAATGAAAAGCTGATCATTGTGAACACCTCTGCCAGTATTAAAAGGTTTGCCTCATCTCTATAACTGATACATATTGCAAGAGAGCTTGTTCTTTTGAAAAACAACAAACCCACTGGGTGCGTCACCAGATGAAAACAGAAGAAAGCTAGCCTAAAAAAAAATAAAAATAAAAAATGAATTCCAATACAGATCTTAGAATTGGTAAGCTGGAATATAATAAATGTTTGTTTTTGGATTTATTACTAACAAAATGTGACAAGTTACTTACTTTATCTTTAAGAAGGATCTCATAGGTTGTTAATAAAACATTGAATTTTAACCTCTTGTTCGGCAAGTGCATCCACTCATGAGTTCTGATCTGAAACAAAATAACAAAATCTATAAAAACAGAACAGACCCTGGGCATTTTCAAAATGATTAAAACCCATTTACACATGCATGCAGTGTTGCGGACGTGGACCTTTTTCCAAGGGTGCTCAATAACATTATTAAGATGCATAGCTCACTAAAACAACCAAACAGATTTATATACTGTACATCAGGTCCGCTTGATTCAGATACAGTGCCTTACAAAAGTATTTATTCAAACTCTTGCTTAGGTGTTGCAGCCTCTGGGGCCTTTCAAAAAGGTGTGTATATGTCAGGGATCCTCAAACTACGGCCCTCCAGATGTTACGGAACTACACATCCCATGAGGCATTGTAAAACTCTGACATTCACAGACATGACTAGGCATGATGGGAATTGTAGTTCCTGAACAACTGGAGGGCAATAGTTTGAAGACCCCTGGTATATGTAATGACAGATCATGTGACACAGATTGCACACAGGTGGACATCATTTCACTAATTATGTGACTTCTGAAGGTAATTGGTTGCACCAGAGCTTTTAATGGGCTTCATAACAAAGGGGGTGAATACATACGCACATGCCAATTATCATTTTTTTTATCTCTGAAAAATAGTTTTATGTATATAATTTTCTAATTTTACTTCACCAACTTAGACTATTGTGTTCTGATCCATTACATATAATTCAGATAAAAAACATTGAACTAAAGGCTGTAACAAAATAGGTAAAAAGCAAAGGGGGGCGAATACTTTTGCAAGGCACTGTAAGTGGCTGGGCTCTGCCTCAGGTAAGCAATCACTCTATAAGTGAGGCCATGGCAGGCACTGTCCATATGCAGTTACCAGACACAGATTTGGAATATGCATGTTGCACTTGGTCCTGTTGAAATCCACGCCTTAGTCTCTAAGCAGCTTCCCCCCCACAAAAAAAAAAAAAGAAGACAAAAATGAAAGCTAACAGTGCTGCAGTATTGCTTCTTGTAAAAATGATCCCATTCGGCACCTCCTTCATAGCTGCCAGATATTGCCCAGAGTGACTATCTTCTGGAACTAAGAGATAACAGGCACCGCTGCTTGTCTGAAAAGCAGTGCCATTTACCAAACCCCTTTTGCCCCCTCCACCGTTCACAAAACTTCTACTACTATTCTCCCATAACTCATTGCATTCTGTGAATGGACAGTAAAGATCTGTCATTCAACTGCTCCTTCTCCACTGAAAAAATTGAGGCGAGGCAATTTAGGAAGGAGTTTGAGGGAGAGATCTCCAATTACAGCTTTTAAGTCTCTCTCAAGACAGGTCAGTGGCAATTTTGTTTTACCATTTTGCACCAAAAACAGCTTCAGGATTTACTTGCAAAATGAAGAACCTCAATGCATTTTCAGAGCTGGGTGCATTTTCCTGCTTAAGCAGAACACCTCTGGTAAGCATCTTTCAGTGCAAAATAGGTGAGCACACGAAAGCTTAGTCTGAACTTGGCTCCACAGATATGGGAATGTATACATAGTTTGTGCAACTATTTGAATACAGGCAACAAATCAGGTTAATGTCACTTAAATTCAGCCTTAATCTTATTGGTTTTTATAGTGCACAGAGTGACAGGTACATCTTTTACAAGCATACATGTTTTTAACTCTGAAGATCCACAAAGGATAATGTGATATCCACCATAAAGACTGCATATGGAAGGATGTTTGATAAACGTACCACATTCCGGCTACTAATATCCCCCAAATACACAACAGCATTCATTAAAGGAGCCCAGATCTGAATTTCTCTTTGCCAGGAGGTTAATGTTGAAAGGGGAACAACAATCAGAAAAGGTCCATACAGTTGGTGTTCATGGAATAAGTAATTTAAGAAAGAAATAGTCTGAATTGTTTTTCCCAATCCCATTTCATCAGCCAGAATGCAACTGTTTCCTCTGGAAAGAAGAGAGAAGAAACGTCAAATACAGTCGGTTACAATAGCTGTTAAACTTTTTTACCTGTTTTTTTCCCCAAGTATGTGACTGCAGACCTCAGCTGTTGGTGTGCCAGAGTGCTCTACCTACCCTACGAAGATCATTTACATTTTATACTTTGGAAGAGCTAAAGCTTTAAAAACTCGTCTTGCCCTTCTGTACTCCCAATGCTGGGGGCAGGTCTGGTCCTGGTGCTCTGCAGCACTTCAAATGAAGCAGTCAACTCCATAGAAGTCTAGGTAGGAATATTTCAACTACCTAGCATGCTTAAGAACAAGATATGCACGGACCCAAGGATTTTGGGCAGAGGAGTTTGTAAAGCACATCATCTGCATCAGGACTTTACTCAGTGCTCTTACCATCTTCAAAGATTCCTCCTTGAGATTCAACCGCTTTTAAAATAAAAAAAATATACTACAATTTGTAACTACTTCTGGACTGCCCGCAATGTACCGTGGACCCATACCATAGCAAAGTACGGTACTGACTGGTACATCGCTGCCTGTTTCTGGGTTTAGGGCACCTGCATAGATGGCCCCCCCCCTTTTCTTTAGTGAAAAGCAGCACACATTACACAAATTAACACTTGTTAGGCATTTAACACGTTGATTACTGGAGAGCTTAACCCCTTCGCAGCCAGAGTCATTAGTACAGCGAGAGTATAGGATTACCAGTCGTGTCACTGGTGAGGTCAGTAGCAGTTGGTTAGTTCCCACCCAGTGTCTGATTGTCCTCCTCCACACTATCACAATCCCAGTATAAGTCGCTGATCACCGACATTACAAGTGTATATATATATATATATCTCTATAGATATATCTCTCTCTCTCTCTGTATATATATTTATCTCTCTCTCTCTCTATATATATATATAGATATATATCTATATCTATATCTATATCTATATATATATATACAGATATATATAGATATACACACACACACACACACACACTCTCCAGTATATATACACATTAAAGGTTGTACACGTTATAACTTTCACCCAAAGCAATCAATATACACTTAGGAGATTTTTTTTTTTTTTTAACCAAAGACATGTAAGCAGAATACATTTTGGTCTAAATTTATGAAGAAATTTGATTTTTTTTTTTAATTGAGTAGGTTTTATAGCAGAAAGTAAAAAATGTGTTTGTTTTTTTTTAAATTGTTGTTTATATAATAAAAAATAAAAAACACCCAGTACTGATTAAATACCAATTAAAGAAAGCTCGATTTGTGTGAAAACATTTATAAGTTTTGTTTGCGTACTGTGTTGCATGGCTGTGCAATTACCAGTTAAATAGCAAATGAAGCAATGATATTGTTAATTGAGCATAACATTTTATAAGGTGTGATTGTGTTTATGAAAGCATAGTTGACTTCTGAATGGAAAATATTAAAGTAATTAGGAAATACATCAAACTTTAAGGCTGCATTCACACCTGAGCCTTTTCAGCTCATAAAACTCCCAACAAGCAAAATCCCATTCATTTCAATGGCACCTGTTCACATCTGAGCGTTTTGTCTTTTGAAGCAAAACACCTGAAAAACGCCCTAAGCTCAAAAAAGAACATAAGTTTCTTTGGGGCAGATTACAGGCGTTTTTGTGCCTTTTACATTGGTGACCTGAACAAAATCGCGGTAAAAACGCTGTAAAAACGGCAAAATCGCAGTAAAACACGCACAACTTCGAAACACTCAGGTGTGAATGTAGCTTTAATAAGCAGAACTAAAGAGGGAGAAAAAAAAATAATCTTACTTGCACCATGAGTGAGCAAGCCAGTTTAAGCCATCAAGCTGGTAGTCCCTAAGCTCCAGTACATCCGTCCCTCCAATATATGATGGCTGTTTCTTCAGAGCAACAAACCTTGGCCTCAGTTTCAAAACCTGTAAAAACATTTAAAAGCTTAAAATTAAAGACTGGCTAAATACATCTGTGCTTACTCTTACCTGCCAAATGTTTTCTAGTTTTTGTCAGCCATCCCTGTGAAACAACATTTCCAACCAAAAAGTTGTTAAAATTACTGTTTTCAGAATCAGCTCAAACTCACTGCACATTGGTGACAATGATGAGGTTTAGGCAGAGAAAAAGCATAGAAAGCCGAATTGCTGAACAAGGCTGCTTACATTTTATTTCCCTCTTCTCTGAAACTCCAAACCAGAGTTTTCCTCTGCTATGTGGAAAGGAGAGATGGAAGGATGCTAGGGCGGAGCGACGTGCTGATGTTACTTGATGCTTGATGTAAGTGCAATTTTTAGCATACGTAGAATACATTTTTACGATTTTACACTATGTGGAGCCTTTTTTCATTTTGGGGTACTCCTATGACAACTTTCAGGAAGATTGAGAAGTCAATGCGGGAAGACCCTCTGAAGTCATAAAAGGCCCTGGCTGGGTATAGAGCCACAAGCGCTATTAACCTCTTGTGGTGAGAGGTCCATATGAGCAAGTAAGCTAGTCTTTCAGCCTCTGGTGGTGGTGCTGATGCACAGGATTACATTTCAAGGTGGTGGATGGCAGTGATACTCACCAGGAATTATTATTATTACATCACTTGTGGACATTTTTTTAGTATTTAGCGCAACTCTCAAAAGTTATATAATACTGGGACTGCTTATCTCTCGCAGGAGAGTTGCTGCTTGCACTATTAGGTATGTATTAGCGCATTTCTTTATTCCTATTCATTTTTATTTAGTGCCGGTATCAATCATTAATATTAAGTGTGCAGAGATCTTTTAATCGTTTTACTGCCATAGAATCTTACAGCAGTGGCAGCAGGGGGATATACACACACCCTTGAGGATCGTGTGTACACTCCACGAGCCAACTTTACAATACAAAACCACAGGCTGTACAGCGACTGGATCATTCTCTATAGCTCCCGGAGTGTGCCCAATCCCTTTGGCTGGCTTCCTGGGCTTCACTGTCCCACCTGAGCGGAACATCTGTTATCTAATCTCTGCTAGTTAGAATTAACCTAGAACGATGTGTAAAATGTCAGTTCCGGTTTCAGGTGCCCCTTTCCCTGGCGCTTGCGGGCTGGAAAGAAGCCAATGAGTGTGCTCCATTAGCTTTAAAGGAAGGTCGGGGTTTTGAAAGACCCAATTTCATATTAAAGAGAACCTGAAAAACATATCACATAGGGGACTTTTGTTCCCCTATGTGACATAATACCCAAGAAATTAATCCCAGTCCACACACACAAATTTTTTTTTTTTCTAAACCATATTGTGTACACACACACACACACAAACACAACTTTTAAAGCCCCTGAAAAATATAGGGTACTGAAGTTCATCATTTTATGGGGCATTAAAAGTTAAAGCTTGACATGTTTGGTATCTATTTACTTGGTGCAACATCATTTTTATATTTTCCCCAAAAATTGGGAAATATATAGTGTTTGTGTGTACTAAAATTAACCTAATGCAGTTTTAACAGAAATTTTACACTTGATAAACAGTTGCACAAATATCATGTGACATAAATTGGAACTACCACCAATTTATTTTACAACTTGTCTGCTTTCATAAAATCTATATTGTTTGGGGATTTTAACCAATTTTCACACCTAAAATTACATATATATATATATATATATTTTTTTTTTCAAACATTTCTGAAAAAAAAAAAAGAAAGAAAAATGGCAGCGAAGGGGTTAAAAATATTGCAGCCCCCAATGCCCTATATCCAGTGATTGTAGATTTTTCTCATTTATGCAACCCATCTTTCCTTACCTTGCACTCCTTAAAAGGAATAGTTTTGGACTGATTTCGGCTAAAGTATTCATCGATGCGTGTCTGAAATTTTCTAGCAATAAGTGCTCCATCCTCCCAACTGCACTCTGAATACGGAAGACCTTGCCACTTGCAGAAATAATCTGGGTATCCAGCTGCAGATTTCTGATTTGAATGAGCTGCAAAATTACAGAAATCGAGTGTTTCACTCAATGAACAAAATCAGAGCAAAGTAATTTTCCTTAGTATTTAAACAAAATCTATTATGACAGTATAGATAAGCATTAAATATAGTTTAGTGAGCTTATACCGGTAAAAATGTGTAATATATATATATATATATATATATATATATATATATATATATATATATATACACACACACATACACACAGCATGAAATAAATAAGCGCTTAGACCTGAAAACCGCAACTCTACAAACATTCCTTCTTTTGTATAATACTTTGCGCACACACTATATTAGGGCTGCAACTAACGATTACTTTTATAATCGATTAGTTGGATGATTATTGTACAGATTAATCGGATAATAACCTTAACAAAAGTGTGGTGTATAATTTAGTTACTTAAATTTAGTTTTTAAATATCTATATGCAATGGTAAATATAAATAACCAACTATATGGTAAGGGAGCAAAATCTCTAATCCACTCTGAGAATAACAGACAGAAGAGATATACTGTATATACTATTAGAGGTTCAATCTAGTAAATATCATCAGACTTAAGGCCCATACACACGATCGGACTTTTTGACAACAAACATGCAAATTAGCGGTTTTACAGCAACATCCGACCGTGTGTACGCTCCATCGGACAAACTTTTTCAGTTTTCATCGGACAAATGTTGGCTGTGCGAACAGACAAACTTGGTGGCAACAAAAGTCCGATCGTGTGTACACAAAACCATTGGACTTTAGTACAAAATACAAACAAAATTGCTCAGAACCAATGCAAAAGATCAGACAACAATACAGAAGTTGACCAAAGGGTGGCGCCGGAGAAGTGTCGGCAGTACGTTGAAACGTCACTACGTTTGTGGCCTAAAAAGTCCTGCCGTGTGTATGCTTAACAAGTTCACGGTCAACGCCCTTTGTACAGAAATCCACGGGAAAGTTTGTATAAAGTCCGATTGTGTGTATGAGACTTAAGGGATTAATTTATTTAGTTTTTTCTTTAAATAAAAAAATGACTGTTTTGCAGATTTTCAGACAGAACTGTAATATATTATGTATGACAGACTCTCTTGTCATAGGCAGATGGCTTGATAAAAGCTCCCTGCGCCTGCTGTCACTAATGCTGGCCATAAAAAAAAAAAAAAAAAAAAAACACAAAACAAACAGGTCTTCCTTCAAAAAAACTGAACTCTGAAGAGGGGACACCCCTCGAAACAAGTCAGCTTTCTTTGGACTCTACATCCCACAACTGTTACTGGCTGTAACTTGCTGGATGTAACTAATGGTGGATTTATACAATTTGCTGGAGCGCCTTCTGTTCTTTTTTCTTTTAGAGTTTCTTTTTGGGTTTCCCCTGACCTGAGGAGAGTGGCAGCACAGCTAATGTGGTGGCTTGAGTAGCGAAGACTCATGATTTTAACCAGCCGCAGGAGCATTCGTTTTCCTTTTATAGTATAGAGTGCACCTATAGCAAAGTAAAAAAAAAAAAAAAAAAAAAAAAAAAAAAAAAAAAACACTTCTGCCTTTGGGCCCTTTCAGATGTGCGGATCCGTATCCAGCCATCTGCTTGCTCAGCAGGGATTGCTCTGTTGATCCCCGCTGAGCCGGCAGATGACAAGTCCATCTCTGCACACTGTGCAGGGATGGACCTGTCAGATCTCTTTTCTTTTCTATTGGGGGGAAACGGATGATTACGGACCACCTGTCTGTTTTCATCCGATCCGCCAGACGGATGAAAAATAGGACATCCATCCGCCTGGATTTTGCGAAATCGGGGTGGGGCGGATCGGATGTCATCGGACAAGTCACCGCTGACATCCATCGCTCCATAGAGCTGTATAGAGCAGATTCAAATTTTTCAGATTCGCGGAAAAAACTGACAGGCGGATCTGAACGGTCCGCACGTGTGAAAGAGCCCTTTAGAACCACACACTTCCCTGCCCAGGACTACAAGTCCCATAAGGCATTGCTCCTCACAGATTGAAAAGTTCTCAGGCACTTACTGACATATTATGGTTGGTGTAATGAGCTGTATGTGTGTTGCACTATATTTCCTGATATGCAAACAAATAATGCATTCTGTATGCGGGCCAACTAACCAGCTGACCAATTAAACAGTTGTCAACTATTTTTATAATTATTTTCATAATCGATTGTTTTTTTCAGCCCTACACCATATACACACACACACACACACACACACACAGTTGATATAAGAAGTCTACACACCACAGTAAAAACGGTAAGTTTTGGGGGAAAAAAAAAAAAAAAATCAGACCAAGATAAATCATTTCATAATTTTTTCCATGTGAACTAAAAAATGCGCAACTCGATAAAAAAAAAACTGAAATTGTTTAGTGGCGAAAAAATAAATTAAAAATAAAAAAGTGGCTGCATAGGTGTGCACGCCCTCTTATAATTAGGGATGTGGTTGTGTTCACAATTAACCAATCACATTCAAAATTGATGTTAAGCCCACATTCATATTGGGCTGATTTGGCATGCGGTTTGACATGTCAAATCTGAGCCTATTGCCGGCAATGGCACCGTCCGAATCGGTACAATGCTGACTTTGCAGCACTACACCGAATCCCAAAAGTAGTTTCTGTACTACTTTTGGTGACGATTTCAATAGACATCTGTGCATGAACTGGCACAGATGTCTGTCAATGCTCCCCCCGAAGTAAGACTGAAATGCCGGTTTGAAATAGTGAGAGTTCACAGCTGAACTTGCGCGATTTCAAAACCGCCCTCAGTCTGAACGTGGGCTAAATAGTAGTCCATACACACCTGCCATCAATTAAAATAACTAAGTAACCACTTGCACTCAGGAAGATTTACCTCCTTTAATGACCAGGCTATATATTTTTTTTTTTTGCAATACAGCACTGCATTGCTTAAACTGACAATTGCACAGTCATGTGATGCTGTGCCCAAATAAAATGTATGCGCGCGCCCCCCCCCACACACACACACACTGAGCTTTCTTTTGGGTGTATTTAAAAATAAAGTTATTTTTTGTGCTATAAACCAAAAAACACAAAAAAAAAATCCAATAAAAAAAAAAAAAATTTGAAAAAAAAAAAAAAAAACAAATCAAAATGTCTCCATCAATTTAGGCCAATGTTTCTTCTTTTACATATGTATGGTAAAAAAATAAAAATGTATATTGAGTGGTTTGCGCAAAAGTCATAGCATCTACAAACTATGGGAGGTTTTTATTTTTAAAAATGTTTTACCAGCAATGACGGCAATCAGCGACTTTTAGCAGGACTGCGATATTGCGGCAGACAAATTGGACACTGACACTTTTTGGGGACCAGTGAAACTAATACAGTGATCAATGCTAAAAAATATGCACTGTCACTGTACTAATGACACTGGCTGGGAAGGGGTTAATATCAGGGGGATCAAAGGGTTAACGGTGTGCCTAGCTGGTGTTTTCTTACTGTAAGGGAGGTGCTTCTACTAGGGGAAGGTATGGATCGGTGCCCCTGCTTTGCAGAGACACAGGATCTGTACTGTACCTTCTGTACTGACAGAATGGCGATCTGCCTTGTTTACATTGGCAGATTGCAGTTTTCCCTCTGTACTGACGAATCAGCCGATCAGCTCCCACTGTGCATAATCACAGCAGGAGTCGGTCGCCGGCGGCACGCACACGCACCCCAGACCAAGAAGTGTCAGATCACGCACTGGGTACGCGATCTTGCACAGAGCGGCTGCCCTGCCACAGTATATCTACGGTGGGCGGTCCGCAAATGGTTAAGCCTACAATGTTCAGGTGTGCTAGTAGGATTTTTCTGACATTTACTCAGTTGCCTCTTACAGTAAAAGCCATGGTCCGCAAACAGCTTACAAAGCATCAAAGGGATCTCATTTTTGGAAGGTATTAGTCAGGAAAAGTTACAAAAGCTGTAAGAATTTCTGGCAAGTACAGGTTATATACTACATATAACACTCTCCGATATTCTTCATAGGTCTGGGCTGTGGGGTAGGGTGATAAGACAGGAGCCTCTTCTTACTAAGAAAAACATCTAAGCCCAGTACATTTTGCAAAAAACTTCATCAAGGCAAGATGTGAAGATGTGCCATGCTGTTAGACTCCTGCCCCAAAAGACTGAATGCAGTCATAAAATCAAAAACGGTACTTCCAACAAAGTATTCGTTTAAAACGGTAGTAAACCACTGTAATATAAAAAAACAAAAAAACCTCCCCCTGCAAAATAGCAGCATAATGTGCTAGTATGCATCTCATTTTAGCACATTAAGAAATACTGATCTTAAAATAAAACCCTCCAGCGGCACACTGTCATTGCTGAGAGGGCTTCCATCTTCTTCCGGTCTTCCTTCCAGGTTCGGACTCTGGCTGTGTGAGTGGCCACAGCCACAATGGCGTCACGCTTACGCCCGGGAGCCCTCGGTTACAGCGATGTCACTGGCTGCATCCAGGGTGAATATTGATTTTACCTACAGGTAAGCCTCATTATAGACTTACCTGTAGGTACAAATCACAAAGCAGATTTTACTACCGCTTTAAGGTTGTACATATTTGAGCAACCAAAATTAAAATTTGTATTTTTTACCCTTTTAAAGATTTCAGTTGGTTTTTAATTGAATTGCACAGATTATAGGTTACATTAAAGTGTTAGGAAAAAAAATAAAAAATTGTGACGTGATTTATCTTGGTCTGTCTTCACATTTCAAAAACCTGGCATTTTTACAGGGGTGTGTGTGTGTTCATGTGAATAGGCAGTTTTACTTTCCTCCCACATCAGATTTGTGTGCATTTTTTTGTTCATCAAAAACACCCCTCCATAATCAAGTATGCCATTCATATACATTGCAAATTAAAAAATAAATAAAAACTTACCTATGATTCTCTCCACAATCTGATACTGTTTGTGAAGGTCATCAGTAAGTTCTTGTTGACAATTGTAATACTCAATATCTTCAGGTGATGCTGCTTTTAGCCTTTAGAATTACAAAAAGGAAAGAAAGAAACTTACTAAATGGGTTAAAAGAGGTCACCAAGGGGGTAGGCAAACTGCTGCAGATATGACATTCTGGCACTTTAAGGTGCCCACACATAGGTGTCTTGCCAAATCTCAGGTCGTTTATACAGTCAAAGCTTTCGCACTTTATGAGAACGCCACAACTTACCCACCCCTTTGGCTGTTAAGGGAAGGTTTGTGAGTCTGCTGCAGTTATGTGCAGGCACCCCTTCATGACTGTACTTTGCCTCTTCAGCAGTTTTCCCTCCAATGACAGAATCTCAACGTATACACAGAAAACAATAGGTATGACTATTTCATTAACTTCCATTTAAAGTGGCTCTAAACCTGTACATACAGTCATATGCAAAAGTTTAGGAACCCCTGACAATTTCCACGATTGTCATTTATAAATATTTGGGTGTTTGGATCAGCAATTTCATTTTGATCTATCAAATAACTTAGGGTCACAGTAATATTTCAGTAGTGAAATGAGGTTTATTGGATTAACAGAAAATGCGCAATATGCATCAAAACGAAATTAGACAGGTGCATAAATTTGGGCACCCGTGTCATTTTGTTGATTTGAATACCTGTAACTACTTAGCACTGATTAATTGGAACACACAATTGGTTTGGTGAGCTCATTAAGCCTTGAACTTCATAAACAAGTGCATCCAATCATGAGAAAAGGTATTTAAGGTGGCCAATTGCAAGTTGTCTTTGACTCTCCTCTGAAGAGAGGCAACATGGGGGGGCCTCAAAACAACACTCATGACCTGAAAACAAAGATTGTTCTACATTATGGTTTAGGAGAAGGCTAAAAAAAGTTATCGCAGAGATATAAGCTGTCAGTGTCCACTGTGAGGAACATAGGGAATGGAAGACCACAAGCACAGTTCTTGTTAAGGCCAGAAGTGGCAGGCCACATAAAATATAGGAGAGGCAAAGGCGAAGGATGGCGAGAACGGTCAAAAACAGCCCATGGATCACCTCCAAAGACCTACAACATCAACTTGCTGCAAATGGTGTCACTGTGCATCCTTCAACAATTCAGCGCACTTTGCACAGGGAGAAGCTGTATGGGAGAGTGATGCGAAAGAAGCCTTTTCTACACACACACACACCACAAACGGAGTTGCTTGAGGTATGCAAACGCACATTTGGACAAGCCAGCTTCATTTTGGAATAAGGTGCTGTGGACTGATGAAACAAAGTTTGAGTTATTTGGTCATAACAAGGGGCATTATGCATGGCGGAAAAAGAACAAAGCATTCCAAGAAAAACACTTGCTACCCACAGTAAAATTTGGTGGAGGTTCCATCATGCTGTGGGGCTGTATGGCCAGCGCGGGTACTGGGAATCTGGTTAAAGTTGAGGGTCGCATGGATTCCACTCAATATCAGCAGATTCTTGAGAATAATGTTGAGGAATCGGTCAAAGTTGAAGTTACACTGAGGCTGGATATTTCAACAAGACAACGACCAAAACAATGCTCTAAATCTACTCCGGCATTTATGCAGAGGAACAAGTACAATGTTCTGGAATGGCCATCCCAGTCCCCAGACCTGAATATCATTGAACATCTGTGGGGTGATTTGAAGCAGGCTGTCCATGCTCAGCAACCATTAAACCTAACTGAACTGGAGATGTTTTGTAAGGAGGAATGGTCCAAAATACATTCATCCAGAATCCAGACACTAATTACAGGCTATAGGAAGCGTCTAGAGGCTGTTATTTCTGCTAAAGGAGGCTCTACTAAATATTGATGTGATTTTTCTGTTGGGGTACCCACATTTATGCACCTGTCTAATTTCGTTTTGATGCATATTGCGCATTTTCTGTTAATCCAATAAACCTCATTTCACTACTGAAATATTACTGTGTCCCTAAGTTATTTGATAGATCAAAATGAAATTGCTGATCCAAACACCCAAATATTTATAAATGACAATCATGGAAATTGTCAGAGGTTCCTAAACTTTTGCATACGACTGTATACCCAGTGAAGTAACCAGCATAAATTGATACGTAGTTTCATCTTTGTAGAAGGTGTAGCTGTGTATCTACAGCCATTTCTTCTGTAGATCGTTCTGGTACACAAAGATAAAAGGATTTCTTCTTAGATCTAGGAGCAGGGGGCGGGCATCTGAAGTCTTCACAGAGCCAACAGGTCTGAGTCTTAATTGGAGGGAAGGGACACATCCCTACACACAGTGGGGGAATAAGCACATTAGCAAATATGCATCATGGCTGCATGCTGCAGCTCCCTCCCCATCATTTAACTCTGGGGTCAGGGAAAGCTACCAGAAAAGACTCATGATAAACAAAAAAGAACAAGGCAACAGAAAGAAATTACACTGGAGAAAAGACAAGTGCACAGTATAGACAATGTGCTTTTTTCATCTTTCATGTTGGAGGTTTACAACCACTTTAACCGTGAAAGCATGCTGAATCTGTTCCATTTACACCTAACCAAGTTTGACGTCTGTGTAACAGTTTATTAATGGCTTTAAATGTAACGACAAAGTAAGTAGAATGAGTCTAATACGGCTACATTGTTCTGTGCCTCTATTATACATTAGAATCTACCCTGCACTAATCCTTAGGCACTTCAAGGAGGAAACCAATTACCAATGTGGTTCAGTGCAATGAGTTTACATTAAAGTGGAAGTAAAGCCTAAAACTAAAATCTCTAAATCTACTTGCAGGCACAATCTAAGACCCCTTTCACACCGAGGGTGTTTTGCAGGCGCTATAGCATTAAAAATAGCGCCTGCAATCCGCCCTCAACAGCTGCTCCATTGTCTCCAGTGTGACAGCCCGAGGGGGGTGGGGGGTAAAAGCGCCCCGCTAGCGGCCGGATTGCGCCGCAAATCCGACTGTAAAACGCCGCTAAAAATAGCTGAGTTTTACCGCCGACGCTATGGACGGCTCGATGTGAAAGAGGTCTATGACGAGCCTATCTAACCCTGTAATCAAAACTCGCTATACATACCTTTTCTGAAGCCAATCCAGTCTGGTCTCCAGAGGCGGAAGCTCTATCCAGGACACAGCCAACAACAGCTGTGAAATGCCTGGGAACTGACATCACCCATAGACTTACCATGGGGTTTCCATTGTCACTGCCTCTTCTGCACCCGCCTACACAGAGAAGCTGCCGCTGACAGCTCAGCGTAGAATCAGATCCGCTTTAGAAAAGGTATGTATAGTGAGTTTTGCTTTACAGGGCTAGATAGGTTAGTTTTGGATTGTGCTTGCAAGTACATTTACAGATTTTAGTCTAGACTTCCACTTTAAACACAACTTGAATAAAAAGGGAGTTAGAAATTGTTTAAGGCCTGTACCATTTCTTGGTTTCCTGCTCCTTTTTCTTGTAGTTCTCCATCTTTTTCATTCCTTTTACATTTTGCTGCTTTAGTGTTTCTTCCGTTTCCCATGTATTGTGAATATGAGACCAACCTTTCCATTTAATTAAATACTGGCCTTCTCCAGGCTCTTTTGTCTTTTCAAAACCAGTATTAGGATCACCATCAGCTTCTATTGCATAAATGGTTGTAGTACCACCAGTAACTGTGAAGTAGATATAAAAGTTACACACCAATTGAAAATAATTGCAACACCTGATTTCAGTATTACTGGCTTACCTAAAACATAAAAACAACAAACACATTTGCAAAAGGAAGTTTGACAAGCGTAGTGTAAGCACAAGAGGAATGTAGTATTTGTCCATTACATATTCAGGCTCTGCTTCCTCATCTCCACAGGTGTTAAAATAATCCTTCTTGTCAGGGTACATTTTAAAATATGAAATATTTTCTTCAGTTGGGTAAAAATATAAAATAAAGACTACAAATTCTGCAAAACTGTGGAATCAACTAGTGGAGTTTCAGTCTTTTTTCACGTTTTCTAGACACTGGCTGGCCCATTGTAAAAAGAAATTTACACAAACACACTTTAGAGCAATGACACACTCACACAACAGCCTCATCAAGCATTTTAGCCAAACAAAGCCAGCCTAAAAGCAGGCCGATACACCTGTGCAGTTTACTTACGGAACCCTTTAGTGCTTTGGGAATATAGTTGACGGTAGAAATCCTCTTGCACCTATACCTCTTACACGTGCTATTTTTTAGGCCATTCACAACAAAATAACTCAAACCCTTATTTCTACTTTTTAGAATGTTAAATTCAAATTTTAAAGTGTTAATAAACCCACAACAGTAAAATCAGTCTGTAAATGCAGTAAAGCAAGCTTGTTATACTCACTGTGGAACCCAAGGGGTTAATCCTGTGCATTGTGTAAAAAAGGCTGTTTGATCCTGCCTACTCTGATCCTCCCCTTCTTCCACTGTCTCAAAAACCATCTCCTGATAGAACAGAGCTTTAGGGGCAAGCCAAACATGCTCAGTTTGGTGTGCATTGCTAGAGAGTTTTTTTCTCTGGGGAGAGTGAATCGGCGCTGTCTAGACAGAGGTCCAGTCGGGGGTACTGCAGCCTCATTGGACAATCATGTGAGAATGAAAACTCCTCCTACAAGCTTTAACCAGACACTGATAGAAGCAGTCTCAAGACTGAACTGCCAATGAGAAAGGGTATTTAGCAGTTTATATTTACTGTGTACTGTGGGAGACCAAATATAGTGAATGCAGGGTCCTGGGTTTACTAACACTTTAACATTAAAATGTACACTTTATTATATATTATAAAAAAAATGTACAAAAACAGTGGGCCTAAAAGGCTACGGAAAATGATACGTACTTAATTGCAGAAAAATTATAGCATCTTGGTACTTAAAGCGGATGTAAACCCTCACATGTATCCAGTGAAATGAATAGCCTTTAGATGATAAACAGGGATGAAACAAATCTCCCTATACAAGCTTTACATGTATATCTGCAGTCTTCAGCTTTATATACTGTTTAGAAAGTGCACAGTCTGTTAGATTTTTCCACTTCCTCATGCATCTATAGGAGTGGATTATTGCTATACACTGTGAGACAGCTGATGAAAGGCGCGCGCACACACACACACACACACACACACACACACACACACACACACACACACACCTACCCCCCCACACCCATGCAGAGTTTGCCTGTGAATAGTTTTAGCAGTCTGCCAATTTATAGCAACCTACCCCTATACACACTTCTATCTCCCGTCTTGGAGAGCTTGTCAAAAGTTATCTGGCTGATAACAGAAGAATGGAGCAGGACAAAGCTATGGGACACAGTGCTTTGAAGAGAGATAAAAAAAAAAAAAAAAACACTACAGATATATGTGCCTAGCTCAAATTTCATGAATCAGGTTTACATCAAGTATAGCCCTGTCAGGGCAATATGCAGCCCCCCCCCCCCCAAAAAAAACCTCTAAGTCTATACTACAGCTCAAGAGCCCCAAAGCCAAATCTTGACACTTCCTAGTGAGGATTACTGTCTCAGCCTCCTCTCACATATTGCTACATAGTTCCTTTACAGTAGAGATATGCCATCAGAACATGCAGAAAAAAAGAGTGGGAGCTAGTGTTTAACACCAGCAAGAAAGACTGAAAATACACTTTCAATGGCCTGAAGCCATTTTACCTCCTTTTCGCCCAAAACGAGAGTCCATCACTCTTTCAATTGTTTCAAACTCATCTTCTTCTGGTTGAGGAACATCTTCACCACATACTTCCAACAAATCATCAGAGTCTGTTTTCATCTCCTCATCTTCCTTATAACTGACATTAACAGTGGCCTGTCGCCTAGATGCTCGCTTATCATAGTCATCATCATCATCATCTGAGGAATCTGCATCTTGTTTTTGACCAATACTCTTCTTCCCATTTTTAGCTTTGGACCTGAAAACAAATACATAATACTTCATAGTCAATAGGACAAACAGAGGGAGAAAAACACACACACAAATGGCAAGACCACGCAGATTGTTTAAACCAAAACCATCCTAATTTTCTGAAAGACACACTCTGACTTGTCCTTTCTCTTGGTTTTCAGACACCGGCTCTTTCTGGAGACATACTTTAAGGAAAGACTTTAAAATAACTAAAAGGCAAAACTTTTTCTTTAGATTTTGGATAAAGTGGAGAGGGGTTGGAACACCTGTCAGTTTTTATTGCTGTCTGTGCCCATTAGTGAGAATCACCCTCTCTATTTGTCCCGTTTACCATTATCATTGAAAGTGAAAGTAAAAGTAAAATACCCAGTTTTGGGTTGTCTCCAAAAAGAGTAATACATGGGAAATCTTCCAATGGGGACACTAGGTCTGGAGGCCTGGGGGTCCCCAAGGAATTCTCTTAATTTGCAGTGATTTCCTCACTTCCTGTTTTAGCTATGGACAAGAAGTGAAGGTAAATCTCCCCAGTGGGGCACAGATGGCAAAAAAATAAACCAACAGGGGTTATATCCCTCCCTTACTCTATCCTAAATGAAAGATAGTATCCTGCCAGCATATGTTCCGGTATGTCCTTGCGCCTCTTACCAGTTGTACACGTGCATACCAGTTCAACTGGCATCTCCGAGTTACAAAAAAAAAAAAAAAAAGATATACATAAACTGTGGTCCACCTTAACACAGAACTATAGTCGAGAACGGGCAGGTTCTTCTGCAAATATAAATACTTACCTGACCGTTTGCAATTCTCTGTACAATGTACTTTGCACCGCTCAGTTTGCATTTTGGCACAGTGCCTGTGTGCTGAGAGGACTGCACTCATACACATGTGCGTGAGAGACGTCATCCCATGCAAGCCAATCAAGGCTGCCAAAGAACAGCACCCGAAAAAAGCTGGGGAGAAGATGCTGGTGAGGGACCTCGTGGGTGTCAGAACAGAAGTTTTTTTTTTACTTTAGTTCCGTTCTAACAGAATCCACACAAATATTCTGTCATGTTCACCTCCAAAACCTCCTCCCACTGGACGGAATCCAAATAAAATGTTTGCATCACAAGGTAAAAGACTTATGAGATTAGGCTCTGATGGAAGTAAGCACTCCCCGCTGTTCAGGGAAGAACTACTTTCATCATAGGCATAGAGAAAGGCTGGAGGAAAAATGGAGGTAAATAGGAAAAAAAGAAAAAAGGTTCCTGAATCTTTGTCCAAACAATTTAGTGCCAAGCAGGTGTTTTAAGAAAGAAGAGGGGGTTAGACAAGCTCCACTTTCAGGAACTAATTTTGGGTCAATTGTGTTTAAGCTTTTCAGTGTTATAGTTCAACTAATAATGCAAATAAACATTTTAAAGTGAATGCATAGCATGAAGGGTTTTCTAAACGGTATCACTGTAGAAGTCAATTTCTTTAGGACTTTAACTTCATAGGTTCCCTATATAAAAACAGGGCAGCCAAGTAGGTTATTGAGTCATACCTCTTATTCATGCAGTTCTCTGTGCAAACTTGAGATACAGATCTTTTAAAGTGGAGTTCGACCCAAAAGGGGAAGTTCTGCTTATTTGCCTCCTCCTCCCCTCTGCTGCCACATTTGGCACCTTTCGGATGGGAGCAGGTGCTTGGTTTTGAAAGGTACCAGCTCCCACTTCCGGCTGACTTCACCACGGCGAAGTCATCCGCCACCGGGCCATTCACAAAGCGCAGTGCGCTTCATGCAAATGCAGTAGGGAACCGGCTGTGAATTTGCAAGGCTTCACTGCTGCTCCGCTTTAGCCGAGATGGTGATGGCAGCAGCACCTTTGAGCCAAGTGAAAATTTGGCTCAGGTGAAGACACCGCTGGATTCATGGACAGGTAATGTCCTAATATTAAAAAAGTCAGCAGCTACAGTATTTTTTTTCTGAAGAAGCCTGGAGCTCAGCATTAACTTTTTACTAAAGCAAATAAGGTTGGTCTGTATAGACATTTGAAAAGGAAGTGTAGGCTTGTAGGCAGCAATATAAAAAAGAACAATTCAACATATTTACCAACTGAAATGATTAAACCCCAAACTACAAGCAATGTGAAACACATATGAAAGTTCCTGCCAAAACATTTGTAGTTTTATCCATCCAGTCCTGAGAGTTACACAGTTGTCATGCAGCACATCTGTCTGGCAAGCCAGAGACATGATCTTTCTGCTGCAGTTCGGTGCTCCAAATCTCTGACTGGAGTATGAAAGGAGAAGCAGCAAACTGATGAGCCTTTTTGTCACTATCAACTCCTGGTATTTGCACAGCAGCACAACTGATTGGTTTAAATGTGCTATGTCTACCTCACCCCAGTCTGAACTCTGCTGTACAGAGACAGCAAGGAGCCAACAATTCAAAATTCAGGTAACTACAGTTCCTGCATTAAAAATATAAATATAAGGATGTAATAAAAAGGAGGACTAAACACAAGACAAACATACATATTACAGCTTATAGAAGTGTGGGATAGCAAAACAAACATACTCAACCGATATGGCTGACTCCTGCCGGCTGTAAGACTGAGAACTGAGCAATCACATGACCGCTGATCGCTCAGTTCTTGGTTTTCAATGAGCAGAGGCTGTCAAGTCACTTGCCGTTCTGCCCCTCCAGCACCCACTGAAGTGCCGGGCTGTGGAGGGAGGGGCTGGCTCAGATAAGCTGCTGTTTTTTTGGATATTAGTGAACACAGAGTTGCATTAATCAGTATCTTTACTATGTGTCTGGAGTTTAAATAAAAGAAAGTATTCAACACCACTATACATTATTGTACCAGGAAATGCCGAGACTTGTATATAACATTCACTTGCTAATACCTCAGGATTGCTGATCATTTGAAACAGTTTTGAAATATTAAAGTTTATACATTTTTGCACACAGTTTCTAACAATATGCTCAGTTTAAAACTGACTAGGTTTGTAACAGATTTACAATAAAAATGGTATGTAAAATTAAAAATGGGAATTTTGCCTTACCTCTAAATTCCATATTTTGGGGTACAGGACTTGTACTCGGACCACAAGTTATATGCTACTACCTTCAGGTGATAGGATACTGGCAAAAGCTTTGCTGAGAACACCCCCAGTGATCCCTCATATAATCCTACCTATTCTGTGGGACTGCATATTTGTGTCTTGTACTATACTCTAAAACAGTGTTTTCCAACCGGGGCTCCGCAGGCAAAATGAGATAAAATCCTGCACAGTGCGATCTGAAAGCATTCCTCTGTTAAAACAAACAGTATTAAACCCAAAAGCAAACATTTTATTATATTGCACCCTACCAACTCCTATATATGATGGCTTTATTTTCTTTTTTACCCTTCTATTTTCATCTGGTGATCTAGCCAGCAAGTCTGTTTTTCAAAAGAAAAAGCTCTCCAGCAGAATGTATTAGTTTACAGAGTCAAGAAACAAATTAGCACTGACAGGGGTTCTTACAATGATGATCTTTATGTAAAAACGTTATCTCAAAAGTATAAAGCACTGCTTGCTGTAACTGCCTAAGAAGTATTAGCTGGAGTACTGCTTCAATTTGTTAGTGTATTTAAATTATAACACTCTCTACCCCCAGACTGACACACTGATGTCCAAAGGTGCCCTCTGTTTTCCTTCATCCAGAGTGGGGGCACTCTAATACAGGAGGTGTGTTACTGACAAGATCACCAGGTGAAAAAGCCTAAGAAAACTGATGCAATCACCACATCTAATGATTGGTAAGCTGCAATATATTACATTTTTGTTTTGGCTTTAATACTACTTGAACTCATGTGTAGAGAGAACCTCCGTCATCTCATATGGAATCTTTCAGCAGGTGGTCGCCCATATACCCAGTGACATTCGTGATCTTAGCAGGGTCAGGGGCAGAGCCAGTACTTTTGTGAAGATTCTTGGTGCAGCACATAGCCCAAATAGCAGGGCAACAAATTTCAAGCGTTGGGTCTCAGCAAAGTGTTGATGCATGGGAAAGATGTAAAAGGTGAAGACAAGAGTCCTGGATGCCTACGGATACCAAAAATTTCCCTAATCAGAGAAGCGATGACAGATTGTTTACATCAGGACTGAAAATATTTTCAGCAAAAACTTTTAAGCCTTTTCTATGCAGGAAATGGGATTACTACTCCGTGTGCCTGTGATCGACTCAGGGAAGCCCACAAATCTCCCTTTGGGGGGGGGGGGGGGGGGGTTGGAGGGTGGCAGTGATACAAATTCAGTTTTAAAGATCCTGGAAATGACAAATTGAATCCAGTGGTCCAGGACATCTATGCCTAAGAGGCCAGACTGGTGCTAATGGCAACAGATGCATGCGTGCGTGGCCCCCCCCCCCCGGAGAGTGAGGGCATCCTTTTATCGTGAAGAGGGCCTTTAGGTAGGCTTGGAGTGTTTTGGGGTCCAAGGCTTTGGATGAAAGAAAGGACCCCTTTCAGTGAGAAGAGCTGTTTTTTTTTTTTGTGGGATAGAAGCACCTTGCCCCCAGTAATAGGAATTCGCTATCACAAAGGCAAGACGTCTTTTCCAAGCAGGCTCTCCAGACCAAGCCTTTAACCACAAAATTCTGTGCATGTTCATCCTAGAATCCAGGCACAAGTACATTCTCGGACATCAACACAAAATAGCAGATCCATGGACATGAACTGCAATAGTTCCAGAAGAAGGGGGCCCTCGAACACAGGATTGTGCTCTCTATTTGTCCAGTTGGCAACAGTCTGACAAAATTGACATTTAGGCAATTTCCAGTTTTAAGGCAGGAGCAGTGAGCCAAGATTGCCTTTAACAGGTTTCAAAGAGTATCAACAAAATCCCAAAGTGGCTATTATTCACCAGATGCCACAATGCATCTGGATCCTTAGTAAAACAGTCAGGACATCTACTGAGATGACAAAGAACATATCTGAGCTGATTCAAAGCAAGAGGGTGCCAAAGAGTCTCTTGAGTTCTGAAAGTAGGAAGAACCTAGATTTGGGTATGCAGATCCCATTTCTTGTTGCTGTCAGGGATTTCAGGTGCTAAAAAACAAGCTTGTTTAGGCAGAAGGCTCAGGGTATTATGGAGCCGCTTTTCAACATATTCCTCCTGGAAAGCAGGATCAGAAATGCGCTTAAGCACCCAGATCACTGCCCCATATCCAAAAGTAGACAGTTGGTGAAAATTGACCTGCCAGAGACCAGAATGGAGTATCCAAGCTGTCTCTACAGCTATAGGCAAATCTCTATAGATTCGGCAGGGGAAAGCGCAGGAGTGTATTTAGGACCTATGAGGAGGTCAAAACCAGTGAGGAATGGGGTAAAAATGGCCAAAGTCTTGAGAGTGTGTAATAGAAGCCCCAGTCAATAAGGCAGGGGACTCTGCTTCACACAGTGGAGCCAAGATGAATTCCTATAATGAGGCAAGGCATATAACATCCATCCTGATAAGACAGCAGCCAAAACCTGAGGCATGCCCATTGTAGGAGAGAATGAGAATATCCTGGGCTAGCTTACAATTTTTTTGTTTGCCAGTGTCCAATTCCTTAGGCGACAGTATAACCCGATAGTTAATGACTGTGTGCATCAATGAAGGAGAAAGAAAATACATTTCTGCTTTTGGGTTAAGGGAAAACCAATTGCACCTTGAAAATAACGCATGTCTGTTGTAACTTTACATGGCAAAAGTATTTGGTTTTTGATCAGCGATAAAAACATTGTAGATAAAATATGCTAGTACAAACTCCATTGTTTACCTTGTTTTTATTCAGCAAGTCTTCACTGTTCTGGCCATGCATGCGTATTAGTACCCTTAGATTTCTATGGAGTTGGGTCCTGAGACCGGAGACGATCTCATACAATTTTTAGTGGCTGTAATGCGGCCAGGACAGTGCAGATCTGCACCGCTGGATGTAAAACAGCGGAACGGTCACATCATAACTTTTTTTTTCCTCCACTAACCTATCCGATGTGAGGATAATCACAGTACATTGGTGGGGAGAGATGCCAGTTGAAAACAGAGACTGGCAGAGTTTGAGCACTCAGAAAAACCTGAACTGCTTCTTTAAACACTATGATGTGGATTGATTTGGAACATATTTCAAAGTAGATGTAAACCCTTGCTGGACTTTTAGCTGGTTAACGCACTGTGTATCACACAATAGCTATATAATTTTCCCTTTTAGAAAATAGTTTTCCTCCTTTTATCAATCTCAGCACTGCTGACTGCCTCCGGTCTTGGTTTCAGCGTTGAGATCTCTAACAACTTGCCGAATGCGCACTGTAGATTTACTTCTATAGTCCGCAGAATCACATATTATACAGTATCCAACAAAAGTGAGTACACCCCTCACATTTTCGTAAATATTTTATTTTTTCACTGAAGAAATTACACTTTGCTACAATGTAAAGTAGTGAGAGTGTACAGCTTGTATAACAGTGTCAATTTGCTGTCCCCTCAAAATAACTCACACATTAAAGTCCAAACTGCTGGCAACAAAAGGGACTACACCCCAAGTGAATGTCCAAATTGGGCCCAATTAGCCATTTTCCATCTCCGCTGTCATGTGACTTGTTAGTGTTACAAGGTCTCAGGTGTGAATGGGGAGCAGGTGTGTTAAATTAGCTGTTTTTGCTCTCACTCTCTCATACTGGTCACTGGAAGTTCAACATGGCACGTCATGGCAAAGAACTCTGAGGATCTAAAAAAAAAGAATTGTTGCTATACATAAAAAGATGGCCCAGGCTATAAGAAGCTTGTCAAGACCCCAAAAGTGAGCTGCAGCACGGTGGCCAAGACCATACAGTGGTTTAACAGGAAAGGTTCCACTTAGAACAGGCCTCACCATGGTCGACCAAAGTAGTTGAGTGCATGTGCCCAGCGTCATATCCAGAGGTTGTCTTTGGAAAATAAACGTACGAGTGCTGCCAGCATTGCTGCAGAGGTTGAGGGGGTGGGGGGGGGTCAGACTGTCAGTGCTTAGACCATACGCCGCACACTGCATCAAATTGGTCTGCATGGCTGTCGTCCCAGAAGGAAGCCTTTTCTAAAGATGATGCAAAAGGAAGCCCGCAAACAGTTTTCTGAAGACAAGCAGACCACCGCTCGCTCTTCCCCCACCCTTTCCAGACCTGCCGGGCTGCGTGCTCGGATAAGGGTCTGGTATTGTTCTTGGGGTGACCCCCCCCCCATGCCAATATTTTTTGGTGTGGGGGTTCCCCTTAAAATCCATACCAGGGTTTTTTTTTTTTTTCATTTTGGTGGGGGGGTTCCCCTTTAAGAACCTCAGCATACAAGTTAGATCATCATGATCCAACTTCTGGTGCGACTTCTATTTAAATCAATGGGCTCCCATAGGGAACCACTGATTTTTGAATAGAGGTAGAGAAACGCCTGAGGAGGCTTAACCCTCTGTATACATCGTTAAACCGCATTTAACAGCTTTTACCGGCGTCTGGCGTTTTTACAGCTCTAGCGCTGGAGCCTTAGAACGTGCTGGTCCTGGGATTTTTTTTGGAACTTAAACACGCCTATGCCACTTACAGCTCCTCAATGTTTGTGTGGGCATGAGGCCATAGAACAACATGGAGAGGCTTTTTAAGCTGTAAAAACGCCCATGGATATGAGACCTAATAATGTCACTGGTGATGTCAGCGGCAGTTCATTAGTTCCCCTCAGCGTCAGATTGCCCGTCGTACTAATCGCAGTCCCATTATAAGTCGCTGATTGCCACCATTACGAGTATAAAAAAATTACATAAAAATTCCAGTATATATCCCATAGTTTGTAGACACTATAAATTTCACACAAACCAATCAATATACACTTATTGGGATTTTGTTTTTACCAAAGACATGCAACATTTGGCCAAAAATGTATTAAGCAATTTGATTCGTTTTCCACCAAAAGAAAGCTATATTTGCTTAAAAAAAAGATATTAATTTTGTTTGGGTACAGTGTTGCACGACCACACAATTGCCAGTTAAAGTAACGCAGTGCCGCATAGCATAAAATGACCTGGTCATGAAGGGGGAAAAACCTTCCGGAGCTGAAGTGGTTAATGTAGTGCCCAGTCTGCCATCACCATTACTATCCACATGTACAATCTACTATTAGTTGTACACAAAACAATGCTGTGCTATTTCACATAGAAATCAATCCTAACCATTTGATGAGCCTATATGAAACTAACAGATTTCTAAAAACGATTTTAATTTGAGCAAATCGTAACGTGCAAGGTAAGATTTTTAACAACAGTCTGATAGACTGTACAGTTACAATAATCGAGAATCCAGTGAAAGAGTGGCCAAAGAACAGCATAATAACTGTCTAGTTGGCTGCTCAAAATAAAAAAATTGGCAGAAATATATATATATGTCTCCATAATTGATCATTAAAAGCAGCACCATACTTACAAACCATTCTTTGTCTGTGAAAGAAAAGCAAGTCTGCATAGCTAATACAGTTGCACCAAGCTTACATGTGCTGATGTATTTTCATTCAAGAAATAGTATTAAAAAAAAAAAGAAGAAGGGTACAATGTTCTATGTAAAGCTATGAAAGTGAAATGCAGTTGCATTAAATGTTTATTACTACAGTTCTGGAACTATCCAGTTATATAGAGATTACATAGAGGAAAACCATCAGAGTCTAGCCCTTACCTGTTTTGAGATTTCTTGTTTTTTACTTTATGGCTCGGTTCATAATCAGATTCGCTGTCCCTACTGCTGCTTTTCTGTCTATCCCCCCCTGAGTCAGAATCTGAACTGGAACTGGTCGATGAAGAGCCACTATGAGAACCTGAGCCGGACATCTGCCAATCTTCACTGCACATATTGAGAGGGCGGAAATGATATAAAGTTATAACATGCAAGCTTGCTTCAAACACACATCCATACCACAAAAAATAGGGAGCAACGCCCCATTGAAACACCCATTCCTACTCTCACTTGCAAAAGGAAAACTACTTCATATACACACAAAACATTAACTTTTATAATAAAACTATCATCCAGTGTTAATAGGCCCTGATTAGACAGTTCTTCCTGCATCTGCATTTAGACCCATGCTGGTAAACATGGCTTCCATTTTCCTTTCCATGTGGCAGATATGTAGGAGGGTGCACATGAATGGTCATATTCATATACACTTCTTTAGTGGCCAAACTGTTAGTAACAGCCACTGTTACAGCAAAGGAACTTGTAAATAAAGCACCAACTCTCAAAAGCTCGCCACTTGAGAGAAAACATCCAAAGTAGAGTTGTTGAACACTAGTTCCTTAAACTAATGTAGTGTTTTTTTATCACAATTCCTTCTACTCCTTATTGTTACAGCACATGTGCTGAGCCTGAATGCTTTGTAAATGATAAGAAAAAAAGTACACACAGGAAAAACCTTCTGACAGGGGACACTCTGGTCGGGAAAAAAAAAAAAGGCTAAGTCCGTCCAAGAATATTTCAGAGTAACAAATGAGCCAAAATGTGACCCAACAGATTTTTGTATTACCTGGGGAGAGAAAAATCAAGATGGAGCTGTCAAAGCAATCCCAACCCCCACCCCACCCAGTACTTCGGTAAACAAAAGGCTAAACCATAGATGGGTAAAATAATTGAACCCAGTGGCAATAGTAAGATGTACTTGTATTGGTTGAAGAAGAATTGAGCCTTGATTTCAACAGATAAAATTGAGAAAAATCGTAGATATTTCAGAAATTTCTGAATGACTTAACTCACTGCCACTATCCAAAAAACTGAAATATTCATTTTGAATGGGTTTAGCCTTTTTAGTCATACAGAAGATAATCTTTCAAAGCTATAAACAAGCAACCTCTACCTCTCACCAACATACATACAGCACCCCATGTAATTGTATGACAGTAAATTGCACTATAAACCGAACAGCAAAACAAGTGACACACATAACAAGAAGCTACTGCAGAATTAACCACAAATATGCAAGCAAGGATTCAGGTTAGCACTGGCAGAACAAAGACCAAGGCACAGCAGCTGAAATACCAGAAGAAATACTAATTCCAGAGACTTCAGACTAACACAGCTAAGTGCAAACCTAAGACACTGAAAGGCTTAAGTTTCATGTAAACTGCCACGGTTAGGAAAAGCCCAGAATGATTGGCATTGAATTATGTTAAATTATATAACAAGCACGCAGATTTTCTCTAAATGAAATCTTTTGTAGGTACAAGGATACTCAGGGTTATTATCAAAAGCACTCATTTTGGAAGATAAACAAGATCTTGGCAGTGAACAAAGATTTGGGTATGAAGCAATGAAAATAACACCAGCACCAAGAAACATTTAGACAAAGGACAAGAAGTCAGCACATTTAGATTGGAAGCACAAATGTAGATTAAAAAAAAAAAAAAAAAAATCTACATACTCTTTGCGTTTCTTCTTTTTATGGTCATTTGAAGATTCCTCATCGGAGCCATCACTACTAGATGAGTCCTACAAAAGAAAACCAAAATTACAGGAAACCCAACAATGAAGAAACAAACAGTGCTTGACCGCTTGCCAAGTGGCCAATTTTGACATTTCTCTTCTACATTTTTTTTTGCTAGAAATTTACTTACAACACCCAAACTTTTGGGGGAAAAAAAAAAAAAAACACACTTTAAATGAACTTTATTGCACACAAACACAATACCTAATTTTTTTGTAAAACAAAAGATGTTACGCCAAGCAGATAGATAACCAACATGTTACGCTTTAAAACCGCGTCTGACATCAAACGACAGTACTTAAAATTCTCCATAGGCGACACGTTAGACTCATTTACAGGTTACCAGTTTAAAGATACACAGGAAGTCTGGTGCTAAAATTATTGCTCTCGCTCTAACGTTCGTGACAATACCTCACAAATGTCTGGTGCGATCACTGTTTACATATGCGCATGGGAGTAACATATGCATTCGCATTTGCTCGTAAGCAGGGGGGAGAGACAAAAGATAAGCAATATCCCTTGTTACAGCATGAGCCGTGACAGGTCCTCTTTATGAAGAAATCTGGGATAGACCCCACTATTAGACCCAAAAGCTCTCCTCTGGCCTCCAATGCAGAGAGATCAGTCTGATCGGCTGCTTCCATGGCCGGTAATGGCCAGGTAAACAGGAGGGTGGAACTGGAACTGACGACATACTCATCGCTTGCAGATTTACGGGGAGGTCACAGAGAGGGAGGAACATCATCACTTCCTCTCGCTCTATGCTGTGCAGCTTTCGCCACCGGTCACATTGCTTCCGGGCTCCTCGATCAGACAGCAGAGCCCAGGAAAGGCGACGACACCGGGGGGGGGGGGCGGACAATGAATGCGCACGGAGATATTAGAAGGCAGAGTGTAATCCGGTCAGCTTCATGTGGACCTACCCTTTAAACCAACTGTATATGCAGCTAATATGCACACACACCCACACACATATACATATATATATATATATATATATATATATATATATATATATATATATACATACACATACACACACACACACACACACACACGGCAAAAATCAAAACACACCTCTTCTGAGCCACTATTTGAAGATGCTGGTGGTTTCTGCTGTAGTAGTTGCTGCTGCTGTTTTCTCAACATCGCTGATTTCTGCACAGCAAGAATACTGGGATTTGATTTCCAGAACTGTAAATAAGAGGTAAAAATAGTGCATTTTATAAGCTATGAATTCCTGCTGTCAATTATAAGGGTATTAGGATTCACATAAACCTCAAGGTTCATGCATTTGGACAATGAACCCCTTAATAAAGCAAATATCCTTAGTGTATTACCACCTGCATGATTAATTATAATACATGACTATACACACACAGGCTAAGACAGTGAGGTGTGACAGAAACAGATGGGGATTTTCAGACAGGGTGCACATGTTGAACAAGGTAAAATTAAAGTGTTGAAGGAGAAAGCCACACGCCGCTCAGAAACACTTTGCCCACCTTCAGAGATGAACTTATCCTATTGGGTGATGTGGCAATACCATGTGATATGCTGTGTCTAGCTTGACAGGAGTCAGAATGTTAAGATTATATAAATAAAGCTTTCCGGCATTATGACATGCTGTTTTTGAACTTAACAGAACGTCTCCCTTAAAATGTAGCGTATTTTAACATAAGAAGTGTATTGAAAGCACAGCTTGAAAATCTATAATAGTTGAAGAAATAAAATTTGAAAAATGTAAAGTGATTGTTATCATTACTGCATACACGAGCATTAGAATGAATGTGCAGACACTATGGTAATAACCATACATTTCTTTCAGGGTATGTTGGGAACCCAAAAATCTAGATGCCCCATTATGCAAAAACACACACATCCATTAACAATATAGTTGGACTCCCTGAACTTTTCAGACCTCTTGATTGGTCAGTGAGGCCACCCATCACATTGATGGATTAACTATTAGGCAGCTGCTCTTGTGCAAGTGCAGACTTATTAATGGAAGTTGGTACTGTCATATTAGAGCTTTTTGGGTTACAGAAAAAGCATGTGCAAGTATTTTGCATACACAAAAATACACAGTGTAAGCAGCTCACATCAAAAAAGCTCAGCCATACAGGTCATTTTGACAAAATAATACATTTGCGGTACATATCTGATCTCAAAACACTTGTTACACAATATGTTGATATTCTGCACCTTAGACAATTTGAAACAATTGTTCATTGCATTTTGGCTGTAAGCCCCTCTACACTAGTGGATTTAGTACAGGTAAATTGCTCTCTGGCAGTCAAAAAACAACGTATAAAAGAGAATTTGATCAACCACAAGTAATTGTTGAACTGCATGGCAAAAACTACTCTTCAGATCACTTACATATGTTCCATCTGAAACTTCAGGCCTCGTGCACAAAGACACTTAGCAGCTGCTATGTGCCAAGGTATAAAATTCCCAGCGCTTCCAGTGCGCCCTATACGTTCTGTGAGCAGCCGCCAATACAAGTGAATTTCTGTATGTGGCTGTGCTCCGGGTAAATGCAGATAGTTTCTGTTTCAGCGTTTATCTGTGCATGTGTGTATGGCACTTTTCCCCCAAATAAAAGAGTGATGTGTTCAGGGAGAAGCCCCCTATGTGCATGCACCTGTAAACACAAACGCAGAAGCGACTGGCATTTAACCACTTAAGGACCAGCCTCGTTTTGGATTTTAGGTGTTTACATGTTTAAAACAGGTTTTTCTGCTAGAAAATTACTTAGAACCCCCAAACATTATATATGGTTTTTCTTCTAACACCCTAGAGAATACAATGGCGGTCATTGCAATACTTTTTTTTGCACCGTATTTGCGCAGCGGTCTTATAAGCGCACTTTTTTTGGAAAAAATTCACTTTTTTGAATAAAAAAATAAAACAGTAAAGTTATCCCAATTTTTTTTTATATTGTGAAATATAATTTGTTACGCCAAGTAAATTGATACCCAACATGTCATGCTTGAAAATTGCGGCCGCTTGTGGAATGGCGTCAAACTTTTACCCTCAAAAATCTCCATAGGCGACGTTTAAAAAATTCTACAGGTTGCATATTTTGCGCTACAGAGGAGGTCTAGGGCTAGAATTATTGCTCTCGCTCTACCGGTCACTGTGATACCTCACATGTGTGGTTTGACCACCGTTTTCATATGCGGGCGCTACTCGCGTATGCGTTCGCTTCTGCGCGCGAGCTCGTCGGGACAGGGGGTTTTTAAAAATTTTTTTTTTTATTTTTATTATTTATTTTACAATATTTTATTAATTTTTACACTGTTAAAAAAAAAAAAAAAAAGTGTCACTTTTATTCCTATTACAAGGAATGTAAACATCCCTTGTAATAGAAAAAAGCATGGCAGGACCTCTTAAATATGAGATCTGGGGTCAAAAAGACCTCAGATCTCATATTTACACTAAAATGCAATAAAAAAAAAAAAAAAAAAAAAAAAAAAAAAAAAGTCATTTAGAAAAATGACATTTGAAAAAATATGCCTTTAAGAGGCGTGGACAGAAGTGACGTTTTGACGTCTCTTCCACCCAGCAGTGTCATGGAGACGAGTGAGCGCCATCTTGGCCTCACTCGTCTCCAGACACACCAGAGAACAGGACGCAATCGCCTCCGCCGCTCTCGACGGCTCCGGTAAGCGGCGGAGGGCACCGGATCGCGGCGGGAGGGGGCCCTCTCCCGCCACCAATAAAAGTGATCTCGTGGCGAATCCGCCGCAGGGACCACTTTTATCTAAAAGCCGGCTGCCGCAAGAAAACGGGGATACCGGGGTTATGGCAGCTAGCTGCTGCCATAACAACAATATCCCCGTTCAAAATTAGGACGTACATAGTCGTGCAGCGGTCGGGAAGTGGTTAAACAAGCACACAAGTGTACAACCATTTGCTTGGCAGCTGTATGTGGCACACCTGGGATTTTTTACCTCAGCACACAGGACTTATACAAACTTCGGCGTTTCTTTTATAATGGTACATTACCTCAGCCCCATCCATCCTTAGTGGCTTTGACTGAACAGTTGGCTTTTGTTCTGAACTGTCCGATTCAGAGTCAGACTGGCTTCCAGATTCTGAACCACTATCAGAATCACTGCTCCCAGACTGGCTACTGCTTCCATCGCTGCTGCCAGAGGAGGACCCTGAGCCAGAACCAGATTCATCATCTGATCGGCTACTGCAGAAATAATAAAAAAGAAATAAGAAAAAATAAAAAGATGACAGGGTTGTTATTCCTAACAATGTAATAATATCCGTTTTAAATTTTAGGAAAACAATGACAGCATGACAAAACATGTTGCTATGCAAATAAAACCAATAATATTCTAGTATGCTGTAAATCAGTGGTTCTCAACCTTACTAGTGTCGTGACCCCATGATAAAATTTCCCAAGTTGTGGGGGCCCCTAACAGTAAAATTATTTTTGTAGCATGGGTTTTCAGCACCCAAGGCAAGACAAGTAATTTGCACCCCTAACCAACGGAAATTTAGCGCTCCCTGAGACGCTTCCACTCGTACAGTATTAAAACCCCTTATGGTACATTTTAGGATGTACCACTCTCTCTTTTTTCTCCTTTCTTTCCATTTTATCTCTCTATTCTAATTTTGTTTTTTTCCCCCATCCCTCTCTCTAGCCATCTTTCTTGTTCTCTTATTCCTTCTCCCCCTTTTTCTTTGTTCCTCCCCCTCTTTCCCTCTCCCTTCCATGTATTCTCTATTTTTATTCCATCTCTTACTCCTTGGTGGGGGGAATGGGATGAGTGGCAGTGCTGGCGGGGAGTTGAAATGATTGGCAGTGCTGGGGGGAGTTCCGATAAGCCAACTTCAGCCTTGATCAAGGTCATCTGCTGATCTGAGAACTGTAGTGGGGACTTTTATTGGCAACTATAATCACAGGTAGTGTTACTCACTGTCTCTCCAACTTTGTGGTGTCTCGGAGCAGTGACAACTATGCCGAAATCAGGAGATAGGGTCTCCTCCAGCCCCTCCCACTTCACATTCCTCACCAGTCAGCTGACCTCTAGTCTCTGCCCCCCAGTCATGCCATGAACTGAAAGGGCGGCTGAGTGGGCGGCCGTGGGCACCAGGAACAGCCCAGCTGGGCGGCCACAGGCTCCAGGGACAGCCCTGCTGGGAGGCCACGAAAAGGCTGGGACAGCAGTGCTGGCTTCAGGAACAGCCCAGGATTTGGTGACCCCTGGCAAATCATAATTTGACCCCCAGATTGAGAACCACTGCTGTAGATGGTTGTGTGCATCATGCTTACATTTGTTTGAGACAGAACTGTAGGTAGATATACAAGGATTCCATTATAAGAGCAACACCAGATGAATTGAAAGCATTCAGTGAGCTACTAATTCAATCCAATAAATACAGTAACAAGTCAAAAAACTGGCTCAATTTATCAGAATCTGAGTTCTTCATAATCCCGTACGGAATAACCACACACATGGATCAAGTAAAAGTATATTCCCTTTAGCCTGCATGGTGTAACTTAGAGCGGAACTTCACCCAAAAGGGAAAGTTCCACTCCTTCACACCCCCCCCCCCCCCCCCCCCCCCCTGCTTAACATTTGGGACATTTTTTTGGGGGTTGGGAGCGGTCACCTGGTTTTGACAGCTACCCGCTCCCCCACTTCCGGTCAGATCACCATGGTGATCTGAGCTTAAATTCGGCCCCCCTCGTTCCCTTGCAGCTTTCTGTGATATGTTACGGGTCCATGAAAGCTGCGGGACCAATCAAATAGCGCAGTGCAGCTCGTGCATGCACAGTAAGCAGCCAGCTTCCCAGAGTTTGTATTCCGGCGATCAAAGCCCCATGAAGAAACTAGCTGGGTGATGAGATCGCTGGTTCCTGGGGTAGGTGAGCATCCTATTAAAAGTCAGCAACTACAGTTTTTGTAGCTGGTAGCCCCTGGGTCTGACAGACTATGTTCGCTGGCCACCCATGATCGCAGTAAAAAGAGGCAGAACAGGGACCTGCCTATGTACCTATGTAAACAAGGCGGATTCCCGTTCTGAGAGAGAGACAGACAAAGAGATCATTGATCTAGTGATCAGGAACAGCAATCTCTCTACTTCCCGTCAGTCCGTCCCCCTGACAGATAAAGCACCTCCCTAGAAAACCCCAGACTAAAGAAGGCATAGCAAGCTGTCTTTGAAATAAGATCGATAAGGCTGAGACTTGGCCCTTAAAAGTACTCGGGGCTAATTTCATCTCTATGCCTATTTGTAGAAAGGCAAGAATTTGGCCTATGATAGATCTCCGTGGGTGTCAACTCTTGGATTCACACCAGGAAACATAAGCCGCCCAGACTCTATAATATATAGTTCTGGAAGCTGGTTTCCTTGCATTAATCAAAGTAGAGATAACGGACCCTGAAAGCCCACATTTCCTCAGAATGTGGGTTTCAATAGTCAAACCATTAAATTTAGCGCTCGTAAAGTAGGATGGAATATCGGCCCCTGTGAGAGCAGGTCTGGCCTTAGTGGAAGGGACCATGGATCCTCCACTACCATCTTTACGATTTCTGCATACCATGACCTTCTGGGCCATGCTGGTGCTGCCAGAATTACCGTTTTTCTTTCCAGCTTGATCCTGAAAAGAAGTCGAGGCAGAAATTGAATAAAAGGGAAATGCATAGATCAGAGAGAACTGATCCCACGGTAACACCAACGCATCTGTTCTGCATGCGACTGGATACTTTGTTCTGGACACAAGATTAACTAACTTTATGTTGAACTGGACGCTAGAAGATCTAAGTCCGGAGTACCCCATCTTTGACAAACAGCCCAAACACGTCGTGGTGAAGAAACCATTCCCCTGGGAATAATCTGCTGGCGACGTAAGTAATCCGCATGCCAATCTTCTATTCCGAGAATGAAGACTGCCGATAGGCACGGAATATTTCTTTCTGCCCAAGTTAGAATATGGTTCACCTCTCTCTGTGCCGAGAGACTCTTGGTGCCCCCTTGGTGATTGATATAGGCCACAGCATTGACGGATTGGATCCTGACAGGACAATCCCTTAACCTGGAAGTCCAGGTCTTTAGAGCCAGACGCACTGCCCGAATCTCTAGGATGTTGATGGGCAAGGCTCTTTCGGTTCTTGACCACTGTCCTTGGACAGTTGTCTACTTTAGTACTGCTCCCCAGCTTGAAAGGCCGGCATCTGTCGTTACCACTTGTCAGATAACAGGTCTGAAGGATTTTCCTTTCAGCAGATCCTGGTTAGTAACCAGCAATTGAGGCTTTGAGACACCCTTGAGGACAGCCGTATTGGCAAGTCCAAAAGCTTGGTTAGTCTTGTTAGCAGATAGAATACTGTTTTGTAACAGTCTCGAATGGAACTGGGCATAGGGAACTGCATCGAATGAAGCCACCATCCTTTCTAACAACCTCATGCAAAGGTGAATGGAGGGATCTCCTTTTAACCTGACCATCCACACCAACTCTGTTATGGAGTTATCTTTTGCCTGGGAAAGAACACACCCTTTTCTGGGCTGTATCTATGATCAGACCCAAATACTCCAGCTTTTTTTTTTAGCTGTTTTAACCGCTTCCCGACCAGCTCCTGTAGATATACGTCGGCAGAATGGCACGACTGTGCAAAGTAACGTACCCGTACGTTACTCTGAATTTGCCACCGTGTGCACGCGCCTGCCGCGAGCTCCGTGAGTAGGGTCCCGATCGCTGCAGGGATACCTGCGATCACCTCACGGAGAGGACGAAAGGGGAGATGCTGATGTAAACAAGCATCTCCCCGTTCTGCCTAGTGACAGTGTCACTGATCTCTGCTCCCTGTCATCGGGAGCAGAGATCAGTGACGTGTCACACACAGCCCATCCCCCTACAGTTAGAACATCCCTAGTACTGACTTAACCCCTCCCCGCCCCCTAGTGGTTAACCCCTTCACTGCCAGTGACATTTTCACAGGAATCAGTGCGTTTTTTTATAGCATTGATTGCTGTATAAATGACAATGGTCCCAAAAATGTGTCAAAAATGTCCGACATGTCCACCATGTCGCAGTCACAATATAAATCGCTGAACGCCACCATTAGTAGTAAAAAAAAAATAAAAAAAAAAAAAATAATTATTAATAAAAATGCCATAAAACTAACCCCTATTTTGTAAACGCTATAACTTTTGCGCAAACCAATCAAACGCTTATTGCGATTTTTTTTTTACCAAAAATATGTAGAAGAAGAATACATATCGGCCTAAACTGAGGAAAAAAAATGTTTTTTTTTTTTTTTTTATATTTTTGGGGGATATTTATTATAGCAAAAAGTAAAAATGCGTTTTTTTTCCAAAATTGTCGCTTTTTTTGTTTATAGCGCAAAAAATAAAAACCACAGAGGTGATCAAATACCACCAAAAGAAAGCTCTATTTGTGGGAAAAAAGAACGTCGATTTTGTTTGGGAGCCACGTCGCACGACCGCGCAATTGTCAGTTAAAGGGATGCAGTGCCGAATCACAAAAAACGCACTGGTCAAGAAGGGGGTAAATTCTTCCGGGGCTGAAGTGGTTAAGGGAGACTTAACTAGGTTGAGAACGCAACCCAGACTTTTCCAGGTAACTGGTTGTAATGCGTACACCTTACTTCAAACACAGATTGGTCTATTAGCAATAGATCTTCTAGGTATGCCAAGACTGTTTAAGTCCGGTGCCCTAGACCTGGCTAGAGGTGGGGCTAGCACTTTTGTGAACACTCGGGGCGCTGTAGCTGGCCCGAAGGGCAAGGCTACAAACTGAAATGCTGCTGTTCTACTTCGAACTGCAGAAACCTTTGGTGAGGGGAAATATCTAGACATGCAGATATGCATCCCAGATGCCGATAGGCGCTAGAAGTTTTCCTCCTTGTAGGATAGCAACTATTGACCTGATCGATTCCCTAGAAAGGAGAGGATATTCAGGACTGATTTAGATTCTTTTAGATCTAGAATGGATCTGTTGAATTTCTGCATGGATCTGTACAGGAAACGCATGAAAAAGGCAGTGAAGGTTTTAAGGAACCAAACAAATAACAGATCAGCTGACTCTACTAGGAGGTAGCTTGAAAGTGGCATGAATCATCTCTGTAAGAGATTTGTACCAGCAATTTCTCAGATTGCAAGGCTGAAAAATGGTTTAACTCCAGTTGTCTCCTCCGCAGAGGAGTAATCGGTTTGACTTTCTTTCCTGATCACCTGAGGGTAACCCTTCATCCTCTACCCACTGTTCCCTTGATAAGGGATCTAGGTGGGGGAGGGGGATCTAACACGCTTCCTATCCTTGGATAGTGGATGCGGTTAAAGTCGCTAATTTTTCTTCTAGACCATGCAGGGCGGAGGAAAAACGCATTTTCAATCATGTATAGAGGGGCTGAATGTTTTTCTCCTCTAGAGTCTGACGGTGGAGGCCGTCGCCACTGCCTAGAGGCAGCTGCCCCTGGCGCAGGGGAACGAGTCCGTTTTAAATAAAAGGACGTTTATACCTTCTTTTTGGGCAAAAGAATACCTTTCCTGCTAGAAATCATTTGGATGTATTTGACCAAATTCTCCCCAAATAGTCGCTCCCCATGAAAGGGGAAAGAAGTTTTTTGCAAGATGCTTAGGTTTACCAACCCCTTAACCACAGGGTCCTACTCATGTGTAGTAGCACAAGCGCAAAGCGGAACGCTAGGTGGATAGAGTCCCTTTATGGCATCTATGGCAAAACATAGCGCCCTTGGTAGTTTGGCTAGTCATGGGCCTGTTGTGCAGGGACCTCACTAAGGGCCTCTTGAACTGGTCCTTGCTGAAAGGTGCCTGTTGCAGCGATTGCAGGCTGAGAACAGTACCTGCCAGGAAAAAGAGAATTTTAACAAAAAAAAACGACTTCTTATCTTTAAGCATTTGTGCATTGTCTACTGGACAAGTTATGCTGGAAATCGCAGCACCTATTGCTGGTACTTTCCATCTTTTGTGAATTTCTCCTCCATGGGATAGAGAACTGAAAAACTCTTTGGAGGGAAAAAATGCTTATTCGGATGATCCCATTCGGCATAAAAAAGCTTTTCTAGTAATGTATGAAAAATCTGAAAGGTTTTAAAGAACCCAAGGAAGGGACCAAACTTTCAGCTGACTCTTAAGGGTAGCATGAAAGTGGCATGAACCAACTCCGTAAGAGTTTGTACCATCAATCTCTCAGATTGCAAGGTTGCATAAGGTTCATCAATTGTTTCCTCCGCAGTGGAAAAATTGGCTTATTTTTCTACGTGATCGCCTGAGGGCAATACCTCATCCTGTGCCCACTTTTCCCTTGTAAAGGGTTTGAGGTGGGGAAGGGGGATCTAGCACGCTTCCTATCCCCTTGGATGGAAGATGCGATTAAAGCCGCTAATCTTCCTTCTAAGCCTTGCAAGGCAGAGGAAAATGCATCTTCAGTCACGTATACAGGAACTGAAGTGTGAAAAGCAGTTGCACCACCAATCGGTTCCAAAGACTCACCCTGGCTTGCCATGTCATGCATCTCCGGAGAGGATGACAGTGTGGGGGCATAACTGGAGTTCCAAGTGCCTGGGGGGTGGAACTTTTGGTGCCTTAGTAGTAACCTTGAAAGCCATAGTGCTAAGCACAAAAGCAGAGGTACTCTAAGAACTGTTCTATTTACTGAGCAATAGTAGTAAAAACAATGACAGAATAGATTAAACTAATGCTAAACAATGTCTTTTCCTGTACTGACAATGCCTGTGTAAACCCCTCACATGCTCCAGCGTTCCTGTGTCCTGTGACAGCCTTGCTTCAGCTGTTCTGGTAAACAGCTTTGTGTTCTCAGAGTGTTAGCTTTAAAGCCCCTCGGGTGTGAACCCGATTGTTTGTTCGCTGTATGCTTTCTTAGGACGCTGAGTCCGCACACGGCGCCATTGTTTATGCCACGTCCCTTGCCCGAACCTCCCTCCCCCTTCAATGAAAATTGTCAGCCTCGTGCGCAAGCGAACGGCTTCGGACACAGCCAGGAGGAGAAGAGGCTGCGGTCGCCATGTGGCGTGTCTCCTGATCACCCCCTCGCTTTACACTTTATTGCAAGTAAATGCTTTTTTAGCTGAAAACGCCATCCCGCACCCCAAGGGGGGGGGGGTTGGGCGCACTCAGCAGTTTAGCTTTTTAGTGTTTATCACACTGTTTTATAAGCATGTATAATACTGTTATAAATTAATGTACATAGTACCTGTACCCCCAGCCACTCAGTTTCCCCAATTGGGGGGAGAGGAGAACCCCCCTCCAGCTGCAAGAAAACACGCTTGTTTGTAGCACAGATTCAACAGGGTACACACATTCTTACTCCCTCTAGAGGAGTCTTAAGGCATTACAACATATGTTAAAAGAAAAGTCATAGGTGGACTTTGCAGTTCCTAAGCTTTTCTCCTACCTTTTCCTCGCTGCAGGATACTGCTGTAAACAGACAGATCCAAATTTCACCCATGACGGCGGGCAGCGTAGTTAAACCATCAAAGACCGGGTCCCTTTTAATAGGGGTTCCACTCCTTTGGACCTGTATAGCACCCCTCAGGACAACTTTAGGTAATGTAGCAAGACCAAAAAGAGCCCTGGTTCCTAGGGTCCAGCTCTCAAAGAGAAGAGTTACAGGCAAAACCTCGTTCTTCTATGCGAGGCCCGGGTACCAACCTGTGGCCGCAGTGGCATGGATGGATCCAGTTGTGGAGGCTTTTTAAATCCAGCATTGATCCCTCCTGGAGCTCCTCAGAGCACATCTTCACTCATGACCAACACCTTAGACACTAGCGAAAAAACTGATGTGCTCCTGGAAGGAGGAGGTGTTAAATAGGGGAGTGAACTTCTTTGATTGGGTATACCAGTGTCGAAACCTGAAGGTAGCCCATAACCCATTAATTACTTAAGGCTCTGTGTCCCATGATGTACGATAAAGAAAAAAAAAGGACGTAAATTTAGTTTGGGTACAGTGTTGCACGACCGCGCAATTGTCAATTAAAACGATGCAGTGATGTATTGCAAAAAAAAATGGCCTGGTCATTGAGCAGCCAAATCTTCCGGGGCTGAAGTGGTTTTTGGACTGTGAATTATTTGCACCAGAGCATATATATTTTAACCCTATGAAGTTTACTCTAGCTTGATTGGAATTATTTGATGGTCAATTTTTGCACTATTAAGCACATTGCACTTTTCACATTTGTCAATATTTGTATTTGATGATTTTGCATGAATTTATATCACATGAGCATGTACAGTACTCTTATGTAAGGCACCATACACTTTTCTATAACATTTTTTGACAGAGCCACTTACCCCTCCCCCATCTTACTATACCATTGACAGGTAATATTTGACTAAAAAAAAAAAAAAATGGACCTACTCAGCAGGCAGCATGCTGCATTTAATTTTTCCACTAAGACTGGAGTTCACCTTTAATATTGTTATGTATTCATAAACAAAAAAAAAAAAAACAAACCCTTATATTTCAAAATATAGCCAGTACAATAGTCAGTCTATAGAATAACCTTCTGTAATCCCCTGCACAGTGGATCACAAGAGGAGACAATCAGGTCCTACTGTATTCCACAGTGTTATTAATCTAGCAGTGATAACATGCTGAAAGAAGGAGAGCAAAAGGATGACTTTACCAGTGAGCTGAAAGTCCCTCACTGCCCAATCATGAGCTGTAGAGGAGCATTGACCAAGATCAGGGATGTGAATATATTCTCTGGCAGGGTGCCCAGGTCACAACACAGAATTCTAACTTATGTGTTCAACAAAGTTTATACATTTGTATCTCAAATGTGAATCTACCCCTGTGCTATAGCTCTATTTTAACCACTTATGCCCCGGAAGATTTGGCCCCTTAACCACTTGCCGACCAGCCGCGGCAGTTTTACTGCGGCAGAAAAAAAAATAATAATAATATGCCATAAAACTATCCCCTGTTTTGTAGCCGCTATAACGTTTGCGCAAACCAATCAATATACGCTTATTGCGATATTTTTTTTTACCAAAAATATGTAGAAGAATAAATAAATAATCGGCCTAAACTGAGGAAAATAAATTGTTTTTTTTACATATTTTTGGGGGATATTATAGCAAAAACGAAATCGTGCATTTTTTTCAAAATTGACGCTTTTTTTGTTTATATCGCAAAAAATTAAAATCGCAGGGGAGAACAAATACCACCAAAAGAAAGCTCTATTTGTGGTGAAAAAAAAGGACATCAATTTTGTTTGTGCGTAATGTCGCACGACCACGCAATTCTCAGGTAAAGCAACGCAGTGCCGAATCGCAAAAAGTGCTCTGGTCAGGAAGGTCACCTCTGCGATTTTAATTTTTTGCGCTATAAACAAAAAAAAGACAATTAAAAAAAAAAAAAAATACAATTTTTTTTACTTTTTGCTATAATAAATATCCCCCAATTAAAAAAAAAAAAAAAAAAAAAAAAAAAAAAGATTTCTTCCTCAGTTTATGTATTCTACATTTTTTTTTCCCCTAAAAATATTGCAATAAGCGTATATTGACTGGTTTGCACAAAAGTTATAGCGTCTACAAATAGGGAATAGATTTGTGGCATTTTTATTATTGTTATTTTTTTTTTTTACTAGTAATGGCGGTGACCTGCGATTTTTATCAGGACTGCAATATTGCGGTGGACAGATCGGGCACTTCTGACACTTTTTTGGGACCACTGACATTTATATAGTAATCATTAGCTATTTTTTAGCACTGACTACTGTATAAATGTCATTGGCAGGGAAGGGGATAACATTAAGGGGGGGGGGGGGCGATCAAGGGGTTAAATGCGTTCCCTCAGTGTGTTCTAACTGTAGGGGGGATGGGGCTGCCTGGGGGAGGAGACAGATTGTTGTTCCTAAGCATTAGAAACAACTGATCAGTCTCCTCTCCCCTGACATAACGGAGATCTGTCTATTTACATTGACCTGGTCTTAAAGTGCCTGACGTACAGCTATGACGGCTCGCCCAGGGGAGCCAACATGCCGCAGTATACCTGCGGCGGCAGATCGGGAAGCAGTTAAAGAAGAAAAAAAAACAAAAAACACAAATTCATACCTTGATTTTCCACTGCTATTACTTTCTTCATCACTGTGCCCGTTCATTGTCAAATATTCACAGGTTTAAATGAAATATGTACAAATCCAGGCGTTAATACTTGATCATTAGAATGCTTGTTTGTTAAGAAAAACACTGCTAGAAGAGTGACAATTTCCAGAAAACCTGCAAAAAAAAAAAAATTACAATTATTTTCTGCTGCATAGATCATAAAGTAATACTTTAACAAATTCCAGCAATTCCACACCTAGGAAACTAATGGGTTGTGCTAGATGCAGCTTTACAAAACAATTTCTCATGGCTACGTATTGACACACTGATGCTTACCAGGTCAAAGAGAGAAACCGCTATTAAGTTTTATTCTGCTTTTTTTTTTTTTAAATCGCTTTCTGATTTAGCCTAGGTTTACAGTGATGCGGGTTTGAAATTGTACAAGTTCAGCTGAACTGGCAATGCAGTCCGACTTGAGGCGATTTGAGAAGAGACATCTGTGTGGATTCATGCACAGATGTCTATTGAATTCGCCCCTGAAGTTGCCAAAAGTATTACAGGAAATGTCAAATCGCATACCAAATCCTCCCAATGTGAATGTGGGCTAAAAGTGTCATTAAACCCAAATCATAGACTGTCAATACATGTTCTATTACATTGTGTTCATACTCACTTTACCACTAGAGCATTCATTTTCTGTATACTGCAAAAAAAAAACCTGGTTGATCCTGCTATTTATTGTCCCTCAAGCAACAGTATTTAAATTTAATATAAAAAGAATCTGAGAACTTTATTTTTCCACCTTTAATGTGACCTATAAACTGAGCAACTCAGTTTAAATACAAAACTGAAATCTTTTAAAAACTAAAATAATGTGGTTGCATAAGTGTGCACACCCTCTTATAACTAGGGATGTAGCTGTGTTCAGAATACAGCAATCACATTCAAACTCATGTTAAATAGTAGTCAGTACACACCTGCCATCATTTATTTATGTTTCCAAATAACCCCAAATAAAGTCCAGCTGTTCTAGTAGGCCTTTTCTGACATTTTCTTAGTCGCATCCTACAGCCAAAGAGATTGTCCGCAGACAACTTCCAAAGCATCAGAGGGATCTCATTGTTAAAGGGTATCAGTCAGGAGAAGGGTACAAAAGAATTTCCAAGGCGTTAGATATACCATGGAACACAGTGAAGACAGTCATCATCAAGTGGAGAAAATATGGCACAACAGTGACATTACCAAGAACTGAACGTCCCTCCAAAACTGATGAAAAGACAAGAAGAAAACTGGTCAGGGAGACTGCCAAGAGACCTACAGCAACATTAAAGGAGCTGCAGGAATATCTGGCAAGTACTGGCTGTGTGGTACATGAGACAACAATCACCTGTATTCTTCATATGTCTGGGCTATGGGGTAGAGTGTTTTTTCTTACAAAGAAAAACATCCAAGCCTGGATACATTTTTCAAAAACACATCTGAAGTCTCCCAAAAGCATGCGGGAAAACGTGTTATGGTCTGATAAAACCAAGGTTGAACTTTTTGGCCATAATTCCAAAAGATATGTTTGGCGTAAAAACACCATCGTACCCACAATGAAGCAAGGTGGTGGCAACATCATGCTTTGAGCTGTTTTTCTTCAGCTGGAACAGGGGCCTTAGTCAAGGTAGAGGGAATTATGGACAGTTCCAAATACCGGTCAATATTGGCAAAAAACCTTCAGACTTCTGCTAGAAAGCTGAACATGAAGAGGAACTTCATCTTTCAGCATGACAACGACCCAAAGCATACATCCAAATCAACAAACGAATGGCTTCACCAGAAGAAAATTTAAGTTTTGGAATGGCACAGCCAGAGCCCAGACCTGAATCAGATTGAAAATCTGTAGGGTGATCTCAAGAGGGCTTTGCACAGGAGATGCCCTTGCAAACTGACAGATTTGGAGGGTTTTTGCAAAGAAGAGTGGACAAAATTTGCCAAATCAAGATGTCCCATGCTGATAGACGCATACCCAAAAAGACTGAGTGCTGCAATAAAATCAAAAGGTACCTCAACAAAGTATTAGTTTAAAGGTGTGCACACTTATGCAACCATATTATTTTAGTTTATTTTTACTTCCCTCCACCTAAAAGATTTCAGGTTTGTTGTACCGTTTATATAGGTCACATTAACCTCCCTGGCGGTAATCTCAAGTCTGGCTCAGAGTGAATTTTCATTCCCAAAAGCGGTAACCCCGAACCACACTCGGGATTGCGATGCAGTAACCTGGGAAAGTTACTTACCTTGTCCCCAGGATCCTTCGATGTTCTCCCACTGTGTGCGCGGGCTGTGTCCTCTGACCGATGTACTGTGTGCTGGGCTCCGTTCCCTGCGAGCGTCGCGACGCATGGGGACAGACCCCGGCACCAAATTCAAAAAGCGCTATAAAAACAAAACATACAGTACACTGTAATCTACAGATTACATTACTGTATCAAATTATTTCACATCCCTTTTGTCCCTAATGTTTTGTCCAGTGCCCTGCATGCAGTTTTATATTATATATACTGCTCTTTCTGCCTGGAAACGTGAGATTCTCCATGGCAACCAAAAAGCGTCCCTTTACGTCAAAAGCGATTTTAGACCAGCTAGAAAACAGCGATCGTAAATTAGAAACACTTGCAGAATTGAGCGATAGTAATTCGTGGGGAAATTCATCAAACACTGAAAGTAACGACAGCGACAATTCTGCAACTGAGCAAACTTCAGTGATTTGATTACATTTAATAATAAAATTATATTATTTGTTATAATTATAGTTATTATAATTTATGATTTCGTGGTTCAACCTTTATCATACCCGGAATGTATACTAGACTCTTGTTTGGACAGATTTAAGTTATTCCTAAGAATTACAGGCCTGTAGACGGCAAAATTTTCCTGCGAAACAAATGTACCGCTTTGAGACGCAAATATCTGACAATCATACCACCAGGGAGGTTAAAAGATGGAAAAAGTTCTGAAATGATTTACCTTGGTCTTATTTTTTTACATCACAGAAAACTGACATTTAAACAGGGGTGTGTAGACTTTTTATCTCCATTGTACAGTAGAGCTGCACGAATAATCGTTAAGAATCGAGATCGCGATTCTTTCCCCCTCACGATCTTAAAGCATTTTCCCGAATTCTATGCAGAGTTCTCTGCTCAAGCTGACAGCTGTCAAAAACAAACAAAAAAAAAAAAAAAAACACACACAGGCAGTCTGCCAAGTTTCACAACATTCCTCAGCCCTGAGCCAACTATAAACATTGTAACATTTGTTCTTTAGATCATAGGGCTCTTTCACACATGCGGACCGTTCAGATCTGCCTTTCCGTTTTTTCAGCGGATCTGAAAGGTCGCTCCATACATCTCTGTGGAGCGACGGATGTCAGCGGTGACATGTCCGCTGACATCCGATCCACAAAATCCAGACATATTGAAACTCTATTTTCCAGCCGTCTGGCGGATCGGATGAAAACGGACAGGCGGTCTGTAATCATCCGATCCCCCATAGAGGACAGCAGAGATCTGACAGGTCCGTCCCTGCACAGCGTGCACAGACAGACTTGTCATCTGCCGGCTCAGCGGGGATCAACGGAGCGATCCCTGCTGAGCAAGCGGATGGCTGAATACGGATCCGCAAGTGTGAAAGAGCCCAAAGGAATAAACTTGGTCTGTAAATGAGGGAAGTTTAACCACTTGAAGACTAAACCTTTTTCTGACACTTGTTGGTTTCAATTTAAAAATCATTATTTTTGCTAGATTACTTAGAACCCCCAAACATTATATACGTTTTTTAGCAGAGACCCTAGAGAATAAAATGGTGGTCACTGCAATATTTTATGTCACAGTGTATTTGCGCAACAGTCTTTCAAATGCAATATTTTGGGAAAAACATACACTTTAATATATTAAAAAAAACTCATCAGTAAAGTTAGCCCAATTTTTTTGTATAATGTGAAAGATGTTACGCCATGAGAATTGTGATCTTTAGTCTAAGCAAAAAAAATTGTGAATCTCATTTTTCCCAGAATCGTGCAGCTCTACTGTACAGTATCTTCCAATAACATGGTCCGACAAAGGCCTGGTAAGATCAGGGCCTCTTTCACACTTGCAAGACTTGTCCTACGACTTGGGACTGTAAAGTCGCACGACAAGTCGTTCCCCATGATTTCCAATGACTACCATTCATATTAGTACAACTTCAAGTCATGCCGACTTCAAAGTAGTCCCTGCAGTACTTTGGTCTGACTTTGATATGAGTTACACAGGCATTCCCTGAAATCGTAGCAAAAATTGTGTCACAATTGCAGCTGCGAAGTCACAGCAAAAATCGGGCAAGTTTGAAGTTACAGTAGTGTGAAAGGGGCCTAAAGGAGAAGTTCAGCCTGAGTTTTTTTAGGGTGGGCTTCTCCTATGGGTCACAGGAGTGCAATTCATTTTGCACTCCTGTGACCCGTTTTCAGCGGAGAGCGGTCTGAAGTCCACTCTCCGCTGACGTCACTGCAATCAGTCGAGGCAGCGCGTCATCCCAACTTCAGAAGTCCGGATCTGCCAGCTGCCTTGACTGATGGCAATCTCAGCGAGCTGCCAAGATGGCCGCTCCCCGCCTCAGCGCTCCAATGAGTGTGGAGGAACAGTGCAGGAGAGATGCCGACTGACAGTAAGCATCTCTACGCTTGGGGAGGAGTGAGAACCGAGTCATTGGCGATGTTCGGTGGCTCGGTTCTCAGTGCAGACACACTGGGGGACAGCTGCAGCATCTACCTAGGTAAGTATAACTCTTAAAAAAAGGAAACATACTTCTCTTTTAAAAGACCGGCAAACAAAAGGTAGGTCATGCCGACTTGGGAAACTGTTCTAAAAACAGGCTCATTGAGTAGGCAAGTGGATACTAGAGTTGTCCCGATACCACTTTTTTAGGACCGAGTACAAGTACCAATACTTTTTTTCAAGTACTCGCCGATATCGATTACCGATACTTTTTTTTTTTTTTTTTAATGTCACGTGACAGTGTTTTTTTTTTTTTTTTTTTTAACAATGCTTTCTTTTTTTTCTTTTTTTTGGGGGGGGGGGGTGAACGGTGTGTTTATTTACATTTTTATTATTTTTTACAATAATATTTTTTTTTATTATTTATTGCAATATGTGTTTTTTTTTTTTTAATCAGCCCTGTTGGGGGACAGAGAAAGAGACAGAGGATAGACATTTTCCAGTCCCTTTCTCTGCAGCCTCAGCTGCACTGAGAACGAATGGAGAAAAGACAACGGCTCCTCTCCATTCATAAACGGAGACATCGTAATCACAGGAGATTACAATGTTTCAGTTATGTGAATGGACAGAGTCAGCTGACTGTCCATTTACAAAGGAAGGAGGAGGACATGGAGGGGGACATGGAGGGGGACATGGAGGGGGACAGAGGAGGACAGCGGGTTATAGCCAAATTTAACCTTTAGCACAACATGCCTTCCCACTACTCTACATAATGTAATAAAGATGAGAAGGAAGGTGGTGTTTGTTGCCCAAAACAGAATAGCAGGCTATGTCAACAATGCTCCTCCTCCATAGAAACAGTGCAGTGAGGGGATAGGATGCGGGTTACTGGCAAATCTCCAGGTACAAAAGTGAACCCTTCCCGCCGATGCCTATATGTGTCCTCATTGAAGTGGATCATCATCAGTGAGACTGAATGCCACACAGCACAGAGGCCTCTCATCAAGAGCCCTGGTACTTGTACTAAGAATGCTGGTTCCCAGTCACCTGATCGCTGTGATAACCTCTAAGTGGCTATCGCAGTGATCAATCACGGTGCAGCCTGCTCATGTGTTTTTTTTCCCTCTTCTGAAGAAAGAGAAAAATACATTGCATCTTTCTCTCCATGCAGGGGAGAAAGATATAAACAAATGATTGTAGGATACTAAAGCGCTGACGTGGATAAACTCAATGCTGATACTTAATATTTAACAAGAGATGGCCAAATAATATAGCTGCAACGAAATGAGTGATTGGATCAGTAAATAATTTAAGTGGTTAATTGCGCTATTATCCTCTTATTACTACATCAATGTGAATACTTAAATCAGTGATTGGCTAAATCAATCCTCCTAATTAATAATATATCATGTATGAACACCTCAAAGTGATCTAAGAAATCTTAAAATTACTGAAAATTGAATACAATTGCCAAAATTAAAATTACCCCACCATCATAAACGTGAATAAATAAATGAATTAAGACTATTAACATAAAATGCTCAAAATTATATCTGCTGAGTTATATAAAAGTGTGAATATATTCAGTGCCAATTTTGCTAAAAATATATCATAAACTTGAATCAATATATAAACAGGTGACTGAATAAGTGAAAAAATCATCAGCATATAGTGCTCAGAATCCATCTAGTATTTTGTGCATATAATGAGTTCAATCAGTGCCGGTTTCAATGTAACAAAATGTGAATCAATAAATAGTGTCAACAAAAAGTTTTACTTTCACTCCTTCTCTCGTTTCGTTTTACTCGGCTAATCCGCTCATATCCAGGACATGAAAAGATAAAAAAATATACATCCATTGCGCAGAGATCATACCAGTTGAATACTAAGTGTCAGACTACTCAGTTTCACTCACATTTCCAACTCCACACGAACGCATTTACATTGATCAGCTGCACGGAGCTCATCGCTGAGGCTATTCATCCATCGCCACTGCTCACACACTGCAAGTGCTGGGAACGTCACAGGCTCCTCCTCCCTACGCGTTACGTCACAGCCACGTGACTTTTTCAAGGTTGCCGCAGGTGGGATCTCCCATCCTGGGCGGGCATCATATGACGTCCGAGGAGCCGATGCGCTTGCCCGACGGCCGCCGGGCACCCGCGATCGTTTGTGACAGAGCAGGAACAGGGATCTGTGTGTGTAAACACACAGATCCACGTCCTGTCAGGGGAGAGGAGATGGATCGTGTGTTCCTAGTGTATAGGAACACTCCTCTACAAGTACCACCCCCCCCCCCCCGTTAGAACACACAATGAAGGAACAATTAATCCCTTGATCGCCACGTTAACCCCTTCCCTGCCAGTGACATTTACACAGCAATCAGTGCATATTTATAGCTCTGATCGCTGTATAAATGTCAATGGTTTAAAAAAAAGTGTGATCTGTCCGCCGGATAAATAAAAAAGCCATAAGTCAATAACCTATTTTGTAGGTGCTATAACTTTTGCACAAACCAATCAACTAATACTTTTTGCGATTTTTTATTAACCAAAAGTATGTAGAGGAATACATATTGGCCTAGACTGAGGAAATTTTTTTTTTTTCTAAAAATTGGGATATTCTTTATAGCAAAACAGCAAAAAAATTGTGTTTTTTTCAAAATTATCGCTCTTTTTTTGTTTATAGCGCAAAAAATAAAAACCACAGAGATGATCAAATACCACCAAAAGAAAGCAAATTTGTTTGGGTACAACGTTGCAGGACCACGCAATTGTCAGTTAAAGCGACGCAGTGACGTATCGCAAAAAATGGCCCGGGCAGGAAGGGGGTAAATTCCAGGGCTGAAGTGGTTAAAGAAACTTTTTTTTTTTGGGTTAGCACTAACTGAATTTAAAAATTATTTAAAGCGGAGTTCCACCCAAAAGTGAGACTTCCGCTTTAAGCACTCCTCGCCCCCCCTTACATGCCACATTTGGCAAGTAATTTTTTTGTGGGGGGGCGTGCAAGTACCTAGATTGCCTGGCCACAACTCGCGCATGTGCATCCAGCTATGAATGCCCAAACTTGCAATGCCGGCGCCGCAGAGAGGATCAAGGATTCAGACAGGTGCATCGCTAGACCAGGGCTCGACAAACCCCGGGCGCCAGGTCGCATTTGCGACTAGAATTAGCGACCTGGCGCCTGGGGCGGCACAGCTGGGGTGTCCTGTGTCCGTTCGACACCCCCCCCACCTCCCGGCGATCGCGTTGGGCCGCGCCGGTAATTGAGGCCCCGGCTTTGCGGCCTACTGCAGTCCTATGGTTCCTTCTGTAATCGGGCGCCCTCTGGTGGTGGCCGTTGGTATGACAAGACATCCACCAATGCTAATGGAGCTTCCCCTGCCTGTTTTCACTGCCTGCTCATCTCCTTCCCTTTACTTAGAACCCTCAAACATTATATTTTTTATTCTAACACCCTAGAGAATAAAATGGCGGTCATTGCAATACTTTCTGTCACACCGTATTTGCGCAGCGGATTTACAAGCGCACTTTTTTGGGAAAAAATACTTTTTTTAATTAAAAAATAAGAAAACAGTAAAGTTAGCCCAATTTTTTTTATATTGTGAAAGATAATGTTACGCCGAGTAAATTGATTCCCAACATGTCACGCTTCAAAATTGCGCCCGCTCGTGGAATGGCGACAAACTTTTACCCTTTAAAATCTCCATAGGCGACGTTTAAAAAAATTCTACAGGTTGCATGTTTTGAGTTACAGAGGAGGTCCAGGACTAGGATTATTGCTCTCGCTTTAACGATCGTGGCGATACCTCACGTGTGGTTTGAACACCACTTTCATATGCGGGCGCTACTCACATATGCGTTTTGCTTCTGCAAACGAGCTCGGAGGGACAGGGCGCGTTTACAAAAATTTTTTTTTTTTCTTATATATTTTACTTTTTATTTTGTATTTTTACACTGTTTAAAAAAAAAAAAAAAATGGTGTCACTTTTATTTCTATTACAAGGGATGAGGCACATTTAAATTTTTTTTTTTTTCTTATTTTAACTTTTTTTTTCACTGTTCTTTTAAAAAAAAAAAAAAAAAGTCACTTTTATTCCTATTACAAGGAATGTAAAAATCCCTTGTAATAGAAAAAAAACATGACAGGACCTCTTAAATATGAGATCTGGGGGTCAAAAAGACCTCACATCTCATAATTTACACTAAAATGCATTAAAAAAAAAAAAATAAAAAAAAATTGTCATTTGAAAAAAAAAAATAATAAAATGTCCCTTTAAGAGCTATGGGTGGAAGTGACGATTTGACGTCGTTTCCGCCCTGCAATGACTTGGAGATGGGCAGGGCCATCTTCCTCTCACTCGTCTCCATGTCAGGCCAGGGATAGATCCGGATCGCCTCCGCCGTTACCGACGGCCACGGTAAGCGGTGAAGGGCACCGAAGCGCGGCGGTCAGTCTACCTGTCAGTTTTTCAGGCGGACCTGATTGGCTCCTTAGCGGGAATATGGCGGTCTTGTGTCCCTGCATGGCAGGAAATAAAAGCAGTCACATTCGTTCTAGTCGTCTCTGTGTAAATTTAAGATTGGTTAATTTTTATATTGAAAATAAAGCTTTGTCGGTCGTTTAAAAAAAAAAAAAAAAAAAAAAACCTGGCTCCTAACTTTTTTAGCTGGCTCCTAGATTCCAAGCAAATTTGTCAAGCCCTGCGCTAGACTGTGAGACAGGTAAGCATCTGTTTATTAAAAGTCAGCAGCTACACTTAGTAGCTGTTGACTTTTAATAAACTTACAAACGAGTAACGCTTTAAAAACAATATGCATATATTTCAAATGTCTATTGGCCATTTACCTATACTGTAGTTCTCTAATAGGAAGTTGAAAAAAGTAACGGTGAAAGCGCTGCTATGGGGGCCTGTTCCCACCCGTACATCTGGGAAAATACAGGTGCTTTTCTGGTGCATCAATGCACATTTTGGGCCATACAGACTTCAATGGGAGGCACACAAAAACCATGAAAAACCTGCATTGAAAACATTCAAAACAGGTGACAATGCAGATGCCAAGGTGTGAACTAAGCCTATGCCAGTTCATGATAAACCAGAAAAAAAAAATAATTGCACCTCAAAGTTTCAGAAATGTAGAACACCTTCACTACTTGCCTCATACTAGAAATAGAGATTCCTCAAAACTACTAGAGCCACCAGTGTGAAAGCCAGAGCATGACATGCAAATATAAGAACTGTTTGCTGGTTTAAGATCAATGCAAATATGTCTCAAATGCAGGCAGCTGCTTCAATGTAATCCATCAGTTACTAAACACTTGTAAAGCAACTGAAGCACTAATTAGGTAACGTAACTACCTGACCCCCGGAAGATCCCCCCCTCCCCCCATGACCAGGTCATTTCTTGCTTTTTGGCACTGTTACTTTGTTACTTTAACTGACAATTGCGGACAGGTAATGCTGTAGAAAATTAAATTTATATAATTTTTTTCCCCACAAATATAGCTTTCTTTTGGTGCCACTTGATCACAATTGGAGGTTTTTATTTTTTTACGCTATAAAACAAAACAAACAAACAAAAATAAAAAAAAAGGAGGAAAATGAAAATAAATACATTATAATTTTTTTCACTTTCTGCTATAAAACATATCAAATTAAAAAAATGTAATCAATCAAATTTCTTCATAAATTCGGGCCAATATGTGTTCTGCCACATGTTTTCAGTAGAAAAAAAATCCCAATAAGCGTATAATGATTGGTTAGTGTGAAAATTATAGTGTCTACAAACTATGAGAGACACACACACTGGAATTTTTATTTATTGTTTTTTATTCTAGTAATGGCACAATCAGCAACTTGTAGAGGGGCTAATAGTATGGTGGGCAATCTGACAATTTGCAGGAACCAGTGACACAAATACAGTGATCAGTGCTAAAAATATGCACTGTCACTGTACTGACACTGGCTGGGAAGGGGTTAATATCTAGGGCGATGAAATGGTTAAAGTGTGTGCCTAACAGTGATTAGTGCATTCACTGTGTGGTGTTTTTACTAGCGGATCTGTTGTTTTTTTTCTCACTGCTTTGCAGGGAAACAAACAAAAAAAAAAAAAAAAAACAGCACTTCCCCGCTGACCAGACAGAGCTCTATATTGTTTACATTTACAGAGCTCTGTCCCATCATCCTCTTCACCAATCAGCTGATGCCGGCAGTCAATCATTGGCCAGGAACCGCTGATCAGCTTGTGTTGTGACCAATAACAGCACAGCCAACGCGCGCACCTCCTACTCGGAAGTGCTGGATCACGTACTAGATATATGATCCAGCACAGTAGAGCTGCTCTGCCGTTGTACTCCTACATGAGGCGGGAGGCAAGCAGATAACTACTGGATGACCAGTTATACAAAAAACAAAAAAACAATACAGTACTATACTAATGTTAAAAATAGAGCCTGGAAAGTGCAACAGGGTCAAACTGCATGTATTACCATGTAGAAAAAAAAGCATGCAAAACTATCATCTTCAGACTAGTTTATTTGTATTTTATGTTTGTAGGACTGTTTTATGCCAGTCATAAAGTACGTGTTTTGCTACTGAGGTAACAGATTACAGCATCACTTGTGACAATCCTGAGAAGTATTCAAGCCCAACTTACACACATTTACCACAGAGCGAGAAGGTGAGAGAAGTCCTGTCATGTTTTAACTATGGACTGTGACCCCACTGGAGAGATTTCTTCTCATTTTCCCATTTCCTAAAATGGATTATAGTTGTAACTTTTATCAGGATACTCAACAGCATCAACTTAATACATGTAGCTAGAATTTTCATAGGCACTGCATGGATAGATATAACAAATTAAAATCACAATCACATGGCTAATTTTGTATTAATGTCCTAAACCAACGATTTGTGATATTATATTCTCCACATATGAGATAGATCACAAATATCTCTTGCCTCAGAATGGCAGAATGCATGTGGAGTAACCCAATGCATTTCGAACAATTGCCTTCTTTAGGAATACAAATGGTAGATTATCTAGAGCAGTGGTTCCCAACCACAGTCCTCAAGTATCCCCAACGGGCAATGTTTTGGGAACTTCCCTTAGATAAAATAGCTCTTATCCATACCATGTCATGGATTTTGATTTAAAGCAGCTGTGCAAAGTAAAGGAAAACCTGAAACCATGACCTGTTGGAGGGTATTTGAGAACCACTGATCTAGAACATAGTATGCCTTTTTATAAAATACATTCTTAATCAAAACCATTCACTATAGTATTCTTGAATGCATTACTTTCCATGAATCTATAATGCAGAAGAAAGTTCGGGTGAGATTTTTAGGATGTTGGCACATTTGAGCATGTAGCAGAACTGCATGATTAATCGTTTAAAAAAAAAAAAAATAAATAAATTGCAATATCAATTTAACCCCCCCCCCCCATGATCTTAATCAAGCATTTCCACGATTCATGTAACAAGTGCAGAGCAGTTCCCTGCTCACAGCTGTCAAAAAACAAGACGACAAAAAAAAAAAAAAAAAAAAAAAAAAAAAAAAAAAAAAGCAGACAGCAAGAGAGATAAAAAAAAAAAAAAACACACCATCTTTCTGTTCATTTACAGGTCAAAGGGATGAACTTAGGTAAATGAGGTCATTTTAACCACTTAAAGGGGTTGTAAAGGCAGAAGGTTTTTTATCTTAATGCATTAATGCATTCTTACCTGAGGCCCCTTCTCTGTCCAGCGATGTCCACGAGTGTCTCAGCCATCCAAGATTCTCCCTCCTGATTGGCTGAGGCATAGCAGTGGAGCCATTTTGCTGCCGCTGCTGTCAAAGTCAGCTAGCCAACCAGGGGAGAGGGGGGGTGGGGCCAGGTATGGGCTTCATGTCTGAATGGACACAGGGAGTTGCGACTCGGCTGCCCCATAGCAAGCTGCTTGCTGTGGGAGCACTCAACGGGAGGGAGGGGCCAGGAGCACAGAAGAGAGACCAGAAAAGAGGAGGATCAGAGCTGCTCTGTGCAAATCCACTGCAATGGAGCAGGCAAGTATAAAATGTTTGTTATTCTTACTGGGGGAAAAAAAACAAAGACTTTACAGTCATTTTAACCACTTCAATACCGGGCCTATTCTGGGAATTCTCTCCTACATGTAAAAATCATCATTTTTTTGCTAGAAAATTACTCAGAACCCCCAAACATTATATATATATTTTTTTAGCAGACACCCTAGGGCAGGGGTGTCAAACTCAATTTCATTGTGGGCCCGCATCAGCATTATGATTGCCCTCAAAAGGGCCAGTTATATCTGTAAGATTAGATGTCCAGCACATCCCCTCCCCTTACATTAGATGTCAAAAGCCACCCCACCATCAGAAGTTGAGTGCCCCACCCTCTCTAACATCACAGTGCACCCCCCCTTTCCTTATGCTGCTGCTGGGAATAAGCTGGATGCATTGCTTGAAAGCAGAAAGTAAGGGTCTGGAGGAGGACCAGAGGAGGGCTGGAGCTCTCCTGCAGCTGCAGCAGAGGTGCGAGGGCCACATGAAATGGTCTGGAGGGCCGGATTCAGCCCGCGGGGCCTTGTGTTTGACACCTGTGCCCTGGGTAATAAAATGGAGGTCATTGCAACTTTTTATCTCGCACGGTATTTGCGCAATAATTTTTCAAACGCCTTTTTTTTTTTTTTTAACAAAACAGTAAAGTTTGCCCAATTTTTTTGTAGAATGTGAAAGATGATGTTACGCCGAATAAATAGATACCTAACATGTCACGCTTTAAAATTGCGCAGTCATGGAATGGCGCCAAACTTTGGTACTTAAAAATCTCCATAGGCGAAAATTACAGGTTAACAGTTTAGAGTTACAGAGGTGGTCTAGTGCTAGAATTATTGCACACACTCTTAACGCACGCAGCAATACCTCACGTGTGGTTTGAACAGCGTTTACATATGTGGGCAGGACTTGCGTGTGCGTTCGTTTCTGAGTGCCAGCTACCGGGGACAGGGGCGTTTAAAATTTTTTTTTTTTACTTGTTTTTATTTTTACACTTTTACTTTTTTTATCACTTTTATTCCTATTACAAAGAATGTAAACATCCCTTGTAATAAGAATCTATTGTGACAGGTCCTCTTTATGGAGAGATGTGGGGGTCAATAAGACCCCGCATCTCTCCTCCAGGCTGGAAAGCATGAGATCGAGAAAAAAAAAAATTCACCGATCTCATGCTGACAGCTGCGATCGCGGCTTTGTTGACATCCGGGAACCCGGACGTGACGTCATAACGTGGGCCTCCGACGATCATAGAGATGACTGGTGACCATCTGGTCACTGGAAATCTCTGTCGTGATCCGGCGTCAGCCGATTCTTTCTCCGGGCCCCCCGTAGCACAGGAGAGCCCGGAGAAGCACTGGACAGCGGCAGGAGGGGGTGGTGTCCCCTCCTGACGCCTATAAGGACGATCAAGCGGCGGAACTGCCGCTATGATCGTTCTTATCGTGCACAGAATCGCCGGCTGACTAGAATGATATCCGAATGATGCCTGTAGCTACAGGCATCATTCAGATATCCCTGCACAAAGTAGAGGACGTCATTTTACTATGGTCGGTTATTGAAGTGATTAAGGACCCAAATGATTTTTGCCCCTTAATGACCAGGCCATTTTTTGCGATACAGCACTACGTCGCTTTAACTGACAATTGCGTAGTCGTGCGACGTTGTACTCAAACAAAATGTATGTCCTTTTTTTCCCCCCACAAATAGAGCTTTCTTTTGTCTTCATCAGTTTAGGCCGATATGCATTCTTCTACATATTTTTGGTATAAAAATCGCAATCTTGGTTTGCACAAAGGTTATATATAGTGTCTACAAAATGGGAATATATTTGTGGCATTTTTTATTTTATTTATTTTTTTACTAGTAATGATCGGTGATCAACGATTTTTAGCGGAACTGCAACATTGCAGCAGACAGATCGGACACTTTTGGGACCAGTGACATTTATACAGCGATCAGTGCTAAAAATATCCACTGATTACTGTATAAATGTCACTGGCGGGGAAGGAGTTAACACTAGGGCGCGATCAAGGGGTTAAGTGTTCCCTAGGGAGTGTCTCTAACTGTGGGGGCAGTGTATTGACAGGAGGAGACAGATCCCTGTTCCTAATCTCCTCCCCTGACAGAATGGAGATCTGTCCGTTTACATTGACAGATCGCCGTTCTGTCAGGAGCGATCGCGGGTGGCCAGCGGACATTGGCGTGCATTGGCTCCAGTGTCGGGGGCCCGTGCACCCCCTAGTGGTTTTAAAGCGGGCAGCGTACAATGGCGGTGATTCGCCTAGAAGAGCTAACCTGCCGCAGTACAACTGCGGCTGCTGGTCCTTAAGTAGTTAAAAGACTAAGCCTTTTTCTGATACTTGTCGCTTACAAGTTAAAATCAGTATTTTTTGCTAGAAAATTACTTAGAACTCCCAAACATTATATATATATATATATATATATATATATATATATATATATATATATATATATATTTTTTAGCAGAGACCATAGAGAATAAAATGGCAGTAATTGCAATAGTTTGTCATACTGTATTTGCTCAGCGGTCTTATCACTGAGAAAAGAGTGATCAAACACCGCTAATCGCTTGGTTCTCAGAGCTCCCTGAGCAGAAAGCTGGTGATGATCAGTCAGCAGCTCTCTGCTCCCCCCCCCTTTACTCACTGGAGTGCTGGGCTGTGGAGGGGGCGGGAGCAGATGGCTCAGGCTCTCATAAGCTGGCTGGGCCAGGCTCTGTCCAGGTATGTGGGTGGATCCCGACCACATAGTCGCGATCCCTCCTGAGCCTGGACCAGCTCTGTGATATTAGCCGACAGCAGGCTTCAGCCCACCCTTTACTGAAAACGGATCTACAGGGGAAGTACAGCCAAACGAGATGTGGCTGTACTTCTTTAAATTTCAAAACTTGTGAAAAAAAAAAAATATTGTCTGGAGTTTGGCTTTAAACATTAGTGACGCCATCGCAGCCTGGCCATTCAAGTGGTTGAACAGACCGAACCTGAAAGACCAGAAAATGAACGCACCCGTGAGAACAGAAAGCATTGTCTGACAGATCTGCTTAATGTGCTGATATGCAATGTATGCTAGAATATTGTGCTTAGGGGCCCAAGTCACACCTGAGTGATTTGCAGTGCATTTCCAGAGAAGCTTCAATGCAAGGCAACAGATTTCTATATTTTATTGTGCCTGTTCATATCTAAATGATATAATGTTACTCAACGTTCAGAAAAAGTGCAGGAGCTGCTTTGGGACATGATCACACGTTTTAATGTGAGCACCTAAAAATCATACATAACGGTACAGAATAAAAGATCTGAAATGACACGAAAAGGCGCATGGGTAAATTCAAGCTTACTCATACTATACAGAACCTTATGGTGCAAACAGTTTGTGTGGGGCTTCACAAAATAAAAGCGAGAAAGTACAATTACAAAACAAGACAAGAACTTTCTTTTTTATGGAGGATGGGGCCTGCTCCCGTGTGCTTAACCACTTTAATACAGGGCACTCTCCCCCCTTCCTGCCCAGACCAATTTTCAGCTTTCATCGCTGTCGCGCTTTGAATGACAATTGCGCGGTCATGCAACATTGTACACAAACAACATTTTTATAATTTTTTCCCACAAATAGAGCTTTCTTTTGGTGGTATTTGATCATCACTGGGGTTTATTTTGCTAATCAAATAGTGTGCGTCCAGAAGAATGGTGGAACCGCTTAAAGAAGAATTATGGGTTTTGGGTTCTTTCCTCAATCATATTTACCTAGACGGATGCAGGATTGGCCCGATGCTGCATCTGTCCCCTGGCGCCTCTGCACTGAGAGCCGAGCGATCGAACACCGCTGATGGCTCGGTTCGCACAGCTCCCTGAGCAGAGAGCTGCTGTCAATCAGCAGCTCTCCGCTCCTCCACGCTCCATGGAGCGCTGAGCTGTGGAGGGGCAGGGAGCGGCCATCTCAGCGGCTCGCTGAGAGGGGTATCAGTCCAGGCACCTGGCGGATCAAGACTTGCATTGTCGGGATGACGCGGTACCTGGACTGATATCAGTGACGTCAGCAGTGAGCGGACAGAAGTGCAAAACTAACTGCACTCCTGTGACCCTTAGGAGAAACCCAGGCAAACAAGCTTTGGCTGAACTTGTCCTTTAGGGAGGCAAACCAGCCAAACAAATCCCACACCTCGCCGACAGCCTTCTCCCAACATTGTCCATATACAAGTGAACCTGATCTGCCGGCGTCAATAGCAGAAAATCGTGGGCCGCCCATGCATTCCTTGTCAAGTTTAATAGCACTCCAAACGCAGCTCGATGTTTCGATTCGTCGGGCGACAATCGCGGTAAAATCACGCAAACAGAATCGTGGGATGCCTGTTGCCCAACATTCCTCGATTCTGTCTGTGCGAGTTTACTGCGATTGACGCCTGATACGCCAAGATGTGAACGGAGCCTTAAGGCTAGTTCACACCACAAAAACATCCTTCAGATCCATTCCGGATGCATGCGCGTTTTGGACGCATTCCAGTGCGTTTTTGGTGCAGTTCAGCATTTTTTCCCCCCTTTTTTCTGAACCTTAAATGAGGATGTGTGTTCCAGTGCATTTGTGGTGTGTGTTTTACTGCGTTCCAGTACAGTGCAGGAAAAATGCAGCATGTTCTACTATTTTTTCTGGAACTGCAAGCACTGGTGTGAACTATGCCATTGAAAACCATATAACCTACTTTCCATGCGTTTCTGATGCAGAAAAAAAAACACACTGGACTGCATGTGGTGTGAACTGGCCCTTAAAGCACATTACAATGCCTATAGCGTTAATGTGCCTTTCGGAACGCATTGCACAGATGTTCAAGTCATGTCAAGCAGCACTCCCCAAAACACCCGGCAAGATTTTTTTCTTTACAGTGCTAAAATAGGAATTGATCACTTTTGCCGCTTGGCCTACATCTATGTAGCTTCCTGCAGTGTGTAGGGATTTTTTTCATTCAGGAAGGTGCGTTTTTTGGGTTCATAGGCTTCAATGGAAGCACGTGAATAATGCATGTATGTGCGTTTTTGGTAGAGTTTTGTGATTCTAAAGCCTCAAGGTTAATGCATTCTATGCATTAAGGTAAAAATGCTTCTGGGTCACAGACACCCACCTTTATACTTACCTGAGCCCCATCCCGATCCACCGCTGTGCATGAGAGCTGCAGCTCTAATGTGTTTGTCCCTCCTCCACGGGCAATTCAATAGCAGCTCCTGTCAATCAACTCCAGCGATGAGAGGGGGGGGCCAAATCCCACTATCTGTGTCAATGGACGCAGCAGCAGGTCTTGGGAGTGAGGCTGCCCAAGCGCCCCAATAGGGATCGGCTTCCTATTAGAGGCATCATCAAGAAAGGAGAAGCCAAGAGCGCCAGTGGGGAACCTAAGCATAGACAAATTTGTAGCAGGGCGGCACAATGGTGTAGTGGATAGCACTTTCGCCTTGCAGTAAAAAGGGTCGCTGGTTCGATTCCCATTCACGACACCACCTGCCTGGAGTTTGCATGTTCTCCCTGTGCCTGCAAGGGTTTCCTCCGGGTACTCCGGTTTCCTCCCACACTCCAAAGACATGTTGGTAGGTTAATTGGCTTCTGTCTAAATTGGCCCTAGTATATGAATGTGAGTTAGGGACCTTAGATTGTAAGCTCCTTGAGGGTAGCAAGGTGAATGTACAATATATATATGTAAAGCACTGCGTAAACTGATGGCGCTATAGAAGTACCTTAAATAATAAGTTACAAATTTTAACAATTGGGTCTCCTCCTCCAGTAAAAAAAAAAAAAAAAAAATGCATGAACATGCACTGCAAAAACACACCAAAAGACACACGCACAGGTCTAAAATTAGCCGCGAGACCCCATTCACTAGGGGTGCTGAAATTAATCGTTGCATCGATGCATCGCGATTCGGGTGTCCCCGAGGCGGCATCGATGCATAAAACCCCAAAAATCGATGTTTGGTGACGTCATTAGTAGCCCCGCCCCTCCCGGGAAAGCGCTCGAGAAAATTTTTAAACCGTCTTTATTTTAATAAATATATTACAAAGGATGGTGTGCCCCCGCTGTATGTGCTTTTTTAAAAAACAATGTCACTTCATACCGAACTTCGCCAGTATACGATCATGTGACTCCCGGCCCGCCCCGCCCCTCTCCGCTCTTTTCTTCGCTCTCCGCTTCCGCCTCCTGAGTCCTGACGTCAGCGGGGATTTCTCAGTCCCGCCCGCCTCTCTTCTGATACGATAACTATAGTCAGCGGGCGGGACTGAGAATTCCCCGCTGACGTCAGGACTCAGGAGACACGTGAGCGGAGAGCGGAGAGGGAAGAGGAGAGCGGAGAGGGGCGGGACGGCCGGGAGTCACATGATCGTATACCGGCAAAATTTGGTATGAAGTGACATCGTTTTTTAAAAGCACATACAGCGGGGGCACACCATCCTTTGTAATATATTTATTAAAAGAAAGTAATGGGGGGGGGGGGGTCAGTGATGGCTGCGTTTGGCGGGCACAGGTGGCTGTGTTTGGGCACAGGTGGCTGCATTTGGGCACAGGTGGCTGCGTTTGGCGGGCGGGCACTACCCTGTAGTGCACCGGATTAGTGCACTTTTTTAGGGAGTGAGGTTATTTTTAATTCAAAGCGGAGTTCCAGTCAATTTTTTGTTTATTAGAAGTCAGCAGCTACAAAAAAAGTGCATCTTCTGACTTTTAATAAAAAGACACTCACCTGTCCCACAATCCAGCGACGTGGCCACCCAAACCCTCCCTTCTCTCCCCCACCTGTCCACAGCGCTGGCAATACTACTGTGGGCATCCGGCTGTGACAGCTTGCAGCTTCACAGCCGGGTGCGCATGTCTCACTGCGCTGTCCTGCATAGCCGGGCAATCTTTTGGGAACTGTGATGTGTCCTAGAAGATTGCAGGGTGGAAGGGCCACCTAGGCGGCCCAAGCGGAAGTGGGAGCTCGTCGGTAATCGTGATGCATCGCGGAATCGAATCGAATCGTTGACCAGATAATCGTAATCGAATCGTGAGACCAGTGAAGATGCGCAGCCCTACCATTCACACTGCTGCATTTGTGCTTTTTTTGCACATTTTTTATGCAGCAGTACAGGGCAAACAATTCATTTTATTGGGGTTCCCTAGATGCATCAAAAGAAGCCTCAGGACCCTTTCCAGCACTGAGCACTATGCATTTGCTAGCCATTATTGCCCCATGCACACAGGCATAAAAAAATCCACTTTTACAGGTATTCAGCATATTCTGTTACATAAAAAAAGCGCATTTACAAGCGTTTTTTTTTCCATTACAAATCTGAACGCAGCTACATTGCTTTCAACAGAGACTTTCACACAGGTGCTTAAGCATGAACTGCATTCAGATCTGTAACACAAAATCTGTGTCTGAGGACAAATGTTTACAAGCAATACACAAGTATTTAATGATCATTACACAGGAACTTTTGTGCTAGAGAAAAAACACAATAATAAGATCAGTAAAAGATTTACCCTTGTATGAATGTAGCCTAAAAGCATCTAAACGCAGTTTTATGTTAGCCTATATCAAGTGTTTAGAACAGTATTTGAAGTTTTTTGTTTTGGATAGAGTGGAGAGGGATTAAAACGCCTGTCAGTTTTTATTGTTTCTGTGCACCCATTAGGCGGATTCACCCTCTCCATTTGTGCTGTTTACCATTATCATTGAAAGTGAAAGTAAAAGGAAATCCCACATTTTGGGTTGGGATTTTCGCTCACTTCCAGTTTTGGCTACAGGACTGGAAATGAAGGGAAATCTCCCCAATGGCACACAGATGGCAAAAAAAAACTGGTAAGGTTATAAACCTCCCTTACTCTATCTAAAATAAAACAAATATCTTTAGTTCTACTTCAAGAGCTGCATTTAGCGGCATATAAAAAAAAAAAAAAAAAAAAACGTACCAAAGGTGCATTCTGAGAGAAGCTCGTGAGCATATATTACGTGTGTACACATGTAAACAAGCATAAACGTGCGCATATGAACACAAATGTACACCAATGGCCAGAATAAATGAATATTCTGGCCTGTAGGATGCCATATATGTGCACAACCATGACATTAGAGGTAGGGATGCACCGATATTTGACTCGATACCTGGGCAGTCAGGGATGATCAGAGCGGCGGTAGAGGGGGTTACAAGCACCGATCTCCCTGTATAGATTTCAGTAAAGCAGCTCACAGCCGCTGCCGCTCCCCCGGGCTATTGAAATGAATGGGTTTGAACTTGTTGGGTGTTTTTAGAACTGAGGCTTACAGCAGAAAAACGCCCAAAAACACCTAGGTGTGAACAGAGCCTAAGTGCAGTTGAGGCTGCAAAGAAAGGGACTGGGGAATCTTTGTGCTCAGTCCTTTTCCCTGTCTCAAAGGGGAGATGTCAGGGATCTGTTTAGAACCCGGATATCTCACCAAAGCCACTAACAGGGCTGATAAAAAAAAATTGTAATAAACATTTAAAAGTTAAAATTGTAAGAGAAAATTAATAAAAAATAAAAACAAAAAAAACACAAACACTGTCCACTCCCTTTTTTTTTTTTTTTTTTTTGCTAAAAGATTACCTAGAACCCTCACACCTATAATTTTTTTTTTAAGCAGAGGCCCTAGAGAAAAAAAAATGGCAGATTTGCTTGGAGGTTTTTCAAACGTATTTTTTTGGGGGGAAAATACACACTTTAGTGAATTGTAATGCACAAAAACACAATGTAACACCCAATTGTTTGGTAAAGTATAAAAGATGGATGTCATGTCGAGTAAAAAGATACCAAACATGTCACGCTTTAAAACTGTGCACGCTTATGGAACACCACCAAACTACAGTACCTAAAAATCTCCATATGCAATGCTTTATAAGCCTTTATAGGTTACCAGTTTAGTGTTACACAGGAGGTCTGGAGCAAGAATTATTGCTCTCACTATAATGTCCACGACGATACCTCACATGTGTGCTGCAAATACAGTTTTCATGTGTGACCTACCTATATGTTTGTCTTTACGCGTGAGCACAGGGGGAAGGGCCGCTTTAAAAAATGTTTTCTTATTTACTTTTTCTATTTTTACTCTGTCTCTTTACATTTTTTTATCAACTTTATTGCTATCACAAGGGATGAACATCCCTTGTGATAGCATGGGCAGTGACAGGTACCCTTTACTGAGACATCTGAGTCTATTAGACCCCAAATCTCTACTTTGCCCTTAAAAGCATCTGATCAAACTCAGATCGGTTTGATCAGATGCTTTCACAGGCCAGTAATGGCCTATTTACATTAGACCGAAAACGGAAGTGACAAAATACTCACTGCTTCTGGTTTCTTAGACCATAGAGATGATCAGGAACGTTCGGGTCCTCGGTCATCTCTATGGTAAGCTGGTCATCTTTATGGTAAGCCATCTTCTGGTCCTTGGTCATCTCTATGGTAAGCGGGAAGTGACAAAATACTCATTGCTTCTGGTTTCTTAGACCATAGAGATGATCAGGGATGTTATGGTCCTCGGTCATCTCTATGGTAAGCCCTCAGAAATGCCACCTTCAGGCCCGGGCCCCACAGAGGAACAGAAGAGCATGGGAAGGTTGCAGGACAGGGACCCCTTACGCCACATGTAAAAGCTGTCTTTTTAGTAGCTAGGATAGCCTTTACATAAAAAAGGAGCTAAACCTGCAGGGAAAAAAAAAAACCCCTGTACTGGGTCAGGACTGCAGCAGTCGCCATGGCCCCAGCATAACCCCTTCAACCAGAAGATGTACGGGAGCTTCTTCTGAGGGAAGTTGGTAAATTCATACGCCTATGTGCATGATGCCTTATAATTAGGCCACGTTCACACCTCAGCATTCCAGAACAGAGAGAAAATCACAGCAAAATGCTTGCGGTGCTGTTAATTCCTAATAGTACCCCAAATGTGGGTGGCAAACTGCGCTTGGCCCCCAAAAAAGGTACATGAGCTACAGTGGCGTGTTTGTCAGGCGTAGGGCAGCCCATTCAGGTGAGCGAGTCGTCCTACGCTGTCACTTGGGTGCTGACGCATTCCAAACTGCGAGTGTTCCCAGAAGGCGCAGGTGTGAACGCAGTCTTACGGTCACATGGCTGACGTATGGGGCGAGCGATGTGGACGGGGGGCGAGCGATTTGGACGGTTTATATTCTAAGTGTCAGACATTGGTGAGATGGGGGGGCACACACAGGGGGATATGCCCAGGGATGGGAAGCCATAGAGTGGGTAAGCCCCGGGGGGGTGTTTGGTTCCCGCTAGGCCTGGGGATGGTGGAAGAAGCCTCGGCCTCTCCTGTTCCATCATACGGGCCGCCCTCACCTCGTAGTGTGGGCAGCTGTAAGACAGAGCGGCGGGTCTGGCCGTGCCCGCTCCTTTCTGTGTCCCTCCTCCCCGCACATTCCTCTTACCCTGTTCTGTGCGCTCGGCTCACATAGAGGCCTGGCTGTGTGCGTGCGGCCCGGGGCCTGCGCCTCCTTCCGGCTCCCCCTCCTATCCCCGCTCAAGGAGACTTCTATCGTGCCTTTGTTTACAGTAGCGCCGGAGCAGGCCGGCCTCGCGCTGCCTTTCCTCAACACCGACCGGAGCCCCGGGGAAGGTGAACGCCCCTCCCGCCGCTGGCTGCCTCACGGTGACTCGATATCCCCCTCGGCCACCAAGTAGCTCCTTATCTCCAGGCAGCCGCCATGACGCCGCCGAGCTCCTCAGAAACTCCTCACGATGGATGGAAACCCCGGGCGTGACGTCACGGCAGCGCTGCAGAGCGCGTAACTCGGGCCGTAGAATCAGACGAAAGCATCGAGCCCCGCCTCCTTCCCCCACAACACTCAGCAAGCGTAACTGGGGGGCGTGGTCGCTCGGGTTTCGGCCCCACCCACGCAGCGGCGGGAGCGTGCTGGTGAGGTAGGGAAGGCGGGGCTTTGAGGCCAGTCCTAGAAAGTGAGGCGCTCTGCATACTTCCGCTGTGTGCGCGCTGGGCTGTGAGGATGGAAGCTGCCTGCCGGAAGTGGCTGCTGTCGGTGAAATTGTTAGAGGTTCAGGGCGGTATGCAGGTGTAGTCTGCTGCTGTGTTCTCGGCAGTGCTTGTGAGTCACGTTGTGTTCGCTGCCTCTCTACATGGGAGTCGTGGGGCGCTTGTGAGGGGAGGGCCGTGCACAGTTTAACGGTTAGCTCTTGTGTTTTATAGCACTGGGGACCCTGGTGTGAGTCTCGGATAGAACACAGTCTGCATGAGGAGGGCTGCTGCTCGGTGTGCTACGTTCCTTCCCTCCATGCTCTGAGCTCCTTCTACTGTTTTCAAAATTAGAGTAGCTGTGCATAGTAACCAATCAGCTTTTAGCTTGTTCAGGTAAAGACTAAAGCCGGGTACACACGATCAGATTTTTGGACGAACGTTTGTCCGTGGGTTTTTTTTTTTTTTTTTTTTTGTAGCATGCTAATCTTATATTAAAAGTGAAAAGATTACTAAAATATATGAAAATTCTTGTATGACAGAATACAACTTCAGAAGTGATGTAGTTGAATAGTTTTTGTATGTATTCTTTTGTTTCTGAGCATGCCTTGTCTTCCTCCTTAGGGTTTTTTTTTTCCCCCGGATGAAAACTGTCAATTATGCAAAAAATCGGACGTTTGTGTTCACATATGACAAAGATTTTAGAGCCTGCACTTCCAGTTTTAGTCGTGCGAAAATTTGGAATCGGCTGTGGAAAGTACCATACCAATGATCAGAAAATCGGCAGCCCGTTCATGTGAAATTATTACTTTCAATATTCTGATCTTGTGTACAAGCCTTAAAGTGGAGTTCCACCCAAAAGTGGGACTTCTGCTTTTAAAGCGGTTGTATAACCTTTTTTTTCACTTTGACCTACAGGTAAGCCTATAATGAGGCTTACCTGTAGGTAAAAAGAATATCTCCTAAACCTGTATGGTTTAGGAGATATTCCCTTTGCATGCAGCCACTGACTTCAGCGGCGCATGCACTCTGAGTTTCCTGGCTGAAAGATCCGGCAGACGCCGGAAAGAAGTTTCCTGTGCGCTTGCGCGGGAGTGACGATATCGCGGCTCCGGCCACTCAGACGAGCCGGGATACCCGGAAGACACGCCAAGGGAAAATGTCTGCTCCCTCGGCATGGTCCAAGATCACCTGCCGTCGCCTCGTTCTAAGGTATTTCATAATGAGCTAGTATGCGGTGCATACTAGCTCGTTATGCCTTTTGCCTTACAGGTTTAAAAAAAAAATCTGCGGGTTTACTACCGCTTAAGCACTCCTCACCCTCTTACATGCCAAATGTGGCATGTAATTTATTTGGGGGGGTACCTGGTTTTGACAGGTACTTCCATCGATTGGCCGCCTAGGCGGCGACTCCTCTCCCCCTAGGCGGTCCCTCTCTCGCTGCAATCTTCTGGGACACGTCACAGGTCCCAGAAGATTGCCTGTCCGCTAGGAGAGCGCAGCGTGACTCAAAAAAAATAAAGTCAGCAGCTACACATAATATAGCTGCCGGGGGTGCGCATCTTCACTGGTATTACGATTATCCTGTCTGTGATTTGATTTCACGATTACTGCGCATCAGTTGGTATCCAAAAATTTAAGCATTCAGAAGAACTCCATTATCTTTATTTTTATCTGCTATTAGTGCAATATCCTGTTTGGGGAGGATAATTCTCAACCATCCCAAAAGAGAGCTAGAAGTTATTCACCTTAAGTTCATTGCAGAGAACAAAGCTCTGCCTGTCATGTCTCCCTGATGACTGTATTATGTTATGTATATGTTGTGTGCTTCTCATCTACAATACAGGAGGATTGGAAAGGCCCGGGGTCTTCTGTGGGACTGTTAGCTATGAGATGGATCCTGCCATATGCTGCACAGGGAGAGGGAGAATGTTCATTGTTCTCTATTGAAGCATAGCTGACATTATTATTATTATTATTATTATTATTATTATTTAAGGTGCTCTATAGCGCCGTCAATTTATGCAGCGCTTTTACATATACATTATAGATTCACATCAGTCCCTACCCTCAAAGAGCTTTCAATCTAAGGTCCCTAACTCGCATTCATATACTAGAGCCAAAACCCACGCAGGCACAGGGAGAACATGCAAACACCAGGCAGGTAGTGTCGTGATTGGGATTCGAACCAGTGACCCTTCTTACTGCTAGGCAAGAATGCTACCCATTACACCACTGTGCTGCCCTTCTGGTGGCATTTGATCACCTCCTGCATTTTTTTTTTTTTTTTTTAATTTTTTGCGCTATAAACGAGTGACAATTTTGGGGAAAAAAAAAAAAGAGATATATATATATATATATATATATATATATATATATATAATCTCTCTATCTCTTTTTCTTTTTGCTATAATAAATAAATATCCCAAATTTAAAAAAAAAAAAAAAAAAAAAATTTTTTCCCCAGTTTAGGCCGATACGTATTCTACATATTTTTGGTTAAAAAAAATCGCAATAAGTTTGCGCAAAAGTTATTTTTAGTAAGTTTTCTTCTTCTTTTTTTTTTTTTTTCTAGTAATGGCGGCGATCAGCACTTTTTATCGGGACTGAGATATTGCAGCAGACAAATCGGCCAATTTTGGGACCAGTGACCTTTTATACAGCGATCAGTGCTATAAAAATGCACTGATTACTGTATAAATGACGCTGGCAGGGAAGGGGTTAGCACTAGGGGGTGATCAAGGAATTAACTCTGTTCCCTAGGTGTGTTCTAACTGTATGGGGAATGGGACTGACTAAGGGAAGAGAGAGATCAGTGTTCATACTTGGTTACATACACGATCTGTCTCCTCTCCCCGGGAGAACTGGGATTTGTGTGTTTACACACACACACACACACACACACACACACACACATCCCCATTCTCGTTCTGTAATGAGCAATCGTGTGTCCCCGTCGGGCACTCGCATCGACTCTGGAGACACGCTGCGCATGCCACCGGAGGCGTCTTAAAGAGCCGACGTACAGCTACGACGGCTCACGCAGGGGAGCCAACCTGCTGCAGTATAACTGCGACGGCTGGTCCGGAAGCGCTTAAGGTCCACCCTATAGCAGTTTTACTGCTACAGGGTGGCACCTCTGTGCCAGATTGTGTGTGTGTGATCTGACTCTTGGGTAGGAGGCGTGCTAACTGCGGCTCACTCCCGCTGTGAGCGGGAGCTGTTTGACGGGTACCAGAGACTCAATGTCCTCCAGCACCCACCAGTCGTCAGGCAGAGACACAGAACTCTGTTCTGCTTATGTAAACAAGGCAGATCTCAGTTCTGATGGTGGGAAGGGATGGAGTCTGTGTCCCTGCAAAACAGGAAAAAAAGTCATCTCTTCCCCTAGTAAAAGCACCTCACACAGTTCACATAAATAGTGGTTAGGCCTCATGCACACTGGACGTTATATAAACGCCAGTAGCGTTAGCTCTAGAAAGCCGTTGAATGAGTCTTGCTGCATTTGTTAACAAAACTAAAATCCCACAAAAGCTTATAGCTTAAAAAAACGCTGTTACTGAATAGCTGCGTTTTTCATGGAGGCACTGGAAAAAGGGAAGGGGCCAGGAGCGCTGGCAGGGGACCCGAAAAGAGGAGGTTCGTGACTGCCCTGTGCAATTCCATTGCAGGTAAGTATATACATGTTTAAAAAAAAAAAAAAAATTACTTCTCACTTTAACCTATTGTTCGCCCCTGCTGTTAACCCCTTCTCAGACAGTGTCATTAGTACAGTGAGAGTGTATATTTTTAGCACTGATCACCGTATTGGTGTCACTGGTCCCCAAAAAGTGTCAATGTCCGCCGCAATATCTCAGTCCTGCTATAAGTCGCTGGACGCCGCCATTACTAGTAAAAAAAAATTAAAATATCCCATAGTTTGTATATGCTATAACTTTTGCTCAAACCAATCAATGTACGCTTATTGGGATTTTAACAAAATTATGTAGCAGAATACATATTAGATTTTTTTTTTTTTCCCTATTGGATATGTTTTAGAGCAGAAAGTAAAAAAAATATATATATTATTATTAATTTTTTTTTTTTTCAAAATGTTCTTTTTTTTTTATTTGTGTAAACAAATAGCACACAAAATCAAAAGATGCTGTGGTGATCAAATGGCACCAAAAGAAAGCTCTATTTGTATATATACATATTATTTGGGTACAGCGGTGGGATGACTGTGCAATTGTCAATTAACCACTTTAGCCCCGGAAGGATTTACCCCCTTAATGACCAGGCCATTTTTTGCGATGCAGCACTGTGTCGCTTGCGCTAACAATTGCACGGTCGTGCGACGTGTTGCGCAAGCAAAATTGATGTCCTTTTTTCTCATCGTTTTCCAGGACAGCCTCTGAGACATAGGGCACCTCCCTCCGAGACAGGAAACGCATTCACCCAAATGGTTAAAAGGAGGTCCTCCAGGCCTTCCCCTTCAGTTTTGTGTTTCCTGCCGGACGGGAAGGAAGCATATGAGGAACCTGGGGAGCTCTATGTCCCAAGACTGTCCTGGATGAGCTTCTGAATACCTCTCCTCTGCCCAAAGCGCCCCTCTAAGAGCAGTGAAGCACTGCTGCCTAAGGACTCGGAGAGAGCCTGACCCCTGTAGAGCGGTGGGTCCCTACCTCTATTTCACCGTGCACATCCTACCCTCTGTTCTCTGTTTCAGGCAGCGTCCATTGCAGGGGTGCATGTTACCCGACTCTTCCAGGTATATGAAGGTGGCATAGGAGGAGGGATGTCTGCGTTCCAACAAACGGAAGTGGTACGGCTTCAGGGGGCGCCATGAGACAAAGGTTCCAGTCTCCAGGCGCAGCGTGTGGCTTGTTGGGCGTCCGGAGCCTGTGTGGATCCAGCTGAGGAGCCATGGAGAGCACTGCAGCAGTTCAGGCGGTCAATTTCGGTTCTTCTGGCACCTCTCAGGTAAGCATGGTGAGTGCAGACCATAGCTTACTCTGGGAGGGGGTTTGGGTCCTTGTGGCCAGAGCCCTTCCCTGGGGAACCACAGGTGAAGGGCTGGGCACTTATCTTCCCCCTGAGCACAGTGGTGGTGGGGTTTGGGACAGGCTCTCATGGGATGTTTTCTGTCGTCTTTTGTTTTGTTTTCAGGGTAAAACACAAGACGGTCCCAGATGCAGCCTCCCAGGAGAAAGTGTGCCGTTTGTGGGACAAAACTAGGCTCCAATTGGGAGAAACCTCTTTGTCAAGAATGTGTTAGCAGTTTAACTAAGGATGATTCTACGACGGAGTGTCATAAAATGCTTACGTCTGTGAAAGATGAAATTGCATCCACTTTCAAATCATTTAGAGGCATGATGGATAGGATGCCTATGTGCCCATTTCTAGAACTGCAAGTTTGCCCTCCCTATCCAAACCTAGTCAGGGGGATAGGGAGAGGGAACCCAGATCGCTTGCCTCTTCTCGAGTGGACTCAAGGTCTGATTCTGAAGAAGAGGAAGATTGCTCCAGAGGGTCCAGGTACAGATTGACTCTGGACGATGTGGGGACTTACTTAAGGCGATCTATGACACCTTAGAGATCAGAGAGGAGTCAGTACAACTTTCTAAGCATGACCTTATGTATCAGGGGGTCTCTGCACAGAAATCCAGAGTTTTTCCCGTGCATAAATCTGTAGTGGAGGTGATTTTGCTGGAGTGGGAGCACCCTGAGAGAAGACCGTTCTTCTTAGGCAGTCTTAAATGTAGATTTCCCTTTGAAAAGGACACTGCCCATCCTTGGAACAAGGTTCCTAAACTGGATGCACCGCTGGTGAAGGTTTCCAAAAAGACAGATTTGGCCTTCAATGACCTGGGATCTCTTAAGGACCCTATGGACAAAAGGGGTGATGTGCTGCTAAAAAGGGCTTTGGATGCCTCCTCTATCGGGCTTAAACCAGCCCTTGCAGCTACCTGTGTTTCTAGAAATTTAGAGTGCTGGTTAACCCAGTTGAAGTCTCACATTTCTGCAGGCACATCCCGACAACAGCTGCTAAAATCTTTTCCTTTATTATTTAAAGCAGTTGGTTCTTAGCTGAAGCTTCTGCGGAATCCGTAAAACTAGTAGCCAGTTCTGCAGCTTTGGCGAATGCCACAAGAAGGGCTGTATGGTTGAAAGCTTGGTTGGGGGATGCAGCATCAAAGCTCGGGCTGTGTGGATTGCCTTTCTCAGGCGATCGCCTCTTTGGACCTGGGCTTCAGGAGGCCTTAGAACGTACCCAGGACAAGAAAAAGGCTTTCCCAGAGAAAAAGAAGAAACCTGAGGGTAGATGTCTTTTTCAAGGTTTCAGGCAACAGATCCAACAGGAGAGAGAAGGTCGTCCTAAAAAAACACTGGACAGGTCACAAGGAATGTGGCAGAGGAGGAATATTGTTCAATCCTCCTCAAACCACCCCAAAGTCCCAATGACTCTTGTATTCCGGTGGGAGGAAGGTTGGAGGACTTCCTCCCGCAATGGACCAACGCAACTTCAAGCCCGTTTATATTAAACATAATAGAAAACGGCTACAAGTTGGAGTTCAATGCCATTCCTCCTACCTTTTTAGTTACCCAGAGACCGGGAGAAAGCAGAAGCTCTGAGTTTGCTGTTGGGAGAGTTGTTGGATCAACAGGTCATCAGCCCAGTACCTCTGGAGGAAAACTGACAGGGAGTATATTCCCATGTGTTCGTAGTCCGAAAGCCGTCAGGCAAGTTCAGGTTGATTCTAAATCTCCGGCCCCTGAACAAGTTTATCAGGTACAAGCGTTTCAGGATGGAGTCTATCTTCACGGTAACAAGTCTCCTGTTTCCCGATTGCTATATGGCGACGATCGACCTCAGGGACACATATTTGCATATGCCGATACACCGGGAATTCTAAAAATTCCTCAGGCTGGTAGTCAGGGTGAATTCGGAAGTTCTTCACTTCCAATTCAGGGCACTTCCCTTTTGGACTGGCTTCCTCTCGGAGGATCTTCACGAAGGTCCTGGCAGAGGCCCTAGCCCTGCTGCGTGTCAGGGCCATTACAGTGATCCCCTATCTGGACGATCTTCTGTTTATCGCCCAGTCTTACCAGCAACTAGAAGAAAACCTACAGGAGGCACAAAGTTTTTCCTGCGTTCTCTTGGTTGGTTGATCAATCAGAATTTCTTCAGTAGAGAGGAAGGTCTTTCTCCCATCAGAAAGGATAAAGTAGGTCTAGCAGCAGCGCAGCTTTAGACCAATCGGGAAGCCCAGGTCAGAGATGTCATGAGAGTGATAGGTTTAATGACAGCCTGTTTTCCAGCAGTCCCTTGGGCAAGGTTCCACCAGCGCCCGTTACAGGCTCTCCTTCTGAAGTGCTGGGATGGCAGCCATGCCTATTTCCACCAGGGTCAAAAGGACACTGTGGTGGTGGCGAACCAATCACAAGCTGAACAGGGGTCTGTTGTGGTCCAGACCATACGTTTTAGTGGTAACAACAGACGCCAGCTCTTTCGGCTGGGGTGCACACCTGGAAAGGGATCTGGCTCAAGGATCCTGGTCTCAAGTGGAAGCCAGACGGACCTCAAATCAGAGGGAGCTACAGGCAGTCCAAAGGGCGATAGAAGCCTTCCAGCAAAATATAAAGGGACGGCATCCTCAAGTAAGGTCAGACAATGCGGCCACAGTCGCATACATAAACAAGCAGGGTGGAACCAGGAGCCCTGCACTGCAGATGATAGCAGGCGAAATTTCCACTTGGGCGGAATCAAACTTGGCTTCTCTCTTAGCAGTACACTTAAAGGGGACTCAGAACTCTGGCAGACTTTCTCAGTCCTCAGCGAGTGAAGCAGGACGAATGGTTACTCAACCAGGAAGTGTTCGAGCAGGTTGTGAAGGCCTGCGGCATACCAGAGGTGGATCTGTTTGCCTCGGAAAACAACAAGAAAGTTGCTCAGTTCTTCTACCTGCACTCGCTGGATCAAGCCAGGGGGGTGGATGCCTTCGCCAATGCTTGGCACTTCCATCTTTGCTATGCCTTACCCCCAGTAAGGCTAGTTGCGGCGGTCCTTCAAAAGTTTCTGACCCAGGAAACTGATCTCATTTTGATAGCCCCGTTTTTGGCCAAGGAGGGCCTGGTTTGCAGTCCTAAAGAGATTGGCCATATATCCTCCGATTCCTCTTCCAATGAGGGAGGATCTGGTCACACAGGGTCCTATCGGGCATCCTCATAGACCCTCAAGCTTACAGCGTGGTATCTGAGAAACAGCCGTTAAGGGCTCAAGGGTTTTCAGAAAGAGTCATTAAGACCCTCTTGCAATGTCGTAAACCAGTAACCAGGGCCATCTACGCCAAGGTCTGGACGAGGTTCAATTTCTGGTTAGCGGAACAGGGGCAGGAAGAACAAGGAATCCCAGCAGTGTTGGACTTTTTCCAGGCAGGAGTGGAATTAAGGCTCTTTATCAGTACCCTGAAGGTACAGGCAGCCGCCTTGAGCATTTATCTCCAGGTCTCCCTGCAGCAAGATCGCTTTGTAAAGGGTTTCTTTAAAGCCCTCTCCAAGTCCAGGCCAGTGAAGGTCAGAGCCTGTCCCTCATGGTATTTATCCTTGGTACTCAACACCCTTACAAAGTATCCCTTCAAACCTCTGGAAAAATCTGATGTTAAGTGGGTGGTTCTAAAGACAGCTTTTCTGATTGCAGTCACCTCCGCTCAGAAGAGTGAGTTGCAGGCGCTCTTGATTAGAGAGCCATTTTTGTTGATTTTTGGAGGAGGGTTGTGCTTGAAACAGATCCTAGTTTCCTCCCCAAAGTGTCCTCTACTTTTCATAGAACTCAGGACATTATCCTGCCAACATTTTATTCCTCCTCAGAAGTTGATGAGGCAGGAGAACTCAGTTTAGTTGACGTCGGCCATAGCCTTTTAGTTTATTTAGATATCAGCAAAGACTTCAGGAAGACAGAATCTTTGTGAATTTTGCAGGGTCACGCAAAGGATTCAAAGCGTCAAAATCCACCATCGCTAGATGGATAAGGATGACAGTTTTAGAGGCATACAGGTTGGCAGGGAGGCAAGCGCCTCTAGTTAAGGCACATGCAACTAGGGCGGTTTCAGCTTCGTGGGCAGAGAAAGCCAGTGCCACTCTGGAGAAGATCTGCAGAGCAGCGACGTGGTCAAGCTACTCCACGTTCGCAAAGCATTACCGCTTGGACCTGGTTGCTGTTAAAGAACAGGCATTTGGACGAAAGGTCCTCCCAGGCAGTGGTCCCGCCCGAACAGAGTAAGTTTCTTGCTTATCATCTCATAGGCTGTCCTGGAAGGCGATAAGAGAAAACCGGCGTTAGACTTACCGGTAACTCTTTTTCTAGGAGTCTTCCAGGACAGCCTGGTTTCCCACCCCACAGTTTTTATAGCTGGTGCAAAGGGGATAAACTAATGCAGGGCCGATCCCAGGCGGGTGCACGGGGTGCAGTGCACCCGGGCGCCAGAGAGCTGGGGGCGCTGAAGCGCCAGAGTGCTCCCCTCCCTCCTCCTCCTCCTCTGTGTCCAGAGCAGGCTCTCTGCAGGTCACGGCCGCTGAGCGGCCACTGTGTTTTTCACTGCTGCTAGAGCCCGTCCCCCCCCCCCCCCCCCCTTCTCCTGTCAGAGAAGGAGAGCAGCCGCTCAGTGACTTCGCTGAGGGGGAGAGCGGTCCGTGCCTGCAGGCTGACAGAGCTTCTCCTCTGTCTCTCACTCCCGCGGCCCGCCCAAGCCTGTCTAGACAACTGCTCTTCACAACTGGGTCTCTAGAGTACTAATAGAGGGAGGTTTGTCTCTGGGGCGGTCTGTACTAATCGAGGGGGGTTTGTCCTGGGGGATCTGTACTAATGGGGGGGGGGGGGTTGTCCTAGTGGGGGGTCTGTACCAATAGAGGGGGGGCATTGTCCTGGGGGGGTCTGTACTAATGGAGGGGGTTTGTCCTGGGGGGGTCTGTACTAATGAAGGGGGGCTTGTCCTGGGGGGGCCTGTACTAATGGAGGGGGGGTTGTCCTGGGGGGAGGGGTCTGTACTAATGAAGGGGGATTTGTCCTGGGGGTGGCTGTACTAATGGAGGGATCTTGTCCTGGGGGGGTCTGCACTAATGGGGGGGTTGTCCTGGGGGGGGGGGTTGTCCTAATGGAGGGGGGGTTCTCCTGGGGGGGTCTGTACTAATGGAGGGGGTTTTGTCCTGGTGGGGGTCTGTACTAATGGAGGGGGGGTTGTCCTGGGGGGGGGGTCTGTACTAATGGCTGGGATTTGTCCTAGGGGGTCTGTACTAATGGAGGGGGGGTTTATCCTGGGGGGTCTGTACTAATGGAGGGGAGGTTTGTCCTGTTGGGGTCTGTACTAATGGAGGGGGGGTTGTCCTGGGGGGGGTCTGTATTAATAGAGGGTGGTTGTCCTGGGGGGGGTCTGTACTAATGAAGGGGGTTGTCCTGGGGGGGTCTGTACTAATGAAGGGGGTTGTCCTGGGGGGGTCTGTACTAATGAATGGGGGATTTGTCCTTGGGGGGTCTGTACTAATGGAGGGGGGGTTGTCCTGGGGGGTGGCCTACTAATGGAGGGGGGATTTGTCCTGGGGGGGTCTGTACTAATGGAGGGGGGATTTGTCCTGGGGGGGGTCTGTACTAATGGAGGGGGGATTTGTCCTGGGGGGGGTCTGTACTAATGGAGGGGGGATTTGTCCTGGGGGGGTCTGTACTAATGGAGGGGGTTTGTCCTGGGGGGGTCTGTACTAATGGAGGGGGGGTGTTTGTCGGGGGGGGGGTTTGTCCTGGTGGGGGGTCTGTACTAATGGAGGGGGGTTTGTCCTGGTGGGGGGTCTGTACTAGTGGAGGGGGGGGTTCTCCTGGGGGGTCTGTACTAATGGAGGGGGTTTAGTGACGTCACTGCAGCTGGGGGCTCTTCTTTTGCCCCTTCCCCTCCCTCTCCTCCGCACGTGCACTGCTATACTAGTGAGCGGTGCTGGCCGGCACAGCCTCCCACTATGTTTTTTCCCCTGCCTTCATATCAGCCAGGGAAAAAATACAATAGAATAAGGAGCATAGAGGATTGTGGGACACGTAGTCCAGAGGACTGACAGCCCCACTGTAACATGGAAACTGCAGCCCACACAGCATGCTCAGCTGAATGGGAGAGAGAGAGACAGGAGCCTGGGAAAGCTTTCAGGGAAGTACACCCAGGACTCCAGAGGGAGAGGGCAGTGCTGAGGGAACACCATCAGAGAGGGAACCCCACTGCCCTGCACCACCAGAGGGAAAGACACACAGCCTAGCGCCATCCCTGGTGGAGAAAGGAATGGAGTCATTGCCGGAATACAGATCTGGGTGCTACCCAGCGGAGTCGCCACGGGCAATTCTGAGTGAGCTGACTCCTGATCAGAGGAACCGTTGCTGTATCGCTGGGTCAGGTGAGAGGGCCGATCGGCCATTATCTACTAACGTCCATAGGAACTGCAGTCTCTGACCGTCTCCTGTATTATGTCTGCAGTCTCTGACCGTCTCCTGTATTATGTCTGCAGTCTCTGACCGTCTCCTGTATTATGTCTGCAGTCTCTGACCGTCTCCTGTATTATGTCTGCAGTCTCTGACCGTCTCCTGTATTATGTCTGCAGTCTCTGACCGTCTCCTGTATTATGTCTGCAGTCTCTGACCGTCTCCTGTATTATGTCTGCAGTCTCTGACCGACTGTCTCTTGTATCATGTCTGCAGTCTTTGACCGCATTCTGTATTATGTCTGGGGACTCTTTCTAACAGACAGCCCTTTCTGTGTGCATCAGAGAGACTGCCCTCCAGGTCTCATTAGTGTACTCTCTTCCTGTATTTTCTTCATTGTTAAAAGATCGTGGGAGGATCCTAGGGTAACAAAGACTTCTTAGGGGAGCAGCTCTGTGTTTGAGTCGTTGTCAGAATCATTTGTAAAGGGGAGGAGTTGGTAAGATGACCACGCCCATGTTGGGGGCGCCAGAAATATTTCTGCACCCAGGCGTCTGTGACCCTAGGATCGGCCCTGTACTAATGTTATGCCAGTGTGTTATGTCTTTCAGAGCCTTCCGGCGGTTCTTGTGGAAACTGAAGGGGAAGGCCTGGAGGAACTCCTTTTAACCATTTGGGTGAATGTGTTTCCTGTCCCGGAGGGAGGAGCCCTATGTCTCAGAGGCTGTCCTGGAAGACTCCTAGAAAAAGAGTTACCGGTAAATCTAACTCCCGGTTTTCCTCCACAAATAGAGCTTTCTTTTGGTGGTATTTGATCACCTCTGGTTTTTTTTTTTTTTTTTTGCTATAAACAATTTGAGGGAAAAAAATCAATTTTTTACTTTCTGCTATAGAATACATATCCAAAAAAAAAAAAAAAAACTTTATTCATCAGTTTAGGTCAGTATGTATTTTGCTTCATATTTTTGGTTAAAAAAAAATCGCAATAAGCATATATTGATTGGTTTACGCAAAAGTTATAGCGTCTACACAATGGGGGAAAGATTTAGTCACACTTTTTCCTGACCAGTGACACCAGTACAGTGATCTTTGCTATAAAAATGCTCTGATCACTGTATAAATGGCACTGGCAGGGAAGGGGTTAAGGGTTTCTAACTGTCAGGGGGACGGCTGACTGGGAGTAGAGAGATCACTGTTCCTAATCACTAGGAACAGCTGCTCTCGCGCGCTCTCCCTCCCTCCCTCCTCTGTTAGAACGGGGATCCGCCTTGTTTACATGGGCAGATCCCTGTTCTGCCTCTACATCGCGAGTGGCCTGGCGGACATAGAGCCCACGGGCGAGCTCCCGCTGTACCACGTGCACAAACCGACATACAGGTACGTCGAAAGGTGGTTGGCAAGTGGTTAAAGTAACGCAGTGCAGTATCGCAAAAAATGGCCTGGTCACAAAGCGGGTAAATCTTTTGGAGGTCAAGTGGTTGTAAACCCTCACATATACCCAGTGAAGTGAACAGCCTCAGATGATGCACAGAGATTAAACAAATCCTCCTACGTAGGCTGTACATGTTTTTTCTGCTTTCTTCTTTTTCCTACACCATTTCAAAAGGGTAGATGGTGTTAAAAGAATCTTTCTTCATCTGCAGGAGCAGAGAGGAGGGGGTGGAGAGACTGCAGTTCGTGTGTGAGAGCTGACTCGAGGAAAGGAACATGCCCCCTTTCACATGACGGAGCTGTGTTGTGAATAGATGAGCTCTGTTTTGAGCTGTCCCTCCTGACACTTTTATCTTATTTGTTGGGAAAACTTCTCCAGAAGCGCTGATAAAAAGAACGAAGTACCAGAGAGAAACGAGACTAGGGCTCCGTTTACATCTCCGCGTTCCAAATCACAGGCGGAATTGCTGCAATTCTAAATGGCATCAACTCACAGGAAGCCCGTGCAATCCCTGTCACCAATATCACCCCAAACATGGCTCAATGTTGCTGCGATTCATCGGGTGACAATCGCTGTAAAATCGCGCAAACAGACTCGCAGGACGCCTGTTGCCCTTTTGGGCGACAGGCGTCCCGCGATTCCGTTGAGCGATTTTTATTATTTTTTTATTTTTTTTTTAATACCGTGATTGTCGTGCAATACGCCAAGATGTGAACGGAGCTTTGGAGAGAGATAAGTAAACCCTACAGATATACAGGTGCATCTCATAAAATTAGAATATCATCAAAAGGTTAGTGATTGTAAAGTCTTGTTTTTTTCCTAAAAAATAAAATGACAAACATGTTATACTTGCCTCCTCTGTGCAGTGGATTTGCACAGAGCAGCCCGAGTTCTCCTCTTCTGGGGTGCCTCTTCGCTGCTCATGGCCCCTCCCTCCCTTCTGTTCAGTGCCCCCACAGCAAGCTGCTTGCTATGGGGGCACCCGAGCCGAGTCACAGCTCCCTGTGTCCATTCAGATATGAGCCCCACCCCATCTCTCCCTTGATTGGCTCCGCTGCTGTCAAAGTCAGATATCCAATGGCGCTGCTGCTGTGTCACAGCCAATCAAGAAGAAGAATCTGGGTCGGCTGAGACACTTGTGGACATCACTGGACAAAGAGGGACCTCAGGTAGGTATTAGGGAGGCTGCTGCACACAGAAGGATTTTTATCTTAATGCATAGAATGCATTAAGATAAAAAACATTCTGCCTTTTACAACCACTTTCATTTATTTCAGTAATTCAATTCAAAAAGTGAAACTCATATATTTTAGATGCGTTACACACACAGGGTCATACATTTCAAGCATTTCTTTTTAATTTTGATTATGGCTTACAGCCAGTAAAAACCCAAAATTCAGTATCTCAGAAAATTTGAATATTACGTAAGACCAATAGAAAAAGATTTTTAATACTTTTTCAGTAAGCCAACATTTCTGTATGTCCACGTACAATATAGTATGCACTAAATACTTGGTCAGGGCTCCTTTTGCATTAATTACTGCTTCAGTGCGGCGTGGCATGAAGGCGATCAGTCTGTGGCACTGCTGAGGTGTTATGGAAGCCCAGGTTTCTTTGATAGTGGCTTTCAGCTCATCTGCATTGTTGGGTCTGGTGTTTTTCATCTTCCTCTTGATTGTACCCCACAGATTCTCTATAGGGTTTAGGTAAGGTGAGTTTTCTGGCAAATCAAGCACAGTGATACCATGATCATTAAACTAGGTGTTGGTACTTTTATAAAACACAGCGGACATGGCTCCCCAAATCATCACTGACTGTGGAAACTTCACACTGGACCTCATGCAACTTGGATTCTGTGCCTCTCCACTCTTCCTTCAGATTCTGTGAACTTGATTTCCAAATGAAATGCAACATTTTCCACATTTGGGGAGCTATGTCATCTGCTGGCGTTGGTCCACTGTGTTTTATCAAGTCCAAAGTCAGCCAAGCCCTCTACCAGGACAATCTAGAGCACTTCATGCTTCCCTTTGCTGACCAGCTTTATGGAGATGCTGATTTCATTTTCCAGCAGAACTTGGCACCTACCCACACTGCCAAAAGTACCAATACCTGGTTTAATGATCATGGTATCGCTGTGCTTGATTGGCCAGCAAACTCGCATAGAGAATCTGTGGGTTATTGTCAAAAAGAAGATGACACCAGACCCAACAATGCAGATGAGCTGAAGGCTGCTATCAAAGCAACCTGGGCTTCCATAACACCTCAGCAGTGCCACAGGCTGATTGCCTCCATGACGTGCCATGTTGATGCAGTAATTCATGCAAAAGTATTGAGTGCATACTATACTGTACATGGACATAATTTTCAATAAGCCAACATTTCTGTATTAAAAATCTTTTTTTTTTTTTTTTTTTTTTTTTTTTTTTTATTGGTCTTATGTAATCAAATTTTCTGAGATACTGCATTTTGGGTTTTCTCTAGCTGTAAGCCATAATCCTTAAAATAAAGAAATGCTTGAAACCTATCACTCTGTGTGTAATGCATCTACAGTATATAAAATGAGTTTCACTTTTTGAATTGAATTACTGAAATAAATGTTACTTTTTTTTTTTTTTTTTTTTTTTTTTTTTTTAACTTTGAGATGCAGCTGTATGTGCTTTGCTCAGATTCCATGACTGAGGTTTACAACCACTTTGGGTATTCTTGGCAAAGGGAATCTTTACCTCATTTATCAAGCTCCAGGAGCAACTGCACAGTATATTGTTCATTCAGTAAATCGACCCCTATGTGTCCATTAAGGATGGGCTCGGGCATGTGGAGCTGTAAACAGAACCTACCAGAAAGCTCCCACTGCACATCGCTAATCTCGGGCAGTGCGACGTTTCCCGATCTGTGGCTGCACAGATCGGGAAATGTCTCACTGCCTATGTATAGCGCTGTGCAGTGCTGACTTCCTGGTGGGCTTGGGCATGTGCAGTTGCCTGAGCCCATCCTTGGTGTCCATGTACACATACTCCTTTTAGAGTAGTTTACAGGTAGTTAGGTTTACTGGCATTTCTCTGAAAGCACAAAAACTGTGTTCAGGACAAGAGCTTACCAGCATTTAAAAGGCTAGGCGCGTTTAGCACTGCAGCATTTATTCATTCCAATGGCCAGAATAAATAAAAATTATGACCAATGTAATAAACTATGAAATGTTGCTAAACTGCTTTGAAAAAATGCAGCTTATGCCCCATACACACGCTTGGAATTTCCGTCAGAAAAACCTTGGATGGTTTTTCTGACGGAATTCCACTCAAGCTTGCCTTGCATACACACGGTCACACAAGTTTTCTGAACTTTTGACCGCCAAGAACGCGGTGACGTACAACACTACGACAAACCGAGAAAATGAAGTTCAATGCTTCCGAGCATGCGTAGGAATTTTGCACGTCGGAATTGCTACAGACGATCGGAATTTCCGATAGGAACTTTTTTCGTCTGTAAAATAGAGAACCTGCTCTCAATCTTTTGCTGGCGGAAATTCCGATGGAGCATTCACATGGTTAGACTTTCCGACCAAAAGCTCGCATCGGACTTTTGCTGTGTACGGGGCATAAGGTGAGTTTTTACCGCTGTTTTTCTCCTGTCAGGATAAACAGCATTTACAAGAAACCAGTGTGCATGGAGCCTTTCTCACTAATCAGTTTTTCTTCCATTTTTGCCTTCTCAAAAGCAGAAGCAGGAACGACCATTAAATATTATGCAACGCTTCAAACCAGTCAGTTATGTTTTAAAAATTCCTGCATGCTGCATTTTTGGTGCTATGTTTAAAAAAAAAAAAAAAAAAAAAACAAACAAAAAAAACACCTTGATATTTAATAAACGTGGAAAAACACACAAGGCACTGAAAATGTGGCAAAAACGCATGCATTTTACCTGCATTTTTGCAATGGAGCAGTGAGAAAAAACCCTAAAGTGGTTATAAAAGCAAAATGTTTTCTCCAAGCGTCTTCCAGGACAGAGAACACGTTACCACCACCAGATAAAAGGGCGGTCCTCCAGGCCCCATGTCAGTCTGGAACCTGCTCCTATAGGTCTCATGAGCAGGGGCTCTGTATGGCTATTTTGGGGGCATATTACTAACCTTTTCCTCTGCCAGAAGCAGCAGCACCGCTGGGGAAGTTGGCTGTGCTGCTGTTCCCTGTCCTCAGTGCCTGGAGAGGGCCAGGACCAGTGTGATGTCGGGCCCCAAGCGTGGTGCATTGCACTAAAAGCTCAGCGGCGGTGTCCTTTCCCTGCCGACAGCGTGGCTGATCTGTGCAGGGAGTAGAGGAAGCCGCGGCGCTCGAGGGGGCGGAGCTACTGCGCTCCAAGCTGGCCCACAGGAAGTGCCTGGAGTTATTTCCAGGGCATATGACATCATCGGGCGCCGGAGACACAGTTCCAGTCTCCATAAATGGCGGGAACAGAGAACGCTGGTTGCTTTGGTTCTCTTGGTTTAAAGCAGCCAGGCTGTGGACGAGCAAGAGGGGCAGGATGGATCCTTCAGCAGTACCTGCACAGGCAGTGGATGCGGTTCCCAACACCAGCACCTCAAAGGTAAGCCTGGGGTGTTTTTGTCACCAGCTTACTATCCCTGTGAGTGTTCCCTCCCCCCTCAGTAGTAGGCGGTGTAAGGGGACGCATTTCCTCCCTCCTGCACGTGGTGTTACGGAGTGATTGGGTGGCTTTTAATTACATTGTGGGTCATTTATTTTGTCTTGCAGACCAGGACTCAGGACAAGGCCCAAGCGCAGCCACAAAAAAGGAAATGTGCAGTTTGCGCAAACAAACTGAGCTCCTCATGGAGCAAAGCAGTTTGTCGCACCTGTATAGAAGGCCTAGTAAAAGATGACCCAGTAACCTCCTGTCAGAAAATGTTGTTTTCTGTTAGAGATGAGCTTACGTCTACCTTCAGCTCATTTAAAACACTAATTGACAAGCTTCAGACGCCAGCTGAGGGTCCATCTTCAATTAGAGCTTCAGTCAGTAGCACTCCACGGCAGGCGGAGAGTGAAGACTGAAGCTGAAGTCAGATCTACCCGTTCTTCTCCGGAAGAATCCGGGTCAGATAGGGAGCCCAGGGATAGACATTCCACAAGGGGCTCAAGGTTTAAGTTATCTTTAGAGGATGTGGATGACTTATTAAAGGCTATCTATACTACTCTTGAATAAAAAGAGGAGGGGGTTCAATTATCCAAACATGATCTTATGTATAAGGGTTTGTATAAGAAGTCTAGAGTTTTTCCAGTACATAGTTCCCTGATTGATGCTATCAAACTGGAGTGGCAGAATCCAGAGAGAAAACCTTTCTTTTCTGGTAACCTAAAAAGGAGGTTTCCTTTTGAGGACAGCGCAGCTGTGGAACAAGAATCCTAAGTTGGACGTACCTCTTTCAAAGGTTTCAAAAAACTCGGACCTAGCGTTTGATGATATGGGCGCGCTTAGGGATCTGATGGACAAAAGAGGGGATATCCTTCTCCACAGAGCCTGGGATTCTGCTATTGGGAATCTCAAACCCACTCTGGCCTCCACATGTGTAGCCAGAAATCTGGAGGTATGGTTCACTCAGATTCAAATACAATTGTCAGCTGGTACTTCTAGAGAGCAGATTTTGAAGTCCTCTCCTTTTTCCGCTGAGTCGGTAAGAATGACAGCCAGGACTTCGGCCTTAGTGAATTCGGCCAGAGGAAGCCTCTGGCTTAAAACCTGGTCAGGTGTTTCAGCCTCCAAGTTGCGCCTTTGTGGTCTTCCCCTTACGGGTGATCATCTTTTTGGCCCAGGACTGCAGGAGGCACTGGAAAAAGGCCTTTCCAGAGAAAAAGAAAAACCTGACGGCCAGAAAGTGTCCCCAGCCCCCGCCCCCCCCCCCCCCCTTTTTTTTCTGTGGCCAAGATAGGCAGCAAGGTCCTAAAGAAAAGCACAACAGGCCCAAAAAGCATTGGCTGGGACACAAAGGCAGAGGTAAAGGGGGAGTCTTGTTTAATCCTCCTCAACAACCCGCCAAGCCACAGTGACTCGGGTCCCCCACTGAGAGGAAGATTGAGGTCCTTTCTCCCACAATGGGCAGCAGTCACCTCAAGTCCCTTCATCCTGGACCTAGCGACCAATGGGTACAGGCTGGAGTTTTCTTGCCAACCACCGGAGCGGTTTTTGGTCACCTTTCATCCCCAAGATCGAGAGAAAGCAAAGGCTCTGGGTCTCCAAATTGGAGACTTACTACATCAAAAAGTCCTGATCCCTGTTCCCCGGCCAGACCAGGGCAAGGGGTTTTACTCCCATACATTTGTCATCAAAAAACCATCAGGGAAGTATCGGCTTATCCTGGACCTCCGGTCTTTAAACCGTTCAATCAGGTACAAGCATTTCCGTATGGAGACTGTGTTCACAATCAGAAATCTGCTTTACCCAAACTGCTTCATGGTCACTTTGGATTTGAGGGATGCTTACCTTCACATCCCTATCCATCCATCCTGCCAGAGATTCTTGAGATTAGCAGTCAAGATGGGAACAGAGACTCGGCACTTTCAGTTTCAAGCCCTCCCCTTCAGTCTGTCCTCCAGCCCCACGCATTTTTACAAAGGTGTTGGGGGAGGTGCTGGCTCTGCTAAGGTTAAAGGCGATAACTATTATGCCTTACCTGGACGACCTCCTTGTAGTGACAGAATCATACCAGAGGTTGTTGGTGGATCTCCAGATGGTGCAAGACTTCCTACAGTCCCTGGGCTGGTTGATAAACGTAGAGAAGTCGTCCTTAGTTCCGGCCCAGAAAGTGACATCTGGGATACGATTTTTGCTCAGTAGACCAAAACGTTTTGATCTTCCGCAGGAGAAAATTACAAAAATGATCCAAACTATGCCAGCATTACAGACCAACCAGTTGATATCGCTGAGACAGGTTTCAAGAGCAGTGGGTCTGATGACCTCATGCTTTCCTGCAGTACCATGGGTGAGATTTCACCAACGTCCATTGCAACTGTTTCTATTAGGGAACTGGGACGGAGACGCAGGGTCCCTGGAGTCAAGGGTCTGGTTATCTGCCAGGTAAAGAGAAGCTTGTGGTGGTGGAGGACAATACTGCACCTAACAAGAGGTCTCCCATAGTCCATTCCCATATCCCATAAAATCACTACGGATGCGAGTTCCTGGGGATGGGGAGCTCACCTCAGCAATGCAGTGGCACAAGGAGAGTGGACCCCAAGGGAAGCAAGTGCTTCATCCAATCAGAGAGAGCTGCTTGCAGTTCTGAGAGCCCTGCAGGCATTTCACACGGAAATCAAGGGTCACAATCTCCAAATTCTTTCCGTCAATATCGCGACAGTCGCGTACCTCAACAAACAGGGAGGCACGAGAAGCTGGATACTTCAATCTATTGCTCAGGAGATTTTATTTTGGGCAGAAGGGAACCTGGCTTCAATTTCAGCCGTGCACCTGAAGGGGACACAAAATTGTCTGGCAGATTATCTCAGCCGCTTCCAGGTAGATCGGGACAACTGGTCCCTTCATCGCGAAGTTTTTGCGGATCTCACCAACAGATGGGGATGTCCCGAAGTGGACCTGTTCGCAAATCGGAAAAACCACAAGACAGAGGGGTTCTTTTCCTTGAACCCAGCAGATCAATCATTCGGCCTCAGTTACACCTTCCCGCCGATCCGACCTTGTTCCCGAAGTCCTCTGGAAGTTTCTTCTAGAGGAAACGGATCTCATCCAATCGCCCCTTTCTGGCCCAAGAGGCCATGGTTTTCCCTACTTCAGACTCTGGTCTCGGAGCCTCCACTGAGTCTTCTGAAGAGAGAAGACTTACTATCGCAGGGTCCAGTGTCACACCCACAGGGTGGTTTCCTTAAACTTAACGGCTTGGTATCTGAAGAAAACATACTGAACGCCCAGGGGTTCTCTGACAAGGTAGTCAAGACTAGTGAATTGCAGAAAACCAGTCACTAGAGCCATATATTCCAAGGTTTGGAAAAGATTTAACTCATGGTTATCTGAAAATCAAAGATTAACTCATATTCCTTCAATTTTGGAATTTTTTTTCAAGAGTGTCGACAAAGGTCTTTCGGTTATACCTTAAAGGTACAGACGGCAGCTATCAGTGTGTTCCTCCAGTTTTCTCTCCTGGAAAATCCCACTATAGCCAGAGTGTTTTTTTTTTTTGTTTGTTTGTTTTTTTTCTCTTGTAGCTGTTACCGCAGCCTGTAGGGTAAGTGAGTTGCAGGCCCTATCAGTGAGGGAGCCTTTCCTCGCGATTTTTGAGGATCGAGTTGTTTTAAGTACCGATCCAGGTTTTTTGCCCAAGGTGGCCAGTACATTCCACTGATCTCAGGACATTGTACTGCCAACCTTTTTGTAGTTCACCACAAGGCGACCTAGAAAGAAAGTTTCGTTTTTTAAGACGTGAGAAGGATTCTCCTAGTCTATCTTGAGGTCACCAAGACCTTTTAGAAAAACTGATGCCTTGTTTGTCCTCTCTTCTGGAGTTCACAAGGGAATTAGTGCATCTAAAGCCACTCTGGCTAGATGGATAAAGCAAGCTATCTCTGAAACTTAAAAAATTAGGGAAGTTCCTCCACCTTTTGTTACTGCGCACTCAACTAGAGCCTTGTCTACGTCTTGGGCTGAGAGGGCTGGTGCCTCACCAGAACAAATTTGCAGGGATGCCACATGGTCCAGTTACTCGACCTTCATTAAACATTATCGCCTGGATCTCCTATCAGCTCAGGAGCAGGCGTTTGGTCGTAAGTTCCTTTCAGGCAGTTGTCCCTCCCTAGACTGGTAAGTTCTGGCACATCGTCTCATGGGCTGTCCTGGAAGATGCTTGGAGAAAAGTGGAGTTAGACTTACCAGCAACTCCTTTTCTGAGAGTACTACTACCTGAGAACAGTGAACATCAGTGGATACATGGGATCTGGCTGTGGCTGCAAACCTTCTATTCTTCTGGCTGCAGGTATGTCTAACAAAGTCATTTTAAAGGTCAACTATTTTGGGGAACAGGTAGACAGGGCTTTCAAGATGAGCGACAAATCCCAGGGGGCCACTGTCTTTAAAACTCTGGAAGTGTACCATTGCCTTGCTAACAACCATCTTCTGACCAGGGATCCTCCGCCAGTCTAGGAAAATACGGGGCTGCCACCTGCACCTTCAGAGTTCTTTGCAAAGACCTCTGCATTTGGTTCCCACTCCCCCTGTCTTACTGGAACATAGCTAATGTATTCTGCTAGAATCTTCTCTGACCCTATGAATTGAAGTTCAGAGAACCCAAGTTTTCTTCCACCCAAAACAAGATCTCCTGCAATAAGGTAGGGAGGACAGAAGATTTTGTGCCTCCTTGTTTGTTTTATTTAGATCACGGTGGCGGTGTTATCTGAGAAAAACAGATGCTCTCTGAAAATGCCTTTTAAGGCATAGCCTACCAGCAGGAGTTCTCAGTAGCTAGAGGAGGCTCCAGCCAACTCTAAACAAGAGACCCCCTGAGTCTGGAGTAGCCCAGCCTGAGCCCCCCAACCTCAGGTTCTGGCATTTGTAGTGATCTTGTATGAGGCCCCTTGAGCCCAGGGATGGCCTTCCATTAAATTCAGTGGATTCTTCTACCAAGAGAGGCCCAGCAAATCTCTTTCCGGAAATGACCACTACTAGATCTAGGGATTTCTGGCTGTGATCCCTATTGGTTAGCAAAAATTCCCTGAGTGCAGCTGTGCCCAGGTTACCCCTAGGATGACCACTGTCATTAGACCTGAAGGGTGCATAAGGCCTGCCTGAGGTCTGTGAGATTCTGCACTGAAGAAATAAGCCTGTCCATGTTTGCCTCTGTGAGAAATATCCTTTGTGAGATAGTCTATCCTAGGAACTCCCCAGACTAGGATGGACCTAGGTTGGATAGTTCTAAATTGACTATCCAACTTGGAGACTTCAAGGTTTTCAAAACCAATTCTAGGTCAGAGGACAACGTTTGACTGAGAAAAGATAAAAAAGGTAAGTAAGGATCTATCACAACACCCTGAAGGCAAAGGGGGGGGGGGGGGGGGGGCGCTTGAAAATGCCAATGTTGCAGCCCTTCCCTTGTTTGAATCATGAATCTTAGGTATTTCTGGTGAGACCCATGTATGGGCATGTGGAAACAGGCATTTTGAATATCCAGGGAGGCTGTATATTCCCATCCTGTATATTCCCAAACGCTCGACCAAAAACACATGAGACGATAACTCCTGAAGTATTGACATGCTGGTACCAGCACAAAGGCTCTCTGATCTGCCAAATGCGAAACTATTGACAAAAAAGCTTCTGATCTCACCCACCCCACAGCAGGTTTGTGCCAAAAAAATGTCAGGGAGATGTAGCAAACTCCAGATTGTAACCTTCCCTGATGATTTGCAGAACAAACAGCCTTGCGCCCATTTGTTACCAATCTCTGTTAAAAAGGAAAAACATACCCCTGATCTGGCATCACTTGTCGCTTTTATTGGCCGGATCATTAGAAGTGAATAGATTGCCCCTTCCTCCTTGCCTTTGTCAAAGGACCAGCTTTTCCTGGCTGCCTGGGCCTTCTTGGAATCAAACAGGGACTTGTTCTCCTATTTTGAAAACTCTTTTTTTCTTAAAACAGGAATTTGCCACCTTTCTCTGTTGAATGGGTTTAAAAAAACAATCCCCTCAAACAGGTTGCCACAAAGCTTGGTCTTGGAAGCTAAATCTCTGTCCTACCCCTCTAAGTAGAACTGTGGGCAAAACTTTTATTTTTCTTTTATTTTTTTTTATTTTTTTTTTTTTTATCTTGGATAGAGTAAGGGAGGGTTATAACCCTTGTCAGATTTTTTATTTTATTTTTTTTTTTATTTTTTTTATTTATTTTTTTATTTTTTTCCTTTTCTGCCATCTGTGTCTCGTTGCAGAGATTTACCTTCACTTCCTGTCCCATAGCCAAAACAAGAAGTGCAAGGAAATCCTGGGAAAATTAAGGGAATGCCTTGGGGTCTCCCAGATTACCAGAACTAGTGTCCCCATTGGAAGATTTCCCCCTTATTACTGTTCTGGGGACAACCCAAAATCTGTGAAAGTTAAAAAAAAAAAAAAAAAAAATTCTATTCAGTGGTAAACAGGACAAATAGGGTTAATCTCCCCAACATGGACACAGACTGCAATAAAAACCTGACAGGTGTTCTTATCCCTCTCCATTCTATCCAAAACAAAAACAAAGTTTTTTGCCTTTTAGTTATACTTTTAAGGCCCCTTTCATGCGATAAGCCCGCTCAGATCCACCTGTTTGTTTTTGTTTTTTTTTTCAGGCAGATCCAAGAGGGCCATCCATTGACTCCTGTGGGCAAGATGGATGTCAGCGGTGATGTGTCCGCTGACACCCGTCTGCCATCCGATGCGCTCAAGACAGACGTATGGCAATACATCTGCCATCCGTCTTGGCGGATTGGATGAGGACCGATGAAAACTGACATGCTGTCCGTTTTTCGTACGTTCTCCCCACAAAGATCAGCGGGGCTCTGACAGGTCACTCCCTGCTCAGTGAGCAGAGAGGGACCTGTCATTAGCCGGCTCAGCGGAGATCAACGGAGCGATCTCCTGCTGAGCTGGCGGTCTCCACTAAGTGGATACGTTCTGTGTGAAAGGGGCCTAAACCATATAGCCTTACGGGTGAAATTTATGAGTGTCGTAGTTCTAGTAGTAGGATCCTTAATGCTTTCCACTGTTGCATCTGCCAGAATTAAACAATAAAATATTAGAGAAAGAGCCTCTTAAATCTGAGCTTGGGGAGTTTGGGATGAAAGCAGCTCACCTAATCTATTGACCCACACATTCAGATGCCTGGCCAAGTGGGTGGAGGCCAAGGCCATAACCAAGGAGGAGGCAGAAGCATCCCAAGCTCCCTTTAAAGTGGCTAAAGGATCCAGGTTTTTTACTTTCATGCATGAAAGTAGAAAGCCTTCTCTGTGCAGAAGCGCCTCCTCATACTTACCTGAGCTCCATTGCAATCCAGCGATGTGCATGAGAGCCTTGGCTCTCCAGGGACACTCCCTCCTCCCAATGAGAGAGAGGGGTCGGAGCCGAGCCATGGCTCTGTGTGTGAATGGACACGTAGAGCAGCGGCTTGGGAGCGAGCCTGCTTGGGTGCCCCCATAGCAAGTTGCTTGCTGTGGGGCCAGTTGGAAGGAGGGAGGGGCCAGGAGCGCTGGCGGAGGACCTGAGAAGAGGAAGATTGGGGCTGCTTTGTGCAAAACCACTGCACAGGTAAGTATAACATGTTTGCTATTTTTAAAACAAAAATGTCAGCGTTTAATATCACTTTAACAATGATTAACTTCCTATCCATATGGTCCCTAATCAACTCTTATTCTCCAAAAGAGAGGCCAGTTTCTTTTGAGACTTGGGATAGGGGGGCATCCACTCTCGGGCACTTCTTTGGAACTGAAGGGAAACCTACATTTATGTGTTCTTGACAGAAATTTCTCTTCTGGGTCTATCCCCTTCTTTAGAATCTTATCTCTCAGGGACTTTTGAACAAAGAAAGTTCTACCCTTCTTTTCTGGTAGTCCTCTATACATAAGGTCCTGCACTGAGTGGGGTGGCTGCACCTCCTCAGTATGTTCAGATGCAGAAATGGCTTTTAACAACTCCTTAGTTTCCTAAACGGGGAAAAAGGAATCTATTAACTACTTGCCTACCAGGCACTTACACCCCTTTCCTGCCCAAGCCATTTTTCAGCTTTCAGCGCTGTTGCACTTTGAATGACAATTGCGCGGCCATGCTACACTGTACCCAAACAAATTTTTTTTATCATTTTCTTCACACAAATAGTTTTTTTTTTGGTGGTATTTAATCGCTGCTGGGTTTTTTATTTTTTACAAAAAAAAAAAAAGAAAGTCCAAAAATTTTGACAGGTACCTGCTCCCACTTCCGTTCTGGTTGTCTTAGGTGGTTGAAAGCGGAATTTCTCCCTCCTGCACATGCGCAGTGGGCAACTGGCTATGAAGCCGCAAGCTGTCACAACTGGGTGCCCATAGTAGAGATGTTGGCGTGGCCGAGGGAGAACACAGCGAGGTTAAGTGCACCTCTGGATCCTGGGACAGGTGAGTGGCTGTTTATTAACCACTTGAGCCCCGGACCATTATGCTGCCTAAGGACCAGAGGTCTTTTTCCAATTTGGCACTGCGTCGCTTTAACTGCTAATTGCGCAGTCAAGCAATGCTGTACCTAAACGAAATTTGCGTCCTTTTCTTCCCACAAATAGAGCTTTCTTTTGATGGTATTTGATCACCTCTGCAGTTATTTTTTGCGCTATAAACGGAAAAAGACCGAAAATTTTGAAAAAAAATGATATTTTCTACTTTTTGTTATAAAAAAAATCCAATAAACTAAATTTTAGTCATACATTTAGGCCAAAATGTATTCGGCCACATGTCTTTGGTAAAAAAAATGTCAATAAGCATATATTTATTGGTTTGTGCAAAAGTTATAGCGTCTACAAACTAGGGTACATTTTCTGTAATTTACACAGCTTTTAGTTTGACTGCCTATGTCATTTCTTGAGGTGCTAAAATGGCAGGGCAGTACAAAACCCCCCCAAATGACCCCATTTTGGAAAGTAGACACCCCAAGGAAATTGCTGAGAGGCGTGTTGAACTCATTGAATATTTATTTTTTTTGTCCCAAGTGATTGAATAATGACAAAAAAGAAAAAAAAAATATTTACAAAAAGTTGTCACTAAATGATATATTGCTCACACAGGCCATGGGCCTATGTGGAATTGCACCCCAAAATACATTTAGCTGCTTCTCCTGAGTATGGGGATACCACATGTGTGGGACTTTTTGGGAGCCTAGCCGCGTACGGGGCCCCGAAAACCAAGCACCGCCTTCAGGATTTCTAAGGGTGAAAATTTTTGATTTCACTCTTCACTGCCTATCACAGTTTCGGAGGCCATGGAATGCCCAGGTGGCACAAAACCCCCCCAAATGACCCCATTTTGGAAAGTAGACACCCCAAGCTATTTGCTGAGAGGCATGGTGAGTATTTTGCAGCTCTCATTTGTTTTTGAAAATGAAGAAAGACAAGAAAAAACTTTTTTTTTTTTTTTCAAAACTTTGTGACAAAAAGTGAGGTCTGCAAAATACTCACTATACCTCTCAGCAAATAGCTTTGGGTGTCTACTTTCCAAAATGGGGTCATTTGGGGGGGGGTTTGTGCCACCTGGGCTTTCCATGGCCTCCGAAACTGTGATAGGCAGTGAAGAGTGAAATCAAAAATTCACGCCCTTAGAAAGCCTGAAGGCGGTGCTTGGTTTTCGGGGTCCCGTACGCGGCTAGGCTCCCAAAAAGTCTCACACATGTGGTATCCCCGTACTCGGGAGAAGCAGCAGAATGTATTTTGGGGTGTAATTTCACATATTCCCATGGCATGTTTGAGCAATATATCATTTAGTGACAACTTTGTGCAAAAAAAAAAATAAAAAAATTTGTCTCTTTCCCGCAACTTGTGTCGCAATATAAAATATTCCATGGACTCGACATGCCTCTCAGCAAATAGCTTGGGGTGTCTACTTTCCAAAATGGGGTCATTTGGGGGGGTTTTGAACTGTCCTGGCATTTTATGCACAACATTTAGAAGCTTATGTCACACATCACCAACTCTTCTAACCACTTGAAGACAAAGCCCTTTCTGACACTCATTGTTTACATGAAAAAGTTATTTTTTTTTGCAAAAAAATTACTTTGAACCCCCAAACATTATATATTTTTTTTAAAGCAAATGCCCTACAGATTAAAATGGTGGGTGTTTCATTTTTTTTTTTTCACACAGTATTTGCGCAGCGATTTTTCAAACGCATTTTTTGGGGGAAAAAACACACTTTTTTAAATTTTAATGCACTAAAACACACTATATTGCCCAAATGTTTGATGAAATAAAAAAGATGATCTTAGGCCGAGTACATGGATACCAAACATGACATGCTTTAAAATTGCGCAGAAACCTGCAGTGGCAACAAAATAAATACATTTTTAAAAGCCTTTACAGGTTACCACTTTAGATTTACAGAGGAGGTCTACTGCAAAAATTACTGCCCTCGATCTGACCTTCGCGGCGATACCTCACATGCATGGTGCAATTGCTGTTTACGTTTGACGACAGACCGCCGCTTGCGTTCGCCTTAGCGCGAGAGCAGGGGGCGACGGGTGCTTTATTATTTTTTTTGCTTTTTTATCTTATTTTTAAACTGTTCCTTTCATTTTTTTTTTTTTTTTTCATTTTTATTGTTATCTCGGGGAATGTAAATATCCCCTATGATAGCAATAGGTAGTGACAGGTACTCCTTTTTTGAAAAAATTGGGGTCTATTAGACCCTAGATCTCTCCTCTGCCCTCAAAGGATCTGATGACACCAAGATCGGTGTGATAAAATGCTTCCCCAATTTCCCAATGGCGCTATTTACATCCGGCGAAATCTAAGTCATAAAATGCTCGTAGCTTCCGGTTTCTTAGGCCATAGAGATGTTTGGAGCCACTCTGGTCTCTGATCAGCTCTATGGTCAGCTGGCTGAATCACCGGCTGCATTCTCAGGTTCCCTGTTGAGACAGGAGAGCCAGAGAAAAACACGGAAGACGGAGGGGGGGGCTTTCCCTCCCACGGCTTGTAAAAGCAGTCTAGAGGCTAATTAGCCACTAGAATTGCTTTTAAATGAAAGCCGACCGCTGGCTGAAAAGAATGATACCAAGATGATACCTAAACCTGCAGGCATCATTCTGGTATAACCATTCAAAGTCATGAATGGCGTACCTGAAGACAAAAAAATGGTTAACAATAAAGCACAGTAAACGGTAAAGTATAAAAAATTGCATACCTGAAAAGCAAACATGATAAAACATAATAACAATAAAACATTGCAGAATAGAATACAGTAAAAAAGAGCAGAACAAGAGAGAGAGAATAGAGAGAGAGAGAACAATAAAACGACAACTATTTTTTTTTATTTTATATATTATTTTTTTTTTTTTTTTTTTTTTTTTACACTTTTTTTGTAACTAACTTTTATAACGGTAACCGGTTCCAGGTTCGGGTCTCTCAAAATGCGATGGCATCTTGGGAGACCCTGTGAAAGTGTGCCTAGTCTGTGCAATGCTGTACCCTACGCTAATACTCAACTAGTGAATGGTAGCGTTCAAAACATTCACCAATGCAAAGACCAGGATTGTCAGGACAGGAGGGACAATATTAGAGGGTGTCACGCCTATATTCGCGCTTGCTGCAGACACAACATCTTTTTTGGGGGTTCGTTGGGTAGGGGTACTCGGGAGGACATAAAGAAAATGCCTCTCATGCAGCCGACTGCATTTGGTTGGGGATGTGAATGGGGGAAGTACGGGTGCTGCAGAAGCAGTGGGTTCCCAATTAGGATTGGCGAATGCAGCAGGAAGGGCACTATGGGCACGACGGGCCTGTGTTTGTCTTCTTGGTGGCAGCGGGACACTACTTGTGCTTGCCACCTCACCAGCTTGAACTGCACTTATGGGACTCGCCACGTCACCAAGTGTTACTGCAGTGCTGGTTTGACTACGACCGGGGTGTACTAGGCCGCTGGCGCTTGCCAGTTCAATAAAAAGCTACCAAAAAAACTGTTAGCGATCGCAGGGATCAGGCCTGACTCTGCGAACGCTGCAGTTATGCGTTTAGTGTTTTGTAAGTGACAGTGATCGATCGATACTGCACTTGGGTGGGCTGGGCCGGGCGGAGGGGCAAAATGCAGGTGCTAGCAGGTATCTGGGCTGATCCCGCTAACACTGCGTTTTTGGGAACCCTAAACTGCTGGGGACGCTAGTATAGATCTGATCGGATCAGATATTGATCCGATCAGATACTATACCACTAAGGGAGCTGTACGGTGCGTGCGTGGGTGTTAGCGCTACTGGCGCTAACCTGACGCTGCCTGGGGCTGGTGCTTGCCAGTTCACCAAAATGCTACCAAAAAAACTGTTAGCAATCGCAGGGATCAGGCCTGACTCTGCGAACGCTGCAGTTATGCGTTTAGTGTTTTGTAAGTGACAGTGATCGATCGATACTGCACTTGGGCTGGGCCGGGCGGAGGGGCAAAACGCAGGTGCTTGCAGGTATCTGGGCTGATCCCGCTAACACTGTTTTTGGGAACCCTAAACTGCTGGGGACGCTAGTATAGATCTGATCGGATCAGATATTGATCCGATCCGATCAGATACTATACCACTAAGGGAGGCGTATGCTGCGTGCGTGGGTGTTAGCGGTACTGGCGCTAATCTGACGCTGCCTGGGGCGACGCATATCACCGCCGGGCGGTCAGGGGGCTAAACCTTTATTCGGTAATAAACGGCGGGTGCCCTGACACTATAAAAAAATAAACAAACTAACCAGCGTCACCCGTAACAGTTATACGGTGATCAGTGGTGAAAAGGTTAACTAGGGGGCAATCAAGGGGTTAAAACATTTATTCGGTAGTATATGGGGGTCCCTGTCGCTATGAAACACTGACGGCGAACCTAAATATTTAGGTCCCTAACTAGCGTCACCAGCGACACTAATACAGCGATCAGAAAAATGATCGCTTAGCGACACTGGTGACGGGGTGATCAAGGGGTTAAAACTTTATTAGGGGGGGGGGTTAGGGGGGTATCCTAGACCTACAGGGGGGTAATACTAACTGTCCCAACACTGTAACTGTCACAAACTGACACCAATGCAGTAATCAGAAGAAAAAAAAAACTGCTGGTGTCAGTTTGTGACGGGGGGGGGGATCGGGGTGTTTTGTGTGCCTGGCATGTTCTACTGTGTGTGTGTGTGTGTTGTGCACTCACATACCTGTCTTCTCTCCTCGGGCCGGAACGGAAATTACCGAGCCGAGGAGAGATGACATCATTTCCTTTGCTGCTGTTTAGCATACAGCAGCAAAGGAATGATGTGATTGGCCGGCGGCGATCGCGAGGGGGGGGGCCACGAACGGATGGCCTCCCCCTCACCTCTGATCGCCGCTGGACAAAAGACGACCGCCTCGGGCACTGGGGGGGGGGGGGTCCGATCGGACCCCCCACCCGCGGAAGGCAAATCACGTATATGTACGTGATTTTGCCTGTCCGTGCCACCTTGCCGACGTAAATCGGCGTGAGGCGGTCGTCAAGTGGTTAAAAGTCAGCAGTTACACTTTTTGTAGCTGCAGACTTTTCATAAACAAAAATATGACCGGAACGCCGCTTTAAGAAAACTGAACCTACGCTTCCTGCATTGCTTGTAGTGCAAGAGTCTGAGAGCTTGGAGCTGCAGTTTCCACATTTTAGGTTTGCGAGGTAGTTCTGCATTAACTTCAGACATTAGGGGGAGGGGTTTTAGACTTATTTGAGGATGCACTCCTCTTTTTCTTAGGAGTGACCGTTTTCATATCTACGGCATATCCTTCCTGCATACTGTGACATCTTGTGATGCTCCACCGATTGCCCCCTCCTATACCAGGGCAAAGATGGGGGTTAAATGTGCTGTTTCCTCCAAGAAGATGTAGGCAATGCTTGTAAGGGGGGCCTTCTACCAGAATGTTCCCTCCACAGTGGCCCCTCTTTTTGAAACCCCTGGCATGTCCAGATGGCGCCGGATGTGCGTCATCTGTGGAAAAAACTCAGCTGGTAGCACACCCAGAATCGACGCCCATCAAGAACCAGAAGTACCACCCCTGGAAGTGACAATTGGTTGCCATTTTGGTGCGCCTCATATGTGGAGGAAGCCCAGGAACTCAGCTGAAAACCACAATAGATAATTAGTATATAGCTTGTACATCTGCCCTAAAAGCAAACCCCTCACTCTCTTTACTCAACAGGAAAAAATGAGCTGAGTTCCCCTTACATTGTTGCCCCATTATCGGAAGCCACTTCCATCTTGGGACTCCAGCATTGTACCGGAATGCGCCGCTGAGACCTCCAAGGGCTAAACTCAAGAGGCTTCTGGAGTCAGTCTACACCTCTGTCCATGTACAGAGTACAGACCTGGGAAACTCTTCAGTAAGGGAACAACTGGAATCATACCCACAGGCAATGCAGTAAACTTGAGAGAGGAAGGCAACCACAATCACATTCCCTGCATTAAATTTAAAAAAAATACCGCTTTAAGGTGCAGCTTACCAATCATTAGATGTGGTGGCTGCATTAATTTTCTCCTGGGGATCTGACCAGTAACACACTTGTATTAAAGTGCCCCCACTCTGGATGAAGAAGCAATAAAGACACCTTTGGGCAGCAGCATTGTCCGTTTTGGGAGAGGGGAATGTTACAAATGCTAGCAGATTTAGATACATTAACAAATTGTAGCCAAACTCCAGCTTGGGCTCCATTCACACTTGTACGAAGGCCACAGTTATGCCGACTTTGAAAGGGAACTTTGACGCAACTTTGGATGGGTGCAACTTGGATACGACTTTGACTAGTGATAATGGACAACTGTTGCACACGAGTTGCATTGTATAACATTCGGGTATGACTTTCATGCAACTTCTGAGGGTTAATATTGAAGTCTATGGCCGTCAAGTTGCATGAAAGTCAGACCAAAGTAGTGCACATACTACTTTGAAGTTGCTGCAAGTTTAAGTCAACCATATATAGTTATCATTGGAAAAAATGGGGTACAACTTGTCATGCAACTTTGATGTCCAAAGTTGCAGGACAAGTCGCACAAGTGGGAATGGAGCATTTTGTTTTCTTTACATAAATAAAAACGGATCATTGTATGCACCCCTGTTAGGCTTCATGTACACTTGAACTACTTTGATTGCCTGCCGCTGGAAAATGCGGCAATTTCGGCCTTCAGTAAAAAGGTTCCTATCCTGCGCTTGATTTCTGTACAGAAATTGCATTACACTGATTTCACTGCACACTCATAGTGTGCATTAGAAGCTGCAACAAGTCAAAGTCCACCTCATTTCCTGGCCGGAGGATGTCCAGCATCATCTAGCTGTTTTGTTTACCTAGCTTTACTGTCCCTGGCCCACCCCTTTTATGCAGTCTGCTTATGAATACCCACTTTCTTAAACTGACATCCATTTTGGTATTGACATAACTCTACAGCCCTCTGTTTGCATCAGGGCTGAGGGCTGTTGAGAGGTGTACTGAGACAGGATGCTGTGATGTTTTCTAGAAGCTATGTACAGCACCCTACAGCCTCCTTGCACCAGCCATGATTCATCTCGGGTGCAACTATAGGGGTGACAATTGAGACCCGGCCCCAAGCAGCTCCCCTGTCACATTTGTCTACTTCTGGAAAGGAGGGGCAGCATATAGAAGAATCGCCCCATTTTCCTCCTGGCTCCTGCAGCTGCTGAAGGCCCACTTCTTTTCCTCTCCCTCCTGCCCGCATTCAGCAGCTGCAGGAGCCAGGAGAAAATGAAGCAGTTCTTCTATATGCCACCCTTCCTATCCAGCCTGGTGCTAAGTGTTTCTGGCAGCCCTGGTCCACATTATTAACAAGAGGTCATCGGTCCACCCCCCCCCCCCCCAATGCCAGCTCCCATTTCTTGCCTCCAGGCTGCTTCTGCCCCAAGCCTACAAATACATTCTCTGCCACAGCCGATCCCTGAGTCTGAAAGAATGTGCAGTGCCCAGCACCTGAGCCAGTAAACCATGTGTCCAGGTGTCCTGTTGCACTGCCCCACCTCTTGTCATACTGCCCACCTCCTTTCACACTGCTCCCCCCACCACACTGCTGCCCTCCTGTCACACTGCTACCCCCCTGTCATACTGCTCCCCCATCACACTGCTGCCCTCCTATCACACAGCCCCTCTCCTGTCATAATGCTCCCCCAACACACTGCCCTCTCCTGTCACACTGCTCTCCCACTCACACTGCCCCCCCTCCCGTCATACTGCTTCCCCATCACACTGCTACCCACCTGTCACACTGCTCCCCATCACACTGCTTCCCTCCTGTAACACTGCCCCCCTCCTGTCATACTGCTCCCCCATCACACTGCCCCCTCCTGTTACACTGTCCCCCTCCTGTCACATTGCTCCCTCACCACACTGCTCCCCTCTTTTTCACAGTGCCCCCCCCTCCTCCTCTCACACTGCCCTCCTCCTGTCACACTGCCCAGGTACCCTTCTTTAATGGGATGGCTGCATTAGCTTTCTTTTTTAGACTTTCTTTTATTTTCTTCTGGTAATCTGGCCAGTAAGTCTGTTATTTTTCAACAGAACAAGCTCTACTGCAGATGTAGCAGCTAGAGGGATATGACAAACCATCTCCCACTGACAGAGGTGCTTAAAATGATCAGTATTTATTTATGTATGTAAAACCTTTATCCCAAATGGAAAACAAATGTTTGTTGTAACTGATTATAAAGTGTTAGCCGGAGTTTGGCTTCAGTTTGTTGGTGTATTTAGATCTGCTACTATATTTAACACTCCCCTCCCCCCAGACTGAAAGAGGGCATCCAGAGTGGGGGCACGCTAATACAGGAGGTGTGTTAATGTGTGTGGAGGGTTTGGTAGAAAAATGGTGGTGGTGGTGTTTGTGGGGGGATGAGTGGCCCATCTCACAGTGGGATACTGTGAGATGTGAGAAAAGATCTATAATGGGTTACTGTGAGTTAGGTGTATAGATCTCTGGTGCCTGTTCAAAGTTCAGTTGCCATAGGAGACAGCAGTTCTGCATATACAGCTGCTGCATCCAGCAGGCCCTCTACCTGTATAGCTATTGCATCTGCCTAAGGGTGTCCTGGCCCTAACCCTCTCTCCCCCAGTTCTGCTTAAGAGACAATAAATCTCTTTTCTTACATTCCAAAAAGTGACTGACACCCATGTTTCCAACTTGCAATACACCCACCATGCCTAATAACCTACACTACAAGGAAGGATGTCAGCTCTCCCTGACTCTGGAGGTCACCATTAGCCCTTTGGAGGTCGGGGATGCCACTACACTTGGTGCCCAATGTAGGGCAAAGGCGTTATTCCTACAGTGGTCGTCCCTAGCAACAGACTGCAACTACATTGGGATTTTGCCTGGCTCCTTCGGAAGGTGGCAACTAACATCTCTGTTTCTCATAGACTGTTATCCATCTAAGCTATGTGGGGAAGAACCAACGTGTCTCATGGGAGGGTGTCAGCCTGGTCTTTTTTCACTTTATGGCAGTGCTGCAGCGGCTAAGGCAGACTCCATTAAAGATTTGGCGTGCCTCACAAGGAAGGAGGCGGGCACTGTAGTTCTAGGAGAGCCTGTGAACCAATCCCTTGGCAGGGGGAGGAGTTGTTGCCCTGCAGAGGAGGAGAAAGACGCTGCTGAGAACTCCGCCATTACTTGAACACGTGTTGCGGTGTTGATACTGCGTGGAGGATATGGCAGATTGGAAGATGTATGTTCCAGTATTGGTCCCAGTCTGAGTCGACCGAAAAGCAGCTTGACCGTTACCGGAGTGCGGTATGCACCCAAAGGTAGCCTCATGCTCTACACCGCGGGGGGGGGTCTATAAAGCTATTGGGCTAGTCTGTGAGAAATGTTCCAGCCTTGCTACTGTAGCCATGTGGACTACAATTACAAAGCATAGTGATTCCCTGTCATTTTTATGTACTCTTGTCCCTCTAGTGCCCAGCATCACTAACTGAAATCATATCTGTGAGTCGACCAAAAGGGATTGTGGGATTAGTAGTTCCTCAGAATGGCAATTACTCTGTATGACTATGCACCCAGACTTCATATCCCAGGGATATTTGCTATCATCAGAAAGAATGCTGGGAAGAGCATAAAAAGGTTAGAGACGCAAGCTACGCGGTCCTCCTGGGCTTGGCGTGTGATGGACCTCTCTGTTCTGAGAGGGTGAGGTCGCGGCCTACCACGCAGTGTATGACATTTCAACCCAGCCGTGAAGGGCAGATCCCTGCTTGCTCATCAGGCACCTATCCAGCATCACCCTGATAAGCCGACAACCCGCGCTTTGTCCTGTCCATCGGATGATCATCGGGCGTGGAACCGCTGATCAGAAGGCATTGAATCAGCCGGGTCGTTGGTGAGAGGGCAATTGCCCACCTTTACAAACCTTTCTTTGCTGCTTCACTGGGACACTATGCACAGACAGCTTTACCCTGGGAAAACACTTTACTGCATCTCTAACCCTGTACATATACACCTATTACATCAACCTTTACAAGAAATACCATTGCCTTGTTACTGCACCTTATTGGATATAGTTAACGAGCTCCAACTGCTAGCGAAGATCATCAGGCCTGCAATGGGGATGTTACTGTCATTATTACTTATAGGACCAGTATACTGTTCTTGTTTAATTGATCTCTCATTAGGATTAAACATGAAAAGGCTGGCCTGGGTTTCCCCTTTAGAAGTCTTGCCAGAATTAATGTCTTAATGCTTGCTTATCCTTTCAGGTCATGTTCAAGTGGAACACCATTGTACATACGTGTATATAAGACATTATCTCCAGATTTTGTAACTTGTATTATTTCCCAAGCTCATGAAGGTGCAGATGAGCCAGTAAATTCAAGCAGTCCTCAAGGGGGCAGTGCTACACTACCAATGTATGGCCCTGGATCGTCTGCGGACAATGCGGAGAACCCCTACTCGAGGTAGTGTTGCCAGCCCTGCCCCCACAGGCATTGGAGGTGGATTGGGACAAGAATGTTGCCATCCCTGTTCAAGGAACCACCAAAAGTTCAGCCGTCATCACCTGGCCTACCAGAGACGCTGCTCCTCTGTCCCTTGTGGCTGCTCCAAGGCCAGGTACTCCAGTCGGGCCCAACTGCGCTCGACGACAGGGCCTCCTAGGGAGAAGACATCAGAGACTGGTAAGCCTAATGCGGGTGAAAGTGGTGTGCTTGTGGGAACTGTAAAACCTGCGGCCAGTAAGGGAGCTCAGTTGGAAGTGCCCGCGGTTGCTAGTCCTAAACGCAACCTGCTCCCGGCCGAAGAGTGCTCCACCATATCTGATTCAGACATTCCGTCTGACCGGATTTTTGAACTGTTTTCAGACACTTTGTCCTGGCCTGAAAAGTGGACTGATAGTGATGAAGAGCAACCTTGTAATGTGGAAAAGGATGAGATCATCCCTGTTAAAGCCTCCAGTTTCAAAATTGAACTGTCTGCTGGTGTGATACCACACTTGTGCCTTACAAAATTATTCGAGGAAGAGCAATGGGCAAACTGGGCCCAAATCCCTAAGACTGATAAGACTAAGTCATTCATATCAGTCAGACTACCCTGCAGGCCTGATACTCTTGCTGGGCATTGGGTCCAACATTCTGCTGACACTCAGGTTCTACCTGGGTGTGGAGATCCCAAAATGTTGCCCAGGCTCTCTAAACTTCAGAGAATTTGTCATAAAAAAGGTAGCTGAAGAGTACGGCTGTCTGTATCCTTATGCGCCTGCCCATTTTGGAAGAGGTGATTCAAGAGAAGAGAATGCAATGGATTGATGCTGCCATTTGGAGCTAATTACACCTCTGTCTTTGTGGTGAATTGAAGGGGTTATCACTGCGGTGTGTGGAGAAGTATTTAAACATCCTACAGACAGGGAGTACGGTCGACGCATTTACTTTGACTGTGTGATTAGTCGTCGGCCTAACCAAAAGTATCTACAGCCCTATATCACCACCCCTGATTCAAAAGGAAAGCCTTTTGCAATTGCCTGACCCCAGGTGTTACTGGTGATATCTTCAGACTGTAACAAGTTCAACCAATCTAACCAATGTGAATTACAATGTTGAGTTCAGTGGGGCTGTGTGTTGAGTTTGCCAGGCTATAAAAGCAAATATACCGCGCTGTCTAAACACATACAAGCAGCCAGCATGGCAGTGTAAAAGTGAACAAAAAGAAAAATAGAATGTGCAGCGCTAACAAATGACTGATGTCAAAAACATGAAATTGTGAAAAAATATTTACAAATATAATAGCATATATTCAATAAAGAATAATGTCCATATGTAAGCATAAGGGACCTCTGAGAGGTCCTAATATGTTCCAAAGTATGTGATCCAATAAAATGGATGACAGTCACTGACAGGCATGTACTGGCCATCGGAACTACCGGTAGATTCCAAGTGGGCCGTTGGCTCAGTGGGCCAGTCAGGTGTGGTCCTGGAGCCGCTCCTCTCTGACAGTGAGTGATCGCAATTTCACTTGTTTCAGGAGGAGCAGCTTCCGTCATATGCTGGAGAGAGCATTAGGCGTTATGCTCCCTCCAGCCTGCAGGGGGAGATAGACCAACGGCAGACTTTCCTTCCTCTCTCCCCTATCACTTGTTATCACATGACTGGAGAGAGGAACGAGAAGCTGCCTTCAAAACGGTGAGTACATGTGAGAGGGGGAGGAGAGGGAGGACAATGATGTGAAGGGCTGCTGATGGGGGCTCTCTGATGGGGACTATGATGTGAAGTGGGCAGCTGGTGGGGACTATGATGTGAAGTGGGCTGCTGGTGGGGACTATGATGTGAAGTGGGCTGCTGGTGGGGACTGTGATGTGAAGTGGGCTGCTGGTGGGGACTGTGATGTGAAGTGGGCTGCTGGTGGGGACTGTGATGTGAAGTGGGCTGCGTGATGTGAAGTGGGCTGCTGGTGGGGACTGTGATGTGAAGTGGGCTGCGTGATGTGAAGTGGGCTGCGTGATGTGAAGGGAGCTGCTGGTGGGGACTATGATGTGAAGTGGGCAGCTGGTGGGGACTATGATGTGAAGTGGGCTGCTGGTGGGGACTATGATGTGAAGTGGGCTGCTGGTGGGGACTGTGATGTGAAGTGGGCTGCTGGTGGGGACTGTGATGTGAAGTGGGCTGCTGGTGGGGACTGTGATGTGAAGTGGGCTGCTGGTGGGGACTGTGATGTGAAGTGGGCTGCGTGATGTGAAGTGGGCTGCTGGTGGGGACTGTGATGTGAAGTGGGCTGCGTGATGTGAAGTGGGCTGCGTGATGTGAAGGGAGCTGCTGGTGGGGACTGTGATGTGAAGTGGGCTGCTGGTGGGGACTGTGATGTGAAGTGGGCTGCTGGTGGGGACTGTGATGTGAAGTGGGCTGCTGGTGGGGACTGTGATGTGAAGTGAGCTGCTGGTGGAGACTCTGATGTGAAGGGAGCTGCTGATTGGGACACTGATATAAGGGGACGCTGTTGGGGGACACTCAAAATTAAAGTGGGCCAGTCATGAAGTCCAGGGCCAAATTTTTGTCCCAGTCCAGCCCTGGTCACTGAAATCTTGAGTTTGCCTCAGAAAGTAATGTGAATGACATGAATGAAAGAATCCACCACCAGAAGCACCAGTCGCTTACCAGAAAGATTGAACTCATACAGGTATACACCTGATGAGTCAATTAAGCTTTAAGGGATAACCAGAAAGGCACAGGTTCACTGTATGGACACAACCTCCAAACGGACGTTCCAGGGCAGTGAATTCAGCAGGTTAAATACAGAGGCAGGTCAGCCCTTTCCTTTAAGCAGATTTCCACTTCTAGAGAGTCCGCTCCACTCCCTCGTCACACGATAGCCATAGAATTTAATTCTGTTTGTGCTGAGGACAATGAAGAGACCAGCGCTGAAGACAGAGGGGTTTCAGACCCCTGACTCTGCAGGGTGTCACACCGGCTCTCTCACTCTCCTCCGTACAGCTGCATTCTCTTGAGTTTGCTGGAAGCTGCTCCACCCCTAGAAAATGTTGAGATGGGGACCAGTGGTGTACCAAGGGGGGGGGGGCGGTTCACCCCGGGAGACACACATTTTGGGGTGTCAGGGACTCCGGGTGCATGTGAGGCCCCTGCATTTTCCCTGTCATCGCAACTTTGTTAAAAGTTTATTGGATCAGCACAGAGCCCAGCGGTGCGGGGGAGGCTGTCTGTAACTCCCCTGTCATCTCCTAAAGTTAGGCTGTCCCTCAATCTCCCGAGGCAGCTGTAGTTGGTGGGAGGGGTTGGTCTGTCTGCCTCCTCCACTCCTACAGAATCCTCCCCTCAGGCAGAAGAAAGAGAGGAGAGACCACAGCAGCCCAGGACTCTTCATCACATGACATGCTGTAAGTGACTGAGCAGTGCACAATGTCACTACATGCAGACCTAACCTGGCACTATATACCTCCCTAACCTGGCACTATATACCTCCCTAACCTGGCACTATATACCACTCTAACCTGGCACTATATCACCTAACCTGCTACTATACTACCCTGACGCCAACGTGCGGTGTGCTGCCTGCCTGCCTGGGGGGGGGGGGCAGATATAGGATCCGCCCTGGGTGCCAAATGCTCTAGGTACACCCCTGTTGGTGACTTTCCTGTTGTACTGTTCTGCTGGACTGTGCTCGTGAATCCCAGCACTTGCAGGGAGTGCCCTAAAAGAGTCATGCTGATCTTTGCCCTGAAATTGCCAGTGTGCCTCCCTCTGAAAAGTGACATACTGATCCGAAGTTGTGGAATTTCAGCATGTTTGAGCTTCATCAGTGAAGAAAGTTTGTCTCAGTCCACGGCTGTGCTAAGACAGACATACTTAAAAAGCAAGGGGACCTTGTTGACCAGGAGGATGGACAGTTATTCAAGAATTATGGTCCCTTGCATGTTGGCATGGCTAAATGTGTTGCCTGTAAATGGCCATGCATCTGTCCCCGGAGTTGTCCCTGTGAAGAAGGGAAGCTGATGGGAAATGAAAGTTGTTGACCAAGTTGTTGCACCTCTAGTGAACTGCCTGTTGGACTTTGGGGCTCCGAGGACAATGGGGTGTTTAATTAGGTTGCATGTCCTGTGGCAAAAGGGACAAGTTCTTACCCTAAAATGGGTTATTGGACTGAAATATTACAAAAGGACTGTTCTCTGATACCCACCAGCAGGTGGCATGAGAGTGTCAGCCTGAGTGAGTCCTAAGTTCAGTTTTGCTAAAGTTCCTGAATAGGTTGCAAAATGAGATTTCTTTAGAATTGTTATGGAAAAGGGGTGGCATCCTTGGGGGGTGGGGCCCATTTTCAACTGTAGATATGTCTAGATATAGTCATTGCTAAATGTTTATATGTAGACTGAGATATAACACTGTTCATTTTTTTTTTTGCATTACTGAGATAAAATAAACTTCACTTATATACATATTGCACTGTATTGCTGTAGCAATAGGATGTCTTTCTATGTTGTCTATTTTCTTCTCTTTCAGGTTTTCCAGTACCCATGGCGTCTTCCTTGGTTAAGGAGAGACCATGACCTCAGCTTGTTTGATAGCACTAAACTTTCTCCTCTTTATAGGTGTATATATATTAGATAGATAGTTAGGATATAAGGTTATTGTTATTGCATTTTGCCCTCATTTGTTTGGGTGGTCTGCCACACGTAAAACTGTAAATACTGTCTTATATTTATTGCCCTTGTGTGAACTGCCACTTGCCTTTGTACATAGGTTATGTGTACTCATTTCATGTGGTACGCCACATGTGTTGTTAACATTTTTCATTTTTCCCTATTACCCAACCTATCCAAGTTTTTCCAGGACATTGATTCTCAGGATTGAGAATATATATCTTTTTTTATTTGCAGACTCTGAGACATAGTTTTCCTTGGCAGGGGGAGAATTTAGCACCCTGATAGTAGGCAGGGTTTCTAACAAATGTAGCTTGCCAGGTGGTAACTAGTCTGGCTGATAGGGAATTCATTGGCTTTTCCTTAACCCTGGATTTGATGCACCTCTCTCTTCTGTCACTAGGTGGCATTGGAATGACTAGGGCATAGTGAATTCAGACTAGGAGTGGATGGGTTGTCTCAGCCAATTGGCAGGAGTTTCTTCAGGAGGAGTCAGGTAATCGGGGTTCTATGCTACCTGGACTTCTGTCCAGGTGGACGTGTGATACAAGACTCCGGGTTGCTAGGCCAGAAGCCTGAGGCCTATCCTGGGAGCACCTGGCTGCTAGGCTGCCTGAGGCCTATCCAGGTTTGAGAGAAGCAGTGCGGGTTTGGGGCTTTTGGCTGGAAACCCAACCAAGTTGCAGGGGTTCCACTGGACGGGGGACCACCATTGCCAGCAGTGAGGGAGAAGCAGTTGCCACAAGGGACCACCACTCCTTTCGCCAGGGGCAAGTGATGATCAAGGCCAGAGGTAAAGGGAGGAATAGTCACCAGCAAGGGACAACCATTCCTGTTATCAGAGGCCAGTGTGTGGAAGTCTTAAGAAGTACCAGAGCAGCCTTTTCACCAGCCAGGGACGGTGAAAGTGGGAAAGCTTCAGCAGAGTGCCAAGCCAGGGACCCAGCGGGTTAGCAGGGGTGACGCTTGAGGAGAATTCAGAAGTTTAGCTGTGGAAGAGCTTAGGGGATCCAAAGAGGAATGGGATCTTGAAGTCTAGAGAGAGACCGCAAGCTCAGTAAGTGAAGATCTACAGTGGGATACTGTGAGATGTGAGAAAAGATCTATAACGGGTTACTGTGAGTTACGTGTATGGATCTCTGTTGACTGTTCAAAGTTCGGTTGCCATAGGAGACAGCAGTTCTACATATACAGTTGCTGCATCCAGCTTAAAGGCCCTCTACCTCTATACCTGTCTGCTTATTTTTGTCTCGGAGTCTGACAATTGTTATTGCATCTGCCTAAGGGTATCCTGGCCCTAACACTCTCTCCCCCAGTTCTGTTTAAGAGACAATAATCTCTTTTCTTGCATTCCAAAAAGTGACTGGCACCCATGTTTCCAGCTTACAATACACCTACCATGCCTAATAAGCCACACTATCAGGAAGGATGTCAGCTCTTCCCGATTATGGAGGTCACCGTTGGGCCTTTGGAGGTTGGGGATGCCACTACAATAATAAAAAATACAATTGTAAAAATAAATAAATAAAATGGTAAAAAAATAATATAAAAAAATAAGGTAAGAAAAATTAAAATCTACTGACCTCATCCACTGCCCTACTGAGAAAGTCCACTGCCATAATGACACCATCCACTGCTCTACTGACTGACATTATTCACAGTCCTACTGACAACAGTGGCATAACTACCAGGGTTGCAAAGGATTTGTGGGGATCCCCCAAGATGGCAGAAAGGGGGCCTGATGCAGAACATGTGAAAGGGTTCCTCTGTGGGGCTGTAATAAAAGGCTCTGCCACGGGAGTAAAGGGTCCCTGGATCAGTGGGAAGGGCCCCAGCAGGGGTCGGGGGTCCCTTCATGGTTTCTTGCACTGTAGCCCTGAAGGTTCTTGTTAGGCTTTTAATCTGTCTATATGGCATAGAGACCAAGTACTGATTTCACTGGCTTTAAAATAAGGCATCTAAATAAAATCCCTGTGCCTGCATGGGATTCCTGCGGGTACTCAGGGTTCCTCCCACACTCCAAAGACGTGCTGGTAGGTTAATTGGATCCTGTCTAAATTGGCCCCAGTATGTTTATGTGAGAAACACACTACAGTCCATGTAACACGGTTTCCTATGGATGTAGTTTACATCTGTGCATTTTATGGAAAGGGCCAGGAACTTTTTTTTGGTTTTTGGTTCCATAGACTTCAATAGATCAAAAACGTGTATTAAAAAAAACGCAGAATGCACCTGGAATATGCAAACTGCAAAGGTACCTGAAGTAAATAAAATAAAATAATGGATTTTTAAAAAAAAAATATTAATAGTGTGTTGATGAGATAAAAAGGGGAATAATGGAATCCTAAATATAAGCACATTTATTCTATTTGGATAATTTTTGTCATACCCATATATATGAGTTTTCCTCAGACCAAAGCCAGCAATAAAATACTTTGATGTGTAGTAATTGAGTGATTAGATAAAATAACAAATTTCCTTTGGGATTAATGTTACAACATAATACTAGGCTTGCTCAAAGCACTGCTGTATAGATAATTACCTCCAATAACACAGAGATTATGCCTGCCAAGTGACAGATTTGCTTTGATCCCTTTTAATTACTCTGTGAAGTGAAGGAAATAGCACCAATCTATTGCATTCCTAGTTTCCTTTTCCAAGAAAAAAAAAAGATAAAATGTGTTTGGTTGTTATAGTCAGCAGTCATCCCCGCTGTGGACTTAAACCAGTGTTTTTCCGGTCATCTTCCAGGACGGCTTACAGAGAAAGAGGCTCCTCCCACCTAGCACAGGAAACACATGATCCACATGATAAAAGACTGCCCATAGGCTGTGTCCCCTCAGTATTGTGTGTTTCCTCCGAGCAGACAGGAACTTCAAGCAAGTTGTTTGTTATTCTGCCTGACCTACATGCTAGGTAGCAGGGAAGTCCCAGTGACCGAGTCCCTCTAACAGGGGCAATGCTTCTGGGGAGCTGGTTGCCTTGGGTCATCCTGGGCCCTTCTGCTAGGGACTCATGAATAAGTAAGAAGGGACCACCTCTCATCTCCCTGTTTGTACACTTTTAGTGTAAGGTTCCTTCTTGGTTGCAGGAGGATGTGTGCCCAGATGAGTCCATCCCTGGTGGTGGCGTACCGACTGCAGGCTTGTCTCTCATGGCAGGGGGTACCCTGCTTTTCCCTGGCCATTCCTACTGTTGCTGGAGCGTGGGGAGCACGGTAGACCTCTCATGACATCTCATGCCTGGCATCCTCGTGTGACCGAATCAGTCTCACGGGCGCTGACTGGTCATCTTGGTACATCCACAGGGGGAAATCCCAGCCTGTACCAGGGAGAGGAAGGCAGGCACGCTATCCACAGGGATGGCGCTAGATCCACAGCGCTGTGCCAGGTCCTCCGTGCCAGTTTAAATAAAGGGCACTGGCAGAAGATGGCACTGGGTTACTTCCTGGACAGTGAACATGGAAGAGCCAGGGATTGCGAATGCAGGTCTGGAGGCGCCATCAGTTGACTTTGGCCCTAAGGTAAGAAAAAGGGGGGGCTAGGGTGCTCCTATCTTCTTTTCTTACCCTCCTGTGGTGGAGGCACAGGGGGATTGTAGGGGCCTTTTTGCAGATGCACAGGTGTAACCTCCCTCTAGTTATAGGGTTGAGTCTCATATAGCATTACAGGTCCTGGTGGTGGGTGTTTTTAAAAATGCTAAGGCAGGAATTTCTGCTATCCACCTGGGTGTTTTCTTTCCATTCAGTTTGTACTTCAGTTGAAGTAACACTGGTTTGGTTTGTCCTTTTGGTTATTTCCAAGACAAAAATCAAGAGCCCAAAGAAAGCAAGACAGATATTTCTAGGAAGAGATGCCCAGTCTGTACTAGGAAAATGCCCTCTGGTTGGAAAAGGGACACATGTCAAGATTGCATTGATAACCTGGTCAAAAAAACAACAACCCCGCTATTCAAAAATTTCATGGATTTAATGAAAAAGGAGATGAAGCAGACTCTAAAGTTATTCAAACCCTGTGCACAGGATTCCTGGGCAGATCCCATTCCCAGCACATCTGGCGCCAGCACAAGGGCGATAACTCCTTCTATCAGCCAGGTGACCCCTGATGGGAGTATATCGGAGGAGCTGGAGGAAAGCTCGCAGTCGGCTTTGGATTCCAATGAAGAGGAGTTTAAGGAGGACAAGCCAGATAAAACGCATCTGTCTCCCTCAGAGGAGACAGATGAGTTATTAAAGGCCATATATGATACCCTGGAGTTGGAGGAGCCAGAAGATAAAGAACTATCTGTGCATGACCTGTTATATGCAGGCCTCCAAGCCAAACAGGCCAGAGCCTTTCCAGTTCACACTTTATTAAAAAAAACTGTGTTGCAGGAGTGGAAAAAAGATTCTTTCTTCCTAAAAACCTCAAAGGGAGGGTCCCTTTCAAAGAAGAGGATACGAGTCTATGGGAGAATTGTCCCAAGTTAGGCACCTCCTTATCGAAAGTCTCGAAGGGAGAGGAACTCTCTTTCGAGGATACAGGCTCATTAACTACTTATGGACCTGGCCTGTTTTTTAGACTCGGTGTTTACAAGTTAAAATCTGTTTATTTTGTTAGAAAATTACTTAGAACCCCCAAACATTATATATTTTTTTTACAGACACCCTAGAGAATAAGATTAGAGGACGGAGGGGTAGAAGTGGCGCTGTTCTGGACTTGGGGTACTTGAAACCCTCTGCTGACGTAGTGGGATCCTAATATAGTGCCTATGCAAAAAAAGCAATAAAAAAGTGCACAAAATGCAAATGTTCTAAATATGTGCAAGTTGTGCAAAAATCTGAATAATTATTACAACCTAATATGCTGTTGCTACAAAATGCTACTATGGTAACTGGCAAATGAAGCAAAAGTAGGGCGGGGCTAACAGCGTCATTGCATCACTTCTGTTTTTTGGGCCGTGGAGCGCAGATCGTTCTGGCTTCCTGACTTTAAACTTTCGCTTTGTATTTACAGACTAAATGTGAGTACCTTTTTGTCTATATGAATAAACACACATAGTGTTTACGGTAATACACTATGGAGCTTTTTCCTTCTCTACATGTGGGAGCAATAAGAGGCTAGCTGCAAGGAGATCACTTACACCGCAAACATGGAAGCAAACCGCTGATACAGTACGACAGGCTTTTCCCGTGTGCTACAGAGTAGCAAATACTGTGAAGGTGAAATACCTCCTTGTGGGATGAATAATTGCGGTGAGTGCGTTTCCTATGGGGCACCTTTTTAAGAAGTGCCAAATAACAGTTGTGAAGAGCACTTTGTCACTTTATTATTTGCACGATATTTAGACTTTGCAGTGCACCAGCACAGTTTATTAGAGGACTATATATATAATATATATATATATATATATATATATATATATATATATATATATATATATATATATATATAATATGCTGAGCCCAGTGCAATATACCTTTATCACAGTAGAATATTGGTTTCATTTGCAGTCATACCTTTCAGTGCACCAATACTGTTTTTATGATTTATGCTTTTGATCTATTATAACATTGGACAATTTGATTTAGATTGTGGTCACCTGCACAGGAGGCACGCATCATTGTGTTGGCACTAATCTGTCGTTTAGGATTAGCATATGAGTTTGTGGACTCAATCATACATTTTTTTGCACTTTTGCTTCATTTGCCAGTTCTCATAGTAGCATTTTGTAGCAACAGCATATTAGGTTGTAATAATTCAAATTTTTGCACATATTTAGAACATTTGCATATTTTGCACTTGATTTGCATTTTTGCACTTTTTTATTGCATTTTTTTTGCATAGGCACTATATTAGGAATCCACTACGTCAGCAGGCGGTTTCAAGTACCCCAAGTCCAGAACAGCGCCACTTCTAACCCTTCTTCCTCTAATCTTTTCTATTTTCACCTCATGGTGGATTTATTGGTAGAGGCTGCAGTTCTCTTCATTTGTTTTATACCATAAGCGTGGGAGTTCACATATACTTTTACCCTAGAGAATAAAATGGGGGTACTTGCAACACTTTGTCACACCGTATTTGCGCAGCGGTCTTACAAGCGCAATTTTTTGGGAAAAAATAAAACAATTTTGACTTAAAAAAATAAGACAACAGTAAAGGTAGCCCAAAGTTTTTTATATTGTGAAAGATAGTTACGCCAAGTAAATTGATACCCAACATGTCATGCTTCAAAATTGCGCCCGCTCGTGGAATGGTGACAAACTTTTACTGTTAAAAATCTCCATAGGCAACATTTAAAAATTTCTACAGGTTACCAGTTTTGAGTTACAGAGGTGGTCTAGGGCTAGAATTATTGCTCTTGCTCTAACGATCGCGGCGATACCTCACATGTGTCGTTTGATCACCGCTTTCATATGCAGGCGTGACTTACGTATGCGTTCGCTTTAATTTGCGAGGTGCTTTAATTTTTTTTTTTTTCTTATTTATTTTACTTTTTATTTTTACACTGCCCTTTTAGGAATAAAAGTGATCCACTTTTTTTTTTACTACAAGGAATATAAACATCCCTTGTTATAGAAAAAAAGCATGACAGGAGCTCTTAAATGTGAGATCTGGGGTCAAAAAGACCTCAGATCTTATATGTACACTAAAATGCAATAAAAAGAAAAATAAATAAAAAATTTCCCCTTTAAGAGCATTGGGCAGAAGTGACGTCAAACGTCACTTCCGCCCAATGCTCTTAAAGGGGAATTTTTTTATTTATGCTATTGAGCCGAGTGGGGCCATCTTTCCCTCACTCAGCATCCAGCCTCACAGGGGAGCGGTCATCTCCGCCGCTACCGATGGCTCCGGTAAGCGCGGAGCATGGCAGAAGGGGGGCCCCTCTCCCGACACCGATAAAAGTGATCTTGCGGCGAATGCGCTGTTAAGAGGACCGCCGCCTATTTTTTTTTTTTTTTTTTTATTTTAAATACCGGGGTTATGGCAGCTAGCAATCGAAGCCCTCGCTGCAGTACCCATGCACAGCACCGGCCGGCAACATCACTCCCAGGGGCTACTTCTGGGTATCGCGGCTCCAGCGCTGTGATTGGCCTGGAGCCACGATGACGTCACTCATGCACGCTGCCAGTAATGGCACACCCACTGAAGCAAACATACATGCCATTGCTTCAGTGCGCATCTGCTGATGATGTCGGCACATTGAAATACAGGGGATATCTCCTAAACTGTGCAGCTACAGGTAAGCCTTATTATAGGCTTACCTGTAGCAAAAAGTGGTCTGTAAGGGTTTAAAACCACTTTAAACCTGCCCACCTACCTATGTAGCCTGCATTCTGGAACCCGCAACACGTAAAATATATTTGTAAAGTTGCTAGTGACATTAAATTTTCACCACATGTCGGTAACAACCTATGCAATCCACACATACAAAGAAAGCAAATAAGTTCAGAAATTATGTTCTGTGTAATAAAATTGAATGACACAGGTAACAAGTATTGAACACGCTAACTGACATGTATTTAATAGTTAAAATACCCTCTAGTGCTAAAAGTGTAGTTAGTTTTTTTTTTTTTTTTGTGTGTTTAGTGTAGGTAAATTTGTGCAGGCTGGCAGCCAAGCCTGTCTGTGTTTTTCCTGGGTTGGGCAGAGATCCAGGGAGAGCTGGATGACTCACAGGCAGCATCACTGAGACCTCCCTCCTATTTCTAGAATGTACTGCAACCTTCTAGAAAAATGGGAGGGGAAGTAATGTGGAGATGCCTGGAGTATTCTGAGGGCCCTTACCAACGTGCAAGCTGGAGATGGAGTGTTAGGCTGTCGTGGCCTTTGAGGGCCTGTGCTCGCGTGCGGACGGGAACTTCTCAAAACCCACAAAGGTGTCCTGGTCTGGGGGCACTGGGAGCAAGAAAAGTACAGCAGGAGAACATATCCGGGCAAGTCTCCAGGAGGAACAGTAACAGCCAAGAGGGCTGATAAATGACACATAGTCAGGAGGACTAGGAGGCAAGCCTGGGAGGACTGGGATGGGTGCAAAGCCAGTCAGGAGAACTGTGGTGGCACGGGCAGTGGAAAGAGGCAGCTGCAGCCAGGAGGGATGGCAGTGCTTGAAGAGGTGGTACTGAGAACAGTAGCCACAGATAGGACAGCTAGCACCAAGACTTTCAATTTTTTGCTACACCATAGGGGCCCACGGTCCCTGCCTGCAAACGGCATTCAACCAGACCCAGCTGAGATTGTGTTGGCCCTGAAACCTGTGCTAGCTGGTCCTGGGAGTGATAATCTGCAAGCAAGTGTGTTCTGAAGGTAGAACAGGATATAGTTCAAGCCCCTACAGAGTTTCATTGATCAAATGGGCATCCCATATGTACCCTTCCCCATCCAAGTTTAAATCCCCTAATAAAAAACAAAAGCTACAAGGACCGTTTCTTGTTTCTGAGCGACTGGAAATTCATGTGGCTGTGCAGGGTGGGAGATGACCACATTCACCAGCGGCCCTTACAGAGGTAGCGCTACACGTACAAAATCCTTTGTTGGTAATGACAGCTTCAATACGCCTCCTGTATGGAGAAACTAGTCACATGCATTGCTCGGGTATGATCTTGACCCATTCTTCCACACAGTCTTCAAATCTTGAAGGTTCTGTGAGCCTCTTCTATGAACTCTGAACTTTAGTTCTTTCCATAGATTTTCTATTCAAGTCAGGTGATTGGCTTTGGCATTCTAGCAGCTTTATTTTCTATATTTGAAACCAATTGAGAATTTCCTTGGCATTGTGTTTGGGATCATTGTCTTCCTGAAATGTCCAACCTCGTTTCATCTTCATTATCCTGGTAGATGGCAGCAGATTTTTATCAAGAAGGTCTTGGTACATTTGTCCATTCATCCTTCCCTTAATGATATGAACTTTGCAAGTACCATATGCTAAAAAACAGCCCCACACCATAATGTTCCTATCTCCAAACTTCACTGTTAGTATAGTGTTTTTAGGGTGATGTGCAGTGTCATTTGACCTCCAAACATGATGTGTATTATGGCATCCAAAGATTTCAATTTTGGTCATATCTGACCAGACTATATTCTCCCAGTATTTCACAGGCTTGTCTAAATGTTGTACAGCAAAATTTAAACAAGTTTCAATATGCTTTTTCTTCAGCAAATGCAGTCTTGCGTGGTCAGCGTGCATACAGGCAATGGCGGTTAAGTGCATTATTTATTGTTTTCTTTGAAACAATTGTACCTGATAATTCCAGGTCTTTCTGAAGCTCTCCACGAGTGGCCATTGGCTCTTGGACAACTCTTCTGATAATTCTTTTCACTCCTCTGTCAGAAATCTTGCGAGGAACACCTGGTCGTGGCCAGTTTATGGTGAAATGATGCTCTTTCCACTTCTGGATTATGGCCCCAACAGTGCTCACTGGAGCATTCAAATGTTTAGAAATTCTTCTGCATTCAATGCCTTCAGTATGTTTTGCAACAATAAAGTTGTTAAGGTCTTGAGAGAGATCTTTGCTTTTACTCATCATATGATGTTTCTTGTGTGTCACCTTGGTAATGAGATACCTTTTTTATATTCCATCAGTTGAGAGTAGGGATGAGCCGAACACCCCCCTGTTCGGTTCGCACCAGAACATGCGAACAGGAAAAAGTTCGTTCGAACACCGTTAAAGTCTATGGGACACGAACATGAATAATCAAAAGTGCTAATTTTAAAGGCTAATATGCAAGTTATTGTCATAAAAAGTATTTGGGGACCTGGGTCCTGCCCCAGGGGACATGGATCAATGCAAAAAAAAGTTTTAAAAACGGCCGTTTTTTCAGGAGCAGTGATTTTAATAATGCTTAAAGTCAAACAATAAAACTGTAATATCCCTTTAAATTTCGTACCTGGGGGGTGTCTATAGTATGCCTGTAAAGGGGCGCATGTTTCCTGTGTTTAGAACAGTCTGACAGCAAAATGACATTTTGAAGGAAAAAACTCATTTAAAACTACCCGTGGCTATTGCATTGCCGACAATACACATAGAAGTTCATTGATAAAAACGGCATGGGAATTCGCCAAAGGGGAACCCCGAACCAAAATTTAAAAAAAAAAAATGACATGGGAGTCCCCCTAAATTCCATACCAGGCCCTTCAGGTCTGGTATGGATTTTAAGGGGAACCCCGCGCCAAAAAAAAAAAAAAAAACCGGCGTGGGGTCCCCCCAAAAATCCATACCAGACCCTTATCCGAGCACGCAACCTGGCAGGCCGCAGGAAAAGAGGGGGGGGACGAGAGTGCGCCCCCCCTCCTGAACCGTACCAGGCCACATGCCCTCAACGTTGGGAGGGTGCTTTGGGGTAGCCCCCCAAAACACCTTGTCCCCATGTTGATGAGGACAAGGGCCTCATCCCCACAACCCTGGCCGGTGGTTGTGGGGGTCTGCGGGCGGGGGGCTTATCGGAATCTGGAAGCCCCCTTTAACAAGGGGACCCCTAGATCCCGGCCCCCCCCCTGTGTAAAATGGTAAGGGGGTACAAAAGTACCCCTACCATTTCACTAAAAAAACTGTCAAAAATGTTAAAAATGACAAGAGACAGTTTTTGACAATTCCTTTATTTAAATACTTCTTCTTTCTTCTATCTTCCTTCATCTTCTGGCTCTTCTGGTTCTTCCTCCGGCGTTCTCGTCCAGCATCTCCTCCGCGGCGTCTTCTATCTTCTTCTCCTCGGGCCGCTCCGCACCCATGGCATGGGGGGAGGCTCCCGCTCTTCTCTTCTTCTTCATCTTCTTCTCTTCTTCTCTTCTTCATTTTCTTCTCCGGGCCGCTCCGCATCCATGCTGGCATGAAGGGAGGCTCCCGCTGTGTGACGGCGCTCCTCGTCTGACAGTTCTTAAATAACGGGGGGCGGGGCCACCCGGTGACCCCGCCCCCCTCTGACGCACGGGACATGACGGGACTTCCCTGTGGCATTCCCCGTGACGTCACAGGGAAGTCCCGTCAAGTCACCGTGCGTCAGAGGGGGGCGAGGTCACCGGGTGGCCCCGCCCCGCGTTATTTAAGAACTGTCAGACGAGGAGCGCCGTCACACAACGGGAGCCTCCTGCCATGCTAGCATGTGTGAGGAGCGGCCCGGAGAAGAAAATGAAGAAGAGAAGAAGATGAAGAAGAAGAAGAAGAGAAGAGCGGGAGCCTCCCCCCATGCCATGGGTGCGGAGCGGCCCGAGGAGAAGAAGATAGAAGACGCCGCGGAGGAGATGCTGGACGAGAACACCGGAGGAAGAACCAGAAGATGAAGGAAGATAGAAGAAAGAAGAAGTATTTAAATAAAGGAATTGTCAAAAACTGTCTCTTGTCATTTTTAACATTTTTGACAGTTTTTTAGTGAAATGGTAGGGGTACTTTTGTACCCCCTTACCATTTCACACAGGGGGGGGCCGGGATCTGGGGGTCCCCTTGTTAAAGGGGGCTTCCAGATTCCGATAAGCCCCCCGCCCGCAGACCCCCACAACCACCGGCCAGGGTTGTGGGGATGAGGCCCTTGTCCTCATCAACATGGGGACAAGGTGTTTTGGGGGGCTACCCCAAAGCACCCTCCCAATGTTGAGGGCATGTGGCCTGGTACGGTTCAGGAGGGGGGGGCCGCACTCTCGTCCCCCCCTCTTTTCCTGCGGCCTGCCAGGTTGCGTGCTCGGATAAGGGTCTGGTATGGATTTTTGGGGGGACCCCACGCCGTTTTTTTTTTTTTTTTTTGGCGCGGGGTTCCCCTTAAAATCCATACCAGACCTGAAGGGCCTGGTATGGAATTTAGGGGGACTCCCACGTCTTTTTTTTTTTAATTTTGGTTCGGGGTTCCCCTTTGGGGAATTCCCATGCCGTTTTTATCAATGAACTTCTATGTGTATTGTCGGCAATGCAATAGCCACGGGTAGTTTTAAATGAGTTTTTTCCTTCAAAATGTCATTTTGCTGTCAGACTGTTCTAAACACAGGAAACATGCGCCCCTTTATAGGCATACTATAGACACCCCCCAGGTACGAAATTTAAAGGGATATTACACTTTTATTGTTTGACTTTAAGCATTATTAAAATCACTGCTCCTGAAAAAACGGCCGTTTTTAAAACTTTTTTTTGCATTGATCCATGTCCCCTGGGGCAGGACCTGGGTCCCCAAACACTTTTTATGACAATAACTTGCATATTAGCCTTTAAAATTAGCACTTTTGATTTCTCCCATAGACTTTTAAAGGGTGTTCCGCGGCATTCGAATTTGCCGCGAACACCCCAAATTGTTCGCTGTTCGGCGAACTTGCGAACAGCCAATGTTCGAGTCGAACATGAGTTCGACTCGAACTCGAAGCTCATCCCTAGTTGAGAGTGTACCAGCTGATATTAATTTGCATTGACAAGGGGCAGGATTGCTTTCTAATTACTGATAGATTTCAGCTGTTGTCCCTTTCTTCATGTGTTCAATACTTTTTTCCCCATGTCATTCCTTTTTATCACACATAACTTAATTTTGGAACTTATTTGTTTTGATCTCTTTGTATGTATGGATTGCATGGGCTGTTACTGACGTGGTGAAAATTTCATGTCAATACAGGCGGGTCCCCGGGTTACAAACAAGATAGGGACTGTAGGCTTGAGACTTAGGCTGGGTTCACACTGCTGCGGTGCGGGAACGCAGCGAATTTACTGCGGGTTCCCGCATCGCACCAACTCGCACGGCAGTTCACACTGCCATATGCGAACTGCTGGGGAGTGTCATACAATGTTAATGACACCCCCAGTTCAGCCCGCATATCGCACTGCGAACTGACAATTCGGACATTTTCGGATCGCATAGGTGTGAATGCCCATGCGATCCGATTCTGGTCCGAACAAAAAAAAGGGTCCTGTGCGAGTTTGGACCGAATGCGGTGCGATATCAGCCATACTATCTGTATGGCTGATATCGCACAGCACAGACATTGCATGTGATGTGAACAGCAGTGCGCTGCGAATCACATGCGATGTCTGCCACCGCAGCAGTGTGAACCCAGCCTTAAGTTGAATCTGTTTGTAAGTTGGAACAGGTACATTTTTTTTAAGTGTAGCTCCAGCCAAAAAAACTATTTTTAAGCTTTTTGGATAGCATAGGGAAGGGTTATCACCCATGTAACATTTGTTTTGCTGTCTGTGCCCCTGTTCAGAAGATTTCACCTCACTTTCTGTCCCAATGACAATTGGATTTAGAAAATTTTGGGTTATTAGGGAAAGAAAGATTGGTGATAAAGCATCAGTGGAGACACCTTTTTCCCATATTAACTTATTTCCTCTCACTTCCTGTTGTCTCCCTCTGTTTGTAAGTAGGAGTCGTTTGTAAGTAGGGGACTGCCTGTAGCACCTTTAGAAATATATTTACCTAGGAAAATGGTGATGTGCTCAATACTTATTTTACCCACTGTATACTGTATGTTATATATTGCAACATACCAATTCCTAAGGCTGCATTCATACCCGAGCACAGCAATTTTCAGCCATTTTTATTTGAGAGTTTTACAGGCGTTTTTTTCATGTGTATTCAAGCTTCAGGTGTTTTAGTTTCAGCCAATAGAAAGTACAAGGGGAGGAGATAAGGGATGAAGAGCTGCTGTTTGGCTAGAAAACGCGTGGCACAATGCTCGTAGAATGCTCATGTCGCACATTTTTAGGCATTATAGTTAAAGTTTATGGGGCCAAAATGTTCCAAACTGCCTGAAAAAAAGCTCATGTATTTTTTAAAGCAACAGGCATTATGCTACAGGCGTCAAAACATACAGATGTGAACAGGACACAAACAGAACCGCAGTCTGCCTATGTAGACAAGGTAGTTTGTCGTTCTATCAGCGGGGAAGGCTTTGATCCTGTGTTTCTGCAAAGCAGGAACTAGGGATGAGCCGAACACCGTTAACGTCTATGGGACACGAACATGATTAATCAAAAGTGCTAAATTTTAAAGGCTTATATGCAAGTTATTGTCATAAAAAGTGTTTGGAGGCCTGGGTCCTGCCCCAGGGGACATGTTTCAATGCAAAAAAAAGTTTTAAAAGTGGCCGTTTTTTCGGGAGCAGTGATTTTAATAATGCTTAAAGTGAAATACAAGTGAAATATTCCTTTAAATTTTGTACTTGGGGGTTGTCTATAGTATGCTTGTAAAGTGGCACATGTTTCCCGTGTTTAGAACAGTCCAAGAGCAAAATTATATTTCTAAAGAAAAAAAAGTAATTTAAAAGTACTTGCGGCTATAATGAATTGTCGGTCCCGGCAATACACATAAAAGTCATTGAAAAAAACAGCATGGGATTCCCCCACAGTCCATTACCAGGCCCTTTGGGTCTGGTATGAGTATTGAGGTGAACCCTGAAACAAATTTTTTTTTTTTTTTAAATTGCGTGGGGTCCCCCCAAATTCCATACCAGGCCCTTCAGGTCTGGTATGGATATTAAGGGGAACCCTGCGCCAAAATTTAAAAACAAAATGGCGTTGGGGTCCCCCTCAAAATCCATACCAGAACTGGTATGGATTTTAAGGGGAACCCCGTGCCAAAATTAAAAAAAAAATTGTCATGTGGTCCCCCCAAAAATCCATACCAGACCCTTATCCGAGCACGCAACCTGGCAGGCCGCAGGAAAAGAGGGGGGGATGAGAGAGCGCCCCCCTTCCTGAACCGTACCAGGCCACATGCCCTCAACATGGGGAGGGTGCTTCGGGGTAGCGGCCCCCCAAAGCAGAATCTGGAAGCTCCCTTTAACAAGAGGACCCCCAGATCCCGACCTCCCCCCCCCCTGTGTGAAATGGTAACGGGGTACAAATGTACCCCTACCATTTCACAAAAAAAGTGTGCAAATGGTAAAAATTACAATACACGGCTTGGGGCTTTATTTACAAGTCCTTTATTAAAAAATAAGTGTCCCACGAAGTCCATTCATCTTCTTCTCTCGCTCCGACGGACCGAAAAAAAAAAAAAGCTGCACGCCACCACCGATCTGCCTTTTATAACTGAGGGCGGGGCCATCTGGTGATGTAAACTAGTGATCCCGCCCCCTCTGACGCTACGGGGAAGCCATAGGGATGTCCCCGTGCGTCAGAGGGGGGCAGGGTCTCCCGGCGATGTCACCGCATGGCCCCACCCTCAGTTATAAAAGAACTGTCACCTGAGAGGCCAGTCATTACGGCGGGTGCCTCCCATGGAGGCAGATTGGTGGCAGCCTGCCAGATTCTGTGCTCGGATAAGGGTCTGGTATGGATTTTTGGGGGGACACCCCACATCATTTTTTTTCAAAAATTTTGGTGCGGGGTTCCCCTTAAAATCCATACTAGACCCTCAGGTCTGGTATGGATCTTAAGAGGGACTCCCACGCCATTTTTTTTCAAATTTTGGCGTGGGGTTCCCCTTAATATCCATACCAGACCTGAAGGGCCTGGTAATGGACTGTGGACCGTTTTTTCAATGTCTTTTATGTGTATTGCCGGGACAAACAATTCATTATAGCCGCAAGTACTTTTAAAATGAATTTTTTCCTTTAGAAATGTAATTTTGCTCTCGGACTGTTCTAAACACGGTAAACATGTGACACTTTACAGGCATACTATAGACACCCCCCAGGTATGAAATTTAAAGGAATATTTCACTTGTATTGTTTCACTTTAAGCATTATTAAAATCACTGCTCCCAAAAAAACGGCCACTTTTAAAACTTTTTTTTGCATTGATACATGTCCCCTGGGGCAGGACTCAGGTCCCCAAACACTTTTTATGACAATACCATGCATATAAGCCTTTAAAATTAGCACTTTTGATTTCTCCCATAGACTTTTCAAGGGTGTTCCGCGGCTTTCGAATTTGCTGCGAACACCCCAAATTGTTCACTATTCGGCGAACACCCGATGTTCGAGTCGAACTTACGTTTGACTCGAACATCGGCTCATCCCTAGCAGGAACACAGTTCTTTGCCTTTCTCTAGTCAAAGCACCTCCCCCACAGTGAGTAAGCACAACCTAGGCATACATTTAACCCCTTCCCAGCCATTAGTACAGTGACAGTGCATAGGTTTTACCAGTGATCACTGTATTAATATCATTGGTCCCCAAAAGGTGTCGAAAGTGTCAGGTGTCCGATTTGTCCGCCGCAATATCGCAGTCCCGCTATAAGTCACTGATCGCCGCCATTACTGGTAAAAAAAAAAAAAAAAAAAATGTAAATATCCCATAGTTTGTAGACGCTATAACTTTTGCGCAAACCAATCAATATAAGCTTATTGGTATTTTTTTTACCAAAAATATGTAGCAGAATACATATTGTCCTAAATTGATAAAGAAATTAGATTTTTTTAAATTTTATTGGGTGTGTTTTATAGCAGAAAGTAAAAATTGTTGTTTTTTTTTTTTTAAATTGTCGGCCTTTTTTTGTTTATGGCGCAAAAAATAAAAACCACAGAGGTGATCAAATACCACCAAAAGAAAGCTCTATTTGTGGGGAAAAAAGGACAAAACATTTATTTTGGTACAGCTTCGCACGACCATGCAATTGTCAGTTAAAGTAACAGTGCCGTGTCGCAAAAAATGGCCTGGTTGAGAAGGGGTTAAAAGCAGTTTGGAGGGTATTGAAAGCAACAGTTTCAACACAGAAAGTGACTTGCTACAAGTTTAGGGAAAAAATGTAAGGCTGGAGTTTAGCTTTAAATTTTTGTTCTTAAAGGGGCAAAAATACTTACCTTAGTTCCAACAGTGCAATACCCATAAGGTCCCTCGCCGGTATCTTCTCACAAGCTTCTTCTGGGTGACAGTCTTCAGCCATCTTGATTGATATACGCAGGAGTACAGGAAAAATTAACAGATGCACATTCTTTTTCCTGCAGAAAAAAAAAAAAAATTTCTCCTAAAAGGTGAACTTAGCCTTTAAAACTGGCCATACATTGTACAGAATTCGGTCGGTGGGAGCCCCTGTTGGCTGCCTCCCATCCAATACCCCTCAATTGAAAAATTGAAAGGAGCCAGACAGAAAATTGTTGGATGAAATGTGACTTTATCCTATGAAATGCAGTCGCTGTACATTTATTAACATACACAATAGGAACTCCGGGAGAGTTGTCCATCCACACTATATACTGTAGCATAGATGGAAGAACCTGTTACTTTTTTTTGTTCAGCCTGCAGGATAAAGGAAAAAGCATATGGCCAGCTTAAGAGTGGAATAAACCTAAAAAAAACTAAAAAGGGAATGTAAGCCTGAGGCAAGCTACCTCTGATGTGAAGTAGTATTTCTCCCAGATCTCAAAGTCTCAAGTCTGGGACTTAGTTCCATTGCAAACCTTGGACCCTCAAACCTGCCAGTAAGCACTCCCCACCAGGGCTGGACTGGGACAAAAATTTGGCCCTGGACTTCATCCAGACCGTCCCACTTTAATTTTGCAAAAACACACAGAAACAGTATATAAACTATACGCAATTGCAAAAAAAAAACCATAAGTAAAAACATTCCACTGTAAGTATAAACAGCTTAAACTCTTTATTTAGAGAAAAGGATGCATTCCAACATTACAGACACCTTTAGCATTACATGAATTGAATGAATGACTTACATCAGGGTTCCCAGAGAGCCCCCCTTACATCAGGGTCCCCAGAGATGCCCCCTTACATTAGGGTCCCTGGAGAGCCTCCCCCTTGCATCAGGGTCCCCAGAGAGCCCCTCCTTATATCAGGGTCCCCAGAGAGCCTCCCTCTTACATCAGGATCCCCAGAGAGCATCCCCCTTACATTAGGGTCCCCAGAGAGCCTCCTCCTTACATTAGGGTCCCCAGAGAGCCCCTCCTTATATCAGGGTCCCCAGAGAGCCTCCCCATTACATCAGGGTCCCCAGAGAGCCTCCCTCTTACATCAGGGTCCCCAGAGAGCCCCTCTTATGTCAGAGCCCCCCTTACATCAGAGTCCACAGAGAGCCCGCCTTACATTAGAGTTTCCAGAGCACCCCCCTTACATCAGAGAGCCTCAGTCTTGCATCAGGGTCCCAAGAGAGCCCCCCTTACATCAGAGAGCCTCAGTCTTGCATCGGGGTCCCCAGAGAGCCTCAGTCTTGCATCAGGGTCCCTAGAGAGCCCCCCCCTTACATCAGGGTCCCCAGAGAGCCCCTGCTTACATCAGAGTCCCCAGAGAGCCCCCCCTTATATCAGAGTCCCCAGAGAGCCTCAGTCTTGCATTCGGGTCCCCAGAGAGCCTCCCACTTACATCAGGATCCCCAGAGAGCCTCTCCCTTACATCTGGGTCCCCAGAGAGCCTCCCCTTACATCAGGGTCCCCAGAGAGCCTCCCCCTTACATCAGGGTCCCCAGAGAGCCTCCCCCTTACATCAGGGTCCCCAGAGAGCCTCCCCCTTACATCAGGGTCCCCAGAGAGCCTCCCCCTTACATCAGGGTCCCCAGAGAGCCTCCCCCTTACATCAGGGTCCCCAGAGAGCCTCCCCCTTACATCAGGGTCCCCAGAGAGCCTCCCCCTTACATCAGGGTCCCCAGAGAGCCTCCACTTACATCAAGGTCCCCAGAGAGCCCCCCACTTACATCAGGGTCCCCAGAGAGCCCCCCACTTACTTCAGGGTCCCCAGAGAGCCCCTCCTTAACTCAGAGTCCCCAGAGAGCCGCTTCCTACATCGGGGTCACCAGAGAGAGGACGGGCAGTGAGAGATTATGTAATCTCTCTGCTGCCCACGGCTGCACAGTGAGGGTGGAACAGCGGTGATGCAGGGCGGGCTGTGAGAGATAATGTCATCTCTCTGTTCTCTCACCAGCCCGGCTCTCCCGTGCTGCCTGCCTGCTCTCTGGCTCTCCCGTGCTGCCCGCCACATGGCTGCAGAGAGGCCATGGCCCAGTAGTGGACCGTGGCCCTGTGGTTGGGAACCCCTGGGACTCAGGGCTATGGGCCCCATATTCAGGGGTATAGCCTCAAAAGCCACCCCCTAGCTATACCACTGGCTGTCACTGAAACCTGCCCACTGAGCCATCGGCCCACCGGGAAACTCCCGGTAGTCCCGATGGCCAGTACATGCCTGCTCCTCACAATGAGGGGATGCCCACATTTCTGAAGTGTTGGTTCATGTGTTAGTCTTTGTGACCAACTGGACCTAAAGAATTTTGGATGTGTTGGTAAAACATGTGGTATCCAGGGGCTATTAGCTAGAATGTCACTTCTTCTTCTAGGTGCAGGTCTTCGGCTGTCTTGATGACATGCACAGGAGTGCAGGGAATTATGAACAGGTAGGTAAGTGTATTTTATTGCAGAAAAGGCATGCAAAAAAAAATGCAAAACAGGCAGGCTCATTATTGCAGAAGAGGTATTTTTTCACAGCTTTAAATTTAGTTATCACCAATAGCGCTGCTCAGTCTGAAGTTTGTCAAATCAGAGCTGCAAATCACTGTGCACAAGTGTGGCATACAGGAAACAGAGTGTAAGCTGAGCATGGCAGAAGGTGGAGGGAAGAGAGGAGTGGGAGTGGGGCATAGAACATTCTGAAGGAAGACAAAACAGGAGCTGACCATTGGGTAAAAAAGAGACGGGGCAGATGATGAGAGAGAGAGGAGGTAGAAAGGGAATTTGCTAACTTGCTTTGGACCAGGGATTGAGGAGGCAAAGTGACAGCTGATTGTGTAGAGAAGTGATTGGGACTGAGCTTGATGCACTGAACACTCATAAGAAACAAGTGGTAGATCCAATGTAAGGCCAATCCTGGGTGGGTGCACTGTGCCCAGGCGTTGCAAGCTGAGGTGGGGGGGCTCCAAAGCTCAAGTGGCACTTACTTACATTCAGCAGCAGCAGCTCTGATTTACTCTTACAGTGCTTCAGTATATGTTCTGGCCAGCCGAGACCCTCTAGTTGCACTGCTGGCCTCTGCTGCCCGGACTGGTTGCTAGGATCACCTGGCATCTAGCAACCAGTAACGTCATGAGGAGGAGAGCGAGGTGGAGGTCCCAGCATTCAGAGCGGAGGAGGATTTAACTTCTTCCTCCTCCACGTCTAGTGAATTTTGGCTCCACCCACCTCCTCCTTCCATCTTCTCCAGCCAGGCTACATGCGCCTCTCAGAGCCTGAGGGAAGGGAGATTAGAGCATGTCTAAAGAGTGGACCTGTGCCTGCAAACAGGTGTGTGCAGTGGGGTGCATCCATTAAGGGCGCACGGGTGCCGCCCCATCTCTCCAGTCACTCCCTCTGTGTAGTATGAATAGATTCATGCATCGCATGAATTTATCCATGGCTGCTGTAGCCAGGCGCCTGAATTACAGCGGCGGGATTGTTTTTAAACACCTTATTAGAGCCATAGGCTCTAATAGGCTTCAAAAAAGGTGAACTGCGAGCGCAAACCATTGCGCTTGCAGTCCACGCAGGTGTGGTAGCAAAGCAATTAATATTTGCTTTTCTAACACAGAACTGCCTCTCAGCCAATCAGGAGGCGCGGATGTAATACCGGTCACCTGATTGGCTGAAGGCAGAGGCGATCCCATTGCCCGCCTAGCAGAATAGGAAGAAGAGACGCACAGATGACACAGGAGCCATCGCCGCGCTACCCGTCCCACAGCTTGCCGTCTGACCGCTGCCTGACCTGCCACCACGATGGGGTAAGTGCCAGGCAGACAGCGGGCGGGGGGCACAGAGGCTGCAATTGATGGGGCACAGTTGGCTGCATTTGCTGGGAACAGTGGCTGCATTTGCTGGGCACAATGGCTTCATATTATGGTCACGGTTGGCTGCATATTATGGGCACAGAGGCTGCAATTGATTACCACAGTTGGCTGCATTTGCTGGGCACAGTGAATGCATATGATGGGCACAGTTGGGTGCATATTATGGGCACAGAGGCTGCAATTGATGGGCCTAGTTTGCTGAATTTGCTGGGCTCAGTGGCTGCATATTATGGGCACAGAGGCTGCAATTGATGGGGCACCGTTGGCTGCATATGATGGGCACCGTTGGCTGCATATGATGGGCACAGTTGGCTGCATATGATGGGCACAGTGGCTGCATATGATGGGCACAGTTGTGTAAGTGTGAAACACGTCAGCTGTTGTGCTGTACCACTCCAGTGGTGTCTAATGTACCCTATGATCCTGTTTCACGAATAAAAGAAGAATTTATTCAATTTATCCCGGTGTGTGGCTGTCCAGATCTCTTCATCCTTCCGCGTCTGTGACCCTAGGATCGGCCCTGTCCAGATGACCCCGTACAAACAAGAAGTTGCAATCTTTAATACACCCATGGGCATGTACTGAATATCTACTTTTAGACTTTAGGTCTGCTTAAAAAAAGCACAGGTCCTACTTGAGTTTTTAATGTTAGGATAAAGGACTTAAGCCTCGTACACGCGGTACAATTGTTGGCCAACCAAGCGTCTGACTTTTGTCCAAAGGGAATGTGCCAGGAACTTGTCTTGCATACTGACGGTGCACAATTGTCGGCCAACAAACACGAACATAGTGACGTACTATGAGGAATTTCAGCACTTGAGCGCCACCCTTTGAGCCCCTTCTGCTAATTTTTGGTTTGGTGAGCATTGATTCCGAGCATGCGTGTTTGTACTTTCGACTTTTGTGTGACGGACTTGTGTACTGACGATACGATGTCCGCCAAAAATGTACTATGTCCTGAGATGTTATTGTAAAAAAAAAAAAAAATAAAATTAAATATGTGAAGTGGTAGCAGTTAAAGTGGTTGTAAACCCTAACAGATGATGCATAGTAGCCCATTATGCTTTAGCTTTTCAGGGAAACAAAAAGGAAGTAAACTCATCAGTAATATCTTAGGCTACTTTCACACTGGGACGTTGGGGACGTCGGTGGTAAAGCGCTGCTATTTTTAGCAGCACTTTACAGTAAGTTTCTATACAGCTTATTGTAGCCAATGCTACAAAGGGAATAAGGCTCCATTCACACTTGTGCGACTCCAAAGTTACTCTAAACTATTTTTAGCAGCACTTTACAGTAGTTTTTTTAAAAACCGCCCGCAAAGCGCCACTCCTGCGGCGCTATGCGGGAGCTGCCTATTGATTTCAGTTTGAAAGCACTCGGGCTTTCACACTGGAGTGAGAGGAGAGGCTCTTTACAGGCGCTATGCAGGCGCTATTTTTAGCAGTATAGTGCCTGTAAAGCGCCTCAGTGTGAAAGCAGCCTTAATGAGAACAAATAATTATGCAGATAGAGTTATAAGTAATCATGTTTTGGATATTGCTTAATCAGTCAAGTGAAGTTAAAATAGTGGACTGCATTGTGTTTGATTGAACTGATTAATTACATGATTAATGTAAATGTAATCATGAGGGGCCATACTAAGGGATATGTTATTGTATCTTAAGGCTGGGTTCACACTGCTGCGGTGGCAGACATCGTATGTGATTCGCAGCGCACTGCTGTTCACATCACATGCGATGTCTGTGCTGTGCGATATCAGCCATACAGATAGTATGGCTGATATCGCACCGCATCCGGTCCAAACTCGCACAGGACCCTTTTTTTTGTTCGGACCAGAATCGGATCGCATGGGTGTTCACACCTATGCGATCCGATACATGTCCGAATTGTTAGTTCGCAGTGCGATATGCAGGCTGAACTGGGGGGTGTCATTAACATTGTATGACACTCCCCAGCAGTTCGCATATGGCAGTGTGAACTGCCGTGCGAGTTGGTGCGATGCGGGAATCCGCAGTAAATTTGCTGCGTTCTCGCACCGCAGCAGTGTGAACCCAGCCTAAAGAGGAAGTAAACCCTGATGGGATAAGTCTGAGTGATTCAAAAGTTTTAAAGTTTTACTGTGTGTGCTTTTTTTTTTTTTTTTGCAATAGCCTATGTCAGTTAATATTCGTCAAATGTTATTTCACATTCTTATGTGTATAAACTGAGATATATCACTAGGACAGTTACAACATTTTGTTACCAAAAAGTAATCCCTTGTAATGTATAAATTAGTAATTTAAAAACAAAATATTTCCCTGCAGCTATGTACAATGAAAAGTTCTGTACATATAAGTTCTGTAAATGAGCAGAAGCTCTGCTGTTTTCCATCATCCAATCATGTGCAAGCAAAAATGCTGTTTTTTTAATTTTCCTTGCATGTGATTGGGTACTCTGCAACATGAAGCCTTACCTCATTTACTAAACTCTGGAGCAACTGCAAGTTCGGGATCAATATGTTGATTTTTTTACTGGTAGGGGGGCATTGCAATGCCACACAATCTATAATTTTTTTATTAAACAACACTGATCAGATAAAATCTCAAATTATATTTATTGCTTGCCTTTTTTTGGCTTTCTCCTAGGTTATCCTAGAGCACTTGTAGTGCCAAGTGTATTTTCCTTTAGTAAAAAAGCACCATTGTCACTGTAAACACCAAATAACTTCCAAAACTGGTATTGAGCATTGAAAGAAGAAGCCACACATCTTGTTAATTAATAACAGAATTTTTAATCTGTGCACATTCACATGTGCGTTTGGTAAAATTTTAGAATGAAAAATATATATATTTTAGTTTTAAACAATATATTTTTTTTTTAGTTTAAAAATTATTTAATATTTTTTTTTTATTTTGACAGGTCTCTCTCCCTCTCCCTCTCCCTCTCCCTCTCCCTCTTTATAAAAAAATCAAAGGCCCAGAATGGGGTCAGCAAACAAGGAAATGAAGAACACGATCAATTTTTTTTTTTCTGAAAAAGGGATATAGATTCTCCCCAAAACATCGATCATGTTCTTCATTTCCTGCTGCATATTGTCCAGCCGATTACGCATTAGGTCTAAGGTAGTGCGCATGGCATCAATATCCCCATTCCAGGCCACGATCTGTCCAATTAAGCATTGTGCACTGTCTGTGCTAAATGGTTCCCCTTCCACATCACCTAAAATTAAGGAAAAAAAGATGTATTTAGAAATATGCAGGCATACATAGATTACCTTACCATAAGCTGGGGTGTCAGACACTCACCTGGTGGGGTGTCCATGTCGCCTACTTCCTCCACCTCTCCTTCGTACACATCCTTGGGGGTGGAGCTGGTACTTGCTTCTTCTCCTTCCCCAACCAGATAACCTAAAATAGATGATAAAAAAAATATATATATATCTATATATAGATATACATATCTCTATCTATCGATAGAGATATATATATCTATATATATATATATATATATATATCTATATATAATATATATAGATATATATATATATATCTAATGTTTACTACGATCGTTAAACGTTCTAAACTTGTACGTTAAAGAAAAGCACATGGAGCAGTATGCAAGGTAATAAACAGAATATGAACACACGACAAGTACTTACTTTTTTTAAGCACTTTCTGGATTCGTCTGTACTGATCAGGCTCCCGGAGTTTGAGGTCGGACCATCGTTTCCTCATCTGATCTTTAGAGTGCCATACCCCAAAACGAAGATGCAAGGTCTTCACCACTTTCGCCATTATTTTTGCCTTTCTTAAATTAGGCCGGGCATATGGTCCATGCTTCCCATCATAATCTTTTTTTCTCAAAATTGCCACCATCTCCACCATCTCTTCAAAGGCCATATTGTTGGCCTTAAATCTCCGCTTCCCGGATCGGGACATTCCGGGCTCCGGGCTTTCCTCGCTACCTGAGGTAATATACACCTGCTGTGTCTCCGCCAATGTTGCTCTTACTTCGCACCGTAGAGAGAAGGGGCGGAGAATATTTGTTAAAAAAGAACATCAGGGGCGGGTGATGCAGGCGGAGTTTCACGCATGCGCAGTGTATATAAAGCTATTACGCATGTGCCGTACATACATTCTGTGCGTGGAGGATAGAGGAACTGAAGTTGCGAACGTCCAAAACGAAGGTACATTTTTGTAACTTTGTAGCAGCCTATACAGCTTAAAGATTGATGAGGCCTATGTTGGGATAAGATTAGGAGAGTTTAGCCTAAACATTAGTGTTTTTGTCTTGTGTATTATGTTTTACAGAAAACATGAATGCCAAATTTAAGGACCCTGAATTTCTGATACCATTTATTGAGAAATACAGGGAGATGAGGAATTTATGGGAGGTCAAACACCCTGCATATTATATTAAAACAACAAGGAAGGCAACACTGGAGAAACTTCTCGCATTTGTGCACACTTTTATCCCAGAAGCAACCTTTAAGTTTGTGGAAAATAAAATTGGGATCTTGCGAAATATGTATAGGAGGGAGCATAACAAGATCCAGAATTCCCTGAGATCAAGAGCATCAGCAGATGATGTATATGTACCCAGGCTGTGGTACTACGATAAACTACGTTTTCTTGATGACCAGACTGAAGCCAGGGCATCGCTTTCAACCCTTCCCTCCACCCTTCCATGCACCCTTCCCTCCACACTTCCCTCCACCCCAGCAGAGGCTGATGAGGACCAAGCTGGGTCTTCCATCCTGGAAGAACCAGATGTAACCATCTGGAGTCAGGTAAATTATTTTTAGACATATTTAGTGTCCTAATATTAATGATGTTAACTAGATGTTATAATTGATTAACTATTAGTGATTTTATCCAAAAAATGATGTATACATATCAATTGACAGTAGTGGCCAAAAATGTTTGTCACCAGCTTTAAAAAATGCTGGTGTCAGATTAATACTCTTTTATATGTAGTAACACTGAATTTGCAAGTCATGAGCTGAAAATTCTGTGTCATTGATGAAACAACAACTCAAACTATGTCCCTTTTTTATACACAGGATGAGATCAGCCAGGGGGAAGGTGTGAAAAGTGTCATCCAGGAGGAGGCCAGGCCCAGTGTCATCCAGGAAGAGGCAGGGGTTAGTGTCAGCCAGGAGGTGGCCGGGCCCAGTAGGAGCCTCACACAATCACAGGTTCCTCCCCTTCGCCTTCATACAAAAAGGCCCAGAAAGGGGACGGTGACAGAGGAGGCATCACTGTGCCTCATGAGAGAAGCAACTAATTTCCTCAAGAGCCCCTCCAAAGCTAAAGAGGCCTATGGCTCCTATATAGCCAGCAGGTTGCTGGAAATGGAGTAGGGACAACGCCTCCTGTGTGAAAAACTTTTTTCTGATGTCCTTCACAAGGGGCTGAAGGGAGAGTTAACTGTCAACACACAAATAAATGAGCAAGCCCCTCCTACTCCTCCTGCCACAAGTCAACCACCAGAGCCCCAGCCTACAAGGAAGGCTTCAGGGAAGGGTGCAGGCCAGCGTGGAGGGAAGACTGCAACGAAGAGAAGAAAGTGATGACCTGGCTTCAGTCTGGTCTGACAGAAGACGCAGGCTGGTGTGGTATCACAGCCTGGGGACATATATGTCATCTGCTGCTGCTCTTGATCTCTGGGATTCCTGGACCAGATTGTTCTCCCTGTTATATGGACTCCTCAAGATCCCAATTTTCTTTTCCACAGACTTGATGTGTGCCCTGGGACCAAAAGTCTTCACAAATTCAAAAAGTTTCTCCAGCGTTGACTTCATCTTTATTTTGTTTACCATAAATAAATGGATATTTTATTTTAGGAAAATACTTTGTGTTTTTATTAACATACATTTTTTATAGACCATGTCAAATTAACAAGAGACAACAACCTCCTTGAGGTTCCAAAAACAAAAAAATATATAATGTTCTTGTGGTAACTTGGTAACTTTATAAAAAAAAAAAATGAAAAAAATATACCAAAAAAGGAACTTTGTGGTAACTTTATACCAAAACAAAAATTAAAAATGTACAAAAGAAATGGTTCTTTGTGGTAACTTTACAAAAAAAAAAAAAAAAGGTTCTTTGTGGTAAATTTACAGCAAAAAATAAAAATAGAAACAAATAAAAAGAAATGGTTCTTTGTGGTAACTTTACAAAAAAAAAAAATGAATGGTTCTTTGTGGTAAATTTACAACAAAAAATAAAAAGAAATAAAAAGAAATGGTTCTTTGTGATAAATTTACAACAAAAAATACAAATAGAAACAAATAAAAAGAAATGGTTCTTTGTGGTAACTTTACAAACAAAAAAAAAAGATCTTGATGAAATAAAAGATGACTCCAAAAAGCAATTGTGTAAACATTAGTATGAAGATATGGCTTTTAACAAATACAATATCATTCATGAGATCAAGAGAAATAATCCAGAAATCAGTTTGTGAGAACTCTGTGTGAATATGAACAGCAAAACAACTTTGTTCTTCTAGCATTATAAAGAAGACAATTAATGTGCTGCATTCAATGATCACAGAATTTGCAGCGTGAGGAATGTGCTACCTACAATACGAACACTAGTTTTACCAGACCGAGCGCTTCCGTTTCGTATTTGCTTCTGAGCGTGCGTTGTTTTTTTGTTTTTTTTGTTCGTCGGACTAGCATATATACGAGCGGATTTCTGGGTCCGGCGGAGTTGCAACGTAAAGATTTGAAGCAAGTTCCAAATCTAAAGTCCGTCAGATTTTCGACTGGAAAAGTCCGCTGAAGGTCCGATGAAGCCCACACATGATCGGATTGTTCGCCGGACTCGGTCCGTCGGACCAGTCCGGTCGAAAAGTCCGCCCATGTGTATGCTGCATTACAGGATCTGGTCTTCCTCTACCCTACTAAAATAAATCTTTTTTAAAAATTTCTGTTTGTGTCGCTATTGGAGATTTTCCATCACTTTCTGTCTATTAAAATGCTGTTAGTAGAACATGAAGTCCCAGATAGCACCAAAAACCTAACTGGATTTTTAATCCATACCCAGATATAAAAAAAGAAAAAAGGTTTGTTGGACATGCAGTTTAAAAATTATGGTGCTGAGGTTTATATTTGTCTTTGAGACTCTCTCACAGTAATTAAAGAATATTTTGTGGTTACAAGATCTGTGGCATATACAGTGTCTTGAAAAAGTATTCATACCCCTTGACATTTACCACATATTGTCATGTTATAACCAAAAATGTAAATGTATTTTATTGGGATTTTATGTGATAGACCAACACAAAGTGGCACATAATTGTTAAGTGGAAGGAAAATGATAAATGGTTTCCAACATTTTTTACAAATAAATATCTGAAAATGGCGTGCATTTGTATTCAGCCCCCTGAGTCAATACTTTGTAGAACCAGCTTTCGCTGCAATTATAGCTGCAAGTCTTTTTGGGTATATCTCTACCAGCTTTACACATCTAGAGAGTGAAATGTTTGTCCATTTTCTTTGCAAAATAGCTCAAGCTCTGTCAGATTGGATGGAGGGCATCTGTGAACAGCAATTTTCAAGTCTTGCCACAGATTCTCAATTGGATTTAGGTCTGGACTTTGACTGGGCCATTCTAACACATGAATATGCTTTGATCTAAACCATTCCATTGTAGCTCTGGCTGTATGTTTAAGGTCGTTGCTCTGCTGGAAGGGGAACTTCCGCCCCAGTCTCAAGTCTTTTACAGACTCTAATGCGGTGTACACACGATCGGTTTTCTTGTCGGAAAAAGATATGACGGCTTTTCCGACGGGATTCTGTTTAAGTTTGCCTTGCATACACACGGTCATGCAAAAGTTCGCTGAAATTATGACCGTCAAGAACGCGGTGACGTACAACACTACGACGAGCTGAGAAAATGACGTTCAATGCTTCCGAGCATGCGTCAAATTGTTTCCGAGCATGCGTAGGGATTTTGCGTGTCAGAATTGCCACAGACGATCGCATTCTGGATAGGAACTTTTTCTGACCGAAAAATTGAGAGCCTGCTCTCAATCTTTCGCTGGCTGGAATTCAAAGACCGATGGAGCATACACACGGTCGCATTTTCCAATGAAAAAATCTCATCGGTCTTTTGCGGGCCGAAATTCTGACCGTGTGTACGCTGCATAACAGGTTTTCTTCTAAGATTGCCCTGTATTTGGCTCCATCCATCTTCCCATCAACTTTGACCAGCTTCCCTGTCCCTACTGTAGAAAAACATCCCCACAACATGATGCTGCCACCACCATGTTTTATGGTGGGTATGATGTGTTCAGGGTGATGTGCAATGTTAGTTTTCCACCAAACATAGCGTTTTGCTTTTAGGCCAAAAAGTTAAATTTTGGTCTCATCTGACCAGAGTACCTTCTTCCACATGTTTGTTGTGTCCCCCACATGGCTTCTCGCAAACTGCAAACAGGAATTTTTTATGGCTTTCTTTCAACATTGGCTTTCTTTTTGCCACTGCTCCATAAAGGGCAGATTTGTGAAGTGCGCGACTAATAGTTGTCCGGGGGACAGATTCTCCCACCTGAGCTGTGGATTTCTGCAGCTCCTTCAGAGTTACCATGGGCCTCTGCTTCTCTGATTTATGCTCTCCTTGCCCGGCCTGACAGTTTAGGTGGACGGCCATGTCTTGGTAGGTTTACAGTTGTGCCATACTCTCCATTTTCTGATGATGGATTGAACAGTGCTCTGTGAGATGTTCAAAGCTTGGCATATTTTTTTAAAACCTAGACCTGATTTAAACTTCTTCACAACTTTATCCCTGACCTGTCTGGTGTGTTCCTTGGCCTTCATGATGCTGTTTGTTCACTAAGGTTCTCTAACAAACCTCTGAGGGCTTCATAACACAGCTGTATTTATACTAAGAATAAGTTTCACACAGGTGGACTCTATTTACTAATTAGGTGACTTCTGAAAGCGGTTGGTTACTCTAGATTTTTGTTAGGAGTATCAGAGTAAAGGGGGCTGAATACAAATGCACGACACACTTTTCAGATATTTATTTGTAAAATAATTTTGAAAACCATTTATCATTTTCCTTCCACTTCACAATTATATACCACTTTGAGTTGGTCTATCACATAAAATCCCAATAAAATACATTTACGTTTTTGATTGTAACATGACAAAACGTGGAAAATTTCAAGGGCTATGAATACTTTTCCAAGGCACTGTATGTGTTGTGTATACAGCAAGTAGCCTCAGGTTCTATTCAACAATTTAAGTTTCAACCACTGTGAGCACAGTGTGGCCACACCCACCATTGGCTACGGCTCCTCTTTCATTTAGACCTGAGCAGGCACTAATACAGAAGGTATTGTATTTGTGGGACAGCTTTGTTACCTAAAGTGGTTCTAAAGTCTAAATGTTCTTACCTTAGTGCATTCTGTGACTTAACGGCACTGTGTGTATAGACGCATATAGCCTGGCTCGGGAGTGCGTCCAAACAGGTGTCCCTTTGCACCACTTACATACCTCCCAACTTTTAAACTTCCCAATGAGGATCACTTGGGGCAAGGGACAACCTGCAGCGCGCACAGTGGCAAAATGTGGGTGTAACCAAACTCTTACCAGTGTGAGGGGCTTACGGGGCGTGGTTAATCAAAACCCAGGCTTCCTTGTATAAAATATGCTTTCATTGCTTTGTCTGAGCCTACATTAAAGAAGGACTTCATTAAAATAGTCAGGGACTGCATAGCAACCAGCAACTGTTGAGACAATGAAGACTTTGGTGAGAACTATATAATGTACAGTATTGTTTTCATAGTGTAGGAGTGTATGAGGCAGAGCACAAGGGTCGGGGATGTCTAATTCACAGAGTGCTGCAGTCAGTGTTGGGTTTAGAATGCATAACATGGGCTGCAGGGGCCCAGGGCGTGTAATGCAACATGTTTAAGGATCAGGAGTATTTAACATTCAAAGTGCCGTAGTCAGTGCTGGGTTTAGGAGCACATGACACACAGAGAGCATGGTCCAGGAGTACATAATGCACAGAATGAAGGGGTCAGGGGTGCATAATGCACACAATCCAGGGGTCAGGAGTGTGTAATGCACAGAATGCAGGGGTCAGAAGTGTGTTATTCACAAAATGCAGGGGTCAGGAGTATGTAATGCACAGAATGCAGGGTTCAGGAGGGTGCATTGCACAGAATGCATGGGTCAGGAGGGTGTAATGTACAGAGCGCAGGGGTCAGGAGGGTGTAATGCAAAGATCGGAGGTGTCAGGAGGGTGTAATGCACAGAGCGTAGGGGTCAGGAGCGTGTAATGCACAGAACACAGGGGTCGGGAGTGCGTAATGCATAGAACGCAGGGGTCAGGAGGGTGTAATACACAGAATGCAAGGGTCAGGAGTGTGTAATGCACAGAATGCAGAGGTCAGGAGTGAGTATTGCACAGAATGCAGGGGTCAAGAGTGTGTAGTGCAAAGAATTCAGGGGTCTGGAGTACATAATGCACAGAATGCAGGGGTCGGGACTGTGTAATGCATAGAACACAGGGGTCAGGAGGGTGTAATGCACAGAATGCAGGGGTCAGGAGGGTGTAATGCACAGAATGCAGGGGTCAGGAGTATGTAATGCAGAGAATGCAGAGGTCAAGAGTGTGTAATGCAAAGAATGCAGGGTTTGGGAGTACATAATGCACAGAATGCAGGGGTCAGGAGGGAGTAATGCACAGAATCCAGGAGTCGGGAGTGTGTAATGTATAGAACGCAGGGGTCAGGAGGGTGTAATGCACAGAATGGAAGGGTCGGGAGTGTGTAATGCACAGAATGCAGGGGTCGGGAGTGTGTAATGCATAGAACGCAGGGGTCAGGAGGGTGTAATGCACAGAATGCAAGGGTCAGGAGTGTATAATGCACAGAATGCAGGGGTCAGCAGTATGTAATGCAAAGAATGCAGAGGTCGGGAGTACATAATGCACAGAATGCAGTGGTCGGGAGTGTGTAATGCATAGAACGCAGGGGTCAGGAGGGTGTAATGCACAGAATGCAAGGGTCAGGAGTGTGTAATGCATAGAACGCAGGGGTCAGGAGGGTGTAATGCACAGAATGCAAGGGTCAGCAGTGTGTAATGCACAGAATGCAGGGGTCAGCAGTATGTAATGCACAGAATGCAGAGGTCAGGAGTGTGTAATGCACAGAATGCAGGGGTCAGGAGTGTGTAGTGCAAAGAATGCAGGGGTTGGGAGTACTTAATGCACAGAATGCAGGGGTCAGGAATGTGTAATGCACAGAACACAGGGGTCGGGACTGTGTAATGCATAGACCACAGGGGTCAGGAGGGTGTAATGCACAGAATGCAGGGGTCAGGAGTATGTAATGCAGAGAATGCAGAGGTCAGGAGTGTGTAATGCAAAGAATGCAGAGGTCGGGAGTACATAATGCACAGAATGCAGTGGTCAGGAGTGTGTAATGCATAGAACGCAGGGGTCAGGAAGGTGTAATGCACAGAATGCAAGGGTCAGGAGTGTGTAATGCATAGAACACAGGGGTCAGGAGGGTGTAATGCACAGAATGCAAGGGTCAGGAGTGTGTAATGCACAGAATGCAGAGGTCAGGAGTGTGTAATGCAAAGAATGCAGGGGTCGGGAGTACATAATGCACAGAATGCAGTGGTCAGGAGTGTGTAATGCACAAAATGCAGGGGTCAGGAGGGTGTAATGCACAGAATCCAGGGGTCAGGAGTATGTAATGCACAGAATGCAGGGGTCAGAAGTGTGTAATTCAAAGAATGCAGGGGTCAGGAGTGTGCAATTCACAGGATGCAGGGGTCAGGATTATGTAATGCACAGAATGCAGGGGTCAGGCAAGTGCATTGCACAGAATGCAGGGTCGGGAGGGTGTAGTGTACAGAGAGCAGGGGTCAGGAGGGTGTAATGTACAAAGCGCAGGGGTCAGGAGGGTTTTATGCACAGAGCGCAGGGGTCAGGAGTGTATAATGCACAGAATGCAGGGGTCAGGAGTGTGTAATGCAAGGAATGCAGAGGTCGGGAATACATAATGCACAGAATGCAGTGGTCGGGAGTGTGTAATGCATAGAACGCAGGGGTCAGGAGGGTGTAATGGACAGAATTCAAGGGTCAGGAGGGTGTAATGCATAGATTGCAGGGGTCAGGAGGGTGTAATGCACAGAATGCAGGGGTCAGCAGTATGTAATGCACAGAATGCAGGGGTCAGCAGTATGTAATGCACAGAATGCAGGGGTCAGCAGTGTGTAATGCACAGAATGCAGGGGTCAGCAGTGTGTAATGCACAGAATGCAGGGGCAGAACTGTGTAATGCATAGAACACAGGGGTCGGGACTGTGTAATGCATAGAACACAGGGGTCAGGAGGGTGTAATGCACAGAATGCAGGGGTCAGGAGGGTGTAATGCACAGAATGCAGGGGTCAGGAGTATGTAGTGCAAAGAATGCAAGGGTCGGGAGTACATAATAGACAGAATGCAGGGGTCAGGCGTGTGTAATGCATAGAACGCAGGGGCAGGACTGTGTAATGCATAGAACACAGGGGTCGGGAGTATGTAATGCAGAGAATGCAGAGGTCAGGAGTGTGTAATGCAAAGAATGCAGAGGTCGGGAGTACATAATGCACAGAATACAGTGGTCGGGAGTGTGTAATGCATAGAATGCAGGGGTCAGGAGTGTGTAATGCACAGAATGCAGGGGTCAGCAGTATGTAATGCACAGAATGCAGAGGTCAGGAGTGTGTAATGCACAGAATGCAGGGGTCAGGAGTGTGTAATGCTCAGAATGCAGGGGTCAGGAGTGTGTAATGCACAGAACACAGGGGTCGGGACTGTGTAATGCATAGAACACAGGGGTCGGGACTGTGTAATGCATAGAACACAGGGGTCGGGACTGTGTAATGCATAGAACACAGGGGTCAGGAGGGTGTAATGCACAGAATGCAGGGGTCAGGAGTATGTAATCCAGAGAATGCAGAGGTCAGTAGTGTGTAATGCAAAGAATGCAGGGGTTGGGAGTACATAATGCACAGAATGCAGTGGTCAGGAGTGTGTAATGCACAAAATGCAGGGGTCAGGAGGGTGTAATGCACAGAATCCAGGGGTCAGCAGTAAGTTATGCACAGAATGCATGGGTCAGCAGTGTGCAATTCACAGGGTGCAGGGGTCAGGAGTATGTAATGCACAGAATGCATGGGTCAGGCAAGTACATTGCACAGAATGCAGAGGTTGGGAGGGTGTAATGTAAAGAGAGCAGGGGTTAGGAGGGTGTAATGTACAGAGTGCAGGGGTCAGGAGGGTGTAATGTACAGAGTGCAGGGGTCAGGAGGGTTTTTTGCACAGAACGCAGGGGTCGGGTGGGTGTAATGCACAGAATGCAAGGGTCAGGAGTGTGCAATGCACAGAATGTAGGGGTCAGCAGTATGTAATGCACAGAATGCAGAGGTCAGGAGTGTGTAATGCACAGAATGCAGGGGTCAGGAGTATGTAGTGCAAAGAATGCAAGGGTTGGGAGTACATAATACACAGAATGCAGGGGTCAGGCGTGTGTAATGCACAGAACGCAGGGGCGGGACTGTGTAATGCATAGAACACAGGGGTCAGGAGAGTGTAATGCGCAGAATGCAGGGGTTAGGAAGGTGTAATGCGCAGAATGCAGGGGTTAGGAAGGTGTAATGCACAGAATGCAGGGGTCAGGAGTATGTAATGCAGAGAATGCAGAGGTCAGGAGTGTGTAATGCACAAAATGTAGGGGTCAGGAGGGTGTAACGCACAGTATGCAGGGGTCGGGAATGTGTAATGCACAGAATGAAAGAGTCAGGAGTGTTTGGAATCTGCATTTTTTTTTTACTACATTCTTTTACTACATAAAGAGTGAAGGGTTGCGGGGTGCACTACGTACTGAGTGCAGGGTTGCGCTACATACTGAGAGCAGGGTTGCGGGGTGCTATGTACTGAGAGCAGGGTTGCGCTACGTATTGAGTGCAAGGTTGCGGGGTGCACTACGTACTGAGCGCAGGGTTGTGGAGTGTGCTATATACTGAGTGCAAGGTTGCGGGGCGTGCTATGTACTGAGTGTAGGGTTTCAGGGCGTGCTACGAGTGTGGGGTTGAGGGGTGCTCTATGTACAGAGTGCAGGGTTGAGGGGTGCGCTATGTACAGAGTGCAGTGTTGAAGGGTGCGCTATGTACAGAGTGCAGGGTTGCGCTACATAAACATTGTAGGGTTGAGGGGTGCGCTATGTACAGAGTGCAGGGTTGTGGGGGGAGAGGGGAGAGAGGGGTAGGGGGGAGAGATGAGGGCAAGGGGGGTGAGATGGAGGGGGAGAGAGAGAGAGGGGGGAGGGAGAGGAGAGAGGGGGGAGGGAGAGGAGAGAGGGGGGAGGGAGAGGAGAGAGGGGGGAGAGGGAGAGAGGACGGGGAGGGTGAGTGAAAGAGGAGGGGAGGGGGAGAGAGAGGGGGGGAGGGATAGAGGACGGGGACAGAGAGGGAGGGGAGAGGAGGGGGTAAGAGTGAGAGAAGGAGGGGGAGGGTTGAGAGGGTGAGAGAGAGGGGGCAGAGGGAAAGAGGGAGGGGGGAGAGAGAGAGAGCACGAGAGAGAGAGCGAAAGAGAGAGAGAGGAGGGGGAGAGGGAGGGGGGAGAAGGGGGAGGGAAGTGAGAGAGATCCTAGTCCTGTCTGCAGTCCCTCCTGTGGGAAGGTGTATGTGATACAGTACCTTCCATGCAGTGGGCAGGCCCGTTCGTATAGCTGGGTGAGGACAGGAGGTCACAGAGCTGCTCCATTCAGCAGATCTGTTTGCTGCTGTCCCTGGCTGCCTGCATTTCCTGCCCGCCCGTCCACTTTCTCTGGTCAGCCTGTCCATTGGTCCTAGGCTGGGAGGTCTTTGGAGCTTTTCTCCCTGCTCCAGGGCAATAGGTTTTGGCCGCCCTTGCGGCTCTTCGTCCCCACCTGGAGCCCTTAGCCAGGTGCTGTCCCACTCCCCGCACCTGCTGCCACAGTCCGCATGCTTGCCCAGGGCAGAACTCGATTAGTCAGGCTGCCCAGAATGCACAGAATGCAGGGGTCAGAAGTGTGTAATGCACGGAACGCAGGGGTTGGGAGTGTGTAATGCATAAAACACAGGAGTCAGGAGGGTGTAATGCACATAATGCAGGGGTCAGGAGTGTGTAATGCACAGAATGCAGGGGTCAGGAGTGTTTGGAGTCTGCATTTTTTACTACATTCTTTTACTACATAAAGAGTTCAGATTTGCTGGGTGCACTACATAAAGAGTGAAGGGTTGCGGGGTGCAGGGTGCACTACATAAAGAATAAAGGGTTGTGGGGTGCAGGGTTGCGCTATGTACTGAGTGCAGAGTTGCGGGGTGTGCTATGTACTGAGTGCAGGGTTGCGGGGTGCACTACGTACTGAGTGCAGGGTTGTGCTACATATGGAGTCCAGGGTTGTGGGGTGCACTACATACTGAGTGCAGGATTGTGAGTGCGCTATGCACTGGGTGCAGGGTTGTGGGGTGCGCTATGTACTGAGTGCATGGTTGTGGGGTGCGCTATGTACTGAGTGCATGGTTGAGGGGTGCGCTACATACAGAGTGCAGGTTTGAAGGGTGCGCTATGTGCAGAGTGCAGGGTTGAGCTACATAAAGATTGTAGGGTTGAGGGGTGCGCTATGTACAGAGTGCAGGGTTGTGGGGGGAGAGAGAGGGGGAGGGGGGAGAGATGGAGGGGAAGGGGGGTGAGATGGAGGGAGAGAGAGGGGGGAGGGGAGAGAGAGGAGAGGCGGGGGAGGGTGAGTGAAAGAGGGGGGAGGGAGAGAGGACAGGGAGAGAGAGAGAGGGGAGAGGAGGGGGTAAGAGAGAGAGGAGGAGGGGGAGGGTTGAGAGGGAGAGAGGGAGAGAGAGAGAGAGAGAGATCGATCCTAGTCCTGTCTGCAGTCCCTCCTGTGGGAAGGTGTATGTGACGCAGTACCTTCCATGCAGTGGGCAGGCCATTCGTATAGCTGGGTGAGGACAGGAGGTCACACAGCTGCTCCATCCAGCAGATCTGTTTGCTGCTGTCCCTGACTGCCTGCACCTCCTGGCCGCCCGTCCACTTTCTCCGGTCAGCCTGTCTATCGGTCCTGGGCTGGGAGGTCTTCGGAGCTTTAGAGCTTCCCCTCTACCTCCGACCACAAAAGGTTCTCCAGCCAGCAGAACCGTCACTTCTGGTTGGACTTCAAGCTGCAATCCCAACCCTATGCTGCTCTCTTGCTTCTGGATAGGCCCTCAGACAGCCTAGCAGCCAGATGTGCCCAGGATAGGCCCGACCTCTGGCCTAGCAGCCCGGGCAGCACAACACACGGCCACTTAGACAGCTGTCCAGGTGGCACAGAACATGGATCACCTGACTCCACCCGAATATATAGGTACTCCCAGCAGGCCAAGGGATTTAAGAAAACCCCTGCCCATTGGCTGAGATACCCCATATACTCCTAATGTGCCCTTGCTTTGTCCTTGTCTTATATAATGTCACTAGGTATCCGGCCACCTAGTGGCAGAAAAAAAGAAGTGCAGCAATTCCAAACTTAGAGTGAACTGAATTGATCCCTAACAATTGGCCAGGGCAAATACATCTGGCAGGTAAATTTAGGAGAAACCCAGCCTAAACATCAGGGTGCTACACAATCCCACACCACAATCCCCCTTCCACCAAATGATTTGGACCAGTGCACAGAGCAAGGTCCATAAAGACATGGATGAGCGAGTTTGAGGTGGAGGAACTTGACTGGCTTGCTTGCACAGAGTCCTAACCTCAACCAAATAGAACACCTTTGGGATGAATTAGAGCAGAGCCAGGCCTTTTCGTGCAACATCAGTGCATGACCTCACAAATACGCTTCTGGAAGAATGGTCAAACATTCCCATAGACACACTCCTAAAGAAGAGTTGAAGCTGTTATAGCTGCAAAGGGTGGGCCAACTCAATATTGAACCCTACGGACTAGGATGCCATTAAAGCTCATATGCGTGTAAAGGCAGTGTCCCAATACTTTTGGTAATATAGTGTAGGTAATGCCCCTGGTCCAACTTTAACCACTTGCAAGGGCAGGCTGGGTCACATACATGTACGTCATCCAGCCTGTTCTGGGTTAAGCACATGCAGCACGCCGCTCCCATGACTGCTGTGTCCGGTGGATTGCGGATCCCGTACCTGGTCACTTTTGGCGGCCAGGTTATCATGTGATCACTATGCAATCACATGATCACCATGTCAACAAAGCTGTTATGAATGAATTTCATTCATAACAGCTGTGTTTCCTATTGAATAATGCTCTGATTGGCCCACGGCTATCACATGGTGCCTGGGCCAATCACAGCACCCTGTACCATGTGATTAGCTGTAGCCAATCACAAATCAGTAGTAATCCCAGCTGTTATGAATGTAACCCATTCATGGCAGTTCAAAACATTGCTGTTACAATGATCATCAGTAATCACATTCAAAGTGTAAAAGAAAAGAAAAACAAAATCCCGATCACTCCCTAGAGTAGTACAATTTGACTATGGTGGCACAGAACTACTCTGATGAGAGTATGTAAAAAAAAAAAAAAAAAAAGTAAATAAAATGTTAAAAAAAGTTTTTAAAAAATGAATAAAAAATTATTTATTTTAACATACTGTCACCAGTCATTATCCCTGATCACTGGCATGCTTTACTGTGCTGGTGACAGTATGTAAAAGAAATATTTAATTTCTTCATTTTCCAAGAAATTGTGACAAAAATACAACGTCAGAAAACTTACCATGCCTCTTACTAAATACCTCAGACTGTCTACTTTCCATAAAGGGGTCATTTGGGGGTATTTGTACTGTCCTGGAATTTTAAGGGCCTTAAAAAACAGAGAAGGCCGTCAATACATCAGGATTGATCAGTTTTCAAATACGGTATATACATGTATACCATAGTTTCTAGACAATTTTTTTTTCTACCAAAGACATTTAGTACAATATTTTTTGGCCTAAATTCATGAAGAAAATTGATTTTTTTTTGGATATGTTTTATAACAGTAAGTCAAAAATATTATTTATTTTTTTTCAAAATGTTCTATCTTTTTTTCATTTATATAGCAAATAAAATAAAAATAAAATAAAAAAAACAGTGGTAATCAAATACCACCAAATAAAAGCTATATTTGTAAAAAAAATGTATATAAATTAAATTTGCATACAGTGTTGCATGATGACAATCGCCAGTTAAAGTAATGAAATGCGTTAACCATGCTGCTGTTTTTGTATCATGGGTTTGTGATGTCTCTTGTGGATTTTATGCATTAAAGTTTGTTTTCTCTGAAGTCCTGAGTTTGCTCTACATTTGTCCCATATCTTCTGCCAGTTAAAGTAGGGCAATGCTGAATAGCAAGAAATGGCCTGGTCATGAAGGAGGTAAAAATGAGCTGAGGTGGTTAAAACTTTGGAACAGTGTTTACATGTTTATTGTTACTACCAGTGTTTTTTTTTTGTCTTTATTTAGTCCAATAACTTGGATAAAGCTCCTATGTATTGCAGTTGCAGAACAATATAATAAATAATATTACCTAAAGGATAACTCCACTTTTGTGGGGGAAAATACAGAAAATAAATAAAAAGTATAATATATAAAAATATAGCATATACAATTGCAACAGAAGTCATATTAGAATTCAGTGTTATTAAAAATTACCTTTCCTTTTCAATCTGCAGCTGTTTTTTTCTGTTAATGCAATGCAATATGGCTAACCTCCCTCCCCTCCTTAAAAGTCCTGGGATGTATGACATCATTTGCCTAGGCATGGAAACCAAGAAGTATGGTATACTTTCCTATCTATTTACTAATGCTAGCAGCAAAACGATTAGAAACAATCCATGTTGATTGAGAGAGTGAAGTTCCACTTTAATACATTTAGTGAATCTGTGTTTACTGTGAATATCTAGTTATGTGCAGTAAATTTAAAAAGTTTAGTTAAGATACTATTTACAAAGGGTGTACTCCTCTAGTGTACTCCTTCCCTAAATCAACAGCTATGCGTTGATGAGATGAATATGTTTACTGGCCACTAGATGGCAGCATAGTATCTTCCAAGAATATGCAGTAATTTGTGAACAATTGTAAGATGTATGTAAAAAGTGTTTAAAGACTCAAAAAAAAAAAAAAAAAAAAAAAAAAAGTACTCTAATAAATATACTTTGAAATGTATGAAACCAGAGAACTACTTTACCAGAGAGATTTTTTAGTTTTATCTTTTATTCCTGGATAAAGCTCTTATATTTTGCATTTGCAGAATAGTATCATTATTGTGATTATTTGCTCAGGATAATTAATTTGCAGAGAAATGCCATTCTCCTTTTAGTACTTTTATATTTTAAAGTGCTATGTATTTTTTTTAGATGCATATTAACATATTTCAAATTGTAAAGGGAAATTTGAAGTTTATAAAATACTTGCATGTATCCATCCTACAACTTCCATCAAGCGTATATAAATACATTCATACTAGAGCTGCATGATTAATCGTTAATTCTCTTTCTGATCTTCAAATCAGCATTGATGATGATTCTTTCTAAGCCCTCATTCCCACGAGGTGGATTCGCTGCCACGGAGTCCGCCTCTGTCTACCGGCTCAGCGGGAGATCTCTGCGTTGATCTCCGCTGAGCCGGTGGATGACAGTTCCCTCTCTGCTCACTGACCGGGGAGGGGCTTGTCAAGTGCCGCTGGTTGCTATGGAGAGATCAGACGAAAACGGACAGTATGTCCGTTTTTGTCAGATCTCACCCGATCCGATCCGCCAGGGACAAATGTGAACGTAGGGCCATCCGTTTGACATCCGTTGCTCCATAGCCTTACGTGGAGCGCCCGTTCAGGTCCGCCGACAAAACTGACAGGCGGACCTGAAAGGTCCGTTCCTGTGAAAGGTGCCTAACAAGTGCAAGGAGTTTTCACAGCTGAAAATAAAAATAAAAAATCCAAGCACCCTGACAAGTTTTATCACAACATAGCAGATAAGTATAAACAAAGTAACATTTCTTCTTAGATCAAAAGAATGAACTTCTGCCTGTAGATGAGGGAAGTTTAACCACTTAAAGACTAAATACAGAAAATGGGGGAAAAACTGCTGCGCCCACACAATATATCAAGCAGCCAACACCACCAATTAGACTAATTGTGTAAGTAAATATGAAAAAGAAAAAGTGTAGCGCTATATTATACTAATGGACATTAATGTGAACCTGTCAAACACCCGTGTATACATCTATACTCGGTCCTGCTAATCCTGCAGGAATAATTAAATAAAGTAATGTAATAACACCATATAAACAAAAATCTAGTGGTATATAAAAAAAATTCGTTGTAACAACCTTTGTGTGAAACACCCGTGTGTACATCTATATTAGGTCCTACTAATCATGTAAAAATATATTATCACCATATATGTAAAAATTTAGTGGTATACAAAATACATTGCAATAACCTACTATGTAGTAAACGTTAATACAGACTGTATATACACAGTAAAATGATCCCAAAACTTCCACCAAAAATAAGCATATGCGATACAAATTGGTGTGGAATTGGGTAGCGAGTCTCTGGGGTATTGACCGGTTCGTTCAATCAGACGAATGCATCCTGGAGCATAGATATAAATCTCACAGTGGTATCCAAACGTATCCCCAGTAGACTTTTCATATATTCAACAAGGCAGAAAATAGTATAAAATGCCCTTACCGGACATGGTGGACTCACAGGCCGTTGGCGGTGAGTCGTATAGGCTTACACTGTTTTAATGGTAAGGTTACGGCTACTCTTGGTCCGTAGTAGAGGGTCTTGCATGGATCCCCGATCACGAGCAGTAACATGGGTTCCTCTTCCGATGATAGACAGTGAGAAGGGTCTCCTTCCTCCCTCCAGTCATGTGACAAGGGGATCCTCAAATCAAATTCAAATTATGTGGTCAGAGATCAGTATCAGAATCTATACAAGATAAGGCACCAACATCCCGTTTAGATAAGGGGAAACATTTGGGAGATATGGGACTTTATAGGTGCAAAGCATTGGAATAACAATATGTAAAAAATATATACAAATTTTATTCGATGAACAATATCATAAAAGCAATGCATACAATATAATCATAGCCATAGGTGTGTGCAAAACATCCTATTAATGACAATGATTTACTGTAGTCATGTTCATGTTTTCCACATGTTTCGCCGTATGGCTTCTTCAGGAAAGAACACGGGGGTTTGTTTGTTTTAGATATAAGAACCTATAATTCGACAACTTTGGTTGTGCAACAAAAGCAAAAAAAGGAAACAGATTAATACATCAGTTATAAACAAATGATGTCTTTTGTATATTTATGGCTGCACTTGAATCAAAGGCAAGAGACATTCATTGAAACAGAAACCAAAAAGCCCTACCTCATGTTATGAGTGTGAGGGCCTGAACAGTGTTAAATTTAGAAGAATGAGATCCGGCACTGTACTGCATCCACATAATCATAAACCACCGAATATTGCCAGGTCACCCATAGGGAGGGGTGAAAAGATGATATAATATCAGATGTTTACAGGTATCCTGCCAATAAATATGAATATGTATTCAACTCAATAAAGCCATATCAAAGCCATATCAAATATGAATAGAGTAATTTTAGAATAAATTCCATGGCAGGGATATAAGCCTATATTTAACTCACTGGGAATATAGTATATCTGGAAGTAATGGACTGTTAAACTGAGAGCCTCAAACGTCAAAAAGACAACAGAAGTTGTATCGCAAAAGGGAAAAAGATCATTTCACAGCTCTGGAATCATACAAGGAAAAAAGGGAGAACCTTAACATACAATATTGATGGTATAGTAAATTGTCTAATGCCGCGTACACACGGTCGGACTTTTCGTCTACAAAAGTCCAACGGACACCGACGGACTAAAGCTGGCTGGTAATCCGATCGTGTGTGGGCTTCTCCGGACTTTCAGCAGACTTTTTCAGCCTCAAATCCGACGGACTTTAGATTTGAAACATGCTTCAAATCTTTACGTCGTAACTACGACGGACCCCGAAATCCGCTCGTCTGTGTGCTAGTCCGACGGACAAAAACCCATGCTAGGGCAGCTATTGGCTACTGGCTATGAACTTCCTTATTTTAGTCCAGTGTACGTCATCACGTACGAATCCGTCGGACTTTTGTGTGGTCGTGTGTAGGCAAGTCCGTTCGTTAGAAAGTCTGCTGCAAGTCCGCCGAAAGTCCGCCGGAAGTCTGTCGGACAGGCTGTCGGACTTTTGTAGACGAAAAGTCTGACCGTGTGTACGCGGCATTAGAAAGGTAAAGCAAAATCCAGACATACTTGCCTCAACTGTGGGTTAAAAAACAACCCTTCCATAAGTTAGGGCATATGTTCCAATCAAGAGACAAAGGGAGATAAGATGGACCCCCAATCAACCAACGATGCCTGTGTATGTTTAAGAAAATCCAATTATGAATTTCCCATTACTGATGTTTATCAAAAGGAAAAGAAACAAAAAGATTTCATCCATATTTTAGTGAATGTATATACCTATTTTCCTGTGTAGCTCGATGTGAGGCTCCCAGGGATCCCAACAATATGGCCACTGCCACGTGGGTCCTTAAATACCCCTCCCCGCTGCGTCAGAGCACTGCGCGAAGTGTCGTGCTGTGATGATACACCGCGGACTCAAGAAGAGGGGAGTGGCCGCGCGGCGCAAAGGTCCCGGACATCCGGCGCCTGTGCATGTTCCGGGACACATACCCCATACACAGAAAGCGTCATGAAGCTCACGCCCCTTGGGGCAGGGACCACAGGCCACTCCTCCGTGCATGACAGGGGTGATGCAAAACTAGAAGTCCACGCCGCAAAGGCCCTCCACTCACAGAGGGCGCACATAGGAAGCCCACAATAGGACAATCCCGTGAATGCCCTTGGGCGTCTTTACGGGGACCCAATTGCAAATCAGCAATTGCTGCTACAGTGACATTTCCTTGCCGATTACAGACCCCGTTCAGTTTTAGGAGATATCCCCTGTATTTGCATGTGCCGACATCATCGGCACATGTGCACTGAAACAAACTGAAGCAATGGCATGTACGTGCTGTTGCTTCAGTGAGTGTGTCATTACTGGAGGCCCCCGTGCCCATGCATGGGAGTGACGTCATTGCGGCTCTGGCCAATCACAGTGCGGGAGCCTGCGATACCCGGAAGTAACTCCGGAAGCAACATCGGGCCCCAGTAGCGGTGTACGAGGACGGCTGCAGGGGCTTCTATCAGGAACCATGAATCAGACCGAGACAGAAGTATAGTTAAATCACACTTGTTTAATTATAATAATAAAAAGGTAAACAGAGTAAGCGTGGTCAAAACAAGCCAGAGTTCAGTAACTGGATCGGGTAGTCAGACAAGCCAATGTCAGAGAGCCAGAGATGAACGTAGTAGTACAGCAAGCAGGATCAGGAGCCAGAAGGGACGTCAGCCGAGCAAGTCTTCAACAGGAATGCAGAACAAAGTCTCTGTGATGTTGACAAAGGCGAAGGCAGAGATCAAGTGAGCTGGACAGCTTTAAGTAGGCAGGACTGACAAGCAGAATCAACAACAGCTGGGTAACTGTGGAGAGAGATGGGAGCTGGCAACTAGCTGACAGCTGAGTGGCCAGCTCAGAGAAGGAAGGGCTGAGCCCAGCCCTGACAGCTTCGATCTCAGGTAAGTAATTCATAATGAGCTTAGTATGCAGGTTTTTTTTGTCCTAGGGTTTACAACCACTTTAAGATCATTGAGTATAAAAGGGCTCATCAAAAGCAGGGAAGGTAGGAGGCCATGCCATAGCATCCTCAGGATTTGGCATCGTCCACGTGGTTTGTGTGAGTTGTTGCCAAGTCCTCTGAGCGTCCTGTGGCCACCAGGAAGCAAACCTGTATGGAACGCGGGTGGAAATTATGTCACCAGACAAGAGATGGCCGGGCTTGGCTGTTGGGAAATTAGGCTGGGGGCTCAGACTACGTCCTCGGAGTTCCAACTCCTTCTACAGGCCTAAGGAGGAAATGGTCCTCCAGGGCTATTTATAGAAAACTGACAGCCGTGGGACTACAATGATCAGCCCCACCATAGCAAAACAGTATTAGACTTACAACAATATGCAATTATCATACAACTATGGAATTTAACTAGCAATGGTATACAACCAAAAAAGATATACTAGTGTGGGAATAAAGTTGCATGTATCTACTGCAAACAATATACGATGAAACACCTGTAAACAATATAATTTTTTGAGTATTAATTGTTTAGGTGTTTCATTGTGCATGCACCCCCCCACCACACACATCCTCCTGAATCAGACTATATGCCTTCAATATGGAGAGGGTACCTTGCCTGGTAAAACACCATGCACCTATGTCAAGGAAGACAAAGGCTTCTTCCCCTTTACCCTACAACCCTGGTTTGGTGGTTGTGGGGTATAAGCAGATGGGGAATTATCAAAATCTGGAAGCCTTCTTAAAAATAAGAAGGCTCCAGATATCTCCCCTCTCCCTTAAATAGTACCCCTGGTTACTCATTCACAAAAGAAACATACACAACCTTGCCAAATTCCTTTATTTTAAAATAGTCCCAAAATGCAAACCAATTGTCAATCACACCATCCAGCGATGCAATTTTATTCACATCAATCACAATTAATGACGATCCCCACGATGACCAATTCAAAGAAATAATATTGACCATGCGTGACAATCCCGACAGAGAATCACTGCAAATGACTGCTGTCCGATGTCATTGACTAAATATGTTTTATTACCTTTGATCAATGATATCTCGCACAATGCCCACCAGCCAGCCACTGGCATCACAACAACCAATGATGCTGTCTCCAGTTAGATAGTGCAGGTGCAAACATTTAATAAAATCAGGTTTTTAAAGCATTCTTATAAGCAGCTAACAAACAGCTAAATACAGGACATATAATATTAACAGGTGTTATAATTTTTTTCTACTAACATCCTCCTGAGAAAATTAACCTCTAAAGCATATCTAATATTAAAAGCAAAAATGTAATATATTGCTGCTTGCTTGCTGCTGCACCTCCTTTCGTCACTAGAGAGACTGCAGGCATGGGGGGACATGCTTTTTCTGAGGTTTTATTGTGAGGTTCCTTCTTTAAATCTATTTTTGGGGGATATGCCATTTTTTGTGGGGTTTCCCTTAAAATCCATACCGGACCATATCCAGGATAACCCCACACCATTATTTATTTTTTTGTGTTGCATCCCAATTACACATATACCAGACTCTCATCTAGGATACCAGTCTGGTATAGACAGTATTTTTTGGCTGTATCAAGTGCTATGATCTGTGCAATGGAAAGAGTGCTATATGGTACATTTGAGAAAGAAAAACTACTTCAAATAAATGATTGAAAGAATGTTGTGGTTACAGTGGGGGAAGCCCACACTTAGTGCCAGGAGAGAGCACAAGGATGATCAGGAGGAAAAATGGAGTGTGGTTACTCATAGCAACACCAGAAGAGCCAGTCCTGCTGTCCATGTGTCAAGAAATTGGGCTAAAAAGAATTGTGGCAACTCTAAAGTAAAAGTGGTTTAGAAGAACCTGCATGTTACGGTTGAGCCTGCAGGGGTTGCAAAAATGCATATTGTGCCTGCTAATGTTTCACCACATGGATGGGTGAAACAGCAGTTCCAAGTGAAGCAAGAGAAGTCGAAGAAATGTTTCAGACTCGACGCATTCAAACAGAGGTGGCAACATCTACTACATTGGTGGATAAACCTGAATTTAATGAGTTGTTTTGCTGGGACTAAAGCCTCGTACACATGATCGGATTGTTGGCCAACAAAACCATGGACTTTTTTTCGAAGGGCGTTGGCATACAAACGACAAGGAATTGTCGGCCAACAAATACGAACGTAGTGACATACTACATTGTTTTTCAGCTCTTTAGTGCCACCCTTTGGGCTCCTTCTGCTAATTTTGTGTTAGTAGAAGTTTGGTGAGTGTTGATTTGCACTTTTCATTTCGTACTTTTCATTTCTTTTCATGGACGTCAACCAGCCATGTTGCGGAATCGGAGGAGATAATGGGGGTTATTTATGAAAGGCAAATCCACTTTGCACTACAAGTGCACTTGGAAGTGCAGTCGCTGTAGATCTGAGGGGAAGATCTGAAATTAGGGGAAGCTCTGCTGATTTTATCATCCAATCATGTGCAAGCTAAAATGCTGTTTTTTATTTTCCTTGCATGTCCCCCTCAGATTTAAAGCAACTGCACACCCAAGTGCACTTTCAGTGGATTTGCCTTTTGCAAATAACCCCCAATGTGTTATTTATAATTGGCCTTGGAGTTATTGCTTTGACATTTTTTTTTGGTTGAATAATGATTTGATTTGTTATATTTTCTATATTTTTGGATGCATAGAATGCACTTTTTGGTTAAAGCGGGGGTCCACCTATCTATCCTTTTTTTTTTTTTTTTGAGTTCATTCACAAACTTTTCTTCTCAGCATTACATACTCACATATTGTGTATAATATGTCCGCCTGTGTCAGATTCCGTCGGAAAGAATAACTTATATTATTCACTGCAGGCGGTTTCCATCTTCATTGTGGGCATTTGAAGCCCACAAGCATTTATTTCCTGGATGTGGTGAATGCTGTGCTCCCAGCATTCACTGCTCGTTCCCGCACATGCTCAGTGGCATCCTGGGAAGCCTGAGACTAGCTCCCAGGAGTCTGGGAGAGGCTAGAAACACGCCTACTCCCACGGGAGGAGAACCAGGAAGTGTAAAGAAGAATAGAAAAATAAAAGGTAATTACGGGAATTTAAATTTTTTTAAACGGCATGTCAGCATCTAGGCAAGGAAGAGAATACATACAGATATTGTTCAAAATTTGGGTGGAACTCCGCTTTAAGTTCTATTGGCAGATAGCATGTCTAATTTTATTTGTTTTCTTTTTTTAGTGCACAATAACAAAAATGTGGAGAATAATACTTGGCTATGTGTTTTACTTCAAATGATAGTTTGGGAGTAGGAAGTTACATTTAAAAAAATACAATGTAAAATTGACAAGGGACGCCAACATAGTTGTATCTTTGATCTTAAAAACTATGGGATAATGGTGTTGTGGTAACTTGACCAAAAAAAAAAAAGCATAATAATATTATTCTTGATATCACTAGAAAAAAAAAGCCTTTGAAAATGCATTTGCATTAACTCCATCAGTATCACCAGCAAAGCAGCTTCATTATTATCCCATTAAAGAAGAAGAGAATTGTGCACTGCATTTCGAGATTTCATAATTTGCCACCTCGTGAATGTTAATTCTCCATTATGAATGCTAGTTTACAAGACCGACAGCTTCTGGCTCCTCCATGCTTCTGAACATGCGTGTTTGTACTTTGGACTTTTTTCCGATGGACTTGTGTACACACGCTTGGAAAATCGGACAACAGCTATTTGTTTGCGGAAAATTTTAAAACACGCTAGCCAACATTTGTCCGAGGAAAATCTGACAATTGTCCGATGGAGCATACACACTGTCGGATTTAACGCCAACAGCCTGTCATCACACATTTCCCATCAGAAAGTCTGATCGTGTGTATGAGGCTTAAGTGTTCTGAGAGAGGTTTACCTTTACACAGTGCACTGTATACTGGGGAAGCAAGAGTTAAAGATGCACGTGCAAGCTTGAAATTTATTACTGATTATGAAAATATCAACGTGAAGTTTACTGCACCTTTGTCATATAAACAACATTCCCAAATTATTGTGGCATTGGTGACCAAGCAAAATGTGTTGTATCCCATATCAGTGGTGTCTAAGACAGCAGATGTGTCCTTGGAAACCTCCTAGAGCTTGGTATGCTGGAGCAATTGATTTCCTAGGACAAGGTGACATGGTGTCATCCTAGCTGGTGTCTTACAACTAATAATAGGAAGGAGTTAATGCAGTCTGCCAAAATTGAAAATTAAATGGATGAAAATATTTTCTGTTTAAAGAAATGCCACCAGCTCACAGTGATAAGACTGTGGTAATATAATCTGTTGTGTTTAAAGGAGAAATACAGCCAAAGCTTGTTTGGCTGTACTTCTGCACTCCTGTGACCCGTTTTCAACTAACAGTGGGCTGAAGCCCGCTGTCTGCTGAGGTCACAGAGCCGATCTAGGCTGGGACAAGATTGCAACAATATGGTTTGGATCTGCCCACAACCCTGGACTGGCACCTGGCTCAGCCTCTTAGCGAGCCATTGGCCAAAAATGTATTATAATTATTGAAAGAGGTCTCTGTGTTTATCAGTGGGGTGGAGACTATTACTTCTGTGCCAGATACAGTGATGCAGGGCAGTTTATAAGCGAGAGCACGCTTGCTGCAGCAACAGATATCTCTCACAAGATGGAAGGACCAAGTATGGACGAGTGCACAGCAGAGGTTTTGCCCACAATCCACAAGAGAGTTAAAAATGTTGTGGTGTGAAGGAAACAAATACTGATTACAGTGTCAGAAGGCTCAACCGTAAAAGAAGAGATTGAGGTCATTAACCCAAAAGTTGGTGCACCTAAATAAGGTGGCTTTTTAAGATTTCTAATAAGTTACCCCCCCTGCAGAATGCCACAACATTAAATATGGGAGAGATGTGAGGATGTCCTTGTTTGCATGAGGTGCTCCTTGAAAACCCATACCTGACCCTAATCCAGCCATTCAACCTGGATTGCCTGGAAAGGAGGAGGCCATGAGCATGTGCCCCCACCTCTTATTTTGTACTGACCGATACCAGGTCCCATGCTCTGCCAAAGTAAAAGGAAGTTCATACTAGACCCTTTTCCTAGATAGAGGTCTGATGTGGATTCTTAAAGGTGGCCCCTTGTAAAAACAAATAATGCCCCCCCCCACCCAAAAAAAATCATACCAAACACTTATTTTAGATAGAGATCTAGTATGAATTTGTAGGGGGACTCCAATATACCAGACCCTTATCAAGGCATGCAACCTGGCTGGCTAGGAATGGGAAGGGCAGCAAGTATGTGGCCCCCCCTGGCAAAACACCTTGTCTCTAAGTTGATGAGGACAAAAACCTTATCCCTACATCCCTGGCCTGGTAAATGTGGGAGTTGGCAGAGAAAGGACTCATCATAACCTGGACACTTCCAAAAAGATTAAGCAGTCCCCTCCAACCCTCCAAAAGGGTAAAGGGTATATAGTACCCCTTGTTAATCATTCACAAAAAAATACATAGTAAACATACACATACAGTATATAAGAACTAGGAATTACATGCCACAAAAAACACAACGGGAACTATTTTTAATGATTCCCCTTCAGTAGCTTCCATATTTCGATCCTATTATTGGCTTTCAATTCCATCTTGAAAGATGAACATGTCCCACGTGACACTCTCCAGGCCACGATCACAGTAAATCCTAAAGAAAGTGAAGATCCTCTTTGCTGCCAAAGTTATAGACCTATTAACTTAATAACATTTTAACTAAAATCTTGGCCAGTCACCTACTACCACATATTCTTCTCCTCATACCCCCAGACCAATCAGGTTTTATACCAGAAAGAGACGCAAGGGACAATAACCAGCGAGTCTTAAATGCCATACACTCTGCTAAAAAGAAGAACATCCCCTTTGTACTGTTTTTTGCAGATGCAGGAAAAGCTTCTGACAGAGTTAACTGGAACTTCATCCTCACTACTATGACTCACATAGGTCTAGGGACTCATATGATGTCTTAGATCATTATTATTATTATTATTATTAGGGTTGCACTGATACTAGTATTGGTATCGGTGTCGATACTAAGCATTTGCACAAGCATCGGTACTCGTGCAAATGCGCCGATACCTGAAACGATACCTTCAGATCTGGCTCTTTTATCTGTCAGCGCTATTCCCCGGCTGACAGATGAAATGTATACAAAAGAATACAGGCAGTCATTAGTTGTTAAGGAGTGGAGCCGCTGCATCCTTAACAACCAATGACGTTCCAGCTGTCAGTGGGGATTTCCCTTCGTCGCAGTGGACTTGCCCTGGCTCCTCCCCCTCTTGCGGTGACCCCCCATCCCAAAGTGACTCCGCCCCCTCCCGCTCCGGTTTTTTGTGTCCTCGGGTGATGTGCTTTTCTTCCTCGGGCTCCTCTGCGTGTGGTTGCGGGGTTACAGATCTGCCTGCCTGGTGAGTAGTGTGTCCTGCACTGAGCCAGGCTTTGCTGTTGCAGAAGATCTTGGAGGGGGGTCTGCTGGGTGTTGTAGTGCAGTAATTGGGTTCCCAAATACCCCCCTTCCCCCTCTCTGCCCAAAACAATAACCCCCTTCTCCGCCCAAAACAATAATCACCACCTCTCCACCCTAAACATTAAACCCCACCTCTCCACCCTAAACAATAACCCCACCTCTCCACCCTAATTTATTATTATTATTATTATACAGGATTTATATAGCGCCAACAGATCATGGCTTTATACTAGCACCTTACGACCAGTGTTCGCATTAATGATTCCTTTTCTACATCTTTTCTGGAATTTTAAGCACCGTAGTTTGCCGTCATCTCATGGGCAGACACAATTTTAAAGCGTGACATGTTGGGTATCTACTTACTTGACGTAAAATCATCTAACTTTACCTTTTTTTTTTTAATTCATGAAAGTGTTTTCTTTCCCAAAAAATTGCATTTAAAAAATGCTGGGCAAATACCGTGTGACATAAAAAATTGCAACACCCACACTTTTATTCTATAGGGTCTCAGCTAAAATAAAATATATAATGTTTGGGGGTTCTAAGTAATTTTCTTGCAAAAAAAGTAGATTTTTACATGTAGGAGAAAAAGTGTCAGAAACGGCCCGGGTACGAAGTGGTTAAACTGATTGCAAAGCTATTTTTTTTGTAATTAAAGTAATAAACATGTTATACTTACCTGCTTTGTGCAATGGTATTGCACAGAGCTGCCCTGAACCACCTCTTCTGGGAACTCCCGCCAGTGTTTTCAACTCCTCCTCTTTTCCAAGTGTCCCCATAGTGAGCCTTTTGCTATGGGAGCAATTGTGCAAGCTCAATCCCAAGCCGGGCTGTATTGACACATACAGTGTGTCCCTCCTCACAGGTTTTGACTGACAGCAACAGCCAATGGCTCTCGCTTTGGTCACAGCATACACTTTCATATTATAACAGCATGGTAATAGCAATACAAACAGTAGTTGTTTTTGACAATCTAGCATAAGCTTATTTAAAATATCTCCTTTTGTGTTGTCAATACTGCCTGTCTGTTGACCATCTTTTTCCACAACTTCCTGGATTCCCTGCTTGCTTTTCAGTTTCTCCTCTGTATATGTGTATGTTAGTTATTGTATGTACTGTAGTACAGCCCAGAAAAAATAGTACACATTTTTTTATTCTACCTAAAACACACTGACACTAACACTAACTGACACTTATACTAATAAAAAAACCTTTGACCTTGATATTTGACCCTGACCTTGACCCAAACACTAACCCTGGTATTGACCTAGATCAAGCCTTGATCTAGGTATTCTTTTACATTTTTTAAATTTTATTTATTTATTTATTTATTTATTTATTTATTTATTTATTTTCCCGACACACGCAATGGGGGTTATTTACTAAAGGAAAATCCACTTTGCACTGAAAGTGCACTTGGAAGTAAAGTCGCTGTAGATCCGAGGGGGACATGTAAGGAAAATAAAAACAGCATTTTAGCTTGCACATGATTGGATGATAAAATCAGCAGAGCTTCCACTCATTTCAGATCTACCCCTTAGATTTAGAGTGACTGCACTTCCAAGTGCACTTTCAGTGCACTTTCATGTGCACTTGCAGTGCAAAGTGGATTTGCCTTTTGTAAATAACCCCCAATGCATCTTTCTTGTCCATTCATAGAGACAGAAAACAAGGGGACGGGCTTCACAGAGACTGATCACCAATCACCAATCAGAGGCTATCACAGCGATCAGGTGACCTGGAATCGGACGTTACAGATCCTGATCATTAGAACGGGGCCCAGGGCTCTTCGTGAGACCCCAGTCAATGCTCTTAGCACAGAGGGTGGTACACAAATAAGCCCAGTGCAGTGGGGCAGGATATTTGTGTTATGTTGGCACCAAGGAGTTAATTGAAATACAATGTGGAAATGAATATATTGTATTTTGACCATAGATACACTTTAAAACAAAAGAGATGCATGCCCCAAGCTGATAAATAGTATTTATATTTGCTGTTAGAGTTTATGTAAAGCCAAAAGTTTTTTTTTCCTCTAGAATAGTGGTAAAACCTCTGTCTTATTAATTTACAAACTCGGTTGATGCTTGGGAAACGTACCCCTATGTTTGGTGACATTGCAAGGAATGCAGGGAATTCATGATGTTATGAAAAGAGATGGTCAGCAGACAGGCAGCACTCACAACATGAAAGATTTTTCAAGTAAACTTATAGCTGATTTTCAATAATAACTATTGTGGAGGAATTTTGGCCCACTCTTCTTTGCATACAGTAATTGTTTTAATTCAGCCACATTGGAGGGTTTTCAAGCATTATTGGCCTGTTTAAGTGGATGCCTAGCATCTCAGTCGGATTTAAGTCCAGACTTTGACTAGGCCATTCCAAAACCTTAATTTTGTTTTTTTGAGTCATTCAGAGATGGACTTGCTTGTATGTTTTGGATCATTGTGCTGCTGCATAACTCAAGTGCACTTGGGGTTGAGGTCACAAAGTGATGGCCGTACATTCTCATTCAAGATTTTTTGGTAGAGCACAGAATTTGTGGTTCCATCTATTATGGCAAGTTGCAAAACAGCCCCAGATCATCACACTATCACCACCATGTTTGACTGTTGGTATGATGTTCTTTTTATGAAATGCTGTGTTAGCTTTATGCCAGATGTGACAGGACGCACACCTTCCAAAAAGTTCAAATTTTGCATGGATTTCCTCTCACTTCTTGTTTGGCTATGGGACAGGAAGTGAAGGGAAATCTCCACAATGGGACACAGGAGGTGAAAAAAAAAATCCGACAGGGGTTATTACCCTCCCTTACTCTATACAAAATGAACAAAAAAGTTTTGGGTATAGTTCTACTTTAAGTGATTTAACAGGTCTGGTAATAATCAGGCGTGGCAAGTGAGATTAAACTCAGCTTTCCAAAAAAAAAATGTGGTTAATCACAGTTCTTTCATGATTTAGCAAAGGGAAGGGGGCAATTACTTTTTCACATAGGTCCAGGCAGGGTTGGACAGCTTTTTTCCCTAATAATTGAAATCATCATTTAAAAACTGCATTTGTATTTACTTGGGTTATCTTTGTGTAATATTAAAATTAGTCTGATGATCTGAATCATTTATGTGTGACAAATATGCAAAAAAAAACAGGAAGGGGCAAATACTTTTTCACAGCAATGTGTGTGTATATATATATATATATATATATGTATATATATATATATATCTATTTATAGTAGCTCACCACATCATTCAAATTATGCATCTTTACAAATTAAAATATATAGTTCCCATAATGAATTCCCAATTATTTCCAAAATGCCTAATGATGTAAACAGACAGTGATGAATACAAAATATCATGTCCAGTTTGTTATACTGTATACCTAAATAAAATGCCTTTTTGTTCAAGCCACACTTTATCTGTGAATAACTGGCTATACGCAACAAGCAACCTAATGGATGTTGGTGCTAGAGGGCTACTTATCCCATAAAACAACTGGTTTTGCTTCCCTTCTACCTCCCTTTTTATGATCATGTAAAGAGACTCTTAGAATATATAATTTTCAGTCTTGTGAAATGGCTGAGAGGGTGCAGAACAAGCAACTCCAGCTGTCCGCATATCTGTTAAGCTTATGTCCAAAGCACCTTGGAAGCTCCAAAACATAGGGTGCTCTTTAAATAAATTATGAACAGTTCTTTTATAGTTCTATTCTGACCTTCTCCCATAGCATGGAGACATGCAGTTTTGGAGGGGACAGGCCAGAGCACAACCATGGAAGCTTCCACAAATTTGCTTTAAAGAGGATTTCCATTAGTAAAACAAATCTGTTTTGAACTAGTTTGTGTAGTAAAGCTTAGGGTCCCTAATGACCACAAGACTCAGTCATTTAGAAAAAAAATGATCAAATTCAATACATTTCACCAGGGTACATAAGTGAAGATATATTTACTTCCAGTGTATTGTTTTCATTGCCAAAAAATGACAAAGCTCTTTACACAACACTGGGATCAATTTATATTAGTTATGTTTGGTAGTTATTTTTTTTTAGCCCTAAGGGCCTTTCCTTCAAATTTTTACCTTGTAACTTTGTGAAGCTAAATTTTTTTTTTTTAAAGCTTATGGCCAACTTTAGATGGGACACTCCTTTTTGTATTTTCAAATTTTTGTCTAATTGTATGTTTTTGAAAAATAATAAGAAAAACTTCAGTATTTTTCATTGTAACTCTCATGACATTGTCATCCTTAAAGATCTAAATAATATTTTAAGGCAAGATTAAGTTTTGTTCTTCAAAAATCTTGCCGGAATTCACAATGAGAAATAACTTGTTCAGTAAGTGATACAGTGCAAAATGTTAATGCTTAATATGAAAGAAATTTATTTCAAGTATGGGCGTTTTTCATATGGTAATCAGTACGGTTCTGGATTCTTAAAAATGCATACCGCTTCTATTAAGTGTAGCTAGATTTCATGAATATTAATAAATATTCATCATGTTAATTTGGTGCTTTGTTCTATGTGTCATGCCAAAATAGAAGTCATAATGTTCATCAGCTGAAATGTGCACATTCTTTTAAAAAGTTTTTTCTTTTTTTACAAATAAAGTTTTAAGAAAAGGAAAATTTTTCTATTTGTACAGCATTCCAATAAAAATTCTCCCTGAGAAATTTAAATGCCTTGAGAAAATACCTCACTTTGTTTTCAATTTTGAAATAATTAGATATAATATAATTATAGTATAGTATAATATAGTAAAATACTGTGCCTTGCAAAAGTATTCACCCCCTTGGCTTTTTACCTATTTTGTTACATTACAGCCTTTAGTTCAATGTTTTTTTAATCTGAATTATATGTGATGGATCAGAACACAATAGTATAAGTTGGTGAAGTAAAATTAGAAATATATATAAATAATACTATTTTTCAGAAATAAAAAGCTGATAATTGGCATGTGCGTATGTATTTACCCTCTTTGTTATGAAGCCCATAAAAAGCTCTGGTGCAACCAATTACCTTAAGAAGTCACATAATTAGTGAAATTATGTCCCCCTGTGTGCAATCTAAGTGTCACATGATCTGTCATTACATATACACACCTTTTTGAAAGGCCCCAGAGACTGCAACACCTAAGAAAGAGGCACCACTAATCAAACACTGCCATGAAGACCAAGGAACTCTCCAAACAAGTAAGGGACAATGTTGTTAAGAAGTACAAGTCAGGGTTAGGTTATAAAAAAAATCCAAATCTTTGATGATCCCTAGGAGCACCATTAAATCTATCATAACCAAATGGAAAGAACATGGCACAACAGCAAACCTGCCAAGAGATGGCTGCAAACCAAAACTCACGGACCGGGCAAGGAGGGCATTAATCAGAGAGGCAGCATAGAGATCTAAGATAACCCTGGTGGACCTGCAGAGTTCCACAGCATAGACTGGAGTATCCGTACATAGGATGACAATAAGCTGCATGCTCCATAGAGTTGGGCTTTATGGCAGAGTGGCCAGAAGAAAGCCAAAAAACAAAATGGCACGTTTTGAGTTTGCAAAAAGGCATGTGGGAGACTCCCAAAATGTATGGAGGAAGGTGCTCTGGTCTGATGAAACTAAAATTGAACTTTTTGGCCATCAAAGAAAATGCTATGTCTGGCACAAACCCAACACATCACATCACCCAAAGAACACCATCCCCACAGGGAAACCTAGTGGTGGCAGCATCATGCTGTGGGGATGTTTTTCAGCAGTCAGGACTGGGAAACTGGTCGGAGTTGAGGGAAAGATGGATGGTGCTAAATACAGGGATATTCTTGAGCAAAACCCGTATCAGTGTGTGATTTGAGGCTAGGACGGAGGTTCACTTTCCAGCAGGACAATGACACTTGAGTAGTTTAAGGGGAAACATGTAAATGTGTTGGAATGGCCTAGTCAAAGCCCAGACCTCAATCCAATAGAAAATCTGTGGTCAGACTTAAAGATTGCTGGCCACAAGCGCAAACCATCCAACTTGAAGGAGCTGGAGCAGTTTTGTGAGGATGAATGAGCAAAAATCCCAGTGGTAAGATGTGCCAAGCTCATAGAGACTTATCCAAAGCGACTTGGAGCTGTGATAGCCGCAAAAGGTGGCTCTACAAAGTATTGACTTTAGGGGGGTGAATAGTTATGCACATTGACTTTTTATGTTATTTTGTCCTATTTGTTGTTTGCTTCACAATAAAAAAAGAAAACATCTTCAAAGTTGTGGGCATGTTCTGTAAATTAAATGATGCAAATCCTTAAACAATCCATGTTAATTCCAGGTTGTGAGGCAACAAAACCAGAAAAATGCCAAGGGGGGGGGGGGTATATTATATATGATCTGTTTATATAGAGAATAATTTAATATAAATATTTTTCCCAAAGCTTTATTTAACCAATATTTGATACCTCTTTTCTTCTATGTGAAATCAATGGAATATAATTCTTTTGTACATTCTGGATTTTTTTTATTTCATGTTCAGTATATGTTTTGATTTAAACAATGTTTAAAATCAAGCAAATTAATAAATGGACCTATTTATCAACATTGTCACCTAGGATTCACACAACTTTTACCCATCTTTCTAACTAAAATTGTGATAAAAATGTGTGACTCTTGGGTGAAAGCCAAATCAAAAGGTACCTGTTTGATGCCTAAGGTTCTGCTGCCATTCTTTTCCAGATTGGCCTCATTAGATGTAAGTGACAACAGCAGCATTTGTCCTTTAGAGTCTTTTTATGGATTTTTGTTTTTATATAACTATGTTATCACCAATAAATACTACACTACAAGATCTTTTCCTTTATGGTTGGTAATTCGCTTTGCTTGGGAGTGTTGGGTTCCTTGGGACCAAGCATAGTTATAAAGGAAAGAGAAGTATGGTATATTGGCTGAATTGATTGGATGTTTGACGGATGGATCAATCTATTCCCTGAAAGAGGTGACATTCCAGTAATGAGTGCATTTTGCTGGGCTATTTCATAGACAGCAATAATATCTGGTGAGTTTGCATTCTTATCTGAGGTGGAGGCAACACACGGTGGATCCACTATTGTGGTGAAGGATTTTCTCAGGATTTTAATATCACTGGACATTTATACTACTTATAATTTACTTTACAAAGTTGGATATATTCTTTGTGCATGGGTGTAATATCCTTTTGTGTTGTTATATGTTTTGTGAGCGCTGCAAATTTCTAATTTGTGTTAAGTAAGGGTTGTTCACTCATTGCATGCAGCTTTTGAATACCACTAGGCGCTGACACATTTTTTGATTCACTATTTAACATGCACCAAAAACTGTCTATATGAGGATCTACCTAAAAGGATAAAATGATTCTAGTTGTAAGCTCTCATACTACATAATTGTTGCTGATTTTTGTTGCTAATTTTGTTAACCACAGCTCAGAACTCAAACAAAAATCTGTCTTATCAGTTTTTAGAAGATTGAATCTCACCATGTTTGAGAATGTTTAAGAGCCCCTTTATCAGGCAAACTGTGACCAAAGACATCAGAGGATGTTCAGATGTTCAATAATGCTACTAGTGTCTTTAGATGTCTGTGTGGCTAGTGCACATTTAATGTTGATCCTGTATTATAAAATATAGGCTGGTAAGGTACAGCATACATAGGGTAAGGTCTGTATTGGCAACACACAGTGCATTGAAAAAGTATTCATACCCCTTGAAATTTTCCACATTTTGTCACGTTCCAAAAGCGTAAATGTATTTTATTGGGATTTTATGTGATAGACCAACACAAAGTGGCACATAATTGTGAAGTGGAAGGAAAATGATATATGGGTTTAAAATTTTTTTACAAATAAATATCTGAAAAGTATGACGTGCACTTGTATTCATCCCCCTTTACTCCAATATCCCTAACTAAAATCCAGTGGAACCAATTGTTTTCAGAAGTCACCTAATTAGTAAATAGAGTCCACCTGTGTGTAACTTAATCTCAGTAAAAATACAGCTGTTCTGTAAACCCCTTAGAGCTTTGTTAGAGAACCTTAGTGAACAAACAGCATCATAAAGGCCAAGACAGGTCAGGGATAACGTTGTGGAGAAGTTTAAAGCAGGGTTAGGTCATACAAAAATATCCCAAGCTATGAACATCTGATGGAGCACTGTTCAATCCATCACCTGAAAATGGAAAGAGTATGGCACAACTGCAAAACATGGCCGTCCACCTAAACTGACAACTATTAGTCATGCACTCAATAAATCTGGCCTTTAGGAAAGAGAGCAAAGAAGAAAGGCATTGTTGAAAGAAAGCCATAAGAAGTCCTGTTTGAAGTTTACGAGAAGCCATGTGGGGGATACAGCAAACATGAAAGAAGGTGCTCTGGTCAGATGAGACCAAAATTTTACTTTTTTGGCCTAAAAGCAAAACCCCAAAAAAATACATTTACATTTTTGATTGTAACATGATAAAATGTGGAAAATTCCAAGGGGTAGGAATACTTTTTCAAGGCACTGTATTGGATTTCAACCTCTGGCTTCTACCTTTGTACTATCCCATAATGTAGTGTGTCAGCAATCAGTCAGAAAAGTGTGAGTAGGTTGGACCAGTAGTTTTATGTAAGTGCAATGACTCTATTCATTGTGGCATTAAATAAACTCCATATAAGTCTTGGACTTTAACCACTTCAGCTCTGGAAGGTTTTACCCCATTCCTGACCAGGCCATTTTTTGCGATACTGCACTTTAACTTACAATTGCGCAGTTGTGCGACACTGTACCCAAATGAAATTGATGTCCTTTTTTTCCCACAAATAGAGCTTTCTTTTGGTGGTATTTGATCACCTCTGCGGTTTTTGTTTTTTGCGATATAAACAAAAAAAGACTGATGATAAAAAAAAAAAAAAAACAATATTTTTTACTTTCTGCTATAGAACATATGCAATAAAAAAGTAAAAAATCTAATTTCTTCATCAATTTAGGCCAATATGTATTCTGCTACATGTTTTTGGTATAAAAAAAAAAAAATCCCAATAAGCGTGTATTGATTGGTTTGCACAAAAGTTTTAGCGTCTACAAACTATGGGATAGATTTATGGACTTTTTATTTTATTTTTTTTTACTAGCAATGGCATCGATCAGCGATTTTTAGCTACAACATTGTGGCGGAACAAATTGGACACCTAACTGACAATTTTGACACTTTTTGTGGACCAGTGACACCAAAACAGTGATCAATGATAAAAAAAAAAGCGCTGTGACTGTACTATAGACATTGGCAAGGAAGGGGTTAATGTCAGGGGCAAACAAAGGGTTAAATGTGTTTCCTGGGAGTGCTTTCTAACTGTGCGGGGGATGGTTTAACTGTAGGAAGACAGAGATCCATGTTCCAACTTAGCAGAAACAAAAATGGGGGTTATTTCGGAAAGGCAAATCCACTTTGCACTACAAGTGCAAACCAGGGGTGGACTGACAACTCATGGGGCCCCCGGGCAATAGGAGAAGATTATGGGGCCCTGGGCAATAGGAGATTATGGGTTCCCCCAGGCAATAGGAGATTATGGGGCCCCCAGGCAATAGATGATGGGGTCACACAGTATAAACACACACACACACATACAGTATACACACACAGACACACACTATACACACACAGTATACACACACAGAATACACATACACACACTGAAAAGGTACTGGAGAGGCAGGGCAGCTATAATCTTGGGATTTAAAAAAAACACAGATTTTTACATACTGTCCCTGGTTTTATTGAAGCTGGCAACCCTGATGGGGCCCCTTAGTGGCATGGGGCCCTTGGGCAGTGCCCGAGTGCCCGAATGGTCAGTCCGCCCCTGGTGCAAACTACAAGTGCAAAGTGCACTTGAAATTGAACTGAAAGTGCACTTGGAAGTGCAGTTGCTGTAAATTTGAGGGTTAGATCTGAAATGAGGGGAAGCTCTGCTGATTTTGTCATCCAATCATGTGCAAGCTAAAATGCTGTTTTTTTATTTTCCTTGCATGTCCCCCTCAGATCTACAATGACTGCACTTCCAAGTGCACTTTCAGTGCAATTTCAAGTTCACTTTGCATTTGTAGTGCAAAGTGGATTTGGCTTTCGTAAATATCTCTCCCCCAATATCTCTGTCTTCCTTACTTGTTTACAAAGGCAAACCGCTGTTCTGCCTCTCTCCGAATGATCGGCGGGTTTCCGGCAGACATCGGGTCCGCCGGACCCACTGATTGGCTCCTGCTGTGTCCAATCACAGCGGGAACGGGGCTCCGGCGGCGCGCGCACACGCACCCCAGAGTACAGGTAAGTGATTTCGCACATAAGGGCCACTCTGCCACAGTATATGTACATGGGGCGGTCCTTAAGCGGTCAATCTGTGGGTACCCTATCATATCTTGCATAAGGATATACCTGATACTAGCTTGTTCTATCATACTTTAAATTTGAGACAGCAAAGTATTGTGGAGGGTGGAAGAAGGATAGAGCCCAATTTCCCAATTTCCCTTTGGCATTAATAAAGTATTCTGTTGTCTGTAAAAGAGGCACAACATCACAAGTATGCAATGGTGAATCTATGAGAACTGGTGAATTCATAGGGAGAAATGCAGGTGGCTGTCACAATGTCAATAAGTGCACAGCTTTAAAGAATGAGTCACACAGCAAGAGCTTGCAGATCCAATGAGCTCCTGTTGAATATAGAAACTTGCTATGTAAGAAGGTTCCTCAAATAGTGAATATGGGACATTTATGAAAACTACTGAAATAGAATTTAGAATACTATCCACATACCTTTCAAGTAATCGAATCCTCTTTGACTTTACTTTGCTCTCTACTATGTCATTGTTCTTAATTGTTCCTTTTAACATAAACCAAGGGACAGATGTATAAAAAGTGTTCAAAAAAGGTAGTTTCTTTTTACCCATAGTAACCAGTCAGCAACTGTTTTATTTCCCAACTAAGACTCCAGAGATTACAGTTGGAGGCTGATATGAATATGAAATTGTATTGTCTGCACACTGTTCACACATCGCCAGAAAATTATAAATTTACCATTTATGTTTTTATTTTTAAATTACCTGAGAAAATGTTAGTATTCTTGGCTGATAGAAAAAAAACAAAACAAATATAGGTCAATTCACTAAAGGACAATAGGCTATTCACTTTGCAAGAACATTGTTACTATGGAATGTGGTGAAAATTAACAAAATACACAATCCCGTGCAAAGGAAAAAAGAAAATAGTGATTATGTTTGCACATGATTGGATGATGGAAGTCAGCAGAGCTTCAGCTCATTCACTAAGCTGCTGAAACGTTTTCTTGCAAAGCGAACAGCCTATTTGGCATTATTAAATCAACCTCATAGTGTTAAAAAAAAAAAGAAAAGAGAAACATCACATTTAAAAGTTTTAATTCCTACAATGTACAAAATGATTATGGTTTCCATGTATCTTTATAATCATAATTAAGCAAAGCACAGTGCTGTTTTTGCTTAGAATATTTACCATCCAGAGGAATAAAAGAAATAGACGCCATGATAAAATGCACGGTCAAGAAAATCTTCTACAGACGCATTGTATAATAAAGAAAAATGACAAAACTGTTTGAGGTGTGATAAAGCTATATCCTATTTACACTATCAATAAACAGCTTTCATGAGTGGATCTAAAGGACAATAAAATACACCTATAAAAAATAAGAAATGTAATAAAAAAATAACAAATAAGGCCAAAGGCATTTTCTCCTGACCAGTATAAACGTGGGGATTATTCCTCAGCTTGAAGAATATTTGCTTTAAAATCTTTTTTTTAATTATGATTTCAAATGATCATTTGTAGAACAGTGAACATTTTCTTATATTTCTAGACATCAAAATTGATGTTTTACCCACGTTTTTGTATGCGGTGCAGACGGTATCTATCCTTCTTCTGAAGGCTTATTTGCATAAAATGACAACATCTGGTTTGTCAGATAAGGGTACTCACCGAGGCCGAGATGCTGAGAGCGGTAACCTCTTGTGACTAAGCGCACGCCACTCCTGGAGATGCTACAGGGGGTGAAGGGCACAAAGAGGCACGAGTCACCAGCAGGCTGGGCAGGTCTTGCGTGAAGGTCACCGGCAGGGAGACAGCTGTGCAGGACTGGAAGATGCTGAAGCTCAAGAAGGAGGATGAACAGCTGATCCAACAACAGGCTGGGGGTCAAACACCGTTGACTAGTAAGAGTCTCTAGATAGGCAAAAACAGTCTAGTGCAAAGGACTGTTAGCAGGTCTGTCAGCAGGCTGATGACTTAGTACAGAAGATTGATAGCAAAGTCCGTAAAACAGGCAGAGGGTCAAACACAGGTAACTGGAAGCAAAGTCTGTGAACAAGCCAGTGGTCGAGCACTGAAGACAGTAGCAAAGTCCAGGAGCAGGCTTAGGGTCAATCACTGGAGACAGGAAGAAATATCCGTAGACAGGCCAAGGGTCAAACACAGTAAGCAAGTGGAGAATTCTGGGAGGCAAGCCGAGGGTCAGATGCAGGTAGAGATCAGAGCAGGTCAAGGTCAATCCGGGTCACAACAGGTAATCAAGAATCAGGAAACAAGCAGGAAACACATGGGGAGCTGAAAGACAAACCAGCAATCTGGTCATGGCACAGAGTGGCTTTTATAGGCCAGTGGGAGGCTCATGTTGTGCGTGCTATTGCGTACATGCGTTCGCCGTTCCGCTGAATCGTGCATGCGCATTAGCCGTTTCGCTGAGGTGCACACAAACATTAGCCGTTTCGCTGTATTGTGCCCAGGGATGCGCCGGAGTACTTGCCTCTTTCCTGACATGGTTTCTAGGTTCATCTGGCATAACACTCACCCTAGGACAAAGCATTCCAGTTTGACCACATGTAAGAAATTCCCATTTTTGGCCCAATGGGAGTGTGACTGTGATGCATACTTTGCAGCGGAGGATTGGCTTAAAGAATAAGTTCACCGTTTCAAAAAAATATTACATACGCATCTTTAGTAAAAGTGTCAATTTATTATTTTTTTGGGAGCCTGTAAAGCATTGTACCCACGATGAGCAGATGGTGGGTGCTATGCAGGGCTCTTGCAGACTCTGTGTGTAAGCTGTCTGCTTGTACCTCGTATGGGCAGGCAGTTACACACTAACAGGAAGCCTCAATGAACTACCTAGAGTGCTCAACAGCGCCCTGGTAGTTCATGGAGAACTACAACCCGACATCTGCAAAGGCTGTCGGTAGTTGTAGTTTGACATCCACAGAACTCTGTGAATGAATGACGTGGCTGGGTGGAGCCCCGCATAGCCATGTCTTTTTTGAATTGTGACAACAGACACAGGGAGAAGATTCCCGATCTGCTATCACAGCGGGGACTCGGGGGGGGGTACGCAGTTGCAGCAGTAACATGTTACATGTTACACCCTGAATACGAGTGTAACATGTTAGAAAAAGTGAACTTATCCTTAAAGGCATTCAATCTGACGCATTACCTTTCTATGCCCTGCAATGCACAGGAACGTAATTACAACATTTTAACACATTGGTATTATTCTCCATCTACACTCTCAAAGATGTTTCCAACTATAACAAATATCTGCTGTCGGTGCAATAGACATGAGGGTACTTTTATCCATGTTTTAGTGGAGTTGCCTGCCCCTTCTGGGAAAAGACTTCTATTTTTTCATTTATTTTATTTTGATCTGTATAATGATTGTTAACTCACAAATTATCAAAATACCCCAAAGGCAGCATTGCTGACTATGATTCTTGGTACAGGGAAATCGGTGAAATGCTCAGATTTTCGACTCTTTTCTAATTGCTGCCCGGAAACTTATCCCTCTGCATTGGAAGGCACAGGTTGGCCCTTCACTGGTAGAATGGTTTGAAATTTTGAGCTAACTTATACTGATGGAATGTATGATTGCTCAAGATACTGGTACAACAAAGCAGTTTAGTGCAGCATGGATGGCTTGGTGAGTGTTTGTTGAAACGCCTAAATTGAAACAATATTTTTCTTAAAAGGGGTTGTAAAGGTAAAAATTTTTTCACCTTAATGCATTCTATGCATTAAGGTGAAAAAACTTTTGACAGTACCGCCGCCCCCAGCCCCCCCGTTTTACTTACCTGACGCCTCGAATCTTCGCTGCACGTTCTTGTCATCTTCGCTGCAGCTCAGCCTGGTCGCTGATTGGCTGCAGTGGATGGATTGAAAGCAGCGCAGCCATTGGCTCGCGCTGCTGTCAATCACATCCGATGACGCGGCGCGCCGGGGGGCGGGGCCGAGTGATACAGCCAGCGGCTATAGCCGCCGGCTGTATCACGGGAGCGCGCCCGCAAGCACTCACCACCATGCGAGGGAGCTCGCATTAAGGTGGTGAATGCTTGCGGGGAGGAGCTGAAACAGCCGCCGAGGGACCCCAGAAGACTAGGTTCAGGGCCACTCTGTGCAGAACGAGCTGCACAGTGAAGGTAAGTATGATATGTTTGTTATTTTTTTTTTTTAAAAAAATTACCTTTACAACCGCTTTAAACACTCTGTTCTCTTGTAAGGTTGGTTTGCCTTTGGATGCGATCATGGGACCTAAGCTGGATGTTCCCCCTTTCCCCCCTCTTTCAGCCTCCCCTTTTTTCCCCCTCTATTCTCTCTTCTTTCCAACTTTTGTTTTCTCTGCTTCCCTTCTCTAACACTGCCGTTTGACATGTGGAGGTTCCTTTGAGATTACATTTTATTTCAGGTCCTTCCACTGAGATACCATGTCGTATGTATTTCATAGGTTATTTCATAGGTTATCTGTTTTATTTATAATCTTTTGTACCTTCTTGTTTTTATAATGCTGATGCATTCCCAGTGTTTTCAGACATGACCTGTACTGGACATTTTTTTTCTTGTTTGCCTCCTACTAATAAAAACTGATTTGCACAAAATTATGTACAATTATTTGCTTTAAACTGAACTTGTGACCAGGCTATATTTATATGTATATTTAAACAAATCTGTCACAGCCAGATTGCCCCAAATTTGTCTCTGAGACATAGGAAGCAAGCTACTTGACTTTCCAAAAACCTCTCAGGGCCTCTTCAGAAACACTTTTAGGAGAGTCAATCCATTGTTCCCCCAATGTTTTCAGTGGCTCCTTCTGCTGACCCCTGGGTTACTACAGGATATAATAATGACATGTTGGTGGGAGGAGCCCCTGAGTGCAGTGGGGAATCAAGAAATTTACACTCCCATAAGCGTCAGTTTCACTGATCTCATCACTCGGGTGGCAATCAGTAGCACGGGCAGTGGGAGAAATTTTTAGGCTTATTTGATTTTAGTGGCAGAAAGTAGATTCACTTTTTAACAAGGCCTAAATACCCTCAGTAGCTTCAGGTGATGGATTAATTCAAGGCATTCTCTTAGCAACTCAGCTTACCCTGGTCCCCCCTTGAGAGCACTTACTGTTTGCTTACATTAGATATTAAAAGGGCTAAAGGTTGCTGGAAAGCACAGGGGCGGGTTTAACTGAATAAATCGTTTGCAGTTTACCAATCCTGTTTATTTTCTGTTTGTAATCCTGAAAATAACACATTTCCTGTCCTAGGGTGGCTACACTATTGTATCTGTGGTGGGTGCCATGATTGTCATCCTAGGCTGCTTTCCTGATTTGGACTACAACCACATCTTATTCTTTTCATCTTCATTATAGGGGGCAGAGGAATTTTTATTTTAGCTTGGAAGATTGGTGTTGTGTTACACTATGTGATTTATAATGCTCTGTGTCTTTAAGCTTTGTTCCCTTCTGTCTAACTGAACTCTCTCTCCCGCCGTAGTTCTTTATTTTCCTCTCCCCTTCCTCTCTCTGATTCATTGTGCTCAGTATACCTCATGCTGTAAGATCTTTACCTGTGGCTTACAACACCAACATTTTTCTACCTATGAATATCCATCATTAAATGGAACATTAGAAAGGATACATCGTCTGTCTCTCTAACAGTGAGTTATTCATTAAGTTAAGCTGTCTGAATGGATGCAAGGGATAAATAGAACACCAGGTCATGTAAGCTCTATATGAAGCTGGAGATAAAGTTTATTGCTTTGTAGTTGAGTCAGAACAGAAGAAAAACAGAGTTCCACAGCATAATTACAAGATTTCTGCATGACAGTACTAATACAGACACGTGGAATCCTCATAACCTGAGTCCAGGCTGCATGGTGTCATATTACAGCACACAGATCCTGCCTGCTTATCACTCAGTCATTGTCTGCCTTGAGTCACCCCAGCTCTGAATATGAACACACAGCAAACCCAGCGCAAGATCCTGAGCCAACTGAGTTCCTCAAACGCTCAGTCAAACCAACTTGGAAAGTAATGGAGAATTATCAAGCTTTAAGAACTGAATTGTTTAATAGCTTGAAACTATTTTGGGAGAAGATTGAGCACAAGTAGGGGAAAGCACCCCTCACTGGACCCGAATACTTTAGGGGGCACACGTAGGAGCCAACCATTATGGGACTGTCTCTGGATATTGATCCTTTCGGTATGCAGCCGGCTTATTACAGGTTCTAACGAACGCTCTTCCCCAGTTGGGTCACTTACTGTTCTTTGATATCGGCAATACAATACACGTACTATTCTCATACGATCTTGGTCTGGCGCATATGAAAATACGCTATTGATCTTAGGGGCCATGGGTGCTTCTTGAACACAGAGTCTTTCCATGGGAATCCATACATGCATAAAACACTTACAACTCTCAAACCCCTGATGAAGGTACCAGAATACTGGAAACGCGTCGGGTATTGGGGTACACTACCCCCATGAGAGTACATTTACCATTTTCACCTTGTATATATTCTCTGTTTTGATTTTGTATCAATTTTGTATGGAATGATTTTTTATTTTGTATGTTATAGACGCTTTCACGTCTTTTTTAAGTATACCAATAAAACATAGTTTTTATTCTAAGACCTGGTGGTCTGTCAAAGTCCTAATCCTAGGGGGATTCTTTTTCTATGGTCTACTATGAAAGGGATGGGACCTCCATGCTCTACACTTGTTGTGATGGAAGCCCCCCTCTTTGTCTTACAAAATATGAACACAGCAGGTTCGCTGGAGGAATTAAAGAATTTCAAGGCTCTTAATCTAGAAAGAGACAGTTTCATCCAGCAAACCAAATTAAAGGCAGAAGCAAAGATAGAACTGCTACAGGACACTGCATTCACAGATCTGTTTCCACCAGACATTCTAAAAAGTCTTCTAGAAGTTATAGTTCAAAATATTCAACACTCAGTAAGCGACTTATTAGTGTCCGCGCTGAAATGGAAGCCAGCAAGGAGCAGGTCGCATATGCAGAAAAGAGAGCAGAATTGGAAGCTCAGACCAAAAATCAAAGAGCGACAATAGAAATCTTAAACGAACAGTGTAAACATGATGCAGCTATGGCAAAGCTAAGGGTCCTAGAGCAAGCTATCAGTGCAGACGAAGGTGCAAGTGAGAAAGACAGCATCAACCTAAACTTAGCAGATATGGAAGATCCCCTCAAATGCACTAAAGACTACATCCTAAGCCACTGCAGTGTACACTCCATCATCTGCAATGCTCCTGACAACATAGAGACTCCTTCACAGCTTCAAGTTAAAGAGGTTCTAGCAACTTCCTGCACGCAAAATCACTCATATGCATTTCCTGTCTGCCTACCTAACCTTCCTTCTTACGTCATGGAGCATCAGAGCGAGCTGCAAGCAAGTCATCAATCTTCGGTCATCGGTACAGCCTTGAATCAACGTACCATTGGAACAACCGACTTCAAGCAAGCAACTTGCCTGAATGCATCTACTGCACCATATTTCCCTGTGTCCTTTAACAACGTCAAAGATAGCGCAATCAGCACCATTCAGCCAACATCATCTCGCATAAAGGCAGAGACAACTGAGACAGCAGAGTATGTGAGGTACATACTTCGCAGAGAGCTCACAAAGACTGGTCTTACAAGTTTTGATGACCAACCTGAGAACTACAGAAGTTGGAAATGTGCTTTCAGAACTGCAATCAGCGATCTTGGCATTACAGATGCTGAAGAATTGGATCTGCTGATTAGATGGCTTGATCCTCTATCTGCTGCACGTGTTAAGCCATTAAGATCAGTTATCATGGACAATCCTACAGCAGGCCTCACAGCTGCATGGGAGTGACTAGAGCAAAGTTGTGGCAGTCCAGAGGCTATAGAAAATGCCTTGTTCATGCGTCTGGAAACTTTCCCAAAGATATCTGGTAAGGACAACAAGAAGTTCTAGAGACTGAGTGACCTTCTTCTTGAGCTTCAGCTAGCCAAGGCAGACCCAAAATTACCTGGACTCAGTTACTTTGACACTGCAAGAGGGGTAAGCCCAAGCGTCTCCAAGCTCCCGTATGGTTTACAAGAGAATTGGTCTGCACTAGGGTCATCATACAAAAAGAGAACATGGTTTCCTTCCCTCCATTTTCTTTTTTCTGCAAATTCATCAGGAAAATTGCAGAGACCAAGAACGTTCCAAGTTTTTCCTACAGTGAGTACAGTCTCTTCTCACCCTTTCCTAAGAGTACCAGTCTTCAGGGCAACTATAGAAGCCGTAGAGGCCCAGTATCCATGAAAAAGACTGACATCTTTCCCACTCCTACCACAGTTGTGGCCACGGACAAAGTAGGAAGATTGAAAACCCTAACAGAGAGTGTCCCATTCACAAGAAGCCACATCCCCTCAAAAAATGTATCGGCTTTAGGAAAAAGCCTCTTGAAGAGCGTAAGGAGCTTTTAAAGACATTTAGGGTATGTTTCAGGTGTTGTGCTTCTACAGAACATTTTGCAAGGGACTGTAATGTATCCATCAAGTGCATATAGTGTGGCTTCGAAGAACATGTGCAAGCACTCCATCCGCTTAAGCCCAGCTCCGCACAACCTGCTAACTCTCCTCCCAGGTTAATGCATGGCGGGGAGAATACAGACCAAGTGCCTAATTCTACCATAATTTCTTCATCCTGCACTGAAGTTTGTGGAGAAGACAGCTGTGATAAATCCTGTGCTAAAATATGCTTGGTGAACATATACCACAAAGACCAACCAGAAAAGACTCTAAAGGCATATGCTATCTTAGACAATCAGAGCAATAGATCGCTTGCAAAATCAGAACTGTTTAATCTATTGGAAATAAAAGGAGAAGCTCATCCTTACACCTTGGGTACCTGTAGTGGAAATACAGAGGTTTCTGGAAGAAGAGCTTATGGACTCATGGTATATTCTCTCAAAGGTAACTTGCAATTACCCCTACCGACACTTGTGGAGTGCAATCAGATACCTGCTAACAGGGAAGAAATCCCTACTCCAGCTGCTGCTTTCCACCACCCTCACCTGAAGGTAATAGCAAATGAGATACCGCTGCTTGACAAAGATGCTCAGATCCTTCTTCTGTTAGGAAGAGACATTCTTATGCCCTGTACACACGGACGAATTTTCCGATGGAAAATGTGTGATAGGACCTTGTTGTCGGAAATTCCGACCGTGTGTGGGCTCCATCACACATTTTCCATCGGAATTCCCGACACAGAAAGTTTGAGAGCTTGCTATAAAATTTTCCGACAACAAAATCCGTTGTTGGAAATTCCGATCGTGTGTACACAAATCCGACGGACAAAGTGCCACGCATGCTCAGAATAAATTAAGAGACGAAAGCTGTTGGCTACTGCCCCGTTTATAGTCCCGACGTACGTGTTTTACGTCACCGTGTTCAGAATGATTGGATTTTCCGATAACTTTGTGTGACCATGTGTATGCAAGACAAGTTTGAGCCAACATCCGTCAGAAAAAATCCATGGATATTGTTGTTGGAATGTCCGATCAATGTCCGACAGTGTGTACGGGGCATAAGAGTTCACAAGGTAAACAGACAAGTCAGTGGACCCCCAGATGCCCCATTTGCCCAGCGCATGGATCTAGGTTGGGTCATCATAGGCAATGTCTGTATAGGCAAAATTAAGAGACCTACCAACATTTCGTTATTCAAGACAAATGTTCTGCCAAATGGCCGAAACACTTACTTTGAGCCATGCCCACATCACTACTGGGTGAAAGAGAAGATAGCCAGCCACGGATGGCAACATGGTATCTCAGGTAACACAAGCTCTTTCTCCTGCCACGATGACGACTTCGGCTCTACAGTGTTTATTACAACCAGTGAAGATGACATACTGGCTCCTTCAATGGAAGACAAAGAATTCATCAAGGTAATGGACAATGAGTTCTTTCAAGATGACTCCAATAACTGGGTAGCACCCCAACCTTTTCGTCTCCCAAGAGAGAGATTGCCCAACAAATTGCAGCAGGCCATCAGTAGATTCTCCTTCTTAAAGTGAAACTTAAGCAGAAATTCAGAGATGCAAAAGCAGTTTGTGGACTTTATGCAAAATATATTTGACAGAGATCATGCAGAGCCTGCACCCCCACTAAAGGATGGAAAAGAATGCTGGTACCTTCCATTCTTTGCCGTGTATCACCCACGCAAACCAGACCAAATCAGAGTTGTCTTTGATTCCAGTGCTCAGCATGAAGGTGTTTCTCTTAACAACATGCTCCTTACAGGGCCCAACTTGAACAACAGTCTAATAGGAGTCTTGATTTGCTTCAGACAAGAGCTTGTAGCAGTAATGGCAGACATTCAACAGATGTTTCACTGCTTCATTGTCAGAGAAGACAACAGAAACTACCTCAGGTTTCTATGGCACAAAGACAATGACATCATCAAGGAAGTTATAGACTATCGAATGAAGGTACATGTTTTCAGTAACAGTCCTTCCCCTGCAGTGGCAACTTATGGACTAAGGAGAACAGCTCAGACTGGAGAAAAAGAATATGGATCTCATGCCCATCAATTTGTTTAAAGAAACTTCTACGTTGACAACGCACTCAAGTCTTTTCCAACTGCTAAAGAAGGGATTGAACTCCTCACCAGAACAAAGGAGATACTGTCTATAGCAAACCTTAGACTGCACAAGATTATATCCAACAGCCAGGAACTTATGAATGCCTTTCACTCTGAGGACTATGCCATTAAGTCTAAAAAACCTCGATTTGAGTACAAATGTGCCTCCTGTACAGCGAAGTCTGGGTTTGTTGTGTAACATCAAACAAGACACATTCACCTTCCAAGTGTCAACTTGTGACAAACCCTTCTCTAAGAGAGGAGTCCTGTCGGTGGTGAATAGCATCTATGACCCACTAGGTTTCCTTACTCCAGTTACCATTCAAGGAAAGATTCTACTAAGACAGTTATCTACTGAGAACATAGACTGGGATACTCCCTTACCTAGTGGGAATCAACACAAGTGGGAAAGGTGGGGATATTCTTTGAAGTCATTAGAAAAACTTCAGATCTCCCGTAGCTATGTTCCAGGTTCCATTTCATCTGTTAACCGGACAGAAATTCATATTTTCTCTGATGCATCAGTTATAGCTATTGCTACAGTAGCCTATTTGAAGACCTCTGAAATAAATGGAGAATCACACTGTAGTTTCGTCCTAGGCAAGGCAAAACTCACTCCCAAACCTGCACATACCATACCAAGACTTGAACTTTGTGCAGCCGTGCTAGGAGTATGAAATTGCCGAAGTCATACAAAGTGAAATGGACACTAGAATTGATTCTTTCACCTTATATACAGACAGTAAGATAGTACTTGGTTACATATACAACCAAACAAAACAGTTTTATGTATACGTCAGCAACAGGGTTGAACATATTAAGAGATTCTCTTTACCAAGTCAATGGCATCATGTTCCTACCGAACTCAACCCAGCTGACTGTGGGACCAGAGCCGTGTCATCTGCTGTTCTTCAGGACAGCTTATGGCTGTCAAGTCCAAGGTTTTTGTGTGAGGAGTCCTACTCACCCCCTGTTGACTCCATGTTGCAGACTCACAAGTTTTTACCACTCACCCATGATACTTTGTCTAACTTTCTTGCTGAAGTGTCGGCCATAGTGAATGCAAGATCTTTAGTGCCAGTATCTTCAGATCCTGATGCTACAGTGATCCTTACTCCAGCTTCGCTTCTTATGCAAAATATTGGGACTGCTATAATATCTTCAAGTGAGATTGAACCCAAGGATATCTACAGGCGTCAATGGAAGCAGGTGCAGCATCTAGCCAATGTGTTTTGGCATCGTTGGAGGAAGGAGTATCTTCATCACCTTCAAGGTCGTAACAAATGGCAAACATCTAAGCCTAATCTTAAGGTTGGAGATCTCATCCTTCTAAAAGACAAGGAAGTTTGTCGGAATGAGTGGCCTATGAGTCTTATTACTAAAGTTATGCCCAGTGACGATAACAAGGTCCGGAAGGTAGAAGTCAAGGTAACCAAGGGAGGATCGACACGTACCTTTACTCAACCAGTTACAGAGTTAGTACTCCTTTTGCTAGGTGAGGGACTTATGCAAGGACTAGCCATGCTGTTGGCACGGCAGGGAGTACATTGCTGCTATCTTCAGGTTCTACTCGGAACTTTGGAATTCTTGAAGACGTCGGACTACATGTTCTTCAATCCTGTTGGACTTTATGCTTGCTTGTTGCATGTTTTTCATTACAGGTTCCAGGACATTTAACAGTATTGAACTTATTGAATATATATATGTAGTTTATGGTTATGAAATCTAAAGATTTCATATGGGGAGTGTTGTATTACACTATTATTTATTATGCTCTATGTCTTTAAGCTTTGTTCCCTTCTGTCTAGCTGAACTCTCTCTTCCACTGTAGTTCTGTATTTCCCCTCCCCTTCCTCTCTCTTATTCATTGTGCTCAGTATACCTCATGCTGTAACATCTTTACATGTGGCTTACAACACCAACGTTTTTCTATCTATGAATATCCATCATTAAACGGAACATTCAAAAGGATACATTGTCTGTCTCTCTAACAGTGAGTTATTCATTGAGTTAAGCTGTCTGAATTGATGCAAGGGATAAATAGAACACCAGGTCATGTAAGCTTTATATGAAGCTGCAGATAAAGTTTATTGCTTTGTAGTTGAGTCAGAACAATTGGTGTTATTTCAGTTCAATTCACTACAATTCAGTACAAACTTTGTTCAATACAAAATTTCAATAAAGGAGGAACTATAAACTTTATACATTCTGCTTTTGGTGCTTTCATCGTTGCACACCAAAGTTTATGTCAAATGTCACCATCATATTTTGTTCCTCAGCTATTGTGACCACCTTCCTTTGCCATTCTGACCACTCTGCCCTTAGTTTTATCTATATAGAGATTTTGCCTGCATTCATATAAAGATACTACTTCATGGAGTTTGCTTTATAGCAGATTGTAGAATGTGATTTAGGCATATGTTGGTATTATCTAATCAACTTCATGCTGTTGTCGATATACCCTTCGGACTGCTATACAAGAGCTTTTTTCCAGGTCATGTATAATAATCACTACATTAGTTATAGTATATTAAAGCTGTTTAACTTTTCAGCCAATCTGCCAATCCCTAGGAAAGTATGTCCAGAAGATGACTGGAGAGCCCATAAATAGTCTGAAGCCAAGAGCAGAGGGCTTATTGGACCCTGGGTTTAGCCCTGCCTTAGGAGTCAGAAGCAGGATAGGATAATAGAATATCTTTCACTGCAAGGTTGGCAATATCTCTTCTTCTACAGATGAAGATGATCCTTGCAAAGCTTTTGGTAGATTTTTTTCCAAAATACTGTCTACAGCTAGTAGAAGTTTAGTAAGTTTGTTTTTTATTTTTTCTATTTTTTCTATTTTATATTACAGGTTGACAGGTTGACATGTTGACAGGTTGACATGTGAAAAGAATACTCAATTGTGACATGTTCCAGTCTGAGGAAGGGTGCTATCAATATAGCTCGAAACTGTAACTATGGAACGTTTTTGATACATTTTTTGTATGTTCTTTGTATGTTTTTCATTTCAATAAATTTTTGTGCAGCAATCCACTGAACTTATTTTCTATATATGACCGCTTGGGATGGTCTGATTGCATTGCACTGGGAGATTGCTGATGTTCACCACTTGTATATATATATATATATATATATATATATATACAGTTGTGCTTTGTGCTCATAAGTTTACATACCCTGATTTCTGACATATGATTTCTTGGCCATTTTTCAGAGAATATGAATGATAACACAAAAACTTTTCTTTCACTCATGGTTAGTGTTTGGCTGAAGCCATGTATTATTAATCAACTGTGTTTACTCTTTTTAAATCATAATGACAACACAAACTACCCAAATGACCCTGATCAAAAGTTTACATACCCCAGTTCATAATACCAAGTATTTTGTGGTATTTGTGGATGAGGCTCTTCATCTTCTCAGATGGTAAAGCTGCCCATTCCTCTTGGCAAAAAGCCTCCAGTTCCTGTAAATACTTGGGCTGTCTTGAACTGCACGTTTGAGATCTCCCCAGAGTGGCTCAATGATATTGAGGTCAGGAGACTGAGATGGCCACTCCAGAACCTTCAATTTATTATGCTGTAGCCAATGACAGGTTGACTTGGCCTTGTGTTTTGGATCATTGTTATGTTGGAATGTCCAAGTACGTCTCATGTGCAGCTTCCTGGCTGATGAATGCAAATGTTCCTCCAGTATTTTTTGATAACATACTGCATTCATCTTGCCATCAATTTTGACCAAATTTCCTGTGCCTTTTGTAGCTCACACATCCCCAAAACATCAGCGATCCACCTCCGTGTTTCACAGTAGGAATGGTGTACCTTTCATCAAAGGCTTTGTTGACTCCTCTCCAAATGAAGCATTTATGGTTGTGGCCAAAAAGCTAAATTTTGGTCTCATCGCTCCAAATTACTTTGTGCCAGAAGGATTGAGGCTTGTCTCTGTGCTGTTTGGCATATTGTAAGCTGGATATTTTGTGGCATTTGCATTGTAATGGCTTTCTTCTGGTGACTCAACCATGCAGCCCATTTTTCTTCAAGTGCCTCCTTATTGTGCATCTTGAAACAGCCATACCACATGTTTTCAGAGAGTCCTGTATTTCACCTGAAGCTATTTGTGGGTTTTTCTTTGCATCCCGAACAATTTTCCTGGTATTTGTGGCTGAAATTTTAGTTGGTCTACCTGACAGTGGTTTGGTTTCAACAGAACCCCTCATTTTCCACTTCTTGATTAGAGTTTGAACACTGCTGATTGGCATTCTCAATTCCTTGGATATCTTTTTATATCCCTTTCCTGTTTTATACAGTTCAACTACCTTTTCCTGCAGATCTTTTGACAATTCTTTTGCTTTCCCCATGACTCAGAATCCAGAAATGTTAGTGTAGCACTGGATGAAAGATGCAAGGGTCTGTTAGGAGTCCAGAAACTCATCAACCTTTTATACACACACACTAATAACAAGCAAACAGATCACAGGTGAGGATGGTTACCTTTAATAGCCATTCAAACCCCTTTCTGTCAACTGTGTGCATGTTATCAGGCCAAAATCACCAGGGTATGTACACTTTTGATCAGGGTCATTTGGGTAGTTTGTGTTGTCATTACAAGAAGAACCTCAGACAAATGGGATTTTAAAGGCAAAATCGAATTGAATTGAAAAAATTATATTGATTAAAAAACACAGACTTTATCATACAAAAAGATTAAAAACAATTTTGTACAAAAAACAAACATCAAGATAGCACAATTACAGTGTATTACAGTGATGGCAAAAAATCCCACTACACAGATGCTCCTTATCCATGAGTGAGAATCCAACGCGTTTCGAAATAGTTAAATATATAATCTTCCTCAGGGACAATTTTTACATTTCTGAAAAGTACAAAATATAATATAAATATACATATATCTCATAACATGCATCTGAAGCCTGTACTGAAATATACAAAAAACTTACAAAAATAGTGATTGAAATAAGAATTTCCAATGCTCCATTGGACATCCACTCGGTCTGTATAAGCCTTTTATCATGCAAAGGAACCCCTGGATATTATGATCCAAGAGAGGCACCAAATTAGAAAGGCAGAGAACTGCCTTATCGAAACTGAAAGCAGCAATAATGTGGGAATCTACGAGAGAAATGCACAGCATGTGCTAAAGCATGGTAAAAAAAAAAAAAAAAAAACTTACAAGAAATTTTGCAAATTGCGACCTCCCAATTAAGGAGTATATGGCAGCATTTGCTCCAAAAGAGGGGCAAAATTCAAACCATTCAGGATGAAACAGAAAAATCCCAACCCTAAAGGATGATGGGGAGGGAGAATGTAGGGATCGTCTGGAAAATAAATAATACATGGAAAAAGAACCATCAGAGGGGGAATTCCCCAAACTATAAATACCATGATGAAAAAATAAATAAAAAGGGAATAAAGAATTAAACTCCATAAAGTTAGAAAAGAGTAAACACAGTTGATTGATAATAAATGGCTTCAGCCAAACACTAACCATGAGTGAAAGAAAAGTATTTGTGTTATCATTCATACTCTCTGAAAAATGTCTAAGAAATCATAAATTCTGCCAGGGTATGCAAACTTATGAGCACAGCTGTATATATATATTTGGAAAAGTTGCACTAGTTAGTCATAACATACTTCCAAAACCTATAATACTTTACTGTATAGGTTGTAGTTTCTATGGAAAGGAATATAAATTAATATCAAGTATATAAATAGCAAGCAAAAAAAAGTACATTAAAATTAGTTATTTAAACATGTGAAATTTTTGTTACTCAAGTGTGCTTTGCAGCTCCTGAACAACTGGCACACTTCATGCTTGAATGTGAACGCCTTGGGGAAGAACTGTTTCTTTATAAACTTTAGTGAATTCTCTAGTGTCTGAATTTAAATTAATAAAACACCAAACATTGTTTCATGCGTTCGGCTGTACCAAGCAGGTTTTAATATTTTAATAAATATACTGTAGATGTCAGGTACATTAGTCACATGAAATCTAATGACATTCACCTTTCTGTAGGACTTGTATATTGCTTTATATCTGATATATACTTTGTCATTATGAAATTAGCTGTATAATATACTGTATACGATTTAAATTTTCACTTGCATATTTTCATTACCTGGATGTTATTATCCAAAACATCAATTTAAGAAGCAATATCCCTGCACAGGTTACCACTGGGAAAAACAGCCCCATTCATAATCTCGTATGCCGCGTACACACGATCGGACATTCCGACAACAATATCCATGGATTTTTTCCAACGGATGTTGGCTCAAACTTGTCTTGCATATACACGGTCACACAAATCTTGTCGGAAATTCCGAACGTCAAGAACGTGGTGACGTACAACACGTACGACGAGCCGAGAAAAAGTTCAATAGCCAGTGCGGCTCTTCTGCTTGATTCTGAGCATGCGTGGAACTTTCTGCATCGGAATTGTGTACACACGATCGGAATTTACGACAACGGATTTTGTTGTCGGAAAATTTGAGATCCAGATCTCAAATTTTGTGTGACGAAAATTCCGATGGAAAATGTCCGACGGTTGGAATTTCTGACAACAAGCTCCCATTGAACACTTTCCGTCGGAAAATCCGACCGTGTGTACGGGGCAGTACATCATTGGGGAGACTTACTAAAACTGGTGCACACAGAATCTGGTGCAGTTGTGCATAGTAACCAATTAGCTGATAGGTTTTATTATTAAAGCTTTATTGAACAAGCTGTCATGTGCTATGTTTCTAACTGCAGGGATGTTCACATATCGAAATACAACATACTGACAATTACGTGTCATATTTTGATATTGGAAGAATAGCTGTTAAATAGTTTAACTGATCTCCCTAAGCAGACAACCAGAATAATTTTTTAATTGTACCCATCTTACTTTAACCGCTAGCCGACCAGCGCCGCAGTTATACTGCAGCAGCTTGGCACGGTTGAGCAAATCGCCATAGCTATACGTCGCACCTTTAAGATGTCATAGTAGGCGTACGCGCCACCGGAGGCTCGCACACACACCTGCCGCGTGTCCCCGGAGCCGATGTGCATGCCTGGTGGCGTGATATCCACCGGGCACCCACGATCGCTCGTGACAGAACAAGAACGGGGTTGTGTGTGTGTAAACGCACAAATCCCGGTTCTCTCAGGGGAGAGGAGACAGATGGTGTGTTCATACTAAGTAGGAACACTGATCGGTCTCCTCTCCTAGTCAGTCCCATCCCCCTACAATTAGAACACACCTAGGGAACACAGTTAACCCCTTGATCACCCCCTAGTGTTAATCCCTTCCCTGCCAGTGACATTTATACAGTAATCAGTGGCTATTATAAGCTCTGATAGCTGTATAAATGTTACTGGTCTCAAAATAGTGTCAAAAGTGTCTGATCTGTCGCAGTCCTGATAAAAATCGCAGATTGCTGCCATTACTAGCAAAAAAAAAAATAATAATAAAAATTACATAAATCTATCCCCTATTTTGTAGATGCTATAACTTTTGCGCAAACCAATCAATATACGCTTATTGTGATTTTTTTCTTACAAAAAAATGTAGAAGAATATATATCGGCCTAAACTGATGAAGAGTTTTTTTTTTTATATTTATTATAGCAAAAAGTACAAAATATTGTTTTTCTTTTCAAAATTGTCAGTCTTTTTTTGTTTATAGTGCAAAAATAAAACCCACAGAGGTGATCAAATGCCACTAAAAGAAAGCTCTATTTGTGGGGAAAAGAGGGCATACATTTTATTTGGGTACAACGTCGCATGACCGCATAATTGTCAGTTAAAGCGACGCAGTGCCGTATCGCAAAAAATGGCCTGGTCAGGAAGGCGGCAAATCCTTCCGAGGCTGAAGTGGTTAAAGTGGTTGTAAACCCTTACATACTGTAAACCCAGTGAAGTAAACACTGCAGCTGCTAAACTGACTTTTAGGAGCAGTTGGGTGATTTTTCTGAAGTGCCTGAACTCCCCTCTGTTATCATGGGAGGTTGTTTTTCTAAAGGCAAATATACTGCAAGTGCATTTGTTGTAGATCTGAGTAGAAGCTCTGCTGACTTCTATCATCCAATCATGTACAAGCAAAAATGCTGTTTATTTATTTTACTTGCATATGAATAAAGTGGATGCAAACCCTCACATATACCCAGTGAAGTGATACACAGAGATGAAACAAATCCTCCTACATAGGTTTTATTTGTTTATTCTCCTCTTTACGACCCTTCAAAAGGATAGAAAAGTGTTAAAAACCTTTCTTGATCTCTCAGGAGCACAGAGGAGGGGACGGGGAGACTGCAGTTACACTATGTAAGAGCTGATTGGAGGAAAGACACCCCCCCCCGTTCATTCAGCAGAAAAACTGTGTTCTGAATAGACAAGCTCTGTTCTGAGCTCCCCCCTGACACAAATTTATCTCATGTGTCAGGAAAACTTCTTAGAAGTGACTCATGCTGATAACAGAGAAACAAAGCACCAGAGAGAAACAACACCTAGAGCTTTGTGCTTTGTTCAGATTCCATGACTGAAGTTTAGGTTTAAGATCACTGGGATGTATTGAAGGTATGGGATGTCTATGCCCATCCCCACCATTTACGGCTATGGAATCATAATGAGGAGGTGTGATACCATTGGAAGACCTGTTTCAAATATTCCGTGTGTGATAGCTAAGAGGCTCAAGTGCTTATTCACAGAAAGAGTTGTTGTTTTTTTGTGAAGTAACACAGGGGGCCTGTTAGTTTAGATGCAAATTGTCCTTGGTAGAAGAGTTCTTTTTAAACCACCGTTTTCATTAGACAAAACAAATGTGCATATACAGTAAAAGGAACCACTAAGGGTGTTACAAATAAGACAGAACTACATGGATCCACTTTGTAATCAGAGAATAAAAACATATATCAGTAAATAAAGCCATTCTATCATGTTGATCTGCTCCATGTGATGTATGTTTCCATAGAAACGACTTACGCTGCATTGTGTCCAGGAGAGACATTTCAAATCACATTTGTTCTGTGAAATGAATAACAAATTTAGTGATTTTGTAAGATGGACAACAGACAGCCCTTCGACAATATCTTGGCACATGAAAAGTGTTAAAACAGAATTACATACATTGGCATCTGTTCCTTGTTACCACACTCTCCTTAGACTGCTACTAATAATAAATTGACCACCTCAGATCAATATTTGGGTTTAAAGTATACAAGTATTTTACAACTTTGTACCTCTCTTCACAATGTGCAATGTTTTGTTCACCATAAATTCTATGCTATAAGATTATGTAAAAGCCTAACTCCAGACAAATGTTTTTTCTTAAAAGCAGACAGATCAGGCTGCAGTACTTATCTTTAATTTGGAGCTGTCCCCCACAGCACCTTAGTGCTCCAGGTCTAGTCATGCTGGGAAGACTGAGGACGTACTGAGATGACAGTGTCTCATGGGCCAGCCCCCTGAGAGGTCATCAACTGGGTGCCCTTCATTCCTTGTGTATTGATACAGAGAGCTGTGCTGACATCTGCATGTCATCATTGCTTTCTGCATCAGCGAGGACCACCCAGCTGACAAAAGATTAAGTGGAACCTGTGGTATTAGGTGATCAGCCTAAAGATAACAGGAAAAAAGTAAATGAAGCTCAACCACTGGCACTTTAAGGATGTGGCTGTCACACAGCTTCAGCTTTCAAGAGCAGCATCTCTGCTGCTGCTGTGAGACTGGGTGGCTGCGCAATAGAAGAGAGATGGAGAGAACTGCCACTGGACAATGCTGCATCCAAGAATGGAAAGAAACGCAGGGACTGATGGGGGATGTAACCACTAGATGAGCATGGCCCAGGGAGAGAGGCAGATGAGGACTACATCTGTCAAATGGCTAGAAAGAGGAGGGATCAGCTGGGAGAGAGAGAGGAGAGAGAGAGCACCATAAAGCCTGCAGAAAGTGGTGCTGATGAGAGACAGGCTGCTGCTCTGAGACCAGTGGTGTGCTGGTAGTGCTGTTGAATAACACTGGCTGCTGCTGCCCTGGCAATGCTATTGTTGTAAGCCCCAATGCCAGCTGTACTGGGTTTAGTACTACTGGCCAGTAGGGTATCAAGGGGCTTGGTATCCTTGAGTTAGGCTTTCTTGGTAAAATTGACTGTTTACATAATGGTTATTTACATTTACACTGCATTATATTGTAGTATTATACTGGCCTTGTTCTTTAATAAAGCCCATTGAAACCCACAAGGTGAGTCAGTGAGTCCTGGGTCAGTTCTGGGTAGGTCATTGCTGGAGCAGGACAAAAGAGCCTGTCCAACTCAGTGTCTCTTTTGGGGGTGAAAGAAAAAAAACTATAAACACTGGCAGGGCACAAAGGGGGTCATTTTTGGGGTTTGGGCATGGAGCACAGAGTTTGGCTTTTAAGTGGTTGTAAACCTCAAACATGAAATATGAACAAAGCATATCCTTCTATAGTGTGTAAAGTGTCATTTCTGTTTGCTGCTTCATTCCTTCATTTGAATCACTTCTGACAATTGTCCCTGACACCAAGAGGAAAATGGTGACAGGGGAGGGATCACCAGGTGTTTGACAGCCTCAGCTCTGTTGCTGTGTGCTCTCCCCTCACTGAGCTTTGCAAAGTGTAACTTCAGCTCTGCACCCACTTTTTCTGAACTCTTAGACAAGGTTATAAATTGCACTTTGAAGGGATGTAGAGAAGAGAAAACTGCAGATAGACAGACATAACTTATATAGGAGGATTTCTGTCATCTCTGTGTAAAAACTGAAGATAGTCCCTTCCAGCGGCAGCCGGTCCATAAGGGGCACAGGGGCGCAGCCCCCCCTAATCTCCATGTGGTGCGTTGGACGCATAGATTTTTCCACAAGCTTTTTTTTTAAGCACTTGAGTAGAGCCTGAGGCTCTAATTGGCTTCAAAAAGGTTTGACTCGGAGCGCAGAGCACTGCACCCCCGAGCCCACCCACTTGTGCCATTAGTGAATCAACATTAGCTGTTGTCCTCCTGCTTCTCCTCCTGGCCAATCAGGACAGGAAGCGGGTCTTAAGACCAGATTGGCTGGGAGAAGAAGCCAGGGAAGCCGCCCACGACCTGGATGGGGTAAGTGCGGACCTGGTGGGGGGGTGGGGTTGGCGGGGTGGTTTGTTTGCCGCCCCTCCAAATATTAGAGCACCAGTCACCACTGGTTTACAACCACTTTAAGTTCCCTCTTCATGTACCAAATTGTAGTGTAACTGTAATGTCTGCTTTATTTTGTTAAGCGTTGCGCAGACTGTTGATGCTATATAAATCCTGTATAATAATAATAATGTGCATATTTCTTAATCCTATTAAAATGCTTTTAGTCTAATCTTTATGTTTTTAAATAGTAAAAATACCCACACAGATATGTTTGAAATATTGTTTTTACTGACACATATTTAGCAGAAAGAAACACCCTTTGAACCTGTGAATGGTGGCTCCTCCATACATATATCAAAGGTATATGACCTGTCTTCAGATGCCAGATTCAATGATCTACACCCTTCTTTGTCATTATTTTTACAAATGAGATTGCCCTTATTGCAATGAAGCAGCTTAGTATACCATCCATGCAATGTCTGAAACTGTACACATCAACATACTGTAGATCACTAAGGTTTGACATGGCCATATACACCTTTGCTACATTATGTCAGGGTAAAAAAAAAAACAAACAAAAAAAAACGTTATATCTGAGCAATACATATGCATTTGTGCCTTTTCCCCATGTGATCCTTTGTAGTGATAACTTTGCCTCTGCTGCACTGAAATTCCAAATAGTGTTGTACACAGCACTCCCCTTATGTTATGAGGATAAGAGGGGAAAGCATTGTGTAGTCTAGCAGGTGAGAACTCAAGCAGGGCTGACAACCTATATAAAGCTTTGGGTTTCTGTTCAGACTTCTTGTGGCTATGTCTGATTGACCCCGCTGTGAATGCAGGCTGGGTGTAGAGCAGTGGTGGCTGGCGGTAGACTTTTTGGGGGGGGGGTGGTGGCAGCAAACAGTGCACCCCCACAGCCACCCTCCCTAATTACTTACCCCATCTATGGCTTGGGCAGCGCTTCCCTCCAAGCGATGGGCGGCGGCCACCCTTACATCGGTTTCCGCTGTGCTTCTCCTCCTTTCTCCTCCTAGGCCAATGGGATTGCTTCTCCTTTCAGCCAATCGGGAAATGGGTCTCAGGACCCGCTCCCTAATTAGCCAGGAGGAGAATCAGAAAGACAATGGCAAATTTTCATTCGCTATTGTCACACGACCCTTTTTTCAAAGCCGTGCTTCAATAAAAAAAAAAAAAACCCTGATTGGAATCCATGCGTTCGGCGCCCTGCATGTACATTAGGGGGCCGGACACATGGATAGGGGAGGCGGTGCCGTGCGCCCTGCATTACGGGCCACCACTGATGAAGAGTCTGTCCTGACACTGTATACACTGTGAGCAGAGAAGATATCCCAGAAGCCACATACTGTACAAACCCATCTGTCGCAATAGCAGCCTCAGCTTAATTCCATCCAAACCATGTCCTGACATAGAGGTAGAGATTCCTTGTGGCTGAGGGAATATATTACATCATGAGCCACTGCTGTAATTAAGTAGACAAGAAAACAAAAGAAAGAAGGAGAAATGCTGTGTAAGATATATGTGAATGCAGAGCCAGTGACCACTTACTTACGTTTTACAGCACGTCAAAAAGAATACAACCCTAGCAAACTCTTAAAGAAGCCCTGCCTCCCCAAGGATTAAAAATATTTAATTTATTTTATTATCGCAACCTTGTTTAAAATGCATAAGATTAAAAAGCAAAAGAAAAAGTAGGAAAAAAAACATATAGGGACAAATACAGAAACTTCTTCTACCTCAACACTATAACCTTATGTATATCTTATATATTATAAATATCTAGTTGTTATAATTAACCACTTGCTGCCTGCACACAGTAGTTGTACTGTGAGCGGGCAATGCATGGTATATTGTAGCCTCTCTTTCAGGTTTGGGGCACGCATGTGCGCGCCACCTGCTGACCCATGCTGTAATTGGTCACAGCACGAGTTTGGCAGCTGAAGGGGAGAAGGAGCCAGTAGGAAATAAGAAAAGGGGGGAAAGGGAGGGGGGTGGGAAATGGCAGAAGGGAGGGGAAGGAAAGGGGGGATGGGAGAGGGGAAGGGGAAAAGTAAAGGGATGAAAGGAAGGGGAGTATAGGGAGAAAGGAAGGGAGAAGAAAGGGGACGGAAAAAAAGAGGAATGAGAAAATCTGCAGTTATTCATAGTGGTGGGTAATATCCCATTCATGATTAACGTGATACTAAACCCAGGAACCTGCATTCACTATATCTGGTCTCACACAGTACACAGAACATGGAAATGCAATTATTTTAGTAAATACAAACTGCTAAATATCTTTTCTCATCAGCAGTATATAGCAGTCTTTTGACTTCTATCAGTGTCTGATTGAGCACTGGTTGTAGGAGGAGTTTTCATTCTCCTCTGACTGTCCTATGACCAATGACTCTCTGTCTGGACGGTGCTGATTGGCCCTGTGCTGATCACTTACACCCTCCCAAAAACAAAAGAAATAAAAACTCTCTAGCAATACACACCAAACTGAGCATGTGCAGAGTGCCTCCTAGGACTTTGTTATATCAGAAGATGGATTTTGGACAGTAAAAGAAGGGGAGGATCAGAGAAGACAGGATCAAACAGCCTTTTCACACAATGCAGAGGATTAACACCTTAGGTTCCACAGTGAGTATAGCAAGCATGCTTTACTGCATATACAGACTGATTTTACTATTTACTGGGTTTAGTAACACTTTAAGACCTCTGGGAATCTGGGTATCAAGTCTAAAAATCCAAAATACCTCCCCTTTACAAAGGTGGGAAAATCTATCTCCACCCCAGGGAGGATGATTAACCCTAGCATTAATCAATGCATTCTCCCGGCAGGGATGGCTCTATGGGAGGGATTCAGGCTATTGCATAATCTATGTCCTGTCGTAATCTAAGTACATTGTACTTGTTTTTAGTCTTTTTTTCAAGCTGACACTTGACCACAAAGCTTTTCCAAGTGTGACTGTCTTTGCAGGCCTGACAACACCGCTGAATCCTTAGACTGCATTGAAAAGGCGTCCACTGAAAGGCGTCCACTGGCTGCTCAGATGGACACACTTGCTGGAGCTTTGTAATCACGTGGCTGCTTGGAAATAGGATAAAAACAGATGTTTTGGTTGAGATTTATTACAAACTGTGTGCAGCAACTTATAGCAGTGAGGAGGCAACATTAATAAGGAGGATTATTGCATACCCTTTCTTTATGCTTTAAGATAGACCTAAAGACAAACCTTTTTTGCATTTTGGTTTGTTTATTGTTTGCCATCTGTGCCTCATTGGATGGGGGGGTCCGTGCCAGGTTGTGTCCTGTTTGCAGCCAGGCCGCGAATGCGGCACTGTCTGAGGTGCAGCGGTGGGAAAGAGCAGAGAGATGACATCTCTCACCATCCGCATCACATGTCTTCCGCCATCACAGTGGCCGCTACACTGTTGGAGCTGAGGCGGGTGAAAAGAGAGATGAAATCACCTCTCACCACCCTCCCCGCATCACCGACCTCTGCCCTCACAGTGGGTCAGCTACACTGTTGGAGGTGAGGCGGGTGAACAGAGAGATGAGATAAACTCTCACCACCAGCCCCACATTACCACTGTTCCACCCTCACAACGGGGCCGCTACACTGTTGGAGGTAAGGTGGGCGAGCAGAGAGATGACATCATCTCTCACCGCCGACCCGCATCACCGCTGTTCTCCGTCACTCAGAACCCACCGCTCCAGGTCTGCCTCTGTGTTCAGTGGACTAATGTGCATGCCTGTGCTGCCACCAATGCAGTGACAATCCCCATCTGGTGGCAGGTGACCTGGCAAGCTACAATCTGCACCTGGTATCAGGCGATGTGGCAGGCGATGTGGCAAGTGACAAATCGCATCTGGTGGCAGGCGACGTGGCAAGTGACAATCAGCATCTGGTCGCAGGTGACGGTGGTAAGTGACAATCTGCATCTGGTGGCAGAAAACATGGCAAGTGACAATCCACATCTGATGGCAGGCGATGGTGGAAAGTGACAAACCACATCTGGTGGAAGGCGACGTTGCAAGTGACACAATGCATCTGGTGGCAGATTATGCAATATGGTGAGTTGAACTATTTCATTTTATATTGCAATGTAATAATAGAAATAATGCTTAAAACCATATCTACCATGGTGTCATGATGATTGAAGCGCTAACACTAGCCATTTCCCTGACAAATTGCCCATTAAAAACCGCATGCCTGCACCCATAACAGATGTTCTAATCCTTCAATCCATCCAAAAAATAAATAAAAAATATTTGCCTTTAGTTATACTTTAAGCCCAAATCAGCCAATCAGGTGGTGGACAGCAATTCAGGGTGATGCCAGGAGACGGCGACCCAAGTATATTATTATTATTATACAGGATTTATATAACACCAACAGTTTACGTAGCGCTTTACAACTTGAGGGTAGACAGTACAAATACAATACACTTTAATACAGTAGGAATCAGAGGGCCCTGCGCCTTAGAGCTTACAATCTAAGAGGGAAGGTCAAGAGATACAAGAGGTAATAACTGTGGGTGATGTGCTGATTGAGAAGATAAATCTACAGTTGTTAGGTAGGGGCCAGATAGGCTTCTCTAAAGAGATGAGTTTGCAGGGATCGTCTGAAAGTGGATGAAGTAGGAGAAAATCGGACGGATTAGGGTAGAGCATTCCAGAGGATGGGAGAGGCTCTGGAGAAGTCCTGAAGGCGAGCATGGGATGAGGTGACAAGGGAGTTTGAGAGCAGGAGGTCTTGGGAGGAGCGAAGGGAACGATTAGGTTGGTATTTTGAGATTAGGTTAGAGATGTAGCTGGGGGCTAGGTTGTGGATGGCTTTGTAAGTTATAGCTAGTATCTTGAATTTAATTTGGTGACTGAGTGGCAGCCAATGGAGGGATTGGCAGAGGGGTATAGCAGACACTGAGCTGTTTATGAGGTGGATGAGCCTGGCAGCAGCGTTCATGATGGACTGAAGTGGGGATAGCCTATTTAGAGGTAAGACAATGAGGAGGGAGTCACAGTAGTCGAGGCGGGAGATGACCAGGGAGTGTATTAGAAGCTTTGTGGTGACATTGGTTAGGAAGGGGCATATCTTGGAGATGTTGCGGAGGTTGAGGCGGCAAATTTTGGATAGTGATAGGATGTGTGGCCGAAAGGTTAGTTCAGGATTACACCTAGGACCTTGGCGTGGGGAGACAAGTTGATAGTTGAGCCGTTGATATTGACAGAGAAATCAGGGGAAGCGGCACCTGAGGGAGGAAATATCTAGAGCTCGGTTTTGGATAGGTTGAGTTTGAGGAAATGATGTGACATCCAGGCTGATATGTCTGATAGTAAGTTGGTAATGCATGAGGATACAGATGGAGAGAGCTGGGGGGGGTGGAGAGATAGATTTGGGTGTCATCAGCGTAGAGATAATATTTAAAGCCATGGTAGGCAATCAACTGACCCAAGGAGATGGTGTAGATTGAGAAAAGGAGAGGTCCAAGAACAGAACCTTGGGGGACCCCAATGGAGAAAGGAAGAGGAGAGGAGGAAGTAGAGTTGTAAGTGACACTGAAGGAGTGGTGGGATAGGTAGGATGAGAACCAGCGAAGAGTACAGTCACGGAGACCAAAGGAGTGGAATTTATTGAGGAGGAGGGGGTGGTCCCCTGTGTCAAAGGCAGCAGAGAGATCCAGGAGAAGTAGTACAGAATAGTGTTCACTGGTTTTAGCCATTAGTAGGTCATTTGAGAGTTTAAGGAGAGCAGTTTCCGTGGAGTGTTGAGGGCGAAATCCAGACTGAAGGGGATCAAGAAGTTTATTCATGGTCAGATGGTCGCTTAGCCGGTTGTAGACCAGTCTTTAAAGAAGTTTGGAGGAGAACGTGAGTAAGGAGATGGGACGTAGGTTGTTAAGATTAGTGGGGTCCAGTGAGAGCTTTTTAAGTATGGGGGTGACTAGCACGTGTTTTAGAGAGTTTGGGAAGATGCCACAAGAGAGGGAGAGGTTGAAAATGTGAGTTAGAGAGTGCAGAGTCAGAGGGTGAGCGTAGCATTTGTGAGGGTGCAGGATCCAGGGGGCAGGTGGTTAGATGAGTGTTAGATGAAAGTTTAGCAACCTCATTAATAGTAGCAGGGTTGAATGAGGGAAGTAATGATTGTGCCTGTGGACATGGGGTGTTGCATGGGGGAGGTTTTTGCGCATTGGAGATCTCCTCATGAATTGTATCAATCTTAGTTTTGAAGGGATTAGTGATCTCCTGGGCAGTGAGTGAGTTGGTGGGTGGAGGCAGTGGAGGACAGAGTAGAGTGTTGAAGGTAGAGAAAATTTGACATGGACTGGATGAAAAGGTGTTAATGAGTGTGAAAGTAGGTCTGTTTGGCAGTGTGAAGGCAGGAATAGTATTTTAGGAGGGCAGATTTATATTGTATGAAGTCTTCCTGGAACTTAGTCTTATGCCACAGACGCTCAAGAGCGGGCTACGTTTTCTGAGACTTCTGGTGTCAACTATTTGCCAGGGTTTGTAGCAGTCGGGGCCTAATTGTGCGTGTAGTGAGGGGGGCAAGCTTGTCTAGGGAGGAAGACAGTGAGCTGTTGTAAATGAAAGTGGCTAGGTTGGGGCAGGAATGGGGTGAGATTTTGTCATAGAGGTGATCAGTAGCAGAGTAGAGAAGAGAAGGGTTGAGGTGGCAAAGGTTTCTACGTGTAACTATTAGGCGGTTGGAGAGAGTGGAGGTGGAAGACAGGGAAAGAGCAAAACTAATAAGGTGGTGATCAGAGAGTGGGAGAGGATTTTTGGAAAGGTTGCACGGAGTGCACAGATAGGAGAAGACAAGATCAAGGGTGTTGTCGTTGGAGTGAGTAGCCTGTATCCATTACTTCAGGTCAATCGATGAAGTTAAACTGAGAAGTTTAGAAGTAATAGTAGTGTTAGTGTTAACAGGGATGTTGAAGTCACCGAGAATAATTGTGGGGATATCATACTTGATTTGATTGTAGCCGTATTAGTGCAATTGTGACACAGAAAATTAAGTACTGTCCTTGATACTTTTTTTATTTGCACTAACATACAATTTTTCAGGACAAGCTTTCGGGGTATGTCCCCTTCTTCAAGGTCCAAACAGTACTGATTCACAAATTTTTAGGCAGAATGTTAAAGAAGAAGAAAAAAAAAAAAAAAAAGGGAGAAAATCAAACACATACAAATCAATGGTAATAAAGATAGCAGCAGAGTTAGTGAGATAAGACAGAGGGAGAGCTAGGGGGGAATGCAGGGGGGGGGAATACTAATCACAGAGCGGTCGTAAAACTTTAGCATAATGTGTAAGGAAACCAATATCTAAATTCAGGCCATTATTCTTCGTGTCAAAAAGAAGTATCATTCTTAGTTCAAACGTTTTCCTTTCCTGGATAGTTCTGAAATTCCCTTCAAGAACTAAAACATTGAGGTCTTCTATGGTGTGGTCCGATTGTGAGAAATGATGTCCCACAGGTGTGCATAAACTGTCTTCTTTATGTTCTTTGATGGTATGTCTGTGCAAATTCATCCTCGCTTGCAACTTCTGTTCTGTTTCACCAACATAAGATCCTTTGCTGCACCTTTTGCATTGGATGAGGTACACAACATTACTTGAGGTACAGCTGTAAGATCCCATGATATTGAAGGTCCCATTTGTGTGTGTAACACTTTTGGATAGATTTATCTGGTTGCATAGTTTGCAGCGTTTTTTATTGCACGGTTTGCTACCATTATTAGTGACTTCATAATCAGAGTGAAGTTTCCTGCTGATTAGTTTGTGTCTGAGGTTGGGTGGTTGTCTGAAAGCCAATAATGGGGGTTGTTGGAATATTCCTTTCAGAGTTTCATCCTCTGTTATAATGGGTTGTAAATCTTTTATTATCTTTTTGTTCCCTTCAAGTGCTGGGTTGTATGTGGTGACTAGAGGTACTCGGTTATTTGTTTTTTTCTCTGTGTATTGGAGGAGATTTTCTCTTTGGGTTTTCAAGGCTGTGTTTATGCTGTTGTTGATGGTTTTGTCTTTGTAACCTTTCTTATGGAAGGAGTCTGCCAGTGTTCTGAGATGTTTATCTCTGTCTTCTGGGTCTGAACAAATTCGGTGGTATCTGATGGCCTGGCTGTGTATGATGGCCCGTTTGGTGTGTTGGGGGTGAAAACTGGAACTATGAAGATAGCTGCATCGGTCAGTCGGTTTTCTGTATATTGACGTGTGTAGCTTGTCATCCCTGATGTATACTGTAGTGTCCAGGAGTTTGACATGTGTGTTCGAATAGTCCATTTTTAGTTTGATAGATGGGTGAAAAGTGTTGATCAATGAAAGAATTGGTTTAGATTTTCTTCACCTTCAGTCCATATCATGAATATATCATCAATATAGCGATAATATCTGTATGGCTTTTGTTGTATGCTGTTCAGAAATTTGTCCTCCAGGTCAGCCATAAATAAATTTGCATATTGGGGTGCCATTTTGCTTCCCATAGCAGTACCCATACACTGGAGATAGATGTCATTATTGAAAGTGAAGTAGTTGTGTGTAAGAATGAATTCAATGAGCCGTGTCACATCCTCAGCAGTGTATTTGTGGTCTGGTGAGGATGATAAGAATCTGTGACATGCCGCCAACCCATCCTTGTGAGGGATGTTACTGTACAGAGATTCTACATCCATAGTGACTAGAAGTGTATTAGGTGGTAATTGTTGTATATTGTTAAGCTTGTTCAGAAAATCAGTGGTGTCTTGCAGGAAACTTGCAGTGTTCATGACTAAAGGTTTTAACATGTTTTCTACAAGGCCTGAGATATGTTCGGTAAGTGTATTCATACCTGTTATAATGGGTCTGCCTGGATTTCCTGGCTTGTGGATCTTGGGCAGCATGTAGAAGTCTCCGATTTCTGGATTATCCGGAATCGCATTGATGAGTTCTGAATGTAGGTGGCTTGGCATTGTCGCAATGAGACCTTTTAATTGCTGAGTAAAATCCTGGGTCGGATTATAATCCAGTTTTTTGTAGTAAGTAGTATTTGCCAGCTGCCTCTGGCCCTCTTGTATATATTTGTCTGTTTCCATCACAACGACTGCTCCCCCTTTATCTGCTGGTTTGATGGTTATGGCCTGATTATTGCGCAGATCATGTACAGCTCTTCCCTCCAGTGGTGAAAGGTTGTATAGTATTTTCTTTTGCTGGGTGGATATCAGGGATGTAACTTGCAGCCTGAAGCTGTCAATATAGGTATCCAGTTTGGGGTTGCGTCCTTGTGGAGGTGTGAAGTTGCTGTTCTTTTTCCTTTTGTGACCTCCTATTGTCCTAGGATTCCTTTCCTTACTGTCAAAATATTCTTTGAGCCTTAGTCTCCTAAAGAATTCCTCCATATCTGACCATACCTGTAATTTATCCAGTTTGGTGGTTGGGCAGAATGTGAGGCCTTTGGAGAGGACTGTTGTTTCTGGTGTAGTAAGTTGATGATTTGACAAATTTATTATTCCGAGTTCCTCTGTTATATCCACATTTTCTGTAAAGTCAGCATTTACACAAGGGATACCTTGGGATTCTGGATTGGCTTCCAAGTTGCTGATAGCAGGAGTTATAGAAGTTGTGTTTGTTTTGTGTTGTTTAGGTTGTATCCAAAAGGTCTGCTCTTGGTGTAGCTTTTTTTGCTTCCTGTTCATGGCAAGTTTTTGCAGTTGTCTTTGTAAGGTTTCAATTTCATTCTTAATTTGGTTGATGCTTGTGGGATCCAATGGTGTTGAGGTTTCAAACACCAACTGCTTTTGTTTCCGGATTGTTTCCCTTTTACCATAGAGTTTATGAATGAGGTTGTTCCTTAACCTTTCGCTGGTACGTCTGCAGAGTCCTTCTGCATAAGGAGAGTTCAGTGTATTTGCACAAGGATTTTTAATCCGGAGACCCTGTGTTATGAGATTCCTCTTTTTGCATTTTGAGTGGGGATATCAGAAGAGAGAAAGTAGGGCAGCCAGGCAGAGAAGTCATTAAGGAAGGCTGATACTTGTCCAGGGGGCCGGTAGATGACAGCAATTCTTAGAGAAATGAGAGAGAATAGACGAATGCAATGCGCCTCAAAAGAGGAGAGTGTCAGAGAGGGAGGTGGGTGAAGTACCTTATAGGTGCTGCATGGGGCTAGAAGGATTCCCACTCCACCTCCCTTCCGACCACTTGGTCTGGGGGAGTGAGTACAGAGAAGGCCACCATGGGAGAGGGAAGCAGGAGAAGTAGTATCTGATAATGGCAAGTAGGTTAAAGGAATTTGTGATAAAGAGGTCGCAGAGGGTGGTGAGTTTGTTACAAACAGAGCGTGCATTCCAAAGGGCACAGGAAAAGGGGGGCTGGTTTTGGAAAGAAGAGGAATAGAGACCAAGTTCTGTGGGTTGCGGCTCCTGCCAGAGGGTGTAGGGGGATGGGAGCATTGGGCAAAGACAGATGATGGTGGCCCAGGGTTTGGGGATATGTCACCAGAGGTTAGGAGAAGCAGGAGGGTGAGGGAGGTAATGTGGGAATGTGATTTTTATGAAGGGGCATGTCTCAGAGTACTGGAAGTTTTATCAGTATATGGATGTAGAATGAGCAAGAGTTGGTAGGAGCAGTAGTAGGGAGAGGACAGAAGGCAGGGTGATATGTATAAGCAGGGGGGTGGAGAAGAGGGGTGAAGGTAAGAGAGTTTGAGGAGAGAGGACACGAGTGTCAGAAGCAGTGGTAGAGAGCGCATGTTACAGAGTGGAAGGAGAGCTTAATAGAGAGACAGGGTCACCTGCAGTCTGTTAAGTGCAGTTTGCTATATTTGTTTGCTCCGTGCAATCGCTGAAGTGCAGAGATTGAAGTGCATATCACTTGTAGAAAGAATCACTTAGAGATAGAAGCCTTAAGAATAGAAGCCCCTGCAATGTACTCCCCCAGCAATGTGCTGGCCCCTTAAGGATGCTCAAATTTATAATGTTATAAGGGTGGGTGGAAGTTAATTAATTAATCATGAGTGAATATAAGAATGCCTAACAATCAAAGTGGACATTTTGCTTCTAAAGTCAGAATAGCAAGAGGCCAGAGGCCAAGATAAGATCAACACATAAAACTTAGGTAAGATAGTCCAGAGCAACAAAAAACAACGTCATGGTTATGCACACAGGGCAACAGATAGAGAAGGCCACATACCAAAGACATATACACAGAGACAGCAAGCAGATTCCAATTTCATTTAAAGGTGGAAGATGTGGTTGAGCTGACACATACCTGTAAAGAGACAGAGAAGGAATGTTCGGCTGAGGCAGAACTTGAAGCAGAGAACTTAAAGTATATACCGTATGCTTAGCCCAAGCCTAGGGCCCCATCCCCCATCACTCAGGGGGCCACACTTACATTCCTGGTCAGGGTGGCTCTATTCATCCTAGCCACTCTCCATCGCTCATTGAGACATTGTGAGTTGCTTTATTGAACTGGGATCCTCTGACAGGTTAGGAGCCTGAGCTCTACTACATTGCCTGCTTCCAAGATCTGCTGACCCAATGGAGCCTGGGCCCAGTATGGGAGGGTTAGCTGTATCCACCTATAGTTGGCATCACTCACCCAGGCAGGGGGACTGGATAGGTGTAGGGGGAGAAACTTGATGGGGAGGGGGGGTCTGTCAGGTAAGCTTGTATAGGGGGATGTCAGGTATTCTGTATGGAACCTCATAATTTATTTTGGCAGCCCAGGCTGAGGCTATTCATTGTTTTATCAGTTAGACTTCTGACAATCTATAGGTATTGCTATAGTAAAAAATATATTACCCAAATAGCAAGCATATATTGCCACACATTTTTGGCAGTGTTGAATTGTAAGTCTGTTAACTTGCTGCACATTTTGAAGCATAAGTTCTAGTTGCCACTTTTACGATTTGTAGCAAATTTGCATGGCAAGACTCTAGCAAGAGCAAAGTTGCAGTGGTGAGTCTACAGCAAGAGCTCCGCAAGTCTACAGCATAAAAATTCAGTCACAGTGACCCCTATGGTGGGATGCTTATTGCACAACATAACTGAACCAGAACTTGCAGCAAACTTGCAGAATGTTTGCAAAGTAAGTTGATCTGGAGTCATGCAATGCGGACTTGTTGCAACTGTGCAACAAACTTGTGAAGCCTGGCAAGTCTAGCAATAGATTAGCAAGTAATTTTTTGTGCTTGTAGGACAATTGTTTGCTATCTGGGTGCTTGCTGGATGACAAAAGAGGTTTCCAATCAAAATGCTCTGACCATGAAATCTTTTTTATAAAAACAAAGAATAGTGCCAATTCAGGTCATATTTTATTAATAGCAACCACTGTACACAGTCCTTTAAATGTCAATGAAAATTTGGGGTATTGAAAACTCAAAGGATACATATAGGCTCTGTAATGATGTTCCCAATGTGTCCTTCTCGGCAAGCTCTGTTTTCTGTCCTTATAATGTATTCTTTGTTTTTTGTAAATATTATGGCCCTGAGACTACACTGAGCCCCATGTTAGATTGTCTCTCACCGTTCCTACAGATACAAATTGCCTTGCTCCACAGCTATGCTTTTTTATTTTAAGTACAGTAATTTTTGTGTCTTCTCATGAAAAATGACACAAATGGTTGCCAAGAGATTAAAATATTGCCTGAAGTGTTTTGGTTGTGGTGTTCCAAGAGTCTGCTGAACAAATCTAGTACAATGGAATAGTTTCAATGTGACATTTACACTAGACCGTTTCGTAATACATCCTCCTTTTCTGATAATGTCTCACCGTGATGATATGATGACTTTTATTATCTGCATGCCAGATAACAATGTGTGAAATAATGTATAACTAAAGGTAAAATGTTTTTTTTAGTTTTGGATAGAATGGATAGGGATTAGAACACCTATTAGGTTTTTATTGCTATCTGTGTTTTTTTTAAAACAGAAAGTTAAAGAAAATCCCCAAATTTGTGTTGTCCCCAGAACAGTAATAGAGGGAAATCTTCTAATGGGGACACTAGTTTTGTGACATGGGGGACCCCAAGGGATTCTTTTAATTTACATGAATTTTCTCTCACTTCCTGTTTAGGCTATGGGATAGGAAGTAAATCTCCCCAATGGCACACAGATGACAAAAGAAAAAACAAAACTGATAGGGGTTGTTACTCTATCCGAAATAAAAAAAAGTTTTGCCTGTAGCTCTTAATAGTTAGATTTTTAGCTCAGTTTGCCAAGTATGATGTTATTGAAAAGTGCCTTTTTTGTGTTTGTATAACAGATAAAAGATCTTCTATAGAGCATAGTTGATCTGCTGCTTCATTATTAAGAATTACCCCTACTCTACAGTTTCCTCATATAAACATTTCAACAAATACATGCGAATCTGACTTGTTTAACCACTAAGCCACCGCCCACCGTCATATGACGGCGGGACGAGGCTTCTGTTGTTCTGGGAGGACGTCATATGACGTCCTCACCCTCCCGAGCCACTAGGGTGCCCGCTGCGTCGCTCGGGACCCGGTGCGCGTGCCCGGCGGCCGCGATGTCCGCCGGGCACCCACGATTGCCGGGTAACAGAGCAGGAGCGTGGATCTGTGCATGTAAACACAGATCCACGTCCTGTCAGAGAGGAGAGGAGACCGATGGCGTGTCCCTTGTACATAGGGACAGCGATCGGTCACCTCCCCCAGTCAGTCCCCTCCCCCCACAGTTAGAATCACCTCCTTAGGTCATACATTAACCCCTCGAGCGCCCCCTAGTGTTAACCCCTTCCCTGCCAGTCACATTTGCACAGTAATCAATGCAATTTTATAGCATTGATCGCTGTATAAATGTGAATGGTCCCAAAAATGTGTCAAAAGTGTCCGATGTGTCCGCCGCAATATCGCAGTCACAATAAAAATTGCAGATCACCGCCATTACTAGTAAAAAATAAATAAATAATAAAAATGCTATAAATCTACCCCCTATTTTGTAGACTCTATAACTTTTGCGCAAACCAATCAATATACGCTTATCGCAATTTTTTTTACCAAAAATATGTAGAAGAATACATATCGGCCTAAACTGAGGAAAAAATTTGTTAAAAAAAAAAAAAAATTGGATATTTATTATAGCAAAAAGTAAAAAATATTGTGTTTTTTCAAAATTGTCCCTCTTCTTTTGTTTATAGCGCAATAAATAAAAACCGCAGAGGTGATCAAATACCACCAAAAGAAAGCTCTATTTGTGGGGAAAAAATGATAAAAATTTTATTAGGGTGCAGTGTAACATGACCGCGCAATTGTCATTCAAAGTGCGACAGCACTAAAAAATGGCTTGGGCAGGAAGGGGGTGTAAGTGCCCTGTATTGAGGTGGTTAAAGTTTTTCTATTATATTGCAGGACTCGGCAAGTACTGTGAAGTGTCCCAAAAGCAAAACCACTCCAAACACCACGTTAAAGTGACCCTGTCACCACAAAGTCTATACAAAATATACTTACATTTTTAACAAGCAAGCATCAATGCTCATGTAAGTGAATGTAATGCCATTTAAAAAAAATGTTTGCGATTGCCAACCTGTGAAATAGTCATCATTGGGCTAATTTGTGCCCTTGTCAGCTCGACTTAACCTTATTTTAATGTTGCACTGACAATTTATGCAAGATGTTTTTTTTTTCCCCTGCATACATTGCAATGTAACCTCAAAAGGGCAATAAAGCGCTCTTAAAGTAAAATGCCTATATTTATTTTGAGCTTTACCATTCTACCAAGTTAAATAAAACAGTTCCACTAATGTGAGCTTATTCTGATCAGCAGACTTTATTACATTAATTTGACTGTAAATATATGGGGGTGGATTTTGTAAACATTGTGTTACAAAAAAAAAAGAAACAGGAAATGCATAATTTTAAATTTTTTACTATTTATTATCAATAAAAAAAGCTAAAGGAATAAAATTATACTGTATATCTGCAAATTTGCTACCAAATTAAAGCCCTATCTGTCCCAAAAAACTTATATAATGTGTTAAGGTAGACTAAAAATGATAAAGGGTATGTGTATACCGTATTAATATAATATCAGCATAAACTAAGAAACTTTTGGAACTTCTGAAATGCTACTTTGGTAAAGTGTGTGTAAAGTCACTATCCCATGCAGGCATTCTGCCATTAACAAAAGTGTATGTGTTTGTTTACAATTAAAAGGCTAAATACCTTTTCTGAAACTGCAGCTGTGCAGTCCTGTGATCCCCCTGGCCCCGATCTATAGAGAGAAGTGGAAGGGGCCGAAATTCACCCTGTGACGTCAGCCGGCCAGCACAGGGGGATCACGTGACTGCACAGCTGCGGTGTGACAAAATGTATTTAGCTTTTTATTTTAAACAAACAGAGACACTTTTGTTAATGGTGGGATACCTGCATGGGATACATAGATATGTGCTGCAGCTGAATAGTGGTGGGAGGGGTAGGGAGGAAAGCGCTCTCATGCTGACAGGGAGGGAGGAGGGTGAGACTGTCAGAGGAGAGACAGCGGATGACGGAGGCACGTAAACTAACCACGATAATCAGGGCTCAGCAGCCATGATAACCGTGGTCAGCACAGACAGGGGTATACAGGAACTGGCAGGATCAACCCGGTTTATTACAAGATAGAAAGAGAAGAATTGCACAGCACAAGCACTGTGCTGTTATTCATGCCTTAGAGGAACAGGGTCTTTTTTTTTAGGGTTACAAACACTTTAACTGCATATATTTGATTGCTATTTTAGTTGTATACTTGTTTTTTTTTTTATTTATATAAAGCTGCATCCTATATTACTATATGGTTAAGATAATTAGGACAATATAAAAATAGATTTGTTCAGAAGATTGGCCTGCACATTTGCCAGATTAGGCAATATTCACCCATATTCATCAACATCTGTTCTTGGAAGGGAAATAGTAATTTTTCTTCTCTTCTTGCTATTTATATTTTGAAAATATTACATTCATTTTTCATTTACTAAAAAAACCTTTAGATAGCACATATACCATTATGAAATGGCAGATCTGTGCCCTTAGAAATGCTTTTAAAGCCATGAATGGTGGCATTGTATAGTAATGTCACCCAAACATTGCATAATTTCCACACTGAATTTTGTATCTGCCACACAAATAAAAAATTGTATGTAAGTGTAGCGCTGGTAGATTTTTAATCTACCGCTGATAGGTAAATCTAGTGGGTCACTTGTTAGAGGAAGTCAGGTTTGCCTCTGTTCCAATTTGGCTGAGTTGCATGTGGTTCCACACTGTGCCGGTGGGTGTCGTAGTCATCATGGGCCAGTGTTGGAAAAGCAATGTGTTGAAGTGTATGAGTGTTGAAGCGTATGAGTGCTCCTCTGTCCCGGGGACAACTCGGTGGAGGTGGTCCTCCGAGTTGCATTCTGGGAGAGGGTATTTATGGGACAGACGCCATATTTTGGGGTTCGTTTTCAGCCACCTGCTGGCCCTCCTGGCCGACAGGTATGTGTTAAGAGTACCACCTCGTGGTCCTCCGTTCCGGAGGCCCACTTCGCTGCGGCGTGTGGGTGGGCCCAGAAGCCTGTCTGGGGCCTACCACAGCAGCAGAGGAACGGTCCTGAGCTGTTTGTCCTGAGTGAGGAAGCTGGACAACCGAGAAGATCCCAGGGGAGGACCCGTCATGGAAGGATCATGCAGAGTGCTGGTCTGGAGTTAGGGGCCTGGTGACTCGGTTGGAGGACGTATCCTGAAGTAATCTTACTGCATAGTACTGCTGGGTTGGCTTAAAGGTTCAAGTACTGTGTCTGACATTCATCTCAAACCAATACATCCTGTGGCAGAGGATCGTACGGGTTTCATTCAAAACAAGTCTGTGGCAGAGACTTTTGTTCATGCTGCGTACTGGCTGCTAGGCAAGTGAGAGATGTCTATCCAGGCGGGCAAAGATTAGATCCTATAAAAAAAAGGGGAGACTATTCAACTACAAGTGTTCAATTCCAAAGAATGTTCTGAAGAATGCTACTGAAAGGTATTTGAGCTTCCCTGCAGATTTCCTTCTGCCTCTTTCCTGCTACTTCCTTTATTTGTTCATTAAAGCATTGGAAAAATATACTTGAGTGTTCAGTGCTTGCATCGCCCAGAGGTAAACTCAACGGAACCCTAGACCCGGTGCCGGTGAAACAGAGGTATCGAGAGTGAAGGTAACAGCCCGCTTTAAACCAGCAGCTCCACCGAGAGTTATTGCTACATGTGGGGGCTCGCCCGGGATGTGTTAGCCATCAATTCTCGCAACCTAGAGAGGTGTTTCGCCGGGAGTTTACGGTGAGAGCTGGACTTTGTCATTTTCTCAGGAAAAGAAGAGATTAAAAGTTGCAGGACTTTATTTCTGAGTGCGTAGGCCGCGGGCGCCAGTAAAAAGCCGGGAGCTACGTGATCAGAAGAACAAGTGGGAGGAGCCTACCCTACTTGATACCGCATGGGACGCGTGTATGTGTTTGGCGCCAGAGAAGAAGAGAGGCCTCGTGATCATACTGAGAAGATCAGAGTGTGGCCATGTCTTTCCCGGCGATGCAGCCAATTATGGGACCAAGAATGTTCCCTGCGAGTACTGTGTCGAGTACTGTGCTGACCGGAACCCTGCTTACAGATACCGGTATTCGTCTGAAGTCACAGGGGAGGTTTGTTCTCTATACCGTCAGAGATATCGAAGGGCTGGGCATGATCTGCCACCAATGTGAAGGACTGGCCGTACATCTTCGTCCATTTGGTCGCTGCCCCCAATGTGGAGAATATTTGTTTGTGGTGGAGCAACCCACCATGTCGCCCCATGCTTATCGTATGGACTGGGCTAATGGTGTTGCCACAGTAGAAGCTGCTACTTCTGCTGGAAGAGAACGGCAGGCCGTGACTTTGTCTGTTGTCGAGAATGTTCCGGAGAGAGACATTGCTGCTGCCGATTCATCAGTGGACATTACTTTGATTTCCGCGTCCACTACACCTATCCCCGTTGTGCCTGTCCAGAGGAAGGTGGGATATGTGAAGGCTTCCCGCGGCCGTGGTCAAGGCCTACCCCAGAGACTACCCAAACCGGATCCAATAAAGTCCACATCAGGAACGGGTGAGCAATCAGTGGGGAATGTATCTAGGACTGTAAATAAATATCTGCCAGCAGAAGAGCTGGGAGATTCGGAGATAGAATCCATGTTGGATCTCTCCGGTGATGATGACCTATTTGAGACTATGTCACAAGAACTGTTATGGGCCCAAGGCGAGTATGTTGCCTTTGCTATGACATTCCCTGAATGGACAGCCCTAAGTTCTGGAAAGACGTCACCTTGTGTAGAGCCGCACAGCACTGTAAATGAGACATTGTCAAAAGTTACTAGTTCACTTCAGACACCGGCTGGGTCTATGGTGAACAAGTCGTTGGATTCATGTGTGCCTCCTGGTATGGGGAAAAATAGATCCTTACCGAAACTTGCACGTTTGCAGAGAATGTTGAACAAGCGTGTAGCTACGGAATATGGTTTGGAGTTCCCTTATGTCCCTCAGGATATAATGCAAGTGATTGAAGTTAACCGGGAATTTTGGTACAGAGAAGCTGTTTGGGACTAGGGATGAGCTTCACATTTGAGTCGAACCCATGTTCGACTCGAACATCGGCTGTTCGATCGTTCGCCGAATTGCGAATGTTATGGGCTGTTCGTGCCAAATTCGTGTGGTGCGTCACGGCCCATAATTCACTGCGGCATCGCAGTGCATTGCTGGCTGATGATAGGCCAAGCATGCACTATGACCCGCATGCTTGGCCAATCACAGCGCCGTCGGTAGAGAGAGCTGTAATTGGCTCAGGGGGTTTAGAACAAGCCCCACACTATATAAGTCCGCCTGTACGGCGGCCCTGTGTAGTATGTTCCAGCGTGCTTAGATAGAGGGAGACAATGTGATTTCATTTGAGTTAGCTAGATTAGGCAGGACAGTCAGTGAGTTAGCTGCACTTATAGTGTATTGTGTATATATATATATATGCATCCCAGGTGTTGTATATATATATATATATATATATATATATATATATATATATATATACACTGTATTCAGTTTAGCTAGATCCGTTCCTGTTATCTTCCTACTGACAGGCAGGCTTGTCTTGTTACAGTATTTACAGCTACCTGAAGAAAATTGCTGGTGTTCTTTTGATCCTATTAGTACCACACTCAGGCAGCTAGACTATTTACAGTTAGTGTAGTGCGTCCTCCTCACAGTGTTCAATTAAAGCTACAAGTTAGTTTAGTGTGACCTCTGCACAGTGTTCAGCTAAAACTACAAGTTAGTGTAGTGCACAGTGTTCAGCTAAAGCTACAAGTTAGTTTAGTGTGACCTCTACACAGTGTTCAGCTAAAGCTACAAGTTAGGGTAGTGCGTCCTCCTCACAGTGTTCAGCTAAAACTACAAGTTAGTGTAGTGCGACCTCTGCACAGTGTTCAGCTAATGCTACAAGTTAGTGTAGTGCGTCCTCCTCACAGTGTTCAGCTAAAACTACAAGTTAGTGTAGTGAGACCTCTGCACAGTGTTCAGCTAAAGCTACAAGTTAGTGTAGTGTGTCCTGCTCACAGTGTTCAGCTAAAACTACAAGTTAGTGTAGTGCGACCTCTGCACAGTGTTCAGCTAAAGCTACAAGTTAGTGTAGTGCGTCCTGCTCACAGTGTTCAGCTAAAACTACAAGTTAGTGTAGTGCGACCTCTGCACAGTGTTCAGCTAAAGCTACAAGTTAGTGTAGTGAGACCTCTGCACAGTGTTTAGCTAAATCTACAAGTTAGTGTAGTGAGACCTCTGCACAGTGTTCAGCTAAAGCTACAAGTTAGTGTAGTGCCTCCTGCTCACAGTGTTCAGCTAAAACTACAAGTTAGTGTAGTGTGACCACTGCACAGTGTTCAGCTAAAGCTACAAGTTAGTGTAGTGCGTCCTCCTCACAGTATTCAGCTAAAACTACAAGTTAGTGTAGTGAGACCTCTGCACAGTGTTCAGCTAAAGCTACAAGTTAGTGTAGTGCGTCCTCCTCACAGTGTTCAGCTAAAGCTACAAGTTAGTTTAGTGTGACCTCTGCACAGTGTTCAGCTAAAGCTACAAGTTAGGGTAGTGCGTCCTCCTCACAGTGTTCAGCTAAAACTACAAGTTAGTGTAGTGCGACCTCTGCACAGTGTTCAGCTAAAACTACAAGTTAGTGTAGTGAGACCTCTGCACAGTGTTCAGCTAAAGCTACAAGTTAGTGTAGTGCGACCTCTGCACAGTGTTCAGCTAAAGCTACAGTACAAGTTAGTGTAATGAGACCTCTACACAGTATTCAGCTAAAGCTACAAGTTAGTATAGTGATACCTCTCCACAGTGTTCAGCTAAAGCTACAAGTTAGTGTAGTGCGTCCTGCTCACAGTGTTCAGCTAAAGCTACAAGTTAGTTTAGTGTGACCTCTGCACAGCGTTCAACTAAAGCTACTAGTTAGGGTAGTGCGTCCTCCTCACAGTGTTCAGCTAAAACTACAAGTTAGTGTAGTGCGACCTCTGCACAGTGTTCAGCTAAAGCTACAAGTTAGTGTAGTGCGTCCTCCTCACAGTGTTCAGCTAAAGCTACAAGTTAGTTTAGTGTGACCTCTGCACAGTGTTCAGCTAAAGCTACAAGTTAGGGTAGTGCGTCCTCCTCACAGTGTTCAGCTAAAACTACAAGTTAGTGTAGTGCGACCTCTGCACAGTGTTCAGCTAAAACTACAAGTTAGTGTAGTGAGACCTCTGCACAGTGTTCAGCTAAAGCTACAAGTTAGTGTGGTGCGACCTCTGCACAGTGTTCAGCTAAAGCTACAGTACAAGTTAGTGTAATGAGACCTCTACACAGTATTCAGCTAAAGCTACAAGTTAGTATAGTGATACCTCTCCACAGTGTTCAGCTAAAGCTACAAGTTAGTGTAGTGCGTCCTGCTCACAGTGTTCAGCTAAAGCTACAAGTTAGTTTAGTGTGACCTCTGCACAGCGTTCAACTAAAGCTACTAGTTAGGGTAGTGCGTCCTCCTCACAGTGTTCAGCTAAAACTACAAGTTAGTGTAGTGCGACCTCTGCACAGTGTTCAGCTAAAGCTACAAGTTAGTGTAGTGCGTCCTCCTCACAGTGTTCAGCTAAAACCAAAAGTTAGTGTAGTGAGACCTCTGCACAGTGTTCAGCTAAAGCTACAAGTTAGTGTAGTGCGCCCTGCTCACAGTGTTCAGCTAAAACTACAAGTTAGTATAGTGAGACCTCTGCACAGTGTTCAGCTAAAGCTACAAGTTAGTGTAGTGCATCCTGCTCACAGTGTTCAGCTAAAACTACAAGTTAGTGTAGTGCGACCTCTGCACAGTGTTCAGCTAAAGCTACAAGTTAGTGTAGTGAGACCTCTGCACAGTGTTCAGCTAAAGCTACAAGTTAGTGTAGTGCGTCCTGCTCACAGTGTTCAGCTAAAACTACAAGTTAGTGTAGTGCGACCTCTGCACGGTGTTCAGCTAAAGCTACAAGTTAGTGTAGTGAGACCTCTCCACAGCGTTCAACTAAAGCTACTAGTTAGGGTAGTGCGTCCTCCTCACAGTGTTCAGCTAAAACTACAAGTTAGTGTAGTGCGACCTCTGCACAGTGTTCAGCTAAAGCTACAAGTTAGTGTAGTGCGTCCTCCTCACAGTGTTCAGCTAAAACTACAAGTTAGTGTAGTGAGACCTCTGCACAGTGTTCAGCTAAAGCTACAAGTTAGTCTAGTGTGTCCTGCTCACAGTGTTCAGCTAAAGCTACAAGTTAGTGTAGTGAGACCTCTGCACAGTGTTCAGCTAAAGCTACAAGTTAGTGTACTGCATCCTGCTCACAGTGTTCAGCTAAAACTACAAGTTAGTGTAGTGCGACCTCTGCACGGTGTTCAGCTAAAGCTACAAGTTAGTGTAGTGAGACCTCTACACAGTGTTCAGCTAAAGCTACAAGTTAGTGTAGTGAGACCTCTCCACAGTGTTCAGCTAAAGCTACAAGTTAGTGTAGTGCGTCCTCCTCACAGTGTTCAGCTAAAGCTACAAGTTAGTTTAGTGTGACCTCTGCACAGCGTTCAACTAAAGCTACTAGTTAGGGTAGTGCGTCCTCCTTACAGTGTTCAGCTAAAACTACAAGTTAGTGTAGTGCGACCTCTGCACAGTGTTCAGCTAAAGCTACAAGTTAGTGTGGTGCGTGCTCCTCACAGTGTTCAGCTAAAACTACAAGTTAGTGTAGTGAGACCTCTGCACAGTGTTCAGCTAAAGCTACAAGTTAGTGTAGTGCATCCTGCTCACAGTGTTCAGCTAAAACTACAAGTTAGTGTAGTGAGACCTCTGCACAGTGTTCAGCTAAAGCTACAAGTTAGTGTAGTGAGACCTCTGCACAGTGTTCAGCTAAAGCTACAAGTTAGTGTAGTGTGTCCTCCTCACAGTGTTCAGCTAAACCTACAAGTTATTTTTTTGCGAGCTCTGCACACAGTTCAGCTAAAGCTACCTGTAGAAGGTTGGTGGTGTTTTCCTGATCCTATCACTACCGCAGGCAGCTAAATAAGCTACAAGTTAGTGCAGTGCGAGCTCTGCACAGTGTTCAGCTAAAGCTACCTGTAGAAGGTTGGTGGTGTTTTCCTGATCCTATCACTACCTCAGGCAGCTGAGTTTGTGGAATGTGTGGTTCCTCAGTGGCAGGTACCCAAACGCCACTTTTTCTCACGGAAGGCGATTTCAGCTCTCTACCGGCATGTGGAAGGCAATGTCTTGGCCTCGCTGGACAGGGCGGTCAGCGGTAAGGTGCATATTACCGCTGACTCACGGTCCAGCAGGCATGGACAGGGATGTTACCTAAGTTTCACCGCGCATTGGGTGACTCTGCTGGCAGCTGGGAAGGATGCAGGACAAGGTGCAGTAGTGTTGGAGGTTGTTCCGCCACCACGCCTCCAAAATGCCACTACTAATGATTGTGACACACCTCTCTCCTCCACCCCCTCCTCTTCTTCTTCCTCCATGGCCCCTTCCTGTGCTTTGTCCTCGGAACCAGTGGTGCTCCGTAGCCGTTCAAGGGGCTACGCAAGTATGCAGGCCAAAAGATGCCATGCGGTGCTTGAGCTGGTGTGCTTGGGGGACAGGAGCCACACTGGGGCAGAGGTTCTGTCAGCTCTGCAGGGGCAGGTTCAGAGGTGGTTGACGCCACACCAACTTAAGGCAGGAATGGTGGTTTGCGACAATGGCACCAACCTCCTCTCTGCCCTCCGACAGGGACAAATGACCCATGTGCCCTGTTTGGCTCACGTCCTTAACTTGGTGGTGCAGCGGTCCTTGGGCAGGTACCCGGGCTTACAGGATGTCCTGAGGCAGGCTAGGAAAGTCTGCGTGCATTTCCGCCGGTCATATAATGCCAGTGCTCGGCTGGCAGACCTCCAAAAGGAGTTTACCCTGCCCAAGAACCGCCTAATCTGTGACATGCCCACCAGGTGGAACTCAACGTTGGCCATGCTGCAGCGGCTGCACACACAGCAGAGGACCATCAATGAGTACCCGTGCGACTATGGCACCAGGACAGGGTCAGGGGAGCTTGTTTTTTTTTCCCCACGCCAGTGAGCCATGATCAGGGATGCATGCACTGTCCTGTCACCATTTGAGGAGGCCACGAGGACGGTGAGCAGTGACAGTGCATGCATCAGTGACATTGTCCCCCTTGTCCACCTGTTGGAGCACACGCTGCGTGGAATAATGTACAGGGCACTTGAGGCAGAACAGAGGCAGGAAGAGGAGGACTTCCTTAGCTCTCAAGGCCCCCTTTATCCAGACAGTGTTCCTGCGTGCCCACTGATCACACAGGAAGAGGACGAGGAGGAGGAGGAGGATTGTGTCAGTATGGAGGTGGAGCCTGGCACTCAGCATCAGCAGCAGTCTTTAAGGGATCAGTCCAAAGAAACACATGGACTTGTACATGGCTGCGGACCATGTCGTCCTTAGTGACCCAGAGGACTTCGGACCGAATGCCTCAGCAAACCTACGCTGCATGGCCTCCCTGATCCAGCAAAGCCTGCGTAAGGATCCTCGTATTCGTGGTATCAAGGAGAAGGACCAATACTGGCTGGCAACCCTCCTTGATCCACGTTACAAGGGTAAGGTTGCGGACCTTATCTTGCCATCGCAGAGGGAGCAGAGGATGAAACATCTTCGGGAGGCCTTGCAGAAAGGTGTGTGCAACGCGTTCCCAGAGACTGGGAGGTTACAAACTCCTGTTTCTGGACAACGTGTTGCTGAGGCTTCGGTCAGTCAAAGAAGGAGCGGTGGAGAAGGTGGCCGTCTGACCGATGCATTCAGACAATTTTTTGGTCCGCAGCCCCAAGGTATGATCGGTTCCAGCAACCATCACCAGCGACTGTTTTACATGGTGCAGGAATACCTAGGGGCAAGATCTGACTTGGGCACCTTTCCCACAGAAAATCCTCTGGGTTACTGGGTCTTGAGGATGGATCACTGGCCAGAGCTTGCACAGTATGCACTTGAGCTACTGGCCTGTCCTGCATCCAGCGTTCTTTCGGAACGCACATTCAGTGCTGCTGGAGGCTTTGTAACCGATCACAGGGTGCGTCTGTCCACCGACTCGGTCGATTGACTGACCTTCATAAAAATGAATCAGACTTGGATCATCACCAACTACCAAGCACCTGATGCTGATGTAACCGAATAATTTTTTTTTAAATCTCAGATCCCTTCAAAGACTGCCTATGCTGATATCCTGAGTAATTATCCTCTTGCTCCTCAATGATCACGCTGATAGCTTGTAAGAACATTTTTGGTTCTGGGCGCCACCACCAGTGCCTAAGGCCCAATTTTTCAGGCCCTGTTTAACAGGGGCGTGTAATTACAATTTTTGATGCAATGCTTTGCAGCAGGACTTGTTTCTGCGTTCCAACTAGAGTATCTGTGAGGGGTTGCAGTGTTGTGGCACCAGCACCAGTGCCTAAGGCCCAATTTTTCAGCCCCTGTTTAACACGGGCGTGTAATTACAATTTTTGATGCAATACTTTGCAGCAGGGCTCGTTTCTGCGTTCCAACTAGAGTATCTGTGAGAGGTTGCAGTGTTGTGGCACCAGCACCAGTGCCTAAGGCCCAATTTTTCAGCCCCTGTTTAACAGGGGAGTGTAATTACAATTTTTGATGCAATACTTTGCAGCAGGGCTCATTTCTGCGTTTCAACTAGAGTATCTGTGAGGGGTTGCAGTGTTGTGGCACCAGCACTAGTGCATAAGGCCCAATTTTTCTGCCCCTGTTCAACAGGGGCATGTAATTACAATTCTTGATCTAATATTTCACAGCAGGGCCCTGTGAGGGCTTACAGTGTTGTGGCCACAACAACACCTAAAGCCCAAATTTCTGCTGAGTATATAGGGCAGGCCCCTACTTTCAAACATCCAACTTACAAACGACTCCTACTTGCAAACGGAAGGAGACAACAGGAAGTGAGATGAAATCTACCCCTAGGAAGGGAAATTCTCTCCTGTAAGAGTTAATATGGGAAAAACGTTTCTCCTTTCCACTGATGCTTTATCACCAATCCTTGTTTCACAAAAAAACACAAATTTTCAAAAAACATTTGTCATTGGGACAAAAAATGAGGTGAAATCTTCTGAAGAGGAGCACAGACAGCAAAACAAATGTCACAGGGGTGATAACCCTTCCCTATGTTTTCCAAAAAGCTTAAAATAGATTTTTTGGCTGGAGCTAAACACGTTAAAAATGTACCAGTTCAAAATTACAAACAGATTCTACTTAACAACAAACCTACAGTCCCTGTCTTGTATGCACCGCCTGTATACTGCTGTTCAGAGTATATAGGGCCTGGTTTCCCCACGCCTTTCCTTTTTTTAATTTAGGTGCAGGGTTCCCCTTAATATCCATACAAGACCCAAAGGGCCTGGTAATGGACGGGGGGTACCCATGCTGTTTGTCTCACTGATTTTCATCCATATTGCCAGGACCCGACATTACATTAAAGTTGCAAGCAGTTTTAAATGACTTTTTTTCCTTTAAAAATGACATTTTGTGCAGGGACACGCGCCACTTTACAGGCATACTATAGACCCCCCCCCCCACGTACGATATTTAAAGGAATATGTCACTTTTTTTTTAAACTTTAAGCATCATTAAAATCACTGCTCCCGAAAAAACGTCCGTTTTTAAAAGTTTTTTTTGCATTGATACATGTCCCCTGGGGCAAGACCCGGGTCCCCAAACCCTGTTTAGGACAATACCATGCAAATTAGCCTTTAAAATGAGCACTTTTGATTTTGAACGTTCGAGTCCCATAGATGTCAATGGGGTTCTAACGTTCGCGCGTATTTTCGGTTCGTTCACAGGTTCTGTTGCGAACGGAACCAGGGGGTGTTCGGCTCATCCCTATTTGGGACTATTTGACTGTGCCTAAGCATTTACGAAAAACTGGTTGTTCTGTTGCTATGGATGAACGCTTCAGTGGATGTTTTATGCACTGGAACTATGGTCGGCACATTCATGCTGACAAAGTGGTCATTTGCAGACCCGGAAAAGATGACGTTGTATATTTCATCACTACAGTGGATAAACAGGGAAAAACACTGACATTGCCAGATCCCCGGTTTTATTGGTAATTATGGACAAAAGAACTTTGGGGTAGTTAGTGTCAGTGTATAGAGACCTTCGTGGTCAAGATCTGAATATTCATCTCAGTGTTTCAAATCCAAGGACTTCTTTTTGCTAGCTGGATTTCTTTCATTTAAAAATTGTGTATATATAGGGATTGACTCCTAAAGATTATTCTGATATAGATAATGGGAAGAGAGTTTCATTTTTTTCAAATGAGACTTTGCTCCTGAAACTGTATAGGACGCATGTATGTTTAATGTGTTTTCCTTTTCAGGAACTATTTGACCTCCTATCAAGCTGTTATGCCCCGTACACACGGTCGGATTTTTCGATGTAAAATGTCCGATCGGAGCATGTTGTCGGACATTCCGACCGTGTGTGGGCTCCATCGGACATTTTCCATCGGATTTTCCGACACACAAAGTTTGAGAGCAGGCTATAAAATTTTCCGACAACAAAATCCGATCGCGTCAATTCCGACAGTGTGTGGCCAGTTCCCACGCACAAAGTGCCACGCATGCTCAGAGGAAATTCCGAGACGGAACAGCTCGGTCTGATAAAATTAGCGTTCGCAATGGATACAGCACTTTCGTCACGCTGCAATGTAAAAAATGGTTTAATACAGCGCACTCTCTTATTCTTTATAATGTGAGAAGAATGAAGTAGTTTTGCTGCTCATATTCACACAGACTTCTCTCAAACTTCTTTTTTTATTATTTATCGGGATTCCCTCAATATATTTTGATTTGTCACATCTGACAAAATTATTTTTGGGTTGTTTTCTTTTCTTTCTTTTTTTTAAAGGCTGTTTTTTTTTTTTTTTTTTTTTTTTAGGTTTGTATTTTTTTCAAGGCTGATCTTTGTTTTATTTTTTGGTTAGTTTTACTCCCTAATATTTTTGTGTGTGTTTTGTGTGTCAAGTTACCACAACACCATTGATATCTTATATTATTTAATCTCAAGAAGGTTGCTTGGTGTTGGTGTCCCTTGTTAATTTCACATTGTATTTTTGAAATGTACCTGCCTCCTCACAAACCAACTGTCCTTTTTTAAGGAAAACACACATAGGCAAGTAGAATTGAAACAAAAAATCCTTTATTAAGGGCTCAGAACCAAACAGAGAGGGAGGCAACACTGGAGAAACAGCAGAAATTGGCGAAGCCTTGGACCCCCAGGGCACACATCAATTATTTAACACCAAAATTGGTGGCCTGAGGAGTCCTTATCTAAGGGAGTACAGTCTGTTCCAGAAGTCCCAGAGATCATGAAAGCAGCAGATGACATCTGTGTCCCCAGGCTGTGGTACTACAAGAGGCTGCATCTTTTGCCAGACCAGACTGGACCCAGGGTCATCACTTCTGGTCTTCTTTCCACACTCCACCTCCTGGCTGAGACTTCCCTGTGTATGAAAAAGGGACATGGTGTTAGTTTTTGCATCACCAATCACAATCATAAATTAGTACTCCAAACTAACATCTAGTTAACATCATTGATTGGACAACCAGAAATATTTAGAAGAATGCTATACCTGGCTCAAGCTGGGCTCCTCCACATGTTGCTGCCTGGAAGGACCAGGTTGGGCGTCAGAAGCCTCAGCTGGGGGGGGAAAGAAGCGTGGAAGGAAGTCTGGAGAGTGATAACCCGGGTTCAGTCTGACCTGCCAGAAAATGCAGCCTGTCATAGTACCAACAGCCTGGGGACATAAATGTCATCTGCAGCTCCGGATCTCTGGGAATCCTGGACCTTCTTGTGCTCCCTTAGATAAGTGCTCCTCAGGCCACCAATTAGGATCTTCAAATAGGTGATGTCTGCCGTGGGGATCACCGTCTTCACAAATTCCAGCAATTGATCCAGTGCTGCCTTCCTCTTTGTTTGGTTCTTATATTCAGGGTGGTTTATCTCCCATAGACAAGGCAGCTCCCTGAACATATCAATGAAGATTGCCATAAAGTCGTTATCTTTCAAGATATCCATTTTCACTGCAAGACACAACACAAGACAAACCCTAATGTCAGGCAAAACTCTCCTAATCTTGTTACAATATAGGCCTCAATCTAGAAGCAGTATAGGCCCAAGTTTAGATCTTACCTTCGTTATCACGATCGGCGCCTCCGATACTCCTTCCTCCGCTCACAGATCATATGTACTACGCACACGTGTTACGCTTTATATGCACTGCGCATGCATGTAACTCCACCCACCCCTGACGTTCTTTCTAGTCTATTCCCCGCTCCTTTTCGTTCGGCACAGTGGGGGAAGAGCAAATGGCGGAGTCAGAGCAGGCGCGTGCTAATTATAGCAATGAGGAGGAGGGGGAGGAAAGCCCGGAGCCAGGAACATCTGGATCCAGAAGGAGAAGATTTAAGGCCTCAAATATGTCCTTTGGGGAGATGTTGGAGATGGTCGACATCCTGAAGAGGGCCGACTATGACGGGAAGTATGGACCTTACCTCAACCCCAATGTCCGAAAGGCCAAGATAATGGCGAAAGTGGTCAAAAGTCTGCACCGGAATTTCGGGGTATGTCGATCAAAATATCAGCTCAGGAAGCGGTGGTCGGACCTGAAATTAAGAGACCATGAGTAGTACCGAAAGATCCGGAGAATTCTGCAAAAAAGTAAGTAGTTGTCCTGTGTTCCTATTCTTTTTGTGTTTATTATGTTCGTGCTGCTCCATGTGCTTTTCTTAACTGTTGTACAGTTTAAAATGTCAACTTTCATGTTCATGGGCACATTATTCGTTCGTATCCAACATTTTTCTTTCGGCCTATAAAACACCATTGTTTTGGCCATATGCATTTGCCCACATTTTTTAGGGCCTACTTGTATGAAAATAATTTGGTTGTGTAGATGGGTTTGTTACTAGAATGAAATGCAAACTCGATTCTGTGTAAGGAGAGGACACTCAGCAGCAGTTTTCACATCTGGACACTGGAGCACTAGTGTGGGACACAAGAACACCCTTTTTATTAGGGGGCCCACACAGGTGCTCCAGTGTATACTATAGGGGTGTCTCTATCTGTGAAGCTTGTACAAAACAGGTAAAGTATTGAAGCTTGACAAAGGACACTAACAATTCTACATCTTGGAACTCTCCCAAAACAGACAATTGTACCCCACTTCCAAGCAATATTTCATATTTATATTTCTGCCATCAAATATCTGAGTGCTAAGTATACCATTTTTTTTTACATAGGGGAGAAAAGACTCGGAGGACACCCCTCATCCGAGGAGACCACAGACCCCCCACCTCTGGAAGAAGGGGAAATCCCCCAAAGACAAGAAGAGCAGGAGGAGGAAGAAGACGTGGTGGAACTAGTCACCACAACAGGTGAGTGTCTGCGACCACAGGCTCAGGTAAGAGATGGATGCCGGCATATTTATAATACATGTTTTTTTTTTGGTTTCTATCTTTTTAGGTGATCGTGATGTTGTGGATCCAGGGCATTTCACCTTGGAAAGTGCACAAATCCTGATTGGGGAGATTATGGGATGTAATGTTGTATTGGAAAATATAAAGAAAAACATCAATGATGTTATTCAAAAAAATAATAACATCATTGATGTTTTGGGGAGAGTTTATAACCCCTCCAAATCCCTTTCTTTTATGGTGTGCTACAATTTTAAAATTTTTTGTCGAATTGTAGAAAAGCCAAATTTTGAAGAGGCACACAGTGTGTCAACATGTGCTATCTGCCATCATGGGAGATCAATGGACGCGTTTTGGGGGTGCAACTCCTTCCTCAATAATAAAGTAGCTGAGAGGAAGGGGTTGCTCCCCCAAAACACGTCCCTTGATCCCCCGTGATGGCAGCTAGCACATGTTGACATTCGTAAATTGGTGTGCATCTTTAAAATTTGGCTTTTCCTGGGGTGACTTCACCCCATCTGAACGCAATATCAAACACAGTTCCTAAATACTCATGTCTGATATTGCCTTCAATTTCTACCAAATGTGAACTTTGTAAGTTCAAGATTTGTGTCTTTCTTGTTGGTTTGAAACATGCCTGTTTTATCTTAAATGGACATTTCTACTTTTTCTAATGCCACCCCAAAAATTGTTATACAACAAACATGTTGGTTTGTTTTAAAAACCTTTTCTAAATGCACATGTGATTGTGCAGGTATTAAAAAGATTGTTAATCAAGAATGTGTGGATAATTGTCTCAACACTACAACACTTTTGTGGTGCTCTAATTGGTGTTTTCTGTGACAATGGGTGTTATTTCCTAAGGGCAAATCCACTTTGCACTACAAGTGCAGTTTCAACTGCACTTGTAGTGCAAAGTGTCTTTGCCTTTAGTAAATAACACCCAACAGTGCTTTGTAAGGTTACACAATCACGCCATTTTCAGGACTCCACACATTTCGGTCAGGGTCAGCTAAAACAAACACAAGCAGTAAATGTCACCAAAGATTTGCTTAATGTTTTTTTTATTTGATAAAGGTTTCACACATTGTCTGGCATATTGATAGCCCCCCTACCCGCAAAGAATTCCAGGTATTTTAGCCGGACATCATGGGCACTCAGGGAGGGCAAGCCAGGACGGCCACTTTCAAGCGCCGTCAGGGTTGGTTCATTTTGAATTCCGGCTTCAGGCCCAACCGAGCCAGCATAGTTGGCAGAATGTTGCCGTAAAAAGTTGTGTAGAACACAGGACGCCAGGATAATGTGATTCAGTTTATACTCCGCCATATGTATGGGTGTAAGAAATAGGTGGAACCTGCTGGCCATGATTCCAAACGTGTTCTCCACCACTCTTCTGGCTCTGGCCAGCCGGTAATTAAAAACCCTCTGGTCCGGGGGGGGTCCTCATCGGGAATGGCCGCATAAGATGGTCCCCCAGCACAAAGGTTTCATCTGCAATGAAGACGAATGGGAGTCCTTCCACATTGTCTTCTGGAGGTGGCAAGTCCAAGCTGCCATTCTGGAGACGCCTGTAGAACTCGGTCTGGGTGATGACTCCACCATCGGACATCCGGCCATTCTTCCCCACGTCCTCATACAGGAACTCATAAGTAGCTGACACCACCGCCAACATCACAATACTATTGAACCCCTTATAATTATAATAGTACGACCCCGAGTTGGGTGGTGGGATGATGTGGACGTGTTTCCCATCAATTGCCCCTCCGCAGTTAGGAAAGTCCCACCGCTGGGCAAAGTGGGAGGCCACAGTCTGCCATTCCTGTGGCGTGGAAGGAAACTGTTGAGGAAAACAAAAAAAAATTAGTCTTTTTGCACATAAACATGGAAAGCAGGTTAGACACAAACATTCTTGGCCAACATCAAGATAACATTGATTTATGGGAATTTTTAAAGACCAAAGTATAAGGTACACTATCATATTCCCCCTCCCCCTGTCATGTGCCATTTCTAACATTATGGGGGGGGAGCTCTTGGACAGGTAAACCTCTCCACTTCATTGAGAGATGAATGCCTAAATAATGTGTATTACTTGGAACAGCCCCTCCTTAGTTACACTATTGGCAGCCCACTGGACAGGTAAGAAGTGTCATAATACAAAGATATAGATACACACTGTACACATTTGAGCACATTTGTACAATCTGGTATTACCCATCAAGATAATAATAGGATACAAAAACTTGAAACAGTACCATTTGAAAGTATTCAGGCAGGCCCTTGCACTACATGCTTTGGGGAATTCATCCATAAATCTGAGCACAGAAGAGATGGGTATAGTGTGTATGGGTTTGGCATGTGCAAGTCAGCAGATAGATGATTGAGGATAGATAGAGAATTGGTATCAGCTGACTTAGCAGTTGGGGGAAGGGAGGGTTCCAAATGATTTGGGGACCCCCCAAAAAAGCCTCTGGCACTCTGCCTTAATTTAAAGCACAAATCACATTTAAAAACATATTAGGGGGTGTTTGGGGTAAAGCACTACTATGGAGCTGATAAAATACATTGTTAAGTGACTACATGAGGTGAATATAGGACCAGGAGACCATGCTGGGGAGGTAAGTGAAGGCAAATAAGTATGAAGAACCAAAAAAAAAAAAGCCAGCATGCATGAGGACAAAGGGGACATTCACAGCATATTCCAATCATGGTAATTAGGGAATGAGGAAAGAAATACAATATATTAGCAAACATTATATACAATAAAATGTGATATTAAAGGATAAAAATCTTACTCCTTCTGCAGGACCTGTATGATGGCAGAACAGGTCTCTGGGATAATGATCCCCAGAGCCTGGGGGGAGATGCCTGTCGAGAACTTCAAGTCCTGCAGACTTCTCCCCATCGCCAAGTACCGCATGGTGGCGACTAGCCTCTGCTCCGGAGTGATGGCTTGCCTCATGCAGGTATCCTGCCTGCTAATATAGGGGGTCAGCAAAGCCAACAAACGGTGAAATACGGGGTCCGTCATCCGGAGAAAGTTCCTAAAATCATCAGGATTATTCTCACGGATCTCACGGAGCAAAGGCATATGACAGAACTGGTCACGCTGAAGCAACCAATTCTTGGTCCATGAACTCTTCCCCACCCTGTTCATGGACTGGACTTGTGTCAAGGTCAGGACCCCAACACCAAGTCCCCACACAGCACGAACTCTACGAGGAGTATGTATACGCAACATGGCTAGAAAATGGTCGGCTGCTCAGAACGAAGTAACAGAACGCACTGAAGAACAGCAAGGCCTGTGAAGAGTGACCTGAAAAACAGTAACGAACGAACAAGAACACAATGACAAAGTCACACGTAGCTTGCTTGCATGCACTGAAGAGCAGATACAAACCTGCAAGCACAAACTGAACAGCATAAAACGATATGAAAACCACGAGTCTGAAAAAGCGCGAATCGTCTCTCACCAAACTTTTACTAACACGAGATTAGCAAAAGGAGCCCAAAGGGTGCCGCGCTTGGTTCTAAACTGGCCTTTTCTAGTCTCGTCGTACGTGGTTTACGTCACAGCGTTCTTGCCGATCGGAAATTCCGACAACTTTGTGCGACCGTATGTACGCAAAACAAGTTTGAGCCAACATCCGTCGGAAAAAATCCTAAGATTTTGTTGTCGGAATGTCCGACCGTGTGTACAGGGCATTAGGCTTTTCAGCTAAGATAGATAGTGAGGTTATGTACAGTCATGGGATAGTTTTGTTTGCGGATGTGAACATATTGTTTTACAAATGTTAATCTTATAATGTCTTTCTACTATCTTTCCCTCTTCTTTACTTGAATCCAAGTTTTAAGCTCAAATACCTGCTCTCAGGCTTGGGAGTTATTATTTTTGTGACAGACGTTGAGGACAACGTCTATTGTAGTGGGGGGAGTATGTAGTGCTGGTAGATTTTTAATCTACCGCTGATAGGTAAATCTAGTGGGTCATTTGTTAGAGGAAGTCAGGTTTGCCTCTGTTCCAGCTTGGCTGACTTGCATGTGGTTCCACACTGTGCTGGTGGGTGTCATAGTCACCATGGGCCAGTGTTGGAAAAGCAACGTGTTGAAGCGTATGAGTGCTCCTCTGTCCTGGGGACAACTCAGTGGAGGTGGTCCTCCGAGTTGCATTCTGGGAGAGGGTATTTATGGGACAGACGCCATATTTTGGGGTTCGTTTTCAGCCACCTGCTGGCCCTCCTGGCTGATAGGTATGTATTAAGAGTACCACCACGTGGTCCTCCGTTCCGGAGGACGTATCCTGCAGTAATCTTACTGCATAGTACTGCCGGGTTGGCTTAAAGGTTCAAGTACTGTGTCTGACATTCATCGCAAACCAATACATCCTGTGGCAGAGGATCGTATGGGTTTCATTCAAAACAAGTCTGTGGCAGAGACTTTTGTTCGTGCTGCGTACTGGCTGCTAGGCAAGTGAGAGATGTCTATCCAGGCGGGCAAAGATTAGATCCTATAAAAAAAAAGGGGAGACTATTCAACTACAAGTGCTCAATTTCAAAGAATGTTCTGAAGAATGCTACTGAAAGGTATTTGAGCTTCCCTACAGCTTTCCCTCTGCCTCTTTCCTGCTACTTCCTTTATTTGTTCATTAAAGCATTGGAAAAATATACTCGAGTGTTCAGTGCTTGCATCGCCCAGAGGTAAACTCAATGGAACCCTAGACCCGGTGCCTGTGAAACAGAGGTATCGAGAGTGAAGGTAACAGCCGCTTTAAACCAGCAGCTCCACCGAGAGTTATTGCTACATAAGGAAATAAATATATCTTTAGATTATTGACTAATTGATCTGGACCACAATTGCAATGTATGCACTGAAAAGTTTAAATAAAAAGTAAGAATTAGTTAATTTTCAATTCATGTAATTATCAGTATTCTCAGGATCTAGTGGCATTTTTTATCTATATACCAGCAGTACAAAAAGCAGAGATTTCAGAGAGAAGACGTTGAGTGTGAATATTGTATATCCAATTATTAAATACCTTAGCTGAGATGAACATAAATTATTCTGGTATTTATGATCATCTCTTTCATTAAAAAGCACAGATACAGTATATAACTTTGTTAAAGATAGTTAAGAGTGGATTGGCCTAGGTTTGGTGTGTGGGAGGATCCAAGAGCTCTACCAGAAATCTGCAAGCCCCAAACATAGTACTCAAACCCCATTGAGATCTTTGACATGAATCTTTTCATTTTTCTGGCCTTTTTCAGGGCCATTTTGCATGTTTTTAGTAAAAAAAGGTCATGGGTAGCTGGGCACTGCCATTCAGCAGGGAGCAAGTTTTTTACTATTCAGCAGAGAGCAGGTTATCAGGGCTGGGCTCTTAGCAGCTCTCTTCTCTGTGCTCAGGCTGCTCAGCTGTCGGATAATTATCAGCACTCATTGATTCTTTAGTGGCTCACCTGGTTATCATTATCTGCTCGCCAGTCCTGCCTACAGCCAGCCCCTTCTGACAATTTAAACTGCCTTGCTCATTCCTTTCCTGACTTCGCCTGATCAACATATCTGGAGTTTCTCTGCTGTGTTCCTGTGTAAAGATCTTGCCCGGCTGATGTCCCTTCTGGTTCCTGATCCTGTTCTTCTGCCTCCGACTACGCCGATATCTGATTTCTTGATTACTGGCTTATGTTTGCTTCCGATCCCTGGCTTATGTTTTGACTACTAGAGAGGGAGAGGAGAAAATTCCCCGCTGTCGCACATCCATGCAGGTATTCAGTGGTGAAGTGACTACCTCAACCAGGCCACACCACCAACATGTTTTGCTCTGCCTCTCGGAGCTTAGTCATGGGGATTATGTTTTGACTATAATTGATACTGTAATAGTTGTGTGCTGCCACCTAGTGGTATGTGGATGCAAAGACAATGTGTAAATATAAATATTAAATAATAAGCTGCTGCTATCACCTAAAGGTTTTAACAAAAACTCCAATAAGTGTGATATATGAAGTGTGATAGCGCTGCTGACAAACTAAGTGATGAATAATGGAAATGATGTGATAAACAGTGTCAAGATGTTAATAAAGTGCTAATTGCATATAACCAAATTCCAAAAACAATATAGTTATGATGAAATATAAATGCATATGAAAAGTGATAAAATAGGGTCTTCTTATGAAAAAAGTGCAATATAAGCTTCACTGTGAAGAAACTTCATAAACCAAATGACAATCCATGATGAGTGCTCCTCTCACCAGGTGCAATGGACACTCACCTCTTTTATAGACTCTTATAGGGTCAAACACACTTATAGCTCAAAATTATTCACATCAGCAGATGGCTCCACATTGATCTCCAATGGCTCTCATAAAGACCCTGCAGAGGTCAAACCCACTCTGCACTCTGTATACTCTGTGTACTTCTCCTTTAAGAATGCCTCCGTGAAGTTCACCAGCAACTCCAATCTGACATCAAAATATTCCAATAGTGCACTACCAGATGTTATTTCCCTCTTGATGGTAAGATGATGGTTCTGGGCACCTAGAGTCATATGTAGTGGTCCCTGTATTTGGGGCATTAGTTGTTTTTACTTACATAGTGAGTAAGGTTGAATAAAGACACCAGTCCATCCAGTGTGATTGTCCCTAACCCTGTACATCGCACACTCACATCAGTCCCTACCCTCAATCCAAGGTCCCCATTCATATACTAGGGCCAATTTTGGACAGAAGCCAATTAACCTACCAGCATGTCTTTGGAGTGTGGGAGGAAACCCACGCAGGCACAGGGAGAACATGCAAACTCCAGGCAGGTAGTGTCGTGGTTGGGATTCGAACCAGTGACCCTTCTTACTGCTAGGCGAGAGTGCTACCCACTACACCACTGTGCCACTTGTGTACTTCTTTTTCCGGTGTTGAGTTAGCTGAGGTGAGTTCTCCTTTATCTTACTCTGCCACTTAAACACCTGATTAGTGGTATAATTGTTTTTATCTCTTTGGTACTTTTTCTTCTTGTGTTTTTTTGTTTCTTAATCCTTAACCACTTACGGACCGCCCGCCGTCATTATACGTCGGCTGTTTGAAGAGAGATATCATTGTTATGGCAGCAGGTAGCTACCATAACCACGTTATCCTCTTCTTCAGCGGGCGGTCAGGTTTCAGATAAAAGTTGTTCTGTGGCGGATTCGCTGTGAGATCACTTTTATTGGCGGTGGGAGAGGGCCCCCCTCCCGCCGCGCTCCAGTGCCCTCCGCCGCTTACCGGTGCCGATGGTAGTGGCGGAGGCGATCGGGTGCTTCTCCCTGTTAGGTATGGAGATGACTGAGGGGAAGATGGTCCCCATCTCCATACCATTGCAGGGCGGAAGCGACGTCAAAAAGGAGACCTCATATTTAAGAGGACCTGTCATGCTTTTTTTCTATTACAAGGGATGTTTACATTCCTTGTAATACAAATAAAAGTGACACTTTTTTTTTAAAGAACAGTGTAAAAATTAAAAATAAAAGGTAAGATAAATAATAATAAAAAAAAAAATATAAATGCGCCCCATCCCACCGACCTTGCATGCAGAAGCGAGCGCATACGTGAGTAGCGCCCGAATATGAAAATGGCATTTAAACCACACATGTGAGGTATCGCTGTGATCGTTAGAGCGAGAGGACTAATTCTAGCCCTACACCTCCTCTGTAACTCAAAACATGCAACCTGTAGAATTTTTTAAATGTCGCATATGGAGATTTTTAAGGGTAAAAATTTGTCGCCATTCCACGAGTGGGCGCAACTTTGAAGCGTGAAATGTTGGGTATCAATTTACTCGGCTTAACATCATCTTTCACAATATAAAAAAAAATTGGGCTAACCTTAACTTTACTAACTTTCAAAAAAGTTAACTTTTTCCAAAAAAAGTGCGCTTGTAAGACCGCTGCGCAAATACGTTGTGACAAAAAGTATTGCAACGACCGCCATTTTATTCTCTAGGGTGTTAGAACCCCCAAACATTATATATATATTTTTTCCAAGTAATTTTCTAGCAAAAAAAAAATTATCTCAACTTGTAAACAACAAGTTTGAAAAATAGGCCCGGTCTTAAAGTGGTTAAACTGTAAATCGTTGCTAAGTTGACTTGCTAGGTCTATAAACTCTGGTGTGTCTTTAAAAGGTTCTAGTTTGCTTTTATTTTGAGTAATCTGTTGGTCCAATTTCCGTATCTTTTTCTGTTTCCTTTTCAATAAGAATCTAAGTACCTCTATTCCTTTGGTATTAAAAAACTGGAACCATTCTTCAACCGGTTCTTGGTCAAGGAGCGCATCACTGATGGAAACATCCCACCTGGGCCTCCTGGGGACTAGGTTTTCCCTAATATATCTCTTATGTGATGTAATATCCCAGTTATTCTTATGGTGGTTGACCGGTTATCAAAGATATCTCATTGTTTTCCACTTAAGAAGTTGCCTACATCCAAAGAACTGGCATCCATTTTCACTCAGGAGATCTTTCAGGTACATGGGCTACCCAAATGTTATCATCTTGGACATTGGTAGCCAGTTTGTTTCCAGGTTTTGGTGAGCCTTTTGGGCACAGTTGGGAATTCACAGTCCAATGGGGCTGCAGAACAAACCAACCAAGCCTTGGAGCAGTTCCTTCCTTGCTATATTTCTGACCACCATAACAACTGGTCAGACCTCTTAACTTGGGCGGAGTTTGCTCAAAATAATGCCGTCAATGCCGTTTCACGATTGTCTCAGTTTATGGCGAATTATGGTTTCCAGCCATCCATGTTGCCTGACACATTTGTTCCTCAAAGAATTCCTGCATTAGAGGAGCATCTCTGTGATCTCCATTCCACTTGGGTGCAGGTCCAAGAGTCTTGCGACGTGCCAGTGATAGGTTACAGACTCCATGCTGACCGCCGACGCCTACCTTCGCCTTCCTACCAGGTTGGGGAGAGGGTCTGGCTGTCACCTCATTACTTCCGACTCCGTGTTACCTCACTGAAACTGGCACTGCAGTTAATTGGGCCTTTTCTGTATTCTCTGTAGGATCAACCTAGTGGCTTACGCATTAGACCTTCCTTCTAATATGCGTATTTCAAATGTATTCCATGTTTCGTTATTAAAACCTTTGGTGTGCAACTACTTCACCACCTCGGTAGCACATCCTTGCCCGGTTCAGATTGAGAACCATGAAGAGTATGAGATACAATCGATCACTGACTCCCATAGGTTCCCTGGGCACATACAGTACCTTGTTCAATGGAAAGGGTACGGTCAGGAGGAACGCTCTTGGGTCTCATCCTTATACGTACATGCTCCTGTCCTTCGTGCTTTCCATAGACATTTTTGCCTCAAACCTGGTGCCCCTCTGAGGGGAAGGGGTCATTGAGGAGGGAGTACTGTCAGGGCTGGGCTCTTAGCAGCTCTCTTCTCTCTTCAGTGCTCAGGCTGCTCAGCTGTCGAATAATTGTCAGCACTCATTGATTCCTCAGTGGCTCACCTGGTTATCATTATCTGCTCGTCAGTCCCACCTACAGCCAGCCCATTATGGCTATTTAAACTGACGTCCCTTCTGGTTTTTGATCCTGTTCTTCTGCCTCCGACTACGCTGATTTCTGGTTTACTGTTTACTGGCTTGTCTGACTACCCGCTTTGGCTTTCGATCCCTGGCTTATAATTTATCTATGTTTACTGATCTGTACCATTTTTACCATTACATGCAAAGGTGTGATTTTTAGTGCATTTCTGTCTCAGTCTGATTCATGGTTCCTGACAAGGGTCTTTTAATTTAATTTAAAGGGTGACATTAAAAATACACATGTACTTTAAATACACAAATTCATGCTTGGGGAATGGCTTAAACTTACAAGTGAAGCAGCATGCCTGTAAGATTTACTACTGCAAAAGTGACATTTAAAAATAAAAAATCTTAAATGACGGGTCTTTGCGTTCCCTATGCACAAAGAAAGAAGTATGGGATCACCCCATGCAAAACAAACATAACAAAATCTGGACCAGACCCTTATCTGAGCATGGAAAGGGAAAAGCAGCAAGTGTGTAGCCCCACTCCTTCACTTAAACCAGCCTTTCTTGACAAGGGTTCCATAGAACCCCAGGATTCCTTCAGAGGTTGCAAGGGGTTCCTTGAGCAACTTTTCACTTTCAGATAAATTCCCACTGACACAAATGATCTTTTTAGTTTCTGTAATGGGGGTAATTCTTCTCAATGATCACGAATAGCCATTCTTACCAGTGATCATCACAATAATGCACTGTGAACTGTAGATATAGTAATTTTGAGCACAAAAAGTTTTTTCAAGGGCTTTTCCATGTTAAGAAGGTTGAGAAAGGCTGACCTAAACCATATCAGTCCATGTGCCCTCAACATTGGGAGGGTACCCCTGGACTAGCAGAAGTGAGGGTCTGTGGGGGGGGGGGACTTATCTGAATCTGCAAGCCCCTTTAAAATAAGTGGACCCCAGATATCTAGACCCCCCCCCATGACTACATCAATGATTAGAGTGTACAGAAATATAGAGTAAATAAAAACACAGTCCTTAAAAAAAAAAAAAAAAACTCCTTTCAAAAAATATCTCCCTTGATGGTAAATCCAATATCAGTCACATTGTCCAAGGATACAGCTTCACTGCTGACCTGTCACTTCTATTCCCAAGGACCAGCTGACATGCTAGTACATGTACTTAGCTTTAACTTACAAAGTTCTGCTGTTATCTGTTATCCCACAAGACTTTTGCTCATGACTGGTTATTCACCTGCTGTTGATTCAATTAGCTATTTGCCCAGCCCAGCCCATCTGCCTTTCTATTTATGCTAGGGTCATTGCTTTAGGCGTTACCTGAGCAACAGCTAGTGTTCCTAGCACCAGGTCCTCTAGTGCTTTCTAGTAGGAGAAGATTGCAAGTGACTCCCAGTGTTTTCTAGTGCCCCTGGCTTTGTGAGAAGACTCCTTGTGTCCCTAACTTTCCGAGGAACTCCTAGGGACCTCAAGATCCCCAGTGATCCTGTAGTCAGATCTCCATTGTTCCTAGTGACCAGGGCCAGTGCTCCCGCTAGGCTAACTAGGTTGCCTCCTAGGGCGCACTGCCACCTAGGGGCGCACTATTGCCTAGCCTAGGGAGGATGCAGGCTGGCCCGGATGGATGGATCACCCCTCGCTGGACCCGGCGGCAGCCGCGGCCCGCGTTGGTCCGCCGAAATAGTGCTAACTGTGTGTCTGTGCATTGCTGTGCAGGCCTCACACACAGCGACGTGGCGGAAGCAGGCAGATATGGGTGCCTGGGAGGGAGAAGAGCCCAGAGAGCACCAGAGGTGAAGAGCGGCAGGCGCAGCAACCCCGATGCGGCGGAGCCACCTAGAGGCTGGATTAATCCAACCTCCTCTCCACTCCCACCTCCAACAGCGGCCGAAGGACAGGCAGATGGGGGCCCCACGAGGACCGGCGGTAGGCAAATGCAGCAAGGGACTGTTACCCTCCCTCCTCTGCACTTCCAGCTCCAAAAGTGGCCCAGAGGATAGGCGGGTGGCACATGCAGCCAGAGACTGCTACCCGGGACAGTCTGCGGCCTTTGACAAAGCAGAGCCCCCCCCATTCTCCCTGCCTGTTGCTGGCCAGCATGAAAGTCCCATGAAAGGAGGTACCGGGCATAACACTCTTACCTACAGACTGGGAGAGGGGGTGCACAGACAGGCCTACAGACAGGGCTTGGGGCCCCTCTCTCTCTCATCCCCAATCACTTCTTTTTCTCTTTCTCCCCTCTCACCCCTCCCCCTCTCTTTCTCTGATTCCCCCTCTCTCCCTCCCCCTTCTCTCTCTCTCCCATCCCTCCTCTCTCTCACCCCCTCTCTCTCACCCCCCCTCTCACCCCTCTCTCTCTCTCTCTCATTTTCTCTCACCCCCTTCTCTCTCTCACCCCCTCTCTTTCTCTCTCATTCCCATCTCTCTCTCTCTCTCATCCCCCCTCTCTCTCCCACCCCCTCTCACTCTCTCATCCCCACACTTCCCTCTAATCCCCTCTCCCTCCCATCCCCCCCTTCTCATCCCCCCATCTCTCAACCCCCCCTCTCTCATAACTCCTCTCCTCATCCCTCCTCTCTCTCATCCCCAATCCCCTCTGTCTCTCTCTCATCCCCAATCCCCTCTCTCTCATCCCCAATCCCCTCTCTCGCTCATCCTCCCCTCTCATCCGTCTCTCATCTGCTCTCTCATCCCCAATCCCCCCTCTCTCACCCACCTCTCACCCCTCTCTCATCTCCCCTTTTCACCCCTCTCTCATCCCCCCTCTCTCTCATCCCTCCTCCTCTCTATCATCCTCCCCTCTCACCCTCAATCCCCTCTCACCACTCTCTCATTCCCAATCCCCCCTCTCTCGCTCTCTCATTTTCTCTCACCCCCTTTCTCTCACTCATTCACCCTTTCTCTCTCCCATCCCCACCCTTCCCTCTAATACCCTCTCTCTCCCATCCCCACCCTTCCTTCTCATCCCCTCTATCTTTCTCTCCCTCTCTCTCATCCCTCCCCCCTCATCTTCCCTCTCTCTCATCCCCAATCCCCCCCCTCTCATCCCAATTCCCCTCTCTTGCTCATCCTCTCCTTTCACCCCTCTCTCATCTCCCCTTTTCACCTCTCTCTCATCCCTCCTCTCTCTCATCCCTCCTCTCTCTCATTCCTCCTCTCCCTCTCATCCCTTCTATCTCTCTCCCCCTCCCTCTCATCCCCCCCTCCTCACCCCCCCTCTCTCTCATCCCCAATCCCCTCTCTCTCATCCCCAGTCCTCTCTTGCTCATCCTCTCCTCTCACATCTCCCCTTTTCACCCCTCTCTCATCCCTCCTCTCTCTCATTCCTGCTCTCTCTCATTCCTCCTCTCTCTCATCCCTCCTCTCTATCTCATCCTCCCCTCTCACCACTCTCTCATCCCCAATCCCCTCTCACCACTCTTTCATCCCCAATCCCCTCTCTCTTACATCCCCCCCTCTCTCTCTCACCGCCTCTCTCATCCCTCTCTCTCTTTCTCTCTCTCTCCATCTCTCTTACCCCAATCCTCTCTTTCTCATTCCCTATCATCCCCTCTCTTTCTCATCCCCTCTCTCTTTCACTTTCATCCCCAATACTCTCTCTCTCATCCCCAATCCCCCCTCTCTCTCATACCCCCTTTTTCTCTCTCTCTCACCCCCCCTCTCTCACTCTCATCCCCAATCTCTCTCATGTTGATAGTATATGGACAAATATTGCATACTGGATTGTGGGGAAACATTGGCAAACCCAAGGCATACTACGTCTCCCATTGCCTTTCAGTGTGATCTCCAGCCCCCCCAATGTTTTTGTTCAGTGTCTTTCAGCCACTAGTCACTCTGTGTGTGTTTTCACTTCCTGTATCCTTGTACCTGTTGTATCTTCTGAGCATTCCAGTGTATTTGTTCCAGCTGTTTCCCTTGTATACCTCTGCAAGCTTTAAGCCTTCCTTTGGTCTGTGTTCTTCCTCATCAGTTCAAATAGGTATTCCAGCTGTCCTAGACTCCTTGTGCACCTCAACTGTATCTTGTGAACCTACATTCTGTTGGACCCCTGTGTACCTCTGTGTTCCTCATACATACCATTACCCCTGTGCTCATGTAAGCCCAGCATCCCACTGCTGTAAGATACTTATTTATTCCTGTCACTCTGTGAGTCATGCAATCTCTGCCCTACCTGCCTCTAAGAACAGCACCAGAGTGCTGCACTATACTCCTGCCATTCCTGTGAGTCCAGTATTCCATGCCTTCCCAGGTCCTTGTCTCTTGTGCTTTCCTGTACTAGGTCAGCTGAAGCCTGTCTCTGAGCACACCACCATTGAGCATGCAGACTGCAAGGGGGATACGTATTTGTGACATGATGACTCGCACCACCAAGATCCTTTGCTGCCACTATTTCCATTGCAAACAACAGCTCCCCAGCCAGAATGAATGTAGTTCCAGCAGAGATGTGGCTGACGTCATTGGCAAATATGGTCTTACCCATAAATGTTCACCGATGTCTCCTGGGATGTCTACCATCTTGTTTACAAATTGCAACAAGCTGGTGGGTGGCGAGCAGACGTAATTTAGTGTTAGTAATGATAACTACACTAAATAAATGACGTCCAGCTGCAGAAGTTGGAGGTTCAGGCAGGCTGGGTGAACTGGCCAAATTTGGCAATTAGGCTTACCCGTTTGGCGAAGTTCAGTTACAACTCGTGGTCGACCTGGGCTTGAAGCTCATACCTCATAATAAAAAGTTCATCAAAAATCACATTAATAAGTCAACATTTATGTTCTACATTAATAGGTGAAACTACCTTTAGCTGCCCTTTTAACTCTCTAAGATATCCCACTAACTTTGATATCTGTGTGTAGAAATAGATTGGGTGACATTCTGATCCAATCATAATGAACTTGACGTGGCATTTTATGAATCTGATAAGGGAAGGAAGGAGTAGGTGCTTTAATCTCAAAGGATAAATGTTAATTGGTTAACTTTCAATTATAATGTGTCACTACAGGCACACAGAAGTGTGCATTGCTATACAAGCTAATCATTTCATAGTTCATGTCCAAGAACAAGGAAAAACAGAAGAGAACAAGGTTAGCCATCTGTTTCTCTATTTTACAGTGTTGTTGTACTATTCTTTAAAGGAAACTAAGTGTAAACTATTGTTTATAAAATAGACATGAACAAAAGAAAAAAAGCAGGAAAATAATAATTAAATAGAGGAGAATATGGAGTTAATTAAGGCTGATTAGCGAAAATGAAGGGTTTTTAAGGGGTTAAACAGAGGAACATTTGTTCATCCCTTTGATCTGCAGATGAAGAAACAGAAATATACAAAAAGAAACAATTTTTTGCTTGCAACCTGTATCCTTGTACCTGTTGTGTCTTCTGAGCATTCCAGCATATTTGTTCCAGCTGTTTCCCTTGTATACCTCTGCAAGCTTTAAGCCTTCCTGCACCTCCATAATTCCCTGTTTTTTTGGTCTGTGTTCTTCCTCATCAGTTCAATAGGCACCAATACCAATACTAGTATCGGTGCAACCCTAACCTGTAGGAGTGGCTTCTTTGAGCTGCAGTGTGCAGGAGGCCTTAGAAATGTTTTTTTTTTAAAATTCTACCTAAAGTTTACTGACCCTGGCCATTGACCCTGACCTTTGACACTGACCTTGACCTTAACCCAGATACTGACCTATATTAAACCTAGCTCTAGCTGTTTTATCTTTATTTTATTATTTCTTTTGGCAAGGAGAAAAAGATACGGTGTATTTTCCTCTTTACAGGAGAAAAAAAACACAGAGGCAGGCTGTACATTGACTGATCACTGTGAAAGCCAGTCAGAGGATATAACAGTGATCAGGACCTCCAATTCCAGATTGTTAGTACAAGATCCTGGGCTCTTGGTAAGAGCACATTCCCTGTGTTGGGAGCATGCCAAGCAGTGGCGGCCCGTCCACTAGGGGCACAGGGGCGCCACCCCCCCATCCATGCGTCTGGCCCCTTAATCTACATGCAGGGCGTCAGACTCATAGACGCATAGACGCATGGAATCCATTGATTCCATTGATTCCATTCCATAGAGTCAGAGGCACTAATAGGCTTCAAAAAAGGGTGGGCTCAGGGCGCAGAGCACTGCTCTCCGAGCCCACCCAATTGTGTGACAATAGTGAATGCATATTCGCTATTATCACACTGAAGCGATAGTGGGTCCTGAGACCTGTTTCCTGATTGACCAAAAGGAGACGTGATCCCATTGGCCTAGGAGGAGGAGAAGGGAGGAGACGCAAGGCCGCCATGATGCCGTCAGTGCTCTCTGGGAACACACGGCTTTCAGCCCCACCACCTCCTCCTCCTCTCTATCAGATCCCCTGCTCTGGGGGAACAATGAGAGAAGAGTGCAGGCTGTGAGCTCCGACCACACTGCTCAGAGGCTGTGCCTGCACACCCGCTCCCGCTGTCACCCATCAGGCATCGGATTTGGGTCAGCGATCGGGGCAGGAGATCGGGCTGTGTATGTGCTGATCTCAGGGTGCCTGGTCTATGTTGGATTGGATGTGGCAGGGGCAGAGAGGCAGTGGATCCCTGCCAGCAGACTACCGCAGAGGGGAGGTGAGTGAGCCATGTACACCTGAAGGGTTAAGTGACCCAGCTACTGGGGGGATTGTGTGAGTATGGTGCGCGGTGCAGGCTGAAGCAACGGGGGGGTCTGTGGACAAGTCCATCTGCCACCCTCCGATCGATGGAGCACCAACTGCCACAGTGTGGCACTAACGCATGTGCGCATTAGTGCGGCCTCATGGAAGAAGACTCACTTCTATGAGGCTGCATATATGAACATGAATATTGAAGAAGCAAAATTTTATGCATATTAAAGAAAACCTGTCTCTAGAGAAAATGTTGAGAGCCCCAATGCATACCTGTAAAACAAAGACATTCATTGAATTTCAGTTCAAAGACCCCAGAAAACCAGAGACCTAATAATGATATCACTGTGTCTAAAATAAGGTATGTTACATTTAAAAATGCCATTATCAGGGGTGCATGCATGACACAATGCTGGATAGATGCTTTTTTAGTAGCTCCACAGCACTTGGAGACATTGCTCGATTCCCCAGGGCCATTTCGCTACAGACTGACACCCTTGGGGGACATGCCTGTGCATGCCTTCAGGCAAGAAAATCTATAAACGTCCCAAGCAGAATTCTCTTACAGCATACCTTCTGCGCTCCCGGAAGCAAACATGGTGTCCCAAGATGGCGATCAGACCCAGCAAGGTGCCCAGGACAGAGCTCCTTTTCCAACTGTAAACATTTACCGTGAGTACTACTCACTTTGCACTAAAGAAGACCTTAACTTAGGCTTGGAAGCCTATGTATGAAAAACTTGCTGAGAAGTTTCAAAGCGAACTATGTAAAACCACTAATACTCTGATGCAAGAGATAGCTACGTTAGGAAGCTGTATTGACAGACTAGAAACCAAACATGACAAACTCAGCCTTGCATACAATGATTTATGGAAAGTACATGAATCACTCTCTGAATCCTTCCTACAATTTCAACCCTAAATAGAGAATTTAGATAACCCAAACAGATGCATTAACGGGAGGGCATGCCCAAATCAGTTACATATCTCTCAGAGGCAGTGACAAAGCTTTTCTATTCGCTTTTGCCTAATAAACCATTTTCAGATTTTGCCAGGATTCATGGCGCTCTCAGACCCAAGCCTCCTCCTGATATAGTTTTATTTTTAGTTAAGGACATTTTAGTTAAGGAAGATCTCTTAAGAGCCTCCAGGAACACCCCAAATATTGAACTGGACGGGGTCAAAATCTAACTTTATCCTGATGTCTTATCAACAACCATTGACAAGAGGCAAAAAATGAAGGAAGTTACACAGATGAGGGTTCCCCCATAATGCCACCACTTACACTACCTGTAGAGTGGAGGAGGATAAAGAAGTGCTCCTCAAATTAGGCCTCTAATAACCAATCTGGGCTACTCCATCTCTACGTCAAGACCACAGGAGACTGCATCAAGACTAGGGATGCACCGATACCGATAACGGTATCGGTGCCAATACTTGGCATTTTCGGGGGTATCAGTACTGGTGAAAATGCACCGATACCAGAAACTGATACCGGAAGTGACGAAGAGCTCGGCCTCTCCACACGGCGCTGATTGCTGTTTCCCCATGACATGTGTTTTGCTGATGCTGCTGCGCCTGCTACATGGCTGCCCCACATGGCAAGCATCCTCCTTACACCATGTCCCCTCATGGCGGCCGGTGAGTGCTAGTCTCTATTTCTAACTGTTCTAACTGCCATGAATGAACACATAGGCTAACATGGAGGGGAAGAGGTAGAGAAAAAAAAAATGCTCAAAAGAGCTAAAACACCTGGTGAAGCAGCTGCTTTGAGCTGTGCATGAGGCCTTACTGTAGCCTACATGCCAACCTAACACACATCCTTGCCATCCTGGAATGTTCTGTCTGTGAAATGTGTTTCTCTTACACATGTGTAAGTTGAACTGGAAACAAACACATGTTGTGTTTTTTTTTTTTTGTTTTTTTGAAATTTTATAAATAATGTCTTGTGTTGTGAGTTGACTAAGGTACTGTACTGTTCTTGCTTCTCCTCATGCCTAAATATTGTAAACTTGCAATGTACATGTCATTGATTACATTGACATTATTTTTTATATAACATGTTCTGTGCAATTTGCGCTTTAACAGCTTTGTGACCAGCAAATAAACATGTTTTCCTTCATAATGTATTTTGACTGTGTTTCAATTCCTCATATTATGGTGAAAATGTGTAATTTTTCATTATTTTTGAAAAAAAATGGTCACATGACCAAAATCAGGTATCGGTAATTGGTATCGGCGAGTACATGATGTCAAGTATCGGTACTCGTACTCAGTGTCAAAAAAGTGGCATCAGTGCATCCCTAGTCAAGACCTCAGAGACTTGGCAGCATCTAGCTTTATCATCAAACCTTTGCCTCTACACCCTCCACTTACCTCCTGTGGACACATATCTGTTATACCAGGCTTTTTGATAGCATTTTCAGGACTTATTCAGCTCTTATTTCAGCTCTGTGTTCGGTATACCACTCTTTACAACAGTGGCCCTGACTCTCTTTATCCTTATTTGGGCTTATTTTTTTTCATTTATTGCTTGAGAGGGTAACATTTGTACGGATATATTATGAGTTTTTTTTCACTTTAGAGGCCTTGTCTACATGTCTCCACGTACATGAGTCCCCTACTCTGACATAAGCTGGTCTATGGCACTGAGGATTAGCTATTTATGTTTCTCAGTTACATATACCGTGGTATGCCTTTGGCTACAGTTTTTGACATTACTGAATCACCTGATTATTGGATTTATAAGTTCTTGTTTTAAGGTTTCGTGTTCAGGACTAATGTTGTTTCCAAGCCCTTCGGCATTCTTTGTATATTTGGGTATATTCTTCATATTACTTAGCGGTTGTTGTTATTTTGGTTATTTTTTTAAATTTGAGATGCCTGATATGTATCCTTCAAATTAAGGTATGTGTTGTGCCCTACCATTACTATGGCTATGGGACCTTTTTTATACATACCTGGTTCCACCATATTTGAAATGGCAATTCTACGTAATCTTCCTTGGGATTAAGCGAAACACGCAAATCTATCTCTCTACCCCTCACTCCACTCACTCCATCACACATCACTAATTTACTAACAGACATATCAGGCTGGATGTCACACCACTTCCTCAAACTCAAGGTGTCCAAAACTGAGCTTATAATATTTTCTCCCCCACATGCCCCTTCCCCTGACTTCTCTGTTAAGATCAATGGCACAACCATCAACTCATCCTCGTATGCCTGGGTACTAGGTGTTATCCTGGACTCTGAACCCTCTTTTTAGCCCCACATCCAATCACTTTCCAAACTTGCCGCCTCAACTTCTGTATCATCTTCAAAATACAACCCCTCCTAACCAATGACACCACAAAACTCCTAATTCATCCCCCAGTTATCTCTCGCCTCGACTACTGCAACTCCCTCCTTGTTGGCTTACCTTTAACTAAGCTATCCCTTATTCAGTCTATCCTGAATACTGCTGCCAGGCTGTCAGGCACCTGGTGGCGGTTGAGCTGTAGAGGGGGCTTCTCTTGCACCTCCTGTCCAACGCCCCTGATAGAGATGACAGGGAGCACACATGTTTCTCCTTGTGCACACGCTAGTGTGCCCACGCATGCGTGCCAATGCGCGTTTGTTTATTGGACTTCTCTTACATTGCCCCCTCAATGAGCAACCTCCGGATGCCCATTTGTAACATCTTTTTGGGGTGAGCCTGGAAGAATGCCTGTATTAATCTTTTGGCATGAAGATTGGTTTCCAGGTTCCCACAAGTTTTCTTCTGGCTCGTAGCCTTCACATTTAATTAAACACTGGATAGTGTCTCTTTTCCTACAATCCACAATTGTCTAGATCTCGTATTCCTCATTGCCGTCGACTATCACAGGACCTGGCTCACGACCAGGGTATGGGTGCAGCCTTTCGGCCTTTAGCAAGGACACATGAAAGACAGGGTGGATCTTCTATGTCTCTGGGAATGAAAGTTCATAGGCTGCTGGATTTATTTGACTTTTAACAGAAAATGGACTGATATATCTAGGTCCCAGTTTCTTGGATGGACACGTCAATCTTTTTTAATACAAACAATTTTATTGGAAAATAAGGAGCAGTCACAGTTAGCAATGGTTACAGAGAACATAGAATACTCAGTGAACCATACATAGGGCGAGAACACAAATATAAAAGGTTATGCGTATATTCCTATGAGATACAGGCTCAATAATATAAAAAAAAAGGCTATCGTGATTGCCCCACAACAACATTTAATATGGAAATCTCTTTGGGGCGAACCGATGAGGTCCGCAGTAGACCCTGTAGAAGATAAGGTGTTATCAAAGCGGATCCAAGGGATACTATGCGAGGGAGCATGCCATTGTGCAAAATATAGCCAGAGGTTCGGTAAGCCCAAACCCAGGGCCGGATTTGCCACAAGGCCACCGAGGCCAGGCCTTGGTGGCGGCAATGGTGCAGGGGCGGCGCCGCTCCTGCGGTGACTTCGCGGCCGCCCCCCCTTTCAGGCTGCCTGTTAAAGTCGATTAAGGGCACCGGTGCCCTTAGAAAGGATGGCCGTGAGCCGCCCACTATGGCGCATGCGCCATTCCGAAGCCGGCCGGGCTCGGAAAAGCTCGTACGTGCTTAGCTGGGCGGCGCATGTGCAGTAGCGTGATTGCGCTGCCCGGCGCCATTTTTGAAAAGATCGAGAAGTAATGTCAGCGGTGCAGTGGCGGGGGAGAGAGATGACATCTCTCATTGTCCGCACCGCTGTTCCACCCTCCTCCATCTGGTGGCAGCCAGGCAGCGTGGCAAGTGACATCAACATCTGGTGGCAGCCAGGCAGCGTGGCAAGTGACATCTCCATCTGGTGGCAGCGTGGCAAGTGACATCTCCATCTGGTGGCAGCGTGGCAAGTGACATCTCCATCTGGTGGCAGCGTGGCAAGTGACATCTCCATCTGGTGGCAGTGTGGCAAGTGACATCTCCATCTGGTGGCAGACATAGTGGCAAGTGACATCCCCATCTGGTGGCAGGCAGCGTGGCAAGTGACATCTCCATCTGGTGGCAGGCATAGTGGCAAGTGACATGCTCAGGGCTCCCAATGATTCTGCATTATGGTGAGTTGAACTATTTCATTTTACATTACAATGTAATGATAGAAGTAATGTGTTTCAATCATCCTGACACCATAACAACCATGGTGCCGGGGATGATTGAAGCACTAACACCAGCCATTGCCCTGAAAAATTGCCCGCAAAAATCCTTACCCCTCGCGCGCTTAGCCTGAAGTATTTTTAGTCTGTACAATTAAAGCCAGTTATTTTCAGTGTTCTCGTGTGTGGAAATATGTTTTTAATTGATCTATTGTAGCAGTCATCGATAAAGGACAAGAATGGTGGTGTGTGTGTGTGTGTGGGGGGCGGCATTGAAGGACCCGGCCTTGGGGATGCAAAGGGAGTAAATCCGGGCCTGCCCAAACCACCTCTATCTTGAAGTCTATAAATCATTTTTCTACCTAAATGGGGTTTTTTGTGTTGCCAAACGAAATTATACACATCGCTTTGCATTGTTTCTATCGTCTAACGGGAGACATAATGTGGGAGAGCCCTAAAAAAAATGGACACGTCAATCTTAGGTTGGCAGTAGATAACCACACTTTGTCTCCTATTTCAAGTTTTAGATCTCCTCTTTGTTTCTGTAGAAAAATCTTTTATTGTCCTGTTGTGCTTTGGAAATGGCATCTTGCAACACCTTGTTGTTTGACTGCAGAAATTCTACCTTCTCCTGGCCTGTGGGAACCGAGGCAGGATATTGGGTAAAAAAAAAACTGGAAACTACCCATAATTTGCAAAAAACGGGGCTTGTCCTGTAGCCGAGGGAACTGCATCATTGTATGTGAATTCTGCCAGGGGTAGGAGTGATGCCCAGTCATCTTGAGCAAAGGATGAGAAGCACCGGAGGTATTGTTCCAAGGTCTGGTTCGTGCGTTTTTTTTGGGCCATTTGTTTGTGGATGATAGGCTGAAGAAAAATAGGTTTAGATTTTTAGTGTTCTGCAAAGATCTTTCCAGAACCTGGATGTAAATTGTACTCTTTGATCTGAACTGATGCTGCTGAGTACCCCGTGGGGCCTAACCACTTCTTTGATGAAGGTACGAGCAGTTTCCATTGCTGAGGGGGTCCCCAACATAGGGATGAAATGGGCCATGTTTGTTAACCTGTCGACAATCACAAAGATGGTAGGGAATCTTTCAGATGGCGGGAGCTTGACAATGAAGTCCATATTGATCATCTCCCAGGGTCTCTTGGGGATAGGTAAAGGCCTTAGCAAACCCCAAGATTTGGTTTAATCATTCTTATTTCGGATGCAGACTCCACAGGTACCAACATAATCTTTGCAATCAGACCTTAAACCAGGCCACCAAAAGGAACGTTGCACAAGTTCTATTGTTTTAGTCGCCCCAAAATGCCCTGCCTGGTATGATCATGACATAGGCTGAGGATCTTGGGGCGCAGACTTGGGGGTACAAACACCATTCGATTATGCAGGAATAGTCTCTCTTGTTCCTGGAAACAAACACCTGACAGTAGAACATCCTTCTTGGATGCCTGTTTGAGCTGGGTAATCAGATCTACTTGTAGAAGCAAAAAACTTTGGGCTGACAAGATTGTGTCTGCTTGGTGATGTTCCTCATCCTCTGGGTACATGCAAGATAGCGCATCAGGCTTGCCATTCTTGGAACCCAGTCTGCAGGTGATATGAAAGGAAAAACAGGAGAAAAATAGCACGTACCTGGCTTGACGAAGTCTCAATTGCTTGGCATTCCTGAGGTATTCGAGATTCTTATGATCAGTGAAGATCAAAATAGGGTGAGCTGCCTCCTCCAACAAGTAACGCCATTCTATAAGGGCTGTCTTTATGGCCAGTAGCTCCCGGTCTCCCACGTCATAATTTCTTTCTGTGGGGCTGAGTTTCCTAGAAAAAAGGCAATGGGATGTAACAGAGACTTCATCTCTTGACGCTGTGACAGGATGGCACCCACGGCATTCTCTTAAGCATCCATATGAAGTGTCCATATGGACATATGGCGATGCAGGATCTGGATGTTGCAGGATAGGTGCTGTGGTAGACAGAGTTTTTAATAGGTCGAATGCTGCTTGTGCTGCGGGTGTCCATTGAAAACAGGTATACTGCTTTGTAAGCTGGGTAACAGGAGAGGTGATACCAGAGAAATTCTTAATGAACTTGCGGTAAAAGTTGGCAAATCCTATAAACCTTTGCATGCTCTTCCTGTCTGTTGGAGTGGGCCATTTGAGAATAGACTTGACTTTCTGAGGATCCATGGAGATGCCTGGAGTGGAAATGATAAGTCCCAGAATTGGATTGTTTCCTTTTCTAATTCACACTTCTTGGCCTTTGCATACAGTCCTTGGTCTCTTAGGCGGCCGAGAATTTTTTTAACGTGTTCACGGTGCACTTTGATGGATGTTAAAAAAATAAGGATGTCATCAAGATATACAATCATAAAAAGGTCAAGAAAGTCTCTGAAAATGTTATTGACGAAATTCTGCAATGTTGCTGGAGCATTGCACAACCCAAACGGCATGACAAAGTATTTGTAGTGCCTGAATCTCATGCGAAAGGCTGTCTTCCATTCGTCCCATTTGCAGATCCACACTAAATTGTACACTCCTCATAAGTCAAGTTTTGTGAATACAATGGCTGCCCTAAAGGTTGAAAAAGTTCATGAACCAGGGGCAAAGGTTATCTGTTCTTAACAGTGATTTTATTTAATTCCCGGTAATCAACACAGGGATGCAGGGAGTGATCTTTCTTTTTTACAAAGAATATTCTAGCTCCCATGGGGGATGTGAAAGGCTGGATGAAGCCTTTCTACAGATTTTCATGTAGTGGCGTAATGCTTCAAGTTCCAGTTCAGAAAGAGGAAAGATGCACCCAAAAGGTATTTCAGCGCCTGGCAAAAGTTCAATTGGGCATTCATATGGGCTTCTGCTTATCAAAAACCTCCAAGAATTCATGGTAAACTGAAAATACGAGTCAGCATGTATGCCTAGAAGGGGTGCAGGTTCCACAGGAATGGACTGGAGGCAGGCCTGTTGGCAATAGGTGGATGGGAATGTAATTTCTCCTGATCCCCAGTTTATTTTAGGATTATGGGCTTTTTAACCAGGGGATGCCCAGAATAACGGGAAACAGAGGAGGTGGAATAATGTGAAAACCTAAGTATTCCTGGCGGCCAGTATCAGATATAGCCAGCAGCAAGCAAGTCTCTTGAGTTATGAGCCCAGATTTGAGATGGGATCCATTGGCCAGATGGATAGATAACTGGTGCGTCTTTGCTTGCAGAGGAATCTGATAATGTTGAGCAAAGTCTTTATCCATGAAGCAGCTGCAAGCTCTGGAATCGATAAGAGCTGGTACTTGGATGTTCTTTCCTGGGGGTCTGAAGTAAAAGAGACAAGGTAATATGAGCAG